>NW_028270165.1:44124174-44823680 GCF_037043375.1 Chiloscyllium plagiosum | reverse complement strand
TCCAGATGCGGCCGCACCAGAGTCTTATACATCTGCAACATGACCTCAGGACTCCGGAACTCAATTCCTCTACCAATAAAAGCCAGTACGCCATATGCCTTCTTCACAGCACTATTTACCTGGATGGCAACTTTCAGAGATCTGTGTACATGGACACCAAGATCCCTCTGCTCATCCACACTACCAAGTATCCAACCATTAGCCCAGTACCCCATCTTCTTGTTACTCTTACCAAAGTGAATCACTTCACACTTACCTACATTGAACTCCATTTGCCACTTTTCTTCCCAGCTCTGCAGCTTATCGATATCCCGCTGTAACCTGCTACAGCCTTCCTCACTGTCAACAACTCCACCGACTTTCGTATCATCCGCAAACTTGCTCACCCAACCTTCTAGCCCCTCCTCCAGGTCATTTATAAAAATGACAAACAGCAATGGTCCCAAAACAGATCCTTGCGGAACACCGCTAGTAACTGCACTCCAAGATGAACCTTTTCCATCAACTACTACCCTCTGTCTTCTTCCAGCCAACCAATTCCTAATCCAAACCTCCAACTCACCCTCAATGCCATACCTCCGTATTTTTTGCAGTAGCCTAGCATGGGGAACCTTATCAAACGCCTTACTAAAATCCATATACACCACATCTACCGCTTTAGCCTCGTCCACCTCCTTATTCACCTTCTCAAAGAATTCAATAAGGTTTGTGAGGCACGACCTACACTTCCAGATGTTCATAAATCCTATCCCTTACAATTCTCTCTAAGACTTTTGCCCCGACAGAAGTGAGACTCGCCGGCCTATAGTTACTAGGGTTATCCCTACTCCCCTTCTTGAACAAGGGAACCACATTTGCTATCCTCCAGTCTTCTGGCACTATTCCTGTAGACACTGAGGACATAAAAATCAAGGCCAATGGCTCTGCAATCTCCTCCCTTGCTTCCCAGAGAATCCTAGGATAAATGCCATCAGGCCCAGGGGACTTATCTATTTTCACCCTTTCCAGGATTTCCAACACCTCTTTCCTACATACCTCAAAGCCATCCATTCTAATAAATTGTGACGCAGTATTCACATCGGCAATAATGTCCTGTTCCTGAGTGAATACTGACGAAAATATTCATTCAGTGTCTTCCCCAATCTCTTCAGCCTCCACACGCAACTTCCCACTACTATCCTTGACTGGACCTATTCCTACTCTAGTCATTCTTTTATTCCCGACATACCTATAGAAAGCCTTTGGGTTTTCCCTAATCCTACCAACTGAGAACTTTTCATGTCCCCTCCTTGCTGCTTTTAGCTCTCTCTTCAGATCCTTCCTGGCTACCTTATAACTATCAATCGCCCCAATTGAACCTTCACACCTCATCTTTACATAGGCTGCCCTCTTCCCTTTAACAAGGGATTCCAATTCCTTATTAAACCACGGTTCCCTCACACGACCCTTTCCTCTCTGCCTGACAGGTACATACTTATCAAGAACACTCAATAGTTGCTCCTTGAACAAGATCCACATATCAATTGCGCCCTTCCCTTGAAGCCTACTTTTCCAAGCCACGCATCCTAAGTCGTGCCTCACCATATCATAATTTCTCTGCCCTCAGCTATAACTCTTGCCCTGCAGTGCATACTTATCCCTCTCCATCACTAGAGTAAAAGTCACCGAATTGTGGTCACTGTCCCCAAAGTGCTCACCTACCTCCAATTCTAACACCTGGCCTGGTTCGTTACCCAGAACCAAATCCAGTATGGCCTCACCTCTTGTTGGCCTGTCTACATATTGTGTCAGGAAACCCTCCTGCACACATTGGACAAACACCGACCCATCTAACGAACTCGAGCTATAGCTTTCCCAGTCAATATCTGGAAAGTTAAAGTCCCCCATAACAATCACCCTATTACTTTCACTCTTCTCCTGAATCAATCCTTTCTTCTATGTCTCTAGGACTATTAGGAGGCCTGTAGAAAACTCCTAACAGGGTGACCTCACCTTTCCTATTCCTAACCTCAGCCCAAACTACCTCAGATGGCGAGTCTTCATCCATCGTCCTTTCCACCGCTGTAATACTATCTTTGACAAGCAATGCCACACCTCCCCCTCTTTTACCCCCACCTCTGACCCTACTAAAACATTTAAACCCTGGAACCTGTAACAGCCAATCCTGTCCCTGTTCTACCCATGTCTCCGTAATAGCCACAACATCGAAATCCCAGATACCAATCCATGCTGCAAGTTCACCTACTTTATTTCATATACTTCTTGCATTGAAGGAGACACACTTCAAGCCACTTTCCTGTTTACAGGCACCCTCCTTTGAGATTGATGCCATGTTCCTAACCTCCCTACACTCCAGGTCCTGCACCCTAAAGCTACAGTCTAGGTTCCCATGCCCCTGTAGAATTAGTTTAAACCCCCCTGAAGAGCACTAGCAAACCTTCCCCCAAGGATACTGGTGCCCCTCAGGTTCAGGTGTAGACCATCCTGTTTATAGAGGTCCCACCTTCCCCAGAAAGAACCCCAGTTATCCAGATACCGGAATCCCTCCCTCCTGCACCATCCCTGTAGCCACGCATTTAACTGTTCTCTCTCCTTATTCCTCGACTCTCTATCACGTGGCACGGGTAACAAACCAGAGACAACAACTCTGTTTGTTCTAACTCTGAGCTTCCAACCTAGCTCCCTGAAAGCCTGCCTAACATCCTCAACCCTCTTCCTACCTATGTCGTTTGTGCCAATGTGGACCACGACTTCAGGCTGCTCCCCCTCCCCCTTAAGGATCCGGAAAACACGATCAGAGACGTCACGTACCCTTGCACCTGGGAGGCAACATACCAAACGTGAGTCTCTCTCGCCCCCACAGAACCGCCTATCTGTGCCCCGAACTATTGCTCTGCTCTTCTCCACCCTTTCCTTCTGAGCAACGGGGACAGGCTCCATGCCAGAGGCCTGAACCCCATTGCTTACCCCTGGTAAGTCGTCCCCCCCACAAGTATCCAAAATGGTATACTTGTTCTTGAGGGTAACGGCCGCAGGGGTCCCTGCACTGGCTGCTTCTTCCCAGTCCCCCTCACTGTCATCCATCTGTTTGCAATCTTTGGAGTTACTACTTCCCTAAAGCTCCGATCTATGACCCCCTCTGCCTCCCGAATGATCCTAAGTTCATCCAACTCCAGTTCCCTAACATGGTCTTGGAGGAGCTGGAGATGGGTGCACTTCCTGCAAGAGTAATCAGCAGGGATGACCATGGCATCCCTCACCTCAAACATGTTGCAAGAGGAACATTGCACTGCCTTCACTGCCATCCCTCTAAAAGTAACCTTTTAAAAACAAACTAGGTCCAAGAATAGAACAAGCAAAATGCAGCACTTACCTACTTACCACAACGGTTCTTATTATTAGGTTAGGCACCTCTGCAGTGCCTCGGGTTCCTCTCCTGCGTGCTTTTATAGGGAAAGAAACCTACCCAGGTAAGCTTACGCTACACCAACTTCCAGATCCGCTTCGCGCTTTTTAAAAAAAAAACTTTCAAATTTAAACAGTTAAACAAACGTCACCGAGCCTTCAAGCAGCCCCTGCCAAACAGCCCTTACCTGCTCCGCTGACACTTCTATAAGAGGTGTTGGCTGGAACCAGACACTTCAGCGGGCAGTGTTCATTACTCATGTGTATTCTCTCCCCCACCCGCCTTAAACTAATCACCTGGGTTGTGAGTCGATTGTGCTGGCATTCTGGTGGCCCCAGGCAGTGTCTGTATCTGCTCTGCTGTTTCTCTCCATATTATGATCCAGCGGCCATCTTGTGTGTCAAGTTGGCCAACTGATGGCTCAGTAGCCATCTTGTGTTTCTGTGTGCCTAGTAACACCCTGCCCTTCCCCACCTCTCCGCCACGCCCACTCTCTCTTCCCCACTCAATCTCTCTATCAACCCCACTCATTCTCTCTCTCTACCCCCACCCTCTGACTGCCATTTTCTCTCTCTCTCTGTCCCCCATCCTTTTGGTCTCTATTCTCCCCAGCCCCCACCACACCCGTCCTTTCTCAAGCCTCGAACCATCTTTGACCGCTGTATCAAGCCCTTCAAAGAACAGAGAGAGAGAGAGATAATGGATAGTAATGACTCTACCTGGGAGTTGGGAGGGGTGATAAATGGCTGATCTTCAAAATTGAGAATACCTAAAATGATTTTTGCAAGGTTTGTAGCTCAGGTTGGAGGTTTAGGGTGGAGGTTTGCTCGCTGGGCTGTAGGTTTGATATCCAGACGTTTCATCACCTGGCTAGGTAACATCATCAGTGGCGAACTCCAAGTGAAGCGAAGCTGTGTCTCCTGCTTTCTATTTATATCTTTCACCTGGATGGGGTTCCTGGGGTATGTGGTGATGTCATTTCCTGTTCATTTTCTGAGGGGTTGATAGATGGCATGTAGATCAATGTGTTTGTTTATGGTGTTGTGCTTGGAGTGCCAGGCCTCGTAGCCCTACACATGGATGAAAAAAAACATCATTTCGACTGGGACAACACATCTATCCTGGGGCAGGCTAAGCAAAGACTTGCCAGAGAATTCCTAGAGGCCTGGCACTCCAACCTCAACGCCATAAACAAACACATAGACTGAGATACCATCTATCAGCCTCTCAGAAAACGAACAGGAAATGACATCACCACAAACCCCAGGAACCCCATCCAGGAGAAAGATATAAATATAAAGCAGGAGACAACAGCTTTGCTTCACTTGGCGTCGCCACTGAAGATGTTACCTAGCCAGGTGATGAAACGTCTGGATATCAAACCTACACCCTAAACCTAAAATGATATCTTCAGAAACATCGTTAAAGCCAGAAAGCGTGTTCAAGTTTTTTAAAAGAGCTGCTGAAATCTGTCTGATTCTTTCACTGAAATAAACGCAGTCAGGCCACCGCTCAGGACAGGCTGGAAGGGGTGAATGGGCGAAAATGAGCACTGCAGATGCAGGAGATTAGAGTCAAGATTAGAGTGGTGCTGGAAAAGCACAGCCGGTCAAGCAGCATTCGAGGCTTTTGCCTGAAACATCGATTTTCCTGCTCCTTGGATGCTGCCTGACCTGCTGTGATTTCCAACACCACTCTGATCTTGACTGTAAGGGGTGAATGGCCTAGTCCTAGTCTTGTGAAGTTGGTTCCAACTATCTAGAAATAGCGTCACAGAGCACAGAAACATACCCTTCGGTCTATGCCGACCAGATATCCTAAATTAATCTAGTGACCCATTTGCCAGCATTTGGCCCCTTATCCCTCTGAATCTGTCCTATTCATATCCCCATCCAGATGCATTTTAAATATTATCATTGTACTGGCCTCCACCACTTCCTCTGGCTGATCCCCACCAGCATTCTGTGCAAAAAGGTTGCCCCTCAGAAATCTTTCCCCTCTCACCCTAAACCCATGCCCTCCAGTTCTGGACTCGCGCAACGTGGGGAAAAGACATACAAAAGTTGAGCAGCCAGACAGAATGCAAAAACAATACAATGTCGAATCACAGGGAAAAACAAATTGTAGCTCGACCCCTTTTTTGTCGTATTGGCATTCGGACTCTTAAAATCTGACAGGAACACCAGCATCCCTAGTGAGCATACTGCATGTTTCCCGGTGTCAGTAACGCAGTGCACATGCCCACCGGTGTCAGCTAAACACTGGGCATGCTCATCGCTTTCCGCAAAAAATGGCGCGCGACCTTCCTTTGATGGTCCAATAGGGAACCGTGGAGGACCAAAACAAAACTGGTCCTCCTGCCAATCAGAGCCACCCCATTGTCTGAATGCGGAAGTTGGACCATGAATTTCTGAAGCTGCTACTCCTGCTCCTCTCTTTCTGAATCAACATTGAGCTTCACCCAGACTGCAAATTCTTTCCTCTGTCTAAGATCTGTGAGTACAGCACTCTCTTTTCTCGCCCCCTTTGCCATTTCTATTTCTTTCCGGAGTTCAATTGTTGACTTACAGCAACTGAAAGGAAAGGGATTGAACCCAGGGAGGGGACGGACTATGGAAAAGTGATCGAGGTCTGTGTCTCAATTGGCAAAATAGACAGACAGGAGGCTGGAAGGACACAGCAAATCAGGCAGCATCACGAGGTGTAGAAGTCGATATTTCGGGTGTAACCCTTCTTCAGGACTGGGGATGGGTGCCAGGACCGGGGGCTAAAGTGGGGATAGGTGAAGAATCAGTCATTAATCATTGGGTGGAAGAAATCAGGTTGGTGGCAGGAAGGAATGGTAGTGAGGGGCATGGGGCTGAGAAGGGAGTCGGGTGATGGAAAGGGAGGTTATTTGAAATTGGAGAACTCGATGTTGGGTCCTGCAGGCTGTAGTCTGCCCGGGCGGACGATGGGGTGTTGTTCCCTAATTTGCGGTTTGGTTCGTTGTGGCAATAGAGGAAGGCTATGATGTTCTTGTCAGAAAGGGAGTGGGAAGGGGAATTAAAATCGATGGTGACTGGGAGGTCTGGTCAGCCTCTGCGGACCCAGCTGTGATGCTCGCCAATCCGTTCCCCAAGTTTATGCTCAGACTCCCGGAAGTCGAGAAGACCACAATTTACAAACACGTGGCAAATGCAGTATCTCAATGTGAAGTTATAGTCTTTGCTATGAAACAAAAAAGCAGGAAGGAGATGTATTGTTTAAATGGTGATACTTTGGGATGTGGAGAAAGTGAGAACTGCAGATGTTGGAGATGAGAGTCAAAGTGTGGTGCTGAAAAAGGTGGTAAGTCAGGCAGCATCTGAGGACCAGGAGAGTCGACATTTCGGTCCCGAGCACTTCATCAGGAATGATGTGTGGATGGACAAAGGGTCTGATTCGGTTCTATATAACTCTAATCATCTTCAGTGAGAGCAGAAGTGTGATTGTGAAGGCTGGAGTTTCAGAGCAGCTTTCAAAGATGCTTTGCCCTTAATGTGGATGGACAAAGGGTCTGTTTCTGTGCTGTATGACTCTAATCATCTTCGGTGAGAGCAGAAGTGTTTCTGAGGACTTTTCAAAGATGTTTTGCCCTTAATGGGAGTAGAAGGTACAATGAAATCTTGCATTTGTGAGACAGCAACTGAGTGAGTGAGTAAATCCGAGGTTTTGGTGCAAAGTGGGAATTCATTGCACTGTGAGGATGAAACTCTACTTATTGAGTCATTTCTGCTGGTGAATGAAACCAGGCTCAAGATTAGGAGGAGTAAATTTAGGACAGAGATGAGGAGGAACTGCTTTTCCTGGAGTGTAGTGTATCTATGGAATTCTCTGCCCCAGGAAGCAGTAGAGGCACCTTCATTAAGTATATTCAAGACACAATTGGATGGGTTTTTGCAATGGTAGGGGAATTAAGGGTAGTTGGGACAATGCAGGGAGGAGGATCTCAGATGGTGAATAGATTAGCCATGATCTTAATTGGATTTTTCAACAAGAGGAAGGCATGAAAATGGTTTCAAGACCAGTTTAGAACAGTTACAGAGCCAGAGAGCACAAACAGACCCTTCAATCCAACTAGACCATGCTGACTGTGTTCACAAACTAAACTAGTCCCACCTGCCCCATTCTCCCCGTAACCTTTGATCCCCTTGATACTCAAGAACCTGTCTGTCTCAGTTTTAAATATCCTCAGTGACCTGGCCTGCACAGCCTTCTGTGGAAATAGATTCCACAGATTCACCGCTCTCTGGCTGAAGAAGTTTCTCCGTTCTAAAAGGTCTTCCCTGTACTCTAAGGCTGTGCCCTCTGGCCCAAGTCTGTCCTACCAATGGAAACATCTTCGCAATGTCCACTCTGTCCGGGCTTTGAAGATTATGTATGTTTCAATTAGACGCCCCCCCTCCCCCCGGGTGTGGGCCTGTTAATCAGCATGAACCAGACCCTTCAGGATGAGGTACAGTAGGGATTAGGGTCAGCAAAGTGAGAATGGAGGGAGTGTGTGTGGGATGGAGATTTTCAGCTTCTAGGGAATGAGAGAGAAAAGTGAGTTCGCTATAAATTAGAATTGATCGGATGGGCCAAAGAGTGGTAAATGGAATTTAATTTGGAGAAATGAGAGTTGTTGCATTTTGGTCAAGTAATCCAGGCAGGACTGACACAGTTAGGGGGAATGTTGCAGAACAAAGAGTCCTTGGAGTGCAGGTTCCATAGTTCTCAGGTAGACAGGATAGCCTTTGTTGGTCAGAGCATTGAGTAGATGAGTTGGGAGGTCATGTTGTGGCTGTCCAGGATGTTGGTTAAGCCACTTTTGGAATACTGCAGTTAGTTCTGGTCTCCCTGCTGTAGGAAAGATGTTATGAAACTTTGAAAGGGGTCAGAAAAGAATAGGCCAGGGGCATTTTCCATGGAGAATCCGAGGCTGAGGGGTAAACTTATAGACCTTTGTAAGGGCCATGGATAGAGGGGAAACCCTAAGGTCTTTTCCCCAGGGTAGGGCAGTCCAAAACTAGAAGGCATATGTTTGAGGTGAGAGTGGAATGATTTAAGAGATTGGAGGGGCAACCACTTCAGAGGGTGGTGCATGTATGGAACGAACTGCCAGAGGAAGTGGTAGAGGCTGGCACAATTACAACATTTAAAAGGCATGTGGATGTCTGTCTGTTCTCAGCTCTGCTGGATGTCTGTTGAAGCTCTGAACCCCCCCTTCTACACCTTCTGGATTAAACAAACATTCAGTCAATCAAGCCTCAATCCACAATCTCCCAGCCAGTCAACAATCCAGGCACAGTGTAGTCACAGCAGGGAATCAGCTGCCCTGAGTGCGGGAAGGCCTTTACCCAGGCCTCTGCCCTGCTGAGGCACCGGTGGGTCCACACGGGGGAGAGGCCCTTCAGCTGCCCCGAGTGCAGAAAGACATTCCGCGAATCCTCCAACCTGTTGAGGCACCAACGGGTCCACACAGGGGAAGAGGCCCTTCAGCTGCCCAGAGTGCGGGTAGGCCTTTACCCAGGCTTCCTTCTTGCTGATCCACCAGTGGGTCCACACGGGGGAAGAGGCCGTTCCCCTACACAGTGTGGGGGTAGGCCTTTTTCCAGGCCTCTGCCCTGCTGAGGCACCGTGAGTCCACGTAGGGGAGAGGCCTTCAACTGCTCCTCCCACCTGCGGAGCCACCAGCGGGATCATGTGGCATTGCAGGGGATTGAAAGAATGACGGCCGAGTGCCTTTATTAACTGGACTATCAACCCAGTTCCAGTGGCTCCCGAGTTCGATTCCCACCGTGACAGATGGTGGAATTCGAATTTGGTCAGAAATCTGGAGTTCAGAATCTAACGGTGAAACCATTGTCGGTGGGGTGGGGGTGGAAGAAAACCCCCATCTGATTCACTCAGTTCTTTTTTAGGGAAGACTTGAGCAGTTATTAGAGCAGTCGTCCCAGCTGCATCCTTTACCCGGTCTGGCCTACACGTGACTCCAGCCCCACAACAGTCTGGTGGACTCTACGCTGCTCATCCAACTTGATTGGAATACAGGTTGAAATTGCTGAGTGAGGCAATACTTCCTCTAGGTTAAGGCTGTACCAAGGATGCAGTTACAAAGGGACGACTCAGTGGTGACCAATAATGAAGAAAGTGAGGGGTTGCACTTTGACCTTGAGCGATTTTTTAAAAATTGCTACTTTTTCTATGCCTTTCTGCTGGGAGATTCTGAAGCTGTAACAAAGTTGGGTCACAATAAAGATTACCTGAACTTCACACTGAGCTCAGACTCTCACTGAGAGCTTTAAACTGCAACAGGTTTTTGTTTTAAAACTGCTCATTTTACATGTGAAAGTGAGAACTGCTGATGCTGGAGATCAGATTCAAGATTAGAGTGGTGCTAGCAAAGCACTGCAGGTCAGGCAGCATGCGAGGACCAGGGACATTGACATTTCGGGCAAAAGCCCTTCCTCAGGTTTTTGCCAGAAACGTTGATGTTCCTGCTCCTCAGATGCTGCCTGACCTGCTGTGCTCATTTCTGACAGTCTCCTGTACTATGTTTCCAACGTTGTGTATCGGTTGCAGCAGTGAATGAGTAGCCAGCATTGTTAGAAATTGTAAAATTTTCAGGAGTGCAATGTCATCAGCATTGTAGTTTCCTGGCAGCACTGAGAAGTGTGTGCTTGGTTCACTAGACATGATGTGGAGGTGCTGGTATTGGACTGGGGTGGATAAAGTTAAAACTCAACACCAGGTTATCGTCCAACTGGCTTATTTGGAAGCACGAGCTTCTTCATTGGGTGTTTGTGGAACAGAATCATAAGACACAACCACCTGATGAAAGAGCAGTGCTCCAAATGCTAGTGCTTACAAATGAGCCTGTTAGAGTATCACCTGGTATTGTGTGAAATTTAACTTCGCACACCCCAGTCCAACACCGGCATCTCCAAATCAGGTACATAGTTCTTTGAAAGTTGCATCATTGGGAGACAGGGTAGTGAAAGAGGCCAGTCAGGAGCCCTGGAGGACCGGAAGGTGACTGGTCCTCCTGCCAATCAGAGCCTTCCTATTGTCTGAATGCAGACGTTGGAACATGAGCTTCGGAAGCTGCTGCTGCTCTCTCTGAATGAAGATTGAGTTTGCTCCAGACTGTAACCTCCTTATTCTGTCAACCATCTGAGTGTATGGTACTCTCTTCACAACTCCTTTTCCATGTTTTTCATTCTAGGCTTCAATTTACGACTTGCAGCAACCGAAAGGAAAGGGAATGAATTCACGGAGCGGACAGAATCAGGAAAAGTTTGTTTATAAACAGAGTGTTTCACGTGTGGAGTGAATGTAAAGAGGAAGTGGTGGATGCACATTCAGATGCAACGTTTAAAAGACATTTGGATAAGTATATGAAGAGGCACGGTGCGGACGGATATGGGCCAAACACTGGCAAGTGGCACCAGTTTAGTTTGAGAACATAGACAGCATGGAATAGTTGGACTGAAGGGTCCGTTTCTGTGCTGTCTCACGTAACTGTTCTGTCGTGGTCTTAAAACCATTTTCTTGCCTTCCACCTTCAACGTGGATACTGTACCTGCATCCAACACATAAACCATTCAAAATAAAAAAAAACCTCTTGCGCACAAAGAAATCCACACTTTATTGTTCAAAAATCAGATGAACTCAGCCTTGAATATATTCAATGACCCCCTAACTGCAGGAAGACATCCCCACTTCTAATCTCAGTTCAGCTTGCTAATATACCACTTGCCTTGCTGCACCTGTCTGACAACTGGCATTGACTGATGTAGAAGGATGCTGCTAATCAAAGCACTGATCACACGGTGGTCTGGTGTCAGCTCAGATTTCAGGCCCTGATTTCTGTCCTGTGTTGATCCTCCTGTTCCCACAGACTAAGATGTCGGTCTGTTCTCAACTTTGCTGGATTTCTGTTAAAGCTTTGACCCCGCATTTTATAACTTCTGGAACGATAAAATATTCAATCAAGACCCAACCCACAATCTCCCAGCCTGTCAACCATCCTGATACAAGGTGCAGTCATAGCAGGGAATCAAACAAGAAAAAATGAAACAAAAATCATAAATAGGCGCACGTGCTTAATGTTTGTTCATGAGGAAGTAAACCAGGAATAGGGGTCTCCCAGGAATCTTACAGTGCCCTACTTGAGGAATTCTGTCACCCTTACATCTATTAGTACCCAGCTATGAATTACAACAACATTTACACCAACAGGAATAAAGCATCTGTTATCAAATAGACAGAGATATACAGCACGGACATAGACTTTTTCTCTATCTCATGCACACATGAGATAGATCATCCATGGGGGGAGTTTGTCTTTGTAGCATGATGTTTGCAAATACATTCTACTTTGCTCAAAGACTGCACAGTCTGCAGGCAGTCAATACATGTAATATATTGTAAATTCCACTTTGAAAATAGATAATGGGCCCACTACCTTTTGGATGTGAGCATACGTGGTATAGTAAGTAAGTTTGCTGATGACACCAAAATTGGAGGTGTAGTGGACAACGAAGGAGGTTACCTCAGATTACAATGGGATCTTGATCAGATGGGCCAATGGACTGAGAAGTGGCAAGTGGAATCTAATTTAGGTAAATGTGAGGTGCTGCATTTTGGGAAAGCAAATCTTAGAAGGACTTGTACACTTAATGGTAAAGTCCGAGGGAGTGTTGCTGAACAAAAAGACCTTAGAGTGCAGGTTCACAGCTCTATGAAAGTGGAGTCGCAGGTCAATAGGATAGTGCAGATGGCATTTAGTATGCTTTCCTTTATTGGTCAGAGTATTGAGTACAGGAGTTGGGAGGTCATGTTACAGCTGTACAGTTGGAATATTGCATGCAATTCTGGTTTCCTTTCTATCAGAAAGCCCTATGCAATGTTTGTTTTTGTTTAGTGGGCGGCACGGTGGCACAGTGGTTAGCACTGCTGCCTCACAGCTCCAGAGACCTGGGTTCAATTCCCGCCTCAGGCGACTGACTGTGTGGAGTTTGCACGTTCTCCCCGTGTCTGCGTGGGTTTCCTCCGGGTGCTCCGGTTTCCTCCCACAGTCCAAAGATGTGCAGGTCAGGTGAATTGGCCATGCTAAATTGCCCGTAGTGTTAGGTAAAGGGTAAACGTAGGGGGTATGGGTGGGTTGCGCTTCGGCGGGGCGGTGTGGACTTGTTGGACCGAAGGGTCTGTTTCCACATTGTAAGTAATCTTATTAATGATTGCTGCAACCTATTCTAAAATATGAAAGACTTAACAATCCAGGTTTGTTCAATATATCAGTTCAGTGGCAGGGCACTGTAATGTTTTCCTATCAATTCTGTGCCATATGATCTTATTGTCCACAATCACCTGATGAAGAAGCAGTGCTCCGAAGCTCGTGTTTCCAAATAAACTGTCGGACTTAGCCTGGTGTTGTGAGATTTTTAACTTTGTCCAGGTTCAGATAGTGCCCAGGGATGTGCAGGTTAGGTGCATTAGTCAGGGGTAAATGTTGAGCAATAGGGGAATTGTGTGGGTGGGTTACCTTTCGGAGGATCGGTGTGTAGTCTTTGGGCCAGTTGGCCTGCTCCCACACTGTGGGGAGTCTCTGAAGGGGAAGGGATTTTTGTAAACTGTGCAAGGCAAAGCAGGCATAGTGTGGGGGCCTGCTGTTGGCCTTGCCCCGCCCTTTGCTCCTCTCCCCTGTTGTGGAGTTGTCTAAAAAACAGCTACTCTTTCTCTGCCCTTTTTGCTGGGGGAGGGGTGGGGGATCTGAAGCTGTAACCATGTTGGGACACAAAATAAAAGGTAACCAGAACATACTGCTGGGCTCAGGCTCTCATCGAAAGCTCCAAGCGGTTTTTGTTTTAAAGCTGCTCATTTCTTGCAGCCTTCTGCACTAAGTTTCCAATGTTGTGTATTAGATGGAGCAGTGAATGAGTAGCTGGTTTCGTTAGATACTATAAATTTTTCAGGAGTGCATCGTTTCATCGGCAGTTTACTGGCAGCACTGGGAAGTATGGGCTGTGTTCACTAGAAACGAGGTGGAGGTGCTGCTGTTGGACTAGGTTGGACACGGTTTAAAAATCACAACACCAGGTTATAGTCCAACAGATTTATTTGGAAGCACCAGCTTTCGGAGTGCTGTTCCTTCATCGGGTAACTGTGGAGCAGGATCATAAGACACAGAGTTAAGAACACAAGATCAGTGTCATGCAACTGTTGATATATTGACAAACGTAGATTGCTGTTAAATCTTTCATCTTTTAGAATGGGTTGCAGGTTTTAGTTCATTAATGTGTACATCGCAGTACTACTATTAAGTCATATTCTCAAGATCACTTAAGGTCTTTTTAAAAAACAGGTGACATCTCAGTCCAGACAATGCATGAAAGGTGTGAGAGTATCCCAATCTTAAATTGGACTGGTTCTATTTCCAAACTAGGAATTTATAAAATATTACATGGATTGACTACCTGCATATTGTGCGTTTTGTGCAAAATTGAATATATCTGCAAATATAATTCTGCAAATGCACCACATTGTTATATGTATGTGTGCAGCATGAGAGTGCGTGTAAGAGAGTATGTGTGCACATGCTTGGTAAAGTGAGTGTGATGGAGGAGAAGCCTGTGAAAGGGTGTGTGTGTTGGGGGGGCGTGTATGTGTGTATGTCTGAGAGAGAACATGTGTATAGATAAAAGGTGAGGGGTTGCATTTTGCCAAAATAAGGAAGGGCAGGGCTTGTACAGAGGGATATGGTGGGGGGGCGGGGGGGGGTTCAGATATATACTTCTTTGAAAGTTGCATCACTGGTTGGAAGGAAGCTTCAGAAGGCATTCAGCACACTTACCTTAATTGTTCACACCATTGAATAAAGGAGCTGGGACATAATGTTGAAGTTGTACAGGATGTTGGTGAAGCCACTTGTAGAGTACTGAGAACGCTTCTGGTGGCCCTGTAATAGGAAGAATTCTATTAGAAAGGGTTCAGTAAAGATTTACCAGGATGTTGCCAGGACTGGAGGGTTTGAGTTGTAAGGAGAGGCTGAGACACTCTTCACTGGAGCACAGGAGGTTGAGGGGTGACCTCATTTGAGATTTATAAAATCATGAGGGTTATAGGGAAGATGAACATCAAACACAGCGAGCAGCGTGCGTGGTTATGTCGAGTGACAGGGGAAGAAATTGTGGCATTTGGACACTTTAAATCCATCAGGAACAGCATCTCCATACAGCACACTGCACATGTCAGGTGAGGTGCCAGAAGACTGGAGGTTGGCTAACGTGGTGCCACTGTTTAAGAAGGGTGGTAAGGACAATCCAGGGAACTATAGACCAGTGAGCCTGACATCGGTGGCGGGCACGTTGTTGGAGGGAGTCCTGAGGGACAGGTGGTACATGTGTTTGGAAAGGCAAGGACTGATTAGGGATAGTCAACATGGCTTTTTGTGTGGGAACTCATGTCTCAAATTTGGAGTTTTTTGAGGAAGTAAAGAGGATTGAGGAGGGCAGAGCGGTAGATGTGATCCATATAGACTTCAGTCAGGCTTTCGACAAGGTTCCCCATGGGAGACTGATTAGCAAGATTAGATCTCATGGAATACAGGGAGAACTAGCCATTTGGATACAGAACTGGCTGAAAGGTAGAAGACAGAGGGTGGTGATGGAGGGTTGTTTTTCAGACTGGAGGCCTGTGACCAGTGGAGTGCCAGAAGGATCGGTGCTGGGCCCTCTACATTTTGTCATTTACATTAATGATTTGGATGCGAGCATAAGAGGTACAGTTGGTAAGTTTGCAGATGATACCAAAATTGGAGGTGCAGTGGACAGTGAAGAGGGTTACCTCAGATTACAACAGGATCTTGACCAGATTGGCCAATGGGCTGAGAAGTGGCAGATGGAGTTTAATTCAGATAAATGTGAAGTGCTGCATTTTGGGAAAGCAAATCTTAGCAGGACTTATACACTTAATGGTAAGGTCCTAGGGAGTGTTGCTGAACGAAGACACCTCAGAGTGCAGGTTCATATCTCCTTGAAACTGGCGTCGCAGATAGATAGAACTGTAAAGGTGGTGTTTGGTATGCTTTCCTTGATTGGTCAGAGTATTGAGTACAGAAGTTGGGAGGTCATGTGGCGGTTGTACAGGACATTGGTTAGGCCACTGTTGCAATATTGTGTGCAATTCTGGTCTCCTTCCTATTGGAAAGATTTTGTGAAACTTGAAAGAATTCAGAAAAGATTCACAAGGATGTTGCCAGGGTTGGAGGATTTGAGGTATAGGGAGAGGCTAAACAGGTTGGGGCTATTTTCCCTGGAGCGTCGGAAGCTGAGGTCTACAAAGGGGCATGGATAGGATAGATAGACAAAGTCTTTTCCCTGGGGTGGGGGAGTCCAGAAGTCAAGGGTATAGGTTTAGGGTGAGAGGGGAAAGATATAAAAGAGACCTACTGGGAAACTTTTTCACACAGAAAGTGGTACGTGTATGGAATGAGCTGCCAGAGGAAGTGGTGGAGGCTGGTACAATTGTAACATTTAAGAGGCATTTGGATGGGTACATGAATAGGAAGGGTTTGGAGGGATATGGGCCAAATGCTGGCAGGTGGGACTAGATTGGGATGGGATATCTGGTCGGCATGGACAGGTTGGACCAAAGGGTCTGTTTCCATGCTGGTTCAACAAAAGCCATTCATGCTCTTCGCTTGAGGGCCCAGCACCGATCCTTCTGGCACTCCACTGGTCACAGGCCTCCAGTCTGAAAAACAACCCTCCATCACCACCCTCTGTCTTCTACCTTTCAGCCAGTTCTCCCTGTATTCCATGAGATCTAATCTTGCTAATCAGTCTCCCATGGGGAACCTTGTCGAAAGCCTTACTGAAGTCTATATGCATCACATCTACCGCTCTGCCCTCCTCAATCCTCTTTACTTGCAAAAATGGCGCAAATCCTTCTTCAAATGGACCAATGAGAAGCCAATTGTTGACTTGCAGCAACTGAAGAAAGTGAGTGAATCCAGGGAGGGGACAAAGTCGGGAAACGTTGGTCCAGGTCTGTATCTCAATTGGCAAACACATGGCAAATGCAGTCCCACAGTGTGAAGTTATAGCCTCAGTTACGAACAAATAACTGCTGAAAGGAGGTGCGTTGTTGAAATGGTGACATATTGGGATGTGGAGAAAGTGAGGACTGCAGATGCTGGAGATGACAGTTGAAAAGTGTGGCACTGGAAAAGCACAGATCAGACAGCATCCGAGAAGCAGGAGAATCAACGTTTCAGGCATGAGCCCTTCCTCAGGAATGATGTGTGAATGTAAAAAGTGGCCTCAGCGTCCTTCCACACCAGTCACTGCCAGTTGTCAGACAGGTGCAGCAAGCAATCAGCAAGGCAAGTGGTATATTAGCAAGAGGAAATGAGTTCAGAAGTCTCTGCAGTTAGGGGGTCATTGAATATATTCAAGGCTGAGTTCGTCTGATTTTAGAACAAGAAAGAAGTGGATGTTTCTGGGGGAAGGCAAGTAAAATGATTTTAAGACCAGTACAGAACAGTTAAAGGGTCATACAGCACAGAAACAGACCCTTCAGCCCAACTAGTCCATGCTGACTATATTCACAAACTAAACTAGTCCCACCTGCCTGTGTTTGGACCATATCCCCCTGAACCTTTCCTATTCATGTACTTAACCAAATGTCTTTTAAATGTTGTTACACAACCAGCATCCACTATTTCCTCTGGACATTTATTCCACACACAAACCACTCTGTTTACAAAAAAGGTGCTCCTCATCTCTTATTAAAATCTTTCTCCTCTCACCTTAATTTGCGGCCTAATCTTGAAATGACACATGCCGTTCACCTTATCTATGCCCCTCATGGTTTTGGAAACCTCTATAAAGAGAACAAAGAACCCTACAGCACAGGAACAGGCCCTTCAGCCCTCCAAGGCTATGCTGATCGAGATTCTCTATCTAAACCTGCCGCCTACTTTCTGAGGATCTGTATCCCTTTGCTCCCTGCCGATTCATGTATCTGTCTAGATACATCTTAAATGACGCTATCGATCCCAGCCCTACTGCCTCCACTGCATGAGGCACCCACCACCCTCTGTGTAAAGAACTTTCCATGTAGATCTCCCTCAAACTTTTCCCCTCTCACTTTGAACTCGTGACTCCTATAATTAAGTCTTCCCCTATGGGGGAAAAAAAATTCTTCCTATCCACCCCTGTCTACATGCCTCATGGTTTTATAGGCCTCAATCAAGACCCCTCCTCAACCTCCTTATTTCCAATGAAAATACTCCTAATCTACTCAACTTCTCCTCATAGTTAGCGCTCTCCATAACAGGCAACATCCTGGTGAACCTCCTCTGCACCTTCTCCAAAGCATCCACATCCTTTGGGAAATCTGGCGACCGGAATTGTGCAGCAGTATTCCAAATGTGGCCGAACCAAAATCTTATATAACTTTAACATGACCTGCCAGCTCTTGTACTCAATACTCCGTCCGATGATGGAAAGCATGTTGTATGCTGCCTTAACCACTCTACTGACAGGCATTGCCATCTTCAGAGAACAATAGATCTGAACACCCAGATCTCTCTGTACATCAATTTCCCCCAGGACCTTCCCATTTAATGTATAGTTTGCTCTCGAATTGCACCTTCCAAAATGCATCACCTCGCATTTGTCTGGATTAAACTCCATTTCTCTTCCCAACTCTCCAATCTATATTCTGCAGTATCATCTGACAGTCCCCTTCACTATCTGATATTCCATCAATCTGAATGTCATCTGCAAACTTGCTAATGAGGCACCCGACACCTTCACCTTTCAACCTCCTGTGCTCCAGTGAAAAAAGTCCCAGCCTCACCTTCAATCGGTGTGAATTCTGCCTGGGTCCCAATGTCGAGTCAGCCTGACATTTTGGATAGAAAAGCTCTGCATTTAAATTATGTTCTTGAGAAAGTTACTGAAAACAGGTTCTGGGATTAACATACCAAAGAACAGAACCCCATTCTAAAAGATGGAAGATTTAATCTAAATTGTTTAATGTATCACATCTCCATGACACTGGACTCCTTTGGCTATAAATTCTGTGATCATGATCTTATTCTCCACAACCACCTGATAAAAGAGCAGAACTCCAAAAGCTAGTGCTTTCATGTTATGGCAGTAGCGGGAGGTGTGGGCTGTATTCACGAGAAACAATGAAGCAGTTGGATACCACACATTTGAGGGGGAAGGGTGTATTACATGACCTCCCAACTCCTATACTGAATGCTCTGAGCAATGAAGGAAAGCAAACCAAACGCCTTCTTCACTATTCTATCCACCTGAAACTCAAGGAACTATGAACCTGCACTCCAAGGTCTCTTTATTTTGCAACATTCCCCTAACTGCATCAGTCCTGCCTGGATTGCTTGACCAAAATGCAAACCTCAGACTTCTCTAAATTAAACTCCAACTGACACTCCTCGGCTCATCAGCCGATCCCAAAACTTCTAATTTATACTGAACTCTCTTTCCTCTATTATTCCCTAGAAGCGGAAAATCTCCATCCCACACTCTCTCCGTCCGTTTTCACTTTGTTGAAAGTGGAAGAATGGGATTGAGAAACTGATCAGCGATGATTGAATGGAATGAGCAGACCTGGTGGTCTAATTTCTGCTCCTATGTCTTGTGGTCTCTTGCTGTCCTGGACACCGTGAGAGAGAATTGGGACCAGCATTGAACCGATCATGACTGGATATGGATCTACCTGCATCTAGGTGGATGGGCTGGGACTTTTTCACTGGAGCATAGGAGGTGGAGATGTGACCTTATCAAGGTTTATAAAATCATGAGGGGAGAGATGAGGTGAATGACAGGTGTCCTTCCCCGAGGCTGGGGGTTTCAAGATGAGGGAGCAAATTTTGAATGAGAGAGGACAAAGAGATTTTAAAAAGACTTAAAGGGCACAATTTTTTTTAATATACTGAGAGTGGTTCACGTGTGGACTGAATGTCCAGAGGAAGTGGTGTTTGCAGGTACAGTTACAAGGTTTAAAAGACATTTTGATAATTACATGATTAGGAAATGTTCAGAAGGGTATGGACCAAAACACTGGCATGTGGGACTGGTTTAGCTGGTGAACATAGTCAGCATGGACTAGTTGGACTGAAGGGTCTGTTTCTGTGCTGTATGGTTCTGTAACTCGGTTCTGCACTTGTCTCAAGACCATTTTCTTGCCTTCCCCATAAACATCCACATAAAAATCAGATGAACTCAGCCTTGAATATATTCAATGACCTGAAAATGTGTTGCTGGAACAGCGCAGCAGGTCAGGCAGCATCCTGGGAACAGGAGAATCGACGTTTCGGGCATAAGCTCTTCTTTAGGAATCAAACGTCGATTCTCCTGTTCCCTGGATGCTGCCTGACCTGCTGCGCTGTTCCAGCAACATATTTTCAGCTCCGATCTCCAGCATCGGCAGACCTCACTTTCTCCTCGTATATTCAATGACCCCCGAACTGCAGGAAGACATCCCCGCTTCTGAACTCAATTCCTCTTGCTAATACACCACTTGCCTTGCTCATTGTCTGCTGCACCTGTCTGACAACTGGCACAGATGGACACTGATGCCCCTCTGAACATCCACGCATCATTCTTGATGAAGGGCTTGCGCCCAAAACCTTGACTGTCCTACTGCTCGGATGCTGCTTGACCTACTGTGCTTTTCCAGCACCACACTTTTTGACTCTAATCTCCAGCATCTCCAGTCCTCACTTTCTTCACATCCCAATATATCACCATTTAAACAATATACCTTTCTACTTTTTTTCACAGCAAAGGCTGTAACTTTACATTGGGGTACTGTATTTGCCAATTGTGGCCTTCTCTACGTCGGGGAGCCTGAGCGTAAACTTGCCGAGCATCGCAGCCAGGTCTGCAGAGGCCGATCGGACCTCCCAGTCACCACCCATTTTCATTCCCCTTCCCACTCCCTTTCTGACATGACCATTTTTGGCCCCATCCATTGCCACACAAACCAAAGTGCAAATTGGAGGAACAACACCTCATCTTCCACCTGAGCAGTCCACAGCCCTAAGGACTCAACAGTGAGTTCTCCAATTTCAAATAACCTCCCTTCCCATCCCAAACTCCCTTCTGAGCCCCTGCCCCTCCACCTCCCTGCCACCAACTAGGTTCCTTCCTCGCATTCACCAACCAGGTCGTACCCTCTACCTATCTACACCTATCCCCACTTCATCACCCTGCCCTCAGCATACCCTTGTTCTGCAGCTCTCCCTATACTCACCCGCAGTCCTGAACAAGGGTTACACCCGAAACGTCGACTTCTCCACCTCCTGATACTGCCTGGCTTGCTGCATTCTGCCAGACTCCTGCCTGTCTGTTTTGCCAATTTAGACACAGACATGGACTAACTTTTCCAGAGTCTATCCCCTCGCTGGATTCATTCCCATTCCTTTCAGTTGATCCAAGTCAACAATTGAACCCCAGAATGAAACGTAAATGGAAAAGGGGGTGAGAAAAGAGAGTGCTGTACTCACAGATGATGGACAGAGGAAGGAAGTTGCAGTCTGAGGTGAAGCTCAATCTTCATTCAGTGTGAGAGGAGGAGCAGGACCTTAAGAAGCTCATGGTCCACCTTCCGTATTCAGACAATAGGGGAGCTCCAATTGGCATAAGGACAAGTCTCCTTCTGGTCCTCCAGTGCTCCTTATTTGTCCATCAAAAGTAGGTCTCGCCCCTTTTCTGCCGACAGCGAGGAACATGCCCAATGTTTTGGTGACACCGGCAAACATGTGCCCTGCTTGTTGACACTGAGGAGTGTACACAATATGCTCTGTAGCAATGCTGATGTTATTGACAGATTTTAAGTGTCCATATGCCTCAGAGAACAAAAAGGGTTAGAGCCATAATTTGTTTTACACCATGTGTCTCGATATTTTATTGCTTTTGCATTTGTCTGGCTGCTCAATGTTTTTGTCTTTTCCTCAGTGTTGGGGTGAAGTTCACAACTAGAGGGCATAGGTTTAGGGTGAGAGCAGAAAGATATAAAAGGTACCTAAGGGGCAACGTTTCCGTGCAGAGGGTGGTGCATGTATGGAATGAACTGCCAGAGGAAGTAGTGGAAGCCGGTATAATTACAGCATTTAAAAGGCATCTGGATGGGTATATGAATAGGAAGGGCTTAGAGGGATATGAGCCAAGTGCTGACAAATGTGACTAGATTAATTTAGGATATTTGGCTAGCATGGACAGGTTAGACCAAATGGGTCTGTTTCCGTGCTGTACATCTCTATGACTAAATAATAAAAAGTATATTTTCCAAGTATCAAACTATACCCAGTTAAAAATCACACAACACCAGGTTATAGTCCAACAGGTTTAATTGGAAGCACACTAGCTTTCGGAGCGATGCTACTTCATCAGCTGATTAAACCTGTTGGACTATAACCTGCTGTTGTGTGAGTTTTAACTTTGTACATCCCTGTCCAACACTGGCATCTCCAAATCATAACTATACCCATATTAACAAGGTTTAGTACACCACACACTTGACCAACCATTCTCAATAGATCCTGCCCCTTCAATGCCTGAGGAACATATACATGCTGGTGCATAATCTCCTTCACTAGTATTTACACACTACCCTCAGCAATTGCACAAGTAACAGCAAAGGGCAAACAGCACAAGGATTAAACAAACAGTGAGGGGGAAACAACACAAGGATTAAACACACAGTGAGGGGGAAACATCACAAGGATTAAACAAAGTGAGGGGTAAACAGCACAGGCGCAAGTAAAAGCAGATGGAAAGTGAGTGTAAAATGTCACTATGACAGGACAGGCCCCACATTCCTTCCCCTCCATCCCCCCACAACCTGCCTCACCTTTCACCTCCCGGGCCCAGTACCTTCCAGGTGGCCCCATAGTTGACACAGGGGCCGCCCCACGACCAGTAGAACTCCACCACCCAGGCGGCCGACGAGTTCCCAAGCAGGCCTTTAACCCCATCCGCCTCCAGAATGCTCACCGGCTCCTGCCTGCTGTATAGCCGGCCGGTGTGGCCGTGACACAGCAGCTGCGCCAGGAAGGCGGCGGTGCCCAGTGACGGGTGTCTGCCCCGGGCCGCACGGCGCCATTTTCCTAACGGCCGCCCTCCCGCCGCTTCCCTGCTCGAGCGACTTCTCCTCCCAACCGCCTTCGCCCCCGCGTGACGTCTGCACGGGGGGATGGGCGGGGCCGGGGGAGCCTCACCGTCACCAAGCAACAGCCACCTCGCGCTACAACTGCTCATTCACAAAAACAAACTCTCCTGTCTCGCTCTGCAGCTGCAGGGGGGACACTGCCACGTTTCCAGGAGCCCTGTCTACATTGGGAAAGCTCACGGCTCAATTTAAACAGATATTCCGACATCTAACGGAACGGCGTCATATCTAAAGGGGGCAATCTGCATTTTAAAGGGACATGGACTTTTTAACGGGCTACTTCTGCAAATAAAGAGGTTTAAATTGACGAGATTACATTTCAAAGGGATGTGGGCACATTCAAAGGGATATCTTAATATGTAAAGTGACGCAGTTATATCTAAATGAATCTACATTTCGAAGATACGTTGCCCTATTTATAAGCAGAAATATCCCTTTAAGAGACAATAGGTGTGAATTCTGTCTGTGTCCCAATGTTGAGTCAGACTGACATTTTTCTTAGAAAAGCTCTGCATTTAAATTACATTCTTGAGAAGATAATTTATAGATTAAGGTGTAGAGGTTAGGGAGGATTGGCTGTGCTAAGTTACCCATAGTGACCAGGGATATACAAGTTAGGGTGGCTTGGCCATGGAAATATGGAGTAAGGGGTTGAGTATGGGTGGGATACTGTTCAGAGGGCCAGAGTGAAATAGATGGGCTGAATGGCCTGCTTCCACATTGTCGGAATTCTATGACCCTCCCCACAAAGGAACATTTTATCTGCATCTATCCTGTCAAGCCCCTTTCAGAATTCTACTGGTTTTAATAAAGGTGTACTGCACAGAAACAGACCCTTCGGTCCAATTCGTCCATGCCGACCAGGATTCCAAACTAAACCAGTCCCACTTGCCTGCATTTGGCCCATATTCCTCTAACCTTTTTATTCATCTACTCATCCAAAAGTCGTTTAAATGTTGTAAATGTACCTGCATCTACCACATCCTCAGCAAGTTCATTCCACATACAAATCACCCTCTTTCAAAATGTTGCCCCTCAGGTTACCTTTAAATCTCTCTCCTCACCTTAAGTAATATGCCCCCAAGATTTGAGCTCCCTGATGCTAAGCAAGAGCCCTTTGCTATTCACCTTACCTCCACTCCTCATGATTTTATCAATCTCAATGATGTCACCCCCCCCCCCCCAACCTCCTGCACTCCAGTGAATAAAGTCCCAGCCTCTCCTTATAACTCAAACCCTCCAGTCCTGGCAACTTCCTGGTAAATCTTTACCGAACCCTCTCTTATAAGTTTCTTCTGATTACAGGGCCACCAGAACTGTACACAGTACTCTGAAAGTGGCCTCACCAACATCCTGTACAACCTCAACATGATGTCCCAACTCCTATACTCAATGGTGTGAACAATGAATGCTATGCTGCTAAATGCCTTCTTAACTGCCCTGTCTACCTGTGATGCAACTTCCAAAGAACTATGTACCTGAACACCACCCCCCCCCTCCCATGCCTGAATGTTCGATAACATGACCCAGGGCTCTACCATTATCTGTACAAGTCCTGCCCTTCCTTGTTTTAGCAAAATGCAACCCCTTGCTTGTATTAATACCTCTCACACACATGCTCCCCCTCAGACACACACACACACATGTATACCCCCAAATACTCTCACAGGCTTATACTCCATCACACTCACACTTTACCAAGCATGTACACACTCTCACATGCTTGCACACACAATTCTTTGGGGTGAATTTGTACTGGCAGAATTATATTTGCAGATACATTCAATTTTGCTCAAAAAGTATACAATTTCCAGGCAGTCAATCCATGTAATATTTTATGAATTGCTCCTTTGGAAACAGAACCAGTCTGATTCAAGATTGGAATACTGACAGACTCAAATCTCACACCTTGAAATGCATTGTCTGAGCTGAGGTGTCACCTTTTTGATAAAACCTTAAGTCATCTCAAGAATGTGACTTAAAAGATGTTCTGGCAGTTACACGTTAATGAACCAAAACCTACACCCATTCTAAGAGATGAAAGACTTGACAGCAATCTAGGCTTGTTCAATATATTCTATTAGTTGCATGATACTGATCTTTTGATATACGTTCTGTGTCTTACGATGCTGCTCCACAGCTACCCGATGAAGGAGCAGCACTCAGAAAACTAGTGCTTCCAAATAAACCTGTTGGACAATAACCTGGTATTGTGTGATTTTTTAACTTTATCAACCCAGTCTAATACCAACATCTCCACATCATTTCTAGTGAACACAGCCCACACCTCCTGGTGCTGCCAGTAAACTTTACAATGCTGATGAAACAACGCAGTACCTGAAAGATTTACAATTTCTAACAATACTAGCTACTCATTCACTGCTCCATCTGATACACGACATTGGAAACTCTGCAGGAAGCTGAAAGAGAGGAGCAGCTTTAAACAAAAAACCTCTTGGAGCTCAAAGCCTTCATTGAGAGTCTGAGCCCGGCAGTAAGTTCAGGTAACCTTTATTGTGACTCAACTTTGTTACAGCTTCAGATCCCCCCCTGCAAAAAGGCATAGACAAAGTAGCTGCTTTTTAAACAGCTCAAGATCAAAGCCCACACACACCCCACTGTCTTTACTATTGGGCAGCACCAGGTTGTAATTGGATCCCTGTTACAGCCATAACCTGGAGGAAATATTGCCTCACTCAGCAATTTCAACCCATACCCTGTATCCTGGTAAGTTTCTCCCTGCTCATTTGCCAGTGGGGAGAGGGCAGTGTAGAGTCAACCAGACTGGGTGAAGGATGCAGCTGGAATGACTGAGTGAATCCTTTCCCACAATGGCGGTTGCCTTCCCTAACAAGGGAGAGAGTGAATCAGATGGGGGCTTTCTCCCCACCACCTCCTCCCTGAAACGGTCTCATCGTTAGATTCCGAACTCCACATTTCTGACGAAATACCAATTCTGCCTTCTGTTGTGGCGGGATTCGAATCCGGGAGTCCCCGGAACTGGGTTGATGGTCCAATCGATAATGGCACTCGGCCGTCACTCCTTCAATCCCCCTGTGAACTCGCTGGTGCTTGTTCAGGTGGGAGGAATAGGTGAAGCCCTTCCCGCACTGAGAGCAGGTGAACGGCCTCTCCCCGGTGTGGATCTGCTGGTGCCTCAGCAGGGTGGAGACCGAGGTAAAGGCCTTCCTACACTCGGGGCAGCTGAAGGGCCTCTCCCCCGCGTGGACCCACCGGTGGGCCAACAGGGCAGAGAAAAACATGAAGGCCTTCCCACAATCGGGACAGCTGAAGGGCTTTTCCCCTGTGTGGTCCTGTTGGTGGGCCAGCAGGTGGGAGGAATGTCTGAAAGCCTTCCCGCAGTCGGTGCAGGGGAATGGCCTCTCCCCGGTGTGACTGCGCCAATGAGTCTCCAGGGCAGATGGGAAACGGAAGCCTTTCCCACAGTCGCCACACTTCCACGGTTTCTCCACGGCCGAAGCTTCAGCTGCACATAAAAGCATTTCCAGCCCCTCCCTGCTGTGAATTCCTCTTCCCAGGCCGTATAACTGTTTCAGGCTCCACACTCAGTGAGCTGCAACAGTGGGGTCTCTCATCCAGTCCCACTGATGCTGAAAACATACTCAGACAGGAACCAAAAAGCTTTGATCCCTCTCACAGAAATCACAGTCGAAAATCGTTGCGGTCCTGGTGGACTGAGTGACTGTCAGACATTGATGTTGAAGTGAGGACCGCAAATGCTGGAGAGTCAGTCGAAAAATGTGGCACTGGAAAAGCACAGGGATGTCAGACAGCATCCGAGGAGCAGGAGGGTCAATGTTTCGGGCATAAGGTCTTCATAAGTTGATTGAGAAACTTCCGCCTTCAGATCTTCAAATACGCTGTAAAAAGAGATTACAAAAGTCATCACTATCAGACCAGGGTAGAAATTCAGAACAAGGAATTCTACTTTCTGCAGAATATTCTTTTCTTTTATTATTCCACAAAATTGAAAGCACCATCCCACTCTCTCTCCCCCTCTGTTCTCACTCCGCTCTAACTAATTCTCCTGAAGGTGCTGATTCAGGATCTTACAGGGACAGAAAAGCAAAAACATTAAGACTGACATCTCTCTGCATTTTGGATACCTCCACCTGAAAGTTAATATCTTTCACAACACTGGGATCCTGCTGAGAGTGAGCAGGTCTGACTTTGGGAAGCAAATAAAATGTGTGTCAATTCAGGATGAAGCTGCCACGCAGCTTCTTGAGGAACAACCAGAAACAAGATGGTTAACATCCCTGGGAAGGGGAAGCAAAATGAGACGTCAAGGTCTTAACACTGACACCAGAGAGAAATTGAATATACTGACATGGCAAACGTTAGTGGAAAGCCAGAGTCATAGAGATATACAGTACAGAAACAGACCCTTCGGTCCAACTCGTCTGTAATGACCAGATATCGTAAATCAATCTGGAACCGTTTGCTCACACGTGGCCCATAGCTGGGGTCATCCCCACCCCCTTGTCCTGAGACCTTGATGCCTCCAAGCTGACCCTCAAAGGTTCGGTTTGTCCCTACATTCTTTCCCAGCAGTCTTTTGTAAGTTTTGAAAACTTTCCCAATCTTCTGAGTATAGGACTTGGGAAGTTATGTTGGAGCTGTACAGGACATTGTTCCAAATGTGGCCTAACCATTGTGTGCAATTAGGATTTCCTTCCTATCAGTAAGTGGTTGTGAAACGTCGACTTTTCCACCTCCTGCCTGTCTATTTTGCGAATTGAGACACAGACCTGGATCAACGTTTCCAGAGTCTGTCCCTCCCGGATTCAGTCTCTTTCCTTTCAATTGCTGCAAGTCAACAATTGAACCCCAGAATGAAAAAGAAATGGAAAAGGGAGCGAGATAAGAGAGTACCGTAGTCACATATCTGGGACACAGGAAGGAATTTGCAGTCTGGGTAAAGCTCAATCTTTATTCAGAGAGGATCAGGAGTCACAGCTTGAGAAGTTCATGGTCCAACTTCCGCATTCAGACAATGGGCTGGCTCTGATTGGTAGGAGGACCAGTCTTCTTCCAGTCCTCCAATGCTGCCTATTGGTCAATCAAAAGTAGGTCTCGCGCCTTTTTTTGCGCATGGTGATGAGCATGCTCAGTGTTTTGCTTACACTGGCCAGCATGCGCACTGCGTTGCTACAACCGGTAAACATGCGCAGTATGCTCTACGGGGATGTTGGTGTTACTGACAGATTTTGTGTCCAAATGCCAATAGGGGAAAAAGATAGAGCCACAATTTTTATCCCTGTGGCTCGATATTTTATTCCTTTTGCATTTTGTCTGGCTGCTCAATTTTTGTATGTCTTTTCCCTTTGTTGTGGGGACAAGGCGCTGAGACCAGAACTGGAGGGCATAGATTTAGGGTGAGAGGGGAAAGATTTCTGAGGGTCCTTAGGGGCAATCTTTTCGCACAGAGGGTGGTATGTTTATGGAATGAGCTGCCAGAGGAAGTGGTGGAGGCTGGTACAATTACATTATTTAAAATGCATCTGTATGGGGATATGAATAGGAAAGATTCAGAGGGATAAGGGGCAAAATGCTGGCATATGGGTCACTAGATTAATTTAGGAAATCTGGTCAGTGTGGACCGAAGGGTTTGTTTCTGTGCTCTACAACTCTGTGACTCTATCTTTAGATAGTATGGAAAAAAAAGAGCATGAAAGCATGGGAAGGGTTAGAGCCTGGAGACCACTGCCAATTTGTTGCAAAGGATAGTGGAAAGCTCTTACTCTAATTAGCAGAGTAAGGTTGAGGCTGAAAGGTCACTATGGCAAGATGAGATAACAGTCGGTAAAGTTAGCCTCACCTACTAAATATGATTGACAGGATTGGGACAATAAATATTTGGGACATGACATTAAATATCTAATTAATAATTAGTAGAGTCAGCCTGCTTGAGACTATTGACAATAAATATCTAATCATGACATTAGGAAAATATTAAGTAGGGTCTGGAATGAAAGACTATTATTGCAAAAGTTGACAATAAATATCTAACTGTGACATTAGAATAACATTAAGTAGAATGTAGGAAAAAACTATAAGGGCACAACTAAAGAGATAATGGGAACTAACACCACTGGTTCATTGTGTAGCTCGAGTGAGGTACTTTTGATTAATATAGTTGGACGTGCTGATAAGCTAAGAGGAACATGAAAAATAAATATAAAAAACCACGGACCCTGAGGTTCGTGGGCATTCAAGAATCTGCATTCTCAGTGTCACGGTTTTGTGTTTTCAAATAAAAGACTCACTTCTTGAAGAACTCTCTGTGTCTCCTGGTGATTCTCTACATTTTCTCCACACGAATAGTTGGAACCAGTTTCATGAGACTAGGAATTGGCCATTCACCCCTTCCAGCCTGTCCTGAGCTGTGGTCGAACTGCGCAAGAATCAGAAAGATTTCAGCAGCTCTTTTTAAAAGTTGAACGTGCTTTCAAACTTTAATTATGTTTCCAAATATATCATTTTAGCTATTTTCATTTTTAAAGATCAGACATTTGTTACCCCGACTCCCAGTTGAGTCATCACCATCCATTCTCTCTCTCTCTTCTGAGAAGGGCTTGATACAGTGATCAAAGACGTCTGGAGGCATGAGAAAGACCAGGGTGGGGAGGGGGCACTGGGGAGAAAAGAGAGAGAATGCATGCAGGGCAGAGAATGGATGTGGGGTAGAGATACAGAATATGGACGGGGGCAGAGGATGTGGCTACAGCAAGACTGGCAGGCCACAGGGTGAGGTTAGAGAAAGCCTGAGGGGGGCAGAGGTTGGGGAGAAGAGAAAGACTGTGGGGCCAGAGGGTGAGGTTAGAGAAACACTGAGGGGGGGCAGAGGTTGGGGAGAAGAGAAAGACTGGGGGGGACAGAGGGTGGGGTTAGAGAAAGACTGAGGGGGGCAGAGGTTGGGGAGAAGAGAAAGACTGGGGGGACAGAGGGTGGGGTTAGAGAAAGACTGAGGGGGGCAAAGGCTGGGGAGAAGAGAAAGACCTGCAGGGCAGAGGGTGGCGGACCAAAGAATGGGGCGTCAGAGAATGGGGAGGGGGAGAGAATAGTCGGCGTTTAGAGTATGGGGACAGAGAGAGAATGGACAGGGGTAGTGGGTGGGGTGGGCAGGAGAGAATGACTGGACAACAGACGGTGGAGGGCGATGGAAGAATGGATAGGGGGCAGAGGGTGGGTGGAGAGAGAATATAGATGGGAGAGATGGAGAGCAGAGGATGAGGGGAAGAGAGAGAATGCATGGGGAGGCAGACAGTGGGAAGTGGGTGGGATAACGGGTGCACAGGGTGGGGGGAGAGAGAGAGAATGGACAGTAGGTCGTGTGGGTGGCAGGAGGAATTGACGGGGACACTGTGTGAATTTTTGTGTCTTGGAGAGGGGGGCTGGTGGTAAAAGCATCCCACTCACTTCCAACATCCCCTTCTCTGCACACATGCAGTGTAGATTTTTGAGTCTGGGTGGGATGTTGTTCAGAGGGTCAGTGTGGACTCAATGGGTGGAATGGCCTGCTCCCACACTGTAGGGATCCTATGATTACGAGAGCTGTCAAACCAGCAACTTCTAATTGGTGAAGTTAAAGGCTAGCCAATCTTTAAGCAGTTTTCCATGCGTTCACTCGATTTGCCCTTTCAACATTCCTTGAATTTAGGGTGTTCCATTGTAGGGTTTAATTATGATACAGAAAAAGCAGCATCTAGTCTCATCTGTGTGCAGAACCACCTCAACTGACTGAACAAGCGTAACAATTCTTCTGTCTGCTCTTTAGATGTGACATTCTTTCTTTCTTTCTTTCTCTCTCTCTCTCTCTCTCTCTCCCCAGTACCAGTCAGATACCAGTCCCACAATTCTGTGTTACCCATGGAGGGAGGGGAAGGAAAGTGTCTCACTCTCAGACATTGGAGGGGAGGACAAAGTTTCAACCAGTGGGAAGTTAAAATTAAACCCTGCTTTTTTTTTGTTTTAAGAAACTCAAACTGCATCGACTTGGGGAGAATAAAAAAATGAAGAAAAGGGAGCTCAGAAAGTGTCCTCCCTGCAAGTGACATACACACATACACACACAATTCCCACTGCTCAGCCAGAGACTGTGCTGCCCCCATCCCCTCAGTCTAGGAGTAAACGTTGGAAAGGTGATAGTGTTGATAGTCAGGAGGATGGTCTCCGGCTACACTCTGATATCGATCAGCTGGTAAATGGGGTAGAGCGATGGAATTCAATCTTCAGGCATTCTGAGAAATTTAATAAGGGAAGGAAGTATGCAATAAATAGTGGGTCCCTACAAGAGGACTTTACTGTCCAAGTCCAGAGATTCCCAAAGTGCAGATAAAACGGGGGAGGGGGCGTGGTTTGGTGAGGAAGGCATAGGTTTATACTTTTTCACACAGAGGGTGGTGCGTGCGTGCAATGAGCTGCTAGAGGAAATGGTGGAGGCTGGTCCCAATGCAACATTTAAAAGGCATCTGGATGGGTACTTGAATGGGTAGGGTTTAGACGGATATTGGCCAAATGCTGGCAAATGCGATAGATTAATTTAGGATATCTGGTCAGCATGGATGAGACGGATTGAAGGGTCGAGTTTCTGTACTGTACAACCCTCTGACCACCCACTTCATTTTGAAATCTTTTCATTGCCCCTTGCAACACCCTGTTAGGGTTCAGAGAGTGCCATGTCCTGAAACCTCCTTCCTCACGTCTCCTGTGTATTTTAAATCAATTCTGCAAGATTTAGGAAGCATAGGATGGGGAAGGAAACTGCAGGGGATAGACATATTAGAAATGTGGAGCTTATTCAAGGAAAAGTTACTGTGTGTCCTAGAAAAGTATATACCTGTCAGGCAGGGAGGAAGCTGTAGAGCACGCGAGCCATGGTTTGCGAAAGAAGTGGAATCTCTGGTCAAAAGGAAGAAGAAGGCTTATGTTAGGATGAGATGTGAAGGCTCAGTTAGGGCGCTTGAGGGTTACAAGGTAGCCAGGAAAGACCTAAAGAGAGAGCTCAGAAGAACCAGGATAAGACATGAGAAGTTGTTGGCGGATAGGATCAGGGTAAACCCTAAGGCTTTCTATTGGTATTTAAGGAATAAAAGAATGATGAGAGTAAGATTAGGGCCAATCAAGGATAGTAGTGGGAAGTTGTGTGTGGAGTCAGAGGAGATAGGGGAAGCACTAAATGAATATTTGTCAACAGTATTCACTCTGGAAAATGACAATGTTGTCGAGGAGATTACTGAGATACAGTCTACTAGACTAAGTGTGATTGAGGTTCACAAGGAAGAGGTATTAGAAATTCTACAGAGTGCGAAAATAGATAAGTCCCCTGGGCCGAATGGGAGTTATCCTAGGATCCTCTGGGAAGCCAGGGAGGAGATTGCCGAGCCTTTGGCATTGATCTTTAAATTGTCATTGTCTACAGGAATAGTGCCAGAAGACTGGAGGATAGCAAATGTGGATCCCCTGTTCAAGAAGGGGAGACAATCCTGGTAATTATAGACCAGTGAGCCTTACTTCAGTTGTTGGTAAAGTGTTGGAAAAGGTTATAAGAGATAGGATTTATAAGCATCTAGAAAAGAATAATTTGATTAGGGATAGTCAGCACAGTTTTGTGAAGGGTAGGTTGTGCCTCACAAACCTTATTGAGTTCTTTGAGAAGGTGACCAAACAGGCAGATGAGAGTAAACCAGTTGATGTGGTGTATATGGATTTCAGCAAGGCATTCGATAAGGTTCCCCACAGTAGGCTATTGTACAAAATGCGGAGGAGTGGGATTATGGGAGATATAGCAATTTGGATCAGTAATTGGCTTGCTGAAAGAAGACAGAGGGTGATGGTTGTCAGGAAGTGTTCATCCTGAAGTCCGGTTACCAGTGGTGTACCACAAGGGTCGGTGTTGGGTCCACTGCTGTTCATCATTTTTATAAATGACCTGAATGAGGGCGTAGAAGGGTGGGTTAGTAAATTTGCAGATGACACTAAGGTCGGTAGAATTGTGGATAGTGATGAAGGATGTTGTCGGTTACAGAGAGACATAGATAAGCTGCAGAGCTGGGCTGAGAGGTGGCAAATGGAGTTTAATGCGGACAAGTGTGAGGTGATTCGCTTTGGTCGGAGTAACCAGAATGCAAAGTACTGGGCTAATGGTAAGATTCTTGGTAGTGTAGATGAGCAGAGAGATCTCGGTGTCCAGGTACACAGATCCTTGAAAGTTGCCACCCAGGTTGACAGGGCTGTTAAGAAGGCATACAGTGTTTTAGCTTTTATTAATAGAGGGATCGAGTTCTGGAACCATGAGGTTATGCTACAGCTGTACAAGACTCTGGTGCGGCCGCACTTGGAGTCTTGTGTACAGTTCTGGTCACCACATTATAAGAAGGATGTGGAAGCTTTGGAAAGGGTGCAGAGGAGATTTACTAGGATGTTGTCTGGTATGGAGGGAAGGTCTTACGAGGAAAGGCTGAGGGACTTGAGGCTGTTTTCGTTAGAGAGAAGAAGGTTGAGAGGTGACTTAATAGAGACATATAAGATAATCAGAGAGTTAGATAGGGTGGACAGGGAGAGCCTTTTTCCAAGAATGGTGACGACGAGCACAAGGGGGCATAGCTTTAAATTGAGGGGTGATAGATATAGGACAGATGTCAGAGGTAGTTTATTTACTCAGAGAGTAGTAAGGGTATGGAATGCTTTGCCTACAATGATAGTAGATTTGCCAATTTTATGTACATTTAATCATATTGGACAAGCTTATGGACGTACATGGAATAGTGTAGGTTAGATGGGCTTCAGATTGGTATGACAGGTTGGCGCAACATCGAGGGCCGAAGGGCCTGTACTGCACTGTAATGTTCTATGTTCTATGTAATACCGATTGTATGTTACTGGTTTTGTACTTTAAACACACAGACACATACAATATAATCAGAATTTCTATTTGGTATGGACAGTAATGACTTTTTCAACTTTATTTACAGGGTATCAGAAGGGGAAGATCTGCAGATACAAATCTCGGAAGAAATTCCATAACAAGATCTGACAGGGTCACTCAATATCATTGGGGGTTTGAATTTGGAAGGAGAAATCCATTCTACATGCTTCAAAAGGTACTGGACATCAGTGTGACCAGAGAAGCACTCAGGCAGGAACACACCAGTGAACTGAGTTTTAACTGGTTACACAGACTGAGAGTGAGTGTGTCCCAGTGAGCTGACTGTGGGAAGGAGCTTTAATCAGTTACACAGACTGAAAGAGAGAGGGGCTGGGGCATGTTTTTGTTTACCCTGGAGTATCAGAGCCTGAGGTGTGACCTTATAGAGGTTTATAAAATCATGAGGGGCATAGATACGGCGAATAGCCTAGGTCTATTTCCCCAGGGTGGGTGAGTCGCAAACTAGAAGGCATAAGTTTTAGGTGAGAATAGAAAGATTTAAAAGAGACCTAAGGGACAAATTTTCATGCAGAGGGTGGTGCATGTATGAAATGAACTGCCAGACGAAGTGTTGGAGGTGGGACAATTACAAAATTAAAATGTGCCCAGATAAATATTTTGGGTTTAGAAGGATATAGGGCAAATACTGGAACTTGGGACTGAGTCATATTGGGAAATTTGCTCAGCATGGATGAGTTGAACCGAAGAGCCTGTTTCCATGCAGTGTGACTCTCTAAGTCTATTCCAGTTTCAGCAGATTTGTGGTGGGTAAAAGTGGCTCATGTCCCCTTTCTTGGGAATTTTGGAAAATATAAAGGGGCTGTTAAAAGTACTTTAACTTTGGGAACACTGCATCTTGTAAGTGCATTTGTCAAATATTTTCAGAGAAATTTGCTACAACTGGCAGACTGAAAGTTTTCCCACGGAATGTTACACAGATATTAAGAATGTTACCTTCTGTAAAACATTTTGCTGAAAAAAGAAGAATTATTCAACTTGCTAACATGATGCAAATGTTGGAGAGAAAGGAAACTGCCAAGATCAAAAAAGTTGATGAAAGTCAACACTTATCAGATTTTTTCAGTTCTAGAAACACTTTCACTGGAGACACCCAGAAGAGGGGTGTCTCATACCTATTCTTTCAATTAGTTGTGAAATAGTGTTTGTGTGTCTTAATTGTTAAGTCATACCTGGCATATGGAAAGATGGCTATGGCTGTTGGAGGTCAGTCATCTCCAGGACGTCTCTGCAGGAGTTCATAGGGTAGTGTTCTAGGCCCAACCATCTTCATCAATGACCTTCGTCCATCATAAGGTGGAGATGTTCGCCACTAATTGCACAATGTTTAGCACTATTCACAACTCCTCACAAACTGAACAGTTCAGTTTGAAATGCAACAAGATCTAAACCACATCCAATGGGCTGATGAGTAGCAAGTAACATGCATGCCTTGCAAAATGCCAAGGAGTGACTCATCCACAAAAGAGATAATCTGACCACTGACCTGTGATATCAACAATGTTACTGTCACTAAATGCCCCATGATCAATATCCTTGGGGTTGAACATTGAGCAGAAACTCAACTCGAAGAACCACATACACACAGTGGCTACAAGAGCAGATCATAGGCCAGGAATACTTCAGACAAGTAACTCACCTCCTGACTCCCCAAACTGTATTCTATCTTCTACAAGGCACAAGTCTGCAGTGAAATAGAATACTCACCCACCAGCTTGGATGGATGCAGCCTCAACAGCATTCAAAAAGATTGGTACCATTCAGGAAAAAGTCGCCTGCTTGATTGGCACCATTTCCACATACATCCACATTCAGAAGCCGTAGTGTGTACTATTTAGAAGACGCACTGCAGAAATTCACCAAAGGTCCAAAAAGATGTGCAGGGTCAGGTGAATTGGCCATGCTAAATTGCCCGTAGTGTTAGGTAAGGGGTAAATGTAGGGGTATGGGTGGGTTTCGCTTCGGCGGGTCGGTGTGGACTTGTTGGGCCGAAGGGCCTGTTTCCACACTGTAATCTAATCTAATCTAATCCTGAGAAAATATCTTCCAAACCAACAACCACTTCCACCTAGAAGGACCAGGACAACAGATACTTGGGACCACAACCTCTTGCAAGTAACCCTCCAAGCCACTCACCATCTTGACATGGAAACATATTGCCATTCCTTCAGTGTCGCTGGGTCTAAATCCTGGAATTCCCTGCCGAAGGGCATTGTGGGTCACCGTGCAGCATATTGACCACCCCCTTCTCCAGGGAAACTAAATGCTGGCAACTTCCATGTAGCACAAGTAACTTTTAATAAATTATCGAAACAGAGGGTTGGAATCTACAAACGAAAAAAAATAATGTTAAGGAGGGACAGATGAATGGCATTGATTCCGTCCTTATTTGAAGACAGATAAAGAGCGACATACTGACACTGAGTTAGAAATAGAGTTTAGAGTTAAACACCTGCAGGGTTTCGCTCAGTGAATAAATTTAAAATCGATTAAAGATTGGCTCCTCACGCGTATTTCACTACCACGTGAATGGGTCGGTTAAGAAGGCATTTGGGACACTTGATTTCATTAATGGCAGCTATAGCTCCCACAATCCAAGGCGGTGCAGAAACCTCTCTATTTGGCCGCGTGCAGAGCGCATACATGCTGTGAGGGATGTGCTGGTGCGCATGTGTGAGATCGGGAAGGGACCCCGCCCTTCATCGTTCTGATGGACGGGCAGACCAACCTTTGGGAAACTCTGGAGGACCGGAAGGAGACGCGTCCTCCAGTCAATCAGAGCCACCCCCGTATTGGCTGAATGCGGAAGGTGGGCCATGAGCCTCTGCTGCCCTCTCTCACTCAGAGAAGACTGAGCTTTACCCCAGACGGCAACTTCCTTTCTCTATCTAACATCTGTGAGCACAACACCCTCTTTTCTCACCCTCCCCTCCTTTTCTCATCCTGGAGTTCAGCTGTTGGTTTGTATCAACTGGAGAGAAAGCAAGTCAATCCAGGGGAGGGCACAGAGTCTGGATAAGGTTGCTCTCGATCTGTGTCTATTAAAACCATCGACAGGCTTTGTGAGAGATTTGATTTGATTTGATTTGATTTATTGCCACAACGAGACATTGACAAGATGCAGATCTGGGCTGATAAGTGGCAGATGGAGTTCAACGTGGAAAAGTGTGACGTTATCCACTTTGGAAGGTTGAATCGGAATGCAGAACACAGGGTTAAAGGCAGGATTCTTGGCAGTGTGGAGAACAGAGGAATGTTGGGGTCCATGTCCACAGATCCCTCAAAATTGCCACGCAAGTTGATAGTGTTGTTAATGAGACTTATGGTGTGTTGGTTTTCATTATTAGGGGGATTGAGTTTAAGAGCTGTGAGGTTGTCCTGCAGCTTTATAGCATCCTGGTTAGACCACACTTGGAATATTGTGTTCAGTTCTGGTCACCTCATTATTACGAAAGATATGGAAGCCTAGAGCGGGTGCAGAGGAGTTTTATCAGGTCGCTGCCTGGACTGGAGGGCACGTCTTATGAAGAAAGGTTGAGGGAGCTAGGGTTTTTCTCACTGGAGGATTATTAACATTTATTTTCCCAGAATTTCCAGGAAACAGGACTTATGTCAATTTCACCAACCAGGATTCTCCTGAAATTGGGTGCACTAAAAACATTCAGCTGGAAGATTATCAGCAAAAGGTTCTGGTTTCAGTCATAGACTTACATGACACGGAAACAGAGCTTTTGGTTCAACAATCTGACCCAGTCCCAATTTCAGGCATTTGGCTGCTATCCCTCTAAACCCAAACCCTTCATCCAGACACCTTTCAAATGTTGTAATTGTTCCCACCTCCACCACTTCCTCTGGCAGCTCATTCCATACATACACCATCCTAAGCATGAACAAGGTGCCCCTTAGGTCCTTTATAAATCTTTCCCCCTCTCACCTTAAACCTATGCTTAAACCTATGTCTTACTTTGGTGGTAGGCAAAGTAATGGAAAGGATACTGAGGGATAGGATTTATGAGTATCTGGAAACACACTGCTTGATTAGGGACAGCCAGCACGGATTTGTGACGGGTCGATCTTGCCTTACAAGTCTTATTGAATTCTTTGAGGAGGTGACCAAGCATGTGGATGAGGGTAGAGCAGTGGATGTAGTGTACATGGATTTTAGTAAGGCATTTGATAAGGTTCCCCATGGTAGGCTTATGCGGAAAGTCAGGAGGCATGGGATCGTGGGAAAATTGGCCAGTTGGATGGAGAACTGGCTAACTGGTCGAAGTCAGAGAGTGGTGGTAGATGGTAAATATTCAGCCTGGAGCTTCAGTTACAAGTGGAGTTCAGCAGGGATCAGTTCTGGGTCCTCTGCTGTTTGTAATTTTTATTAATGACTTGGAAGAGGGAGTCGAAGGGTGGGTCAGTAAATTTGCAGATGATACGAAGATTAGTGGATTTGTGGATAGTGAGGAGAGCTGTTGTCAGCTGCAAAGGGACTTAGATATGATGCAGAGCTGGGCTGAGGAGTGGCAGATGGAGTTCAACCCTGTCAAGTGTGAGGTTGTCCATTTTGGAAAGACAAATAAGAATGCAGAATACAGGGTTAACGGTAGGGTTCTTAGTAAGGTGGAGGAGCAGAGGGATCTTGGGGTCTATGTTCATAGCTTTTTGAAAGTTACCACTCAGGTGGATAAAGCTTGTAAGAAGGCCTATGGTGTATTAGCATTCATTAGTAGAGGGATTGAATTCAAGAGTCATGAGGTGATGTTGCAGCTGTGTAGGACCTTGGTAAGGCCACATTTGGAGTACTGCGTGCAGTTCTGGTCACCTCACTTTAGGCAAGATGTGAAAGCTTTGGAGAGGGTGCAGAGGAGATTTACCAGAATGTTGCCTGGAATGGAGAATAGGTCGTACGAGGATAGGTTGAGAGTGCTAGGCCTTTTCTCATTGGAACGGCGAAGGATGAGGGGTGACTTGATACAGGTTTATAAGATGATCAGGGGAATGGATAGAGTAGACAGTCAGAGACGTTTTCCCCGGGTACAACAGAGTGTTACAAGGATACATAAATTTAAGTTGAAGGATGGACGGTATAGGGGGCTGTCAGGGGTAGGTTCTCTACACAGAGAGTGGTGGGGGCATGGAATGCGCTGCCTGTGGGAGTGGCAGAGTCAGAAGCATTGGTGACCTTTAAGTAGCAATTGGATAGGTACATGGATAGGTGCCGAAGCTAGGACAAATATTTGGCATAACATCGTGCTGTATTGTTCTATGTTCTATGCCCTCTAGTTCTGGACTCTGTACCCTGAGGATAAAAGACCTTCGTATTCACCCTCTCCAGGCCCATCATAATTGTATAAACCTCTGTATGGTCACTCCTCAGGTGCTGATGCTCCAGGGTTAAAACTCCCCAGTCTCTCCCTATAACTCAACCTCCAGTCCCAGCAACATCCCTGCAACTCTTTTCTGCAGCCTCTCAAGTTTAACAGGGTCCTTCCACATGAATGGCCACTAGACTTCCATGCTGTGTTCTAAAAGTGGTCTCACCAATGTCCTGTACAGCCACAAAATAATGTCCCAACTCCTATACTCAATGCTGTGACCCATGAAAGCAAGCACTTTCTTGACCACCCTTCCACTTTCAAAGAATTATGTGCCCACACTCCTGGTACTATTTATTCAGCAACACTTCCCAGGGCTCTACCATTCACTGTATGAGTCTGCCCTGCTTAGTCTTCTCCAGTTTTGTTCCATTTGCTCACACAGGCGTGTCTTGTTGACTTTGTTCTGAGCAGTGTGGAAGCTTTCTTCCTTTCATACCTTCATTAACACCCAAATGATCTCAATTACTTGTTCACCATTGTTAGCAATCTATGCATTTGGCTCTGGGTACTCTCACCATGTGTTCCCCTCGCTCTTAGTCCCTTCTCTGTCTACGACATAAGAACCAGCATTTCCCAGCCCCTTTCAGTTTTGAACAAGCGTGAAATCAGACTCGAGACATTAACTGTTTCTCTCTCCACACGTTTCCTGACCTGAAGACTTCACCACCACCCCGCGCCCCCCAGTCCACACAAGGATAGAAATGTCAGCACCTGTTTCTCCAAATGTCCTGTTTGATTTGCCCATGATACATTCCTTGGATTTGGAGTGTTCTAATGTAGTGTTTAATAGGGATCCATCAAAAGCTACATCCAGTCTTGTCTGAGAGCAGAACCAACTCAACAGACTGGACAAGCTGCACAATTCTTCTGTGTGCTCTGTAGGTGTGACATTCTCTCTCTCTCTCTAACCCAACAGGATTACAGAGGTTGGGAATACCATTCTCCCTAAACATGATTCCTAATCCACAGTTATTCCAGACTTACATGCGTAACATCTAAACCTAAATAGTTAAAGCTCCTCAGCCTGATCTCCCACAAACAATAGAATGGTTTCAGCACAGAAGGAACATGCTCTAATGGAACAATGTCTGTTCTTAAACTCCACGTAAAGTTTAATATTGCATTAACCTGTTATAAATGGTGTCTGTTTCTGAAAGTCACAGGGAGGCATGCTTTTTGGGGAACCCTATTGGAGTTTTCTGATCACAGAATCAGACAGGACAAATAAGGCCCTTTGGCCCATCAAGTGTGTCCCACCAATATATTATCATTTCCACAAGATTCATCGAGCTGTACAGCATGGAACCAGACACTTTGATGTCCAAAACTAGAGGACATAGGTTTAAGGTGAGAGAGAAGGGGATCTAAGGGGCAACCTTTTCACACAGGAGGTGATGTGTGTATGGCATTAACTGCCAGAGGAAGTGGTGGAGACTGGTACAGTTACAACATTTCAAAGGCATCTGGGTGGATACATGAGTTGAGAGAGGTATGGGTCAACTGCTGGCAAATGGGATGAGATTAATTTCGGATACCTGGTCAGTGTGGCCAAGTTGGATGGAAAGGTCACTTGTTGTGTGGCTTAGAGCCCGGGAACATCACTGGGTCACCCGGACCCTGACAATTTCCAAATGGCTCCGGGTATTTCTCACAAAAGCCACCGTCAGAAACTTTAGATTTCCTTTTTGTCCAGCCTTCAGCACTGGCGAGCATTCTCTGTTCCTGTTATGGGATCGTGTTCAAATAGCAACCAAAATCAGTGAGTGGTCAAAATAGCCTCTTTATTCAGCAACTGCAAGTTGTACAAGTTTGAGGTGGTGATGGAATCCTGAAAGACCGTCCTTACAGCAGCCCCTTTACACACAGTTCTTACATATACTAACATTCCGTTACTATGGTTTTCCAGCGTTTTATCTATTGTACACAAATGCTGGCTGCTACCCCGATAGGATTGAGATTGTCTGTATGGTCTGCTTGCAGAATTAAGCGGTATCAGTCCTTTTGTCTTTTAAGTTCGTAAATGTTAGTAAAAATACTAGGCCTGCATTATTAAGAGGTGTCAGTCCTTTAGTCTTTTAAGTTAGTAAATGTTAGTAAAAAATACTAGGACTGTATGCTCTAAATAAGTTAGACATGGTACCTGCCCCGAATAAAAGAATATTAAACTGCTTACCGTAGCTGGGTTGTGAGATTTGTTGAGTATTTGCCGGCGTGAGTTTCATTCATTCATGCAATTTCACAGAAGCGAAGTCTCGACAGTCAGTTTCTTAAAGGGGACAGTGGCTGTGAGTCAGGGAAACTGTTTGATGTTCTGTATCTATTCAGGTCCTGAGAGATGGTTGACAAGGGTTGATTAATATTATAATCTTTCATAAGACAAGACTTTCATGGAGAGAAGATGGCGGGGGACTGGTATTGTTCTGAATACATTACTATTTTGACAGTGATTCAGAGGGAGCTTTTGATGTAGAAATAGGCCTAAACACTGCTTGTAGCAAGAGCTGATAAGGGTTGAAGGTGTGAAAAAGCAGGAATGAGTTGAAAGGGGTGTTTTAATTTAGTCTATCTTGTAATCTCAAAATATACTGCAAAACCACGGTTTTATGAATGAATGAATGAATGAAGCCGCATTATAGCAAGGAATTATAAATGAATGAAATGGGAATGTGGTATTATTAGATATAGGGCTCTTGTGAGCAGGTTAGTAAAGACTTATGAATGAGTAAATAGAAAGTGTTTGTGAGTGGGTTAGTAAGGAGACCTATTATACAACATCTCACGCCATGTTATCGTCCTAACAGCCTTGTGGGGGTGGGAGAAACCTGAGCCAATCTACAGGGTAGATTTCTTCACAGAGTCAAACATGACATGTATACACCTCCCAATTCCACTGCATGTTCCAAATCAGTAAATGTATCTTAATATGTGCTCAACTCACCAGGGAAAGTATGCCCTCTTGAATACTAATACAAGTCACACCAACAAGCATCCAAACGTTCTCTACTCGGTGTGGCTGGATTGGTGTCTGATTAGATGGGATGACTGATTGAACACCTTTCTGCCAATGGAGCAGGTGAATGGTCTCTCCCCACTGTGGACAGGCTGGTGTCTCAACAGGGAAGACCAATCAATGAATCCCTTCCTGGACACTGAGCAGGTGAACGGCTCTCCCCAGCGTGGACCCGCTGATGACTCTGCAGGTTGGAGGACTGAACGAATCTTTTCCCGCACACAGAGCAGGTAAATGGCTTCTCCCCTGTGTGGACCCACTGGTGGGTCACCAGGGTGGATGATTGGTTGAACCCCTTGCTGCACATGGAGCAGGTGAACGACTTCTCCCTGGTGTGGACATGCTCCGTCAATTGAAAGAAAACTAGATTTACCATTTAAGGCCATACATGTTATTCTGCTAAGTTACTCCTGTTAATTGGTAATTTATTTTGTTTAAAATGTGAGAAGTTAATGAGCAGTTTTTCCAGTTAATCACTGGGTATTCAAATGTCTCTTCAAAATTAGAGACTATAACAAAATTAGGTGTCATTGTGGGATTTTGAATCTGGAGGATATGCTTGGTAAAGTTGGAATGAACAATATTTCAAAGTGAATGTTATTGTGTTAAGTACTAAGACTTTCTGGAGAGGAAAGACTTACCTTTGTGTGTTTTGCAACACTTAACCAAGGTCAGTTCTATAGAATAAGCAGACAGATTGATGCGAGAGTTGAGAGCTGGGACAAAACATCAGAAATAATGCAGGCAGGAGCACAGCAATTAGAGTTAGAAAGTTAGCCAAAAATATAAAAACAGGAAGGAAAGTTTCATCAGCTTTTCTTAAAAAAAGTTAACAAAGTAAATGTTGGTTCTGTAGAAAATGTCTGGGGATTCAATAACAGAGGATAAAGAGATGGCAGATGAATTGAAAAGAATTTGAATCTATCTTCACTAGAGAGGATACAAGTAATAGCCCAGAACCAGCTAGAAATCAGGAACTGAAAGGGAAGGAGGCACTGAAGACAGTAACAATTACCAGGGAAGTAGTACTGAGTAAAGTGGTGGAACTATGAGCTGACAAGTCCCAGGTACTCGAAGGATTTCATCCAAGACCCTTAAAGAAAAACTGCCGGTGAAATAGTTAATGCATTGGTTTTAATTTTCCAAACCCCATTAGTTTCAGGGAAGGTTCCTTTAGATTGGAAAACTCTTTTCTTCAAAAAAGGAGGCCGAGAACAAGAAACTGCAGACCATTTACCTTAACATATGTCAAAGGGAAAATATTCAAAGCTATTATTAAAGATGCTATGACAGAACTTATATAAGTTCAAGGTAATCGGGCAGCGTGAATGTGTTTTAGTCAATGGGGGATAATGTTGTAATAATGTTTTGAAGAACGACCATTCCCCACTGCGACTGAGCTGATAAATCTCCAGTGCCGATAGGGAATGGAATCCCTTCCCACAGTCCCCACATTTCCAGGGCTTCTCCGCAGTTTGGTATCCTTTTGGCTTTCTGTTTCTGATGAACAACTGAAACTGTGATCACACTCAGGAAACGTGTACAGTCACCCCCTTGCTGCGAATAGTGTAATGTTTCTTCATCTGTGTAACTGGTTACAGCTCCTTCTCACAGACAGCTCACTGGGACACACTCTCTCTCAACAAGGGGAAAAGGCATACGAAAGTTATGCAGCAAGACAAGATGCAAAAGTAATAAAATGTCGAGCCACAGGGGGAAAAAAATTGTGACTCGATCTCTTCCTATTGGCATTTGGAAACTTAATATCTATTGGGAACACCAGCATCCACGCAGAGCATACTGCGCATGTTTGCCGGTGTCAGAAACTCAGTGCGCATGCCCACCAGTGTCAGCAAAACATGAGCATGCTTGTCGCTGTCCGCAAAATGGGGCGCGCGACCTTCTTTTAATTGACCAATAGAGAGCACTGGAGGACCGGAAGAAGACAGTGGCTACCGTTCGGAGCTACTATTGTCTGAATGCGGAAGTTCGATCATGAGCTACTGAAGCTGCTACTCGTGTTCCTCCCTCTCTGAATGAAGATTGAGCTTCACCCAGACTGCAAATTCCTTCCTCTGTCCAAGATCTGTGAGTATGGTTCTCTCTTTTCTCGCCCTCGTCTTTCCGCTTCTTTCTCATTCTGGGGTTGACTTGCAACAACTGAAAGGAAAGCGAATGAATCGGGGAAGGGAGAGACTCTGGAAACATTGGTCCAGGTGTGTGTCTCAATTGGCAAGATTAATAGGCAGGAGGCTGGAAGAACACAGCAAGCCAGGTAGAATCAGGAGGTGGAGAAGTCAACGTTTTGGGTGTAATATTTTTTCAAGACTGGGGATGGATGCAGATAAAGGACTTGCTGGGGGCAGGGTGGTGAAGTGGGGATAGGTAAACAGGCTGAGGGTACGACGTGGTTGGTCAATGGGAGAAAGGAATCTGCTTGGTAGCAGGGAGCAGTGGAAATGAGGGGTCGGGGCTGGGAAGGGAGTGGGGTGATGGGAAGGGTGGATATTTGAAATTGGAGAACTGAATGTTGAGTCCTCTGAGCTGTAGGAAGATAGGGTGTTGTTCCTCCAATGTGCAGTTTGGTTCGTTGTGGCAATGGAGGAGGCCAAAGATGTTCTTGTCAGAAAGGGAGTAGGAAGGGGAAATAAAATGGGTGGTGACTGGGAGGTCCGGTCGGCCTCTGCGGACCCAGCTGTGATGCTCGGCAAACCTTTCCCCAAGTTTCTGCTTGGTCTCCCCAATGTAGAGAATACCACAATTTGCAAACACATGGCAAATGCAGTACCATAATGCAAAGTTATAGCCTTTGCTGTGGGGGAAAAAAACAGAAAGGAGGTGTATTGTTTAAAAGATGTATTGGGTCGTGAAGAAAGTGAGAGCGGCAGATGCTGGAGATCAGAGTTGAAAAGTATGGTGCTGGAAAAAGCACAGCAGGTCAGGCAGCATCTGAGGAGCATGAGAGTTAATGTTTCGGGCATAAGCTCATCAGGAATGATGTCTGGACACACCAAGGGGCCTCAGCGTCCTTCTACATCAGTCAATGCCAGTTGTCAGACAGGTGCAGCAAGCAATCAGCAAGGCAAGTGGTATATGAGCAAGAGGAATTGAGTTCAGAAGTGGGGGTGTCTTACTGCAGTTAGGGGGTCATTGAATATATTCAAGGCTGAACTCATCTGATTTTAGAAAAACAATGAAGTGGAGGAAGACAAGAAAATGGTTTTAAGACCAGTACAGAACAGTTCCAGAGTCATACAGCACAGAAACAGACCCTTCAGTCCAACTAGTTCATGCTGTCTATATTCACAAACTAAACTCGTCCTACCTGCCTGTGTTTGGCCCATATTCCTCCAATACTTTTGTATTCATGTACTTATCCAAATGTCTTTTAAATGTCAAACTGTATCCACCACTTCCTCTGAACATTCTTTCCACACTTGAACTACGTGTGAAAAGAAAATGGTGCCCCTTATGTTTTTTAAAAATGTTTCTCCTCTCACCTTCAAAATTTGCTCTCTGATCTTGAAACAGCCATCTTCGGGAAGGGCACCTGCCAATCACCTCATCCTTACCCCTCATGATTTTATACATCTCTTTAAGGTCACCTATCAACCTCGTATGCTCCAGTGAAAAAGTCCCAGCCTATCCAATTAGATATAGCTAGATTCGTAGGAGAAAGTGAGGACTGCAGATACTGGAGACCAGAGTTGAGTAGTGTGGTGCTGGAAAAACACAGCAGGCCAGGCAGCATCTGAGGAGCAGGAGAGTTAATGTTTCGGGTATGAGCTCTTCATCAGGAATGATGTGTGGCTTCATTCCTGAAGAAGGTTTTATGCCCGAAACGTTGATTCTCCTACTCCTCGGATGCTGCCTGGCCTGCTGTGTTTTTCCAGTACCACACTTCTCAACTCTGGTCTCCAGCATCTGCAGTCCTCACTTTTCCTAGTTGATCTTAACCTACTGCAAATCCTCTTGCAAGGTTGCCTACCTTGAAGAAGCTCTCCTCCTCCCTCTAAAATAGGTAGATTCGTATCCAGTTATGATCTGTTCAGTGTGGTGCATGCTCGAAAGACCAAATGGTCGACTCCTGCTCCCAATTCTCTCGCTGTGTCCAGGATAACAAGAGACCATAAGACAGGAGCAGAAATTAGGCCATTCAGCCCATCAGGTCTGCTCATACCACTCAATCGTGGCTAATAAGTTTATCAACCCCATACTCTCGCTTTCTCCCCGTAACCCTCAATCCCTTTGGCACTCAAGAAGTTACCTTGCTCTGTCTTAAATATCCTCAGTGACCTGGCCTCCATAGATTCACCGCTGTATGGCTGAAGAAGTTTCTCCTTATCTCCATTCTAAAAGGCCTTCTCTTTACTCTCAGGCTATGCTCTCGAGTCTTAGTCTCTCCGACCAATGGAAACATCTTCCCAACTTGCACTCTGTCCATGCTGTTTAGTATTCTGTATGTCTCAATTAGATATCCCCTGAGTTAATTAGCATGAACCAGACCCTTCAGAATGAGGTACAGCAGGGTTTAGATTCAACAAAGTGAGAATGGAGGGCTGTGGAATGGAAGTTTTCAGCTTTTAGGGAATATGAGAGGAAAGAGAGTTCACTCTAAATTAGAATTGATCGGATGAGCCAATGGGCCGAGGAGTGGCGGATGGAGTTTAATTTTGAGAAATGTGATGTTTACATTTTGGTAAGGAAATCCCGGCAGGACTGACACATGTAAGGGGAGTGTTGCGGAACAAAGAGACCTTGGGGTGCGGGTTCGTGGTTCTTTGAAAGTGGAGTTGCAGCTATATAGGAGAATGAAGATGGTGTTTGGTATGCTTTTCTTTATTGGTCAGAACATTGAGTACAGGAGTTGAGGTCATGTTCCTGCTGTACAGTATGTTGTTTAGGACACTTTTGGAATACTGCGTTTGGACACTATGGGCAACTTAGCATGGCAAATCTAAATCAAGGCCAGTAAGCAATGTCGTGATGTGGAAAGTGAACACCAGAGAAAGATAGAAAGGGACAAGGAGAATAAATTTACCAGCAATCAAAACTGGATTCTAAAGATGACAAAAATTGAAATTAAAAATGGTGTGTCTGAATGTGCGCTGTATTGTAACAAAGTGAATGAATTGACAGCACACATCGAAGAGAATAATTATGATCTGAGACTCCTTACATGGCTTAAGGGTGACAAGGATTGGATTCTGAATATGGAGGAGTAATCAAATGGGAAGCTAGGTAAAGGGTTGGCACTGCTAATCAAAGCACTGATCACAGGGTAGTCTGGTGTCAGCTTGAATTTCAGGTCCTGATTTCTCTTTTCCTCTGTTGATCTGCCTGTTCCCACAGAGTAAGATGTAGGTCTGTTCTCAGCTCTGCTGGATTTCTGCTGAAGCTTTGACCCGCTTTTATTCTTTCTGGAACAATAAAACATTCAGTTAGTCGCAACCCAACCCACAATCTCCCAACCTGTCAACCATCCAGACACATAGTGTAGTCATAGCAGGGAATCAAACAAGAAAAATGAAATAAAATTAGAAATGAATAGGTGCTCATGCTTAATGTTTGTTCGTGAGGAAGTAAACTAGAAATAGGGCTCTCCCAGGATTCTTCAAGTGCCCCACATCTCTCCCTTGCATCTAAGTATTTGTACCCAGCTGCAATATTTACACCGATGGGAATAAAGCATCTGTTGTCAAATAGACATAGAATTTACAGCACGGAAATAGACTTTTCTCTCTCTCATTCACACACACACACACACACACAGATACCTTCATGGGGGTGAATTTATGTTTGTGGCATTATATTTGCAGATTTGTTCTATTTTGCTCAAAAAATGCACAACCTGCAGGCAGTCAATACAAGTAATATTTTGTAAATTCCGCTGTGGAAACAGAACCAGTCTGACTGAAGATTGGGATACAGACAGACTCTGACCTCACACCTTTAATGCAGTGTTTGAGCTGAGATGTCACCTTTTGTTATAAAACCTTAAGTTATGTCGAAAATGGGCCTTACCTGAAGATCTGTGATTTACATATTAATGATAACTGCAAACCATTCTCAAAGATGAAAGACTTAATAATCCAGATACGTTCAATATATAATTGCAGTGGCAGGACACTAATGTTTTTCCATAAATTCTGTGCGTTATGATCTTATTCTCCACAACCACCTGATGAAGGAGCAGTGCTCTGAACATGAGTCCTTTCAAATAAACTTGTTGGACACTAAACTGGTGTTGTGATTTTTAAATTTGTCCAGGTTAGGGTAGATTGACCATGCTAAATTACCCATAGTGCCCAGGGATATGCAGATTAGGGTGGCTTGACCATGCTAAATTACCCATAACATCCAGGGATGTGCAGGTTAGGTGCACGAGTCAGGGGCAAATGTAGAGCAATGAGTGTGGGTGAGTTACTCCTCGGAGAGTCGATGTGGACTCGTTGGGCGAGTGTCCTGCTTCCACACTGCGGGGTGATTCTCTGATGGGAAGGGATTTTTTGCAAACAGTGCGGGCCGGCCGGTCGGCGGGCTGTCCGGAGCAGGCGCAGTGCGGGAACCCGCCGTCGTCATCACCCCGCCCCCTGTCCTCGGCTCTCGCTCCTCCCATTCATCCTGTTGATGACGTCACAACGCGGAAGTGGCCCGATCAGTTTCAGAGCGATATTCCCTCCCTTAAACAATGTTACAGTCCAGCAGGTTTAATTGGAAGCACACTAGCTTTCGGAGCGACGCTCCTTCATCAGGTGATAGTGAAGGGCTCGATCGTAACACAGAAATTATAGCAAAAATTTAGTGTGATGTAACTGAAATTATATATTGAAACATTGATTGTCTGTTAAGCCTTTCATCTATATCAGTGATAGTTTCACTTCTTTCATGTGTAAATCACAAAAACTTTTTTTTTGAAGTTGCATTCTCGGGTTAGCTGTTAACAATGGTGATAGCTAGACAATATGTTGAAGGTGTTGGCCCCCATCCTATCATCCGTCGACATTTCCGCCACTTCCAAACGGACCCCACCACCAGGGATATATTTCCCTCCCCTCCACTATCAACGTTCCGAAAATACCACTCCCTCAGTGACTCCTTCGTCAGGTCCACAACCCCCGCCAACCCAACCTCCACTCCCGGCACCTTCCCCTGCAACCGCAAGAAATGCAAAACTTACGCCCACACCTTCCCCCCCCCCCCCCCCCTTACTTCCCTCCAAGGCCCCAAGGGATCCTTCCATATCCACCACAAATTCACCTGCACCTCCACACACATCATTTACTGCATCCGCTGCACCCTGTGTGGCCTCCTCTATATTGGGGAGACAGGCCGCCTACTTGTGGAACGTTTCAGAGAACACCTCTGGGACACCCGGACCAACCAACCCAACCACCCCGTGGCTCAACACTTCAATTCCCCCTCCCACTCCATCAAGGACATGCAGGTCCTTGGACTCCTCCATCGCCAGACCATGGCAACACGACGGCTGGAGGAAGAGCGCCTCATCTTCCGGCTAGAAACCCTCCAACCACAAGGGATGAACTCAGATTTCTCCAGTTTCCTCATTTCCCATCCACCCACCTTGTCTCAGTCCCAACCCTCGAACTCAGCAGCACCTTCCTCACCTGCAATCTTCTTCCTGACCTCTCCGCCCCCACCCCCACTCCAGCCGATCACCCTCACCTTAACCTCCTTCCACCTATCACATTTCCAACGCCCCTCCCCCAAGTCCCATCTCCCTACCACTTTTTTTTAGCCTGCTTGGCACACTTTCCTCATTCCTGAAGAAGGGCTCATGCCCGAAACGTCGATTCTCCTGCTTCTTGGATGCTGCCTGACCTGCTGCGCTTTTCCAGCAACGCATTTTCAGCTCTGATCTCCAGCATCAGCAGTCCTCACTTTCTCCCCTGTGTTCTCTGTCTATCCTATGATGTTTAGATTGATTCTAATCTAAAAAGTAAGATCACGGAGTTTTACATAAATTCATGCAGTTTCTGAGCTCAGAGTTCTACATGAATGCATGCAGGTTTTGAGCAAAGTACAATGTAACCCTGCAAATACAAATTCACCCCACAAAATATATGTGTGCATGTGGGTCTTTGTCTGTCTGTGAGTGTGTGTGTGTCTGTCTGTCTGGGGTGGGGGTTGTGAGTCTGAGAAAGTGTATGTGTGTATGTAGTGAGTGCAGAGTGTCTTAAGTGTGTGAAGGGGTGCTTGTGTGAGTGTGTGTGTCTATAAGGGTTTGTGTGGGTGTCTGTGTGTACCTGTGTCCGTGTGTATGTGAGAGTGTGTGTGTGTGTAGGAATATCTGTGTGTGTGTGTGTGTGTGTGTAGTGCAATGGTGATCACTTGTAATGTGACATGAACCCAAGGTCCCGGTTGAGGCCCCCCCTATGGGTACCGAATTTAGCTATCAGCCTCTGCTTGACCACTTTTCTCTGCTGCCTGTCCCGAAGTCCACCTTGGAGAATGGTCACCCGAAGGTCCGTGGCTGAATGTCCTGGACCACTGAAGTGTTCCCCAACTGGGAGGGAACCCTCCTGTCTGTTGATTGTTGTGTGGTGCCCATTCATCCGTTGTCGTATCCTTTGCTCAGTTTCCCCAATGTACCATGCCTCCGGGCATCCTTGCCTGCATTGTGTAAGATAGACAACGTTGGCTGAGTCACATGAGTACCTGCCATGTACAAGGTGGGAGGTGTCCCCACACGTAATAGTGGTATCTATGTCCACAATCTGACACGTCCTGCAGCATCCACCATGACAGGGTTGTATGGAGTTGTCCTGAGAGCCGGGCAGTTTGCTACGAACAATGATCTGTTTGAGGTTTGGTGATTGTCTAAAGGCAAGTAGTGGAGGTGTGGGGAAGGTCTTGATGATGTGCTCATCCTCATTGATAATGTGTTGCAGGTCACGAAGAACATGGCGTAATTTTTCAGCTCCTGGGAAGTACTGAACAACGAAGGGGACCCTGTCAGTTGCAGCACGTATCTGTCTCCTGAGGAGGTCATTACGGTTCCTTGCTGTGGCACGTCGGAACTGGTGGTCGATGAGTTGAGCATCGTACCCCGTTCTTGTGAGGGCATCCTTGAGTACTTCCAGGTGTCCGTCACGTTCCTTCTCATCTGAGCAGATCCGGCGTATGCGTAGGGTTGTCCATAGAGCATGGCTATTTTAATATGTTTTGGGTGGAAGCTGGAGAAGTGTAGCATTGTGAGGTTGTCTGTGGGTTTGCGGTAGAGTGTGGTGCTGAGGTGTCCATCCTTGATGGAGACGCACGTGTCCAAGAATGAGACAGACAGTCGAGAGTAGTCCATGGTGAGTTTGATGGTGGGATGAAACTTGTTGATGTTACTGTGTAGTTTTATCAGTGACTCCTCGCCATGGGTCCAGAGGAAGAAAATATCGTCAATGTATCTTGTGTACAATGTTGGTTGGTGATCCTGCATAGAGAAGAAGTCGAGTTCGAACCTGTGCATAAAAATGTTGGCATATTGGGGTGCAAATTTGGTCCCCATAGCTGTTCCGTGTGTCTGGGAAAAGAACTGGTTGTCAAAGGTGAAGACGTTGTGATCGAGGATAAAGCAGATGAGTTGTAGGATGGTGTTTGGAGACTGGCAGTTGTTGGTGTTGAGTACTGAGGCTGTTGCCGTGATGCCATCCTTGTGGGGGATGCTGGTGTAGAGTGCGGAAACGTCCATTGTGACGAGGAATGTTCCCGGTTCGACTGGTCCATGGGTGCTGAGTTTCTGTAAGAAATCTGTAGTGTCGCGACAGAAGCTGGAGATCCCCTGTACAATAGGTTTCAAGATGCCTTCCACATAGCTGGAGAGATTCTCACATAGGGTCCCATTGCCCGACACGATGGGACGTCCCAGTGTGTTGGCTTTGTGTACCTTTGGAAGACAGTAGAAGTCGCCTTCATGAGGAGTACGTGGGATGAGGGCGCGTAGGGAACTCTGAAGGATTGGATCCAAAGTTCTGATCAGTGTGTTTGATTCTCGGGTGTGTTCTTTGGTCGGATCAGCTGGTAGTTGCCTGTAGTGTTCCTAGTTGTTCAGTTGTCGGTACACTTCCTTTCAGTAATCTGTTCTATTCTGAATGACAATGTCATCAAACCAGCAGATAAAGGTGGAGCCAATATTGTGATTGGTTTTGAGAGTGTTGATGGCATTGCGCTGTGAACGGGTGATGTTTTGCTCTACCTTGTGGGTACGGCTGATGAATCTGGCATTTATATATTTCCTGACAGTTTGAGCATACATGTCAAGCCCAGGGCAGCGGCCCTCCGGTGGGGTCCACGTTGACACTTTCTTTGGTCGCTCCTCTACAGATCCCTGTGATGACTGTTCCAGTTCATCAGTAGGATCACTGCCGGCACCTTGAAAGAATTCCCGGAGTCTTATTCGTCTGATGAACTCCTCTGTGTCTGCTGCCAGAACCAACGGGTCCATTTTGGTGGTGGGGCAGAAGTTGAGACCCCTCCGTTAGGCAACTCTTCACATTGGGAGGTTGGGAATCTGTTCACTTGTAGCAACTGGAGTGAATCCAGAGAGGGAGCAGACTCTGCAATCTCAGGTATGGGACTTAATTACCCGGGTGAGGAGGGACAGAAGGATGGAGTGGGTTTGTTTTCCCTAGCGTGCCAGAGTCTGAAGGGTGACCTTATAAACTTTTATAAAATCATGATGGGCATGGATAGGGTAACTAGACCAGGCCTTTTCTTTGGGATAGGGGAGTCCACAACTAGAGGGTAGTATGTTTAGGGTGAGGGCAAGGCAGATGGAGAATTAAAAGACTTAAGGGACAACTTTTTCACAGTGTGGTGCGTGTAAGAAATGAGCTGGCAGAGAAAGTGGTGGAGGCTGGTACAATTACACCACTTAAAAGGCATCTGGATGGTTATATGAATAGGAAGGGATATGGGCCAAGTGCTGGCAAATGTGACCACATTTATTTAGGATATCTGGCCAGTATAGAAGAGTTTGACCAAAGTGTCTGTTTATGTGTTGTATATCGTTGTGACTCTGGCTTGCCACCAACATTTGCCATGTCTATCAGTTCAGTTTCTCTCTGGTGTCTGTATTAATGCCTTGATGTCTCATTTTGCTCCCGCATGCGTTTGTGTTCAGCTGAAGCTTCGTCATGGAGAAACCTGAGGAATTCTGCCCCGTGGAGAAACCGTGGAAGTGTGGCGACTGCAGAAAAGGCTTCTGTGTCCCATCTGCCCTGGAGATTCATTGACGCAGTCACACCGGGGAGAGGCCATTCTCCTGCCCTGAGTGCGGGAAGGGCTTTGCCCAGGCCTTGACCCTATTCACTCACCGGCGGATCCACACCGGGGAGAGGCCCTTCAGCTGCCCCGAGTGCAGGAAGGGCTTCAACAATACCTTCAACCTCCAGACCCACCGGCGGCTCCACATGGGGGAAGAGGCCATTCAGTTGCCCCGAGTGTGGGAAGGGCTTCAACAATACCTTCAACCTCCAGACCCACCGGCGGCTCCACATGGGGGAGAGGCCATTCAGTTGCCCCGAGTGTGGGAAGGGATTCAGTCAGGTGGGCAACTTGCGGAGGCACCAGCGGGTCCACACCAGAGAGAAGCCCTTCAGCTGCCCTGAGTGAGGGAAGGCCATCACCCTCTCCTCCCACCTGCGGAGGCACCAGTGAGTTCACATGGATTGAAGGAGTGACTGCCGAGTACTGTTATTGACCGGATGATCAACCAGTTCCGGGGATCCCGGGTTCGAATCCCACGGCAGCAGATGGCGGATTTGGAATTCGGTCAGAAATCTGGAGTTCCGAATCTAACGATGAAACCATTTTCGGGGGTGGGGTAGGACCCTCATCTGATTCACTCACATCCTTTTAGGGAAGCAAACTGCTGTTGTGGGAAAGGATTCACTCAGTTGTCCCAGCTGCACCCTTTACCCGGTCTGGCCTACACGTGACTCCAGACCCACAGCAGTGCAGTTGACTCTACACTGCCCCTTCCTGGCAAAGGAGCGGGGAGAAACTTGGAGACAGGGTTTGGGTTGAAATTGCTGAGTGAGGCAATACTTCCTCCGGGTTAAGGCTGTATTGAGGATCCAATTACAAAGGGACAACTTCGTGCTGTCCAATAATAAAGACAGTGAGGTGGGGTAGGGGAGATATGTGGGCTTTGACCTTGAGCTGTTTAAAAAGCAGCTACCTTTTCTCTGCCTTTTTGCTGGGGAATCTGAAGCTGTAACAAAGTTGGGTCACAATAAAAGTTACCTGAACTTAACCACCGGGCTCAGACTCTCACTGAAAGCTTTGAGCTCCAAGAGGTTTTTGTTTTAAAGCTGCTCATTTCTTTCAGCCTCCTGCACTAAGTTTCCAATGTCGCAAATCAGATGGAGCAGTGAGTGAGTAGCCAGTATTGTTTGAAATTGTACATTTTTCAGGAGTGTAGAGTCTGTCGTTTCATCGGCGTTGTAAAGTTTATTGGCAGCATCGGGATGTTTGGGCTGCGTTCACGATGTGGACATGTCGGCGTTGGAATGGGGTGGACAAAATTAAAAGTTACACAACACCAGGTTATAGTCCAACAGGTTTATTTGGAAGCACATGCTTTTAGAGCACCACTCCTTCGTCAGGTGGTTGTGGAGAATGAGATCATGAGCACAGAACGTATAGCCAAAGGAATTGAGTGTCACGGAGATGTGATGCATTAAAGAAGTTTAGATTAAATCTTTCATCTTTTAGAATGGGTTTCTGTTCTTTGGTATGTTAATCCCAGAATTTGTTTTCAATTACATTCGAGAAAGTAATTTAAACATCAGGCTGACTTGACATTGGGACACAGACAGAAGTCACACCTACTGTTAGAAAAGCTCTGCATTTCAATTACATTCTGAAATTACTGATCTTTTACATTTGTATCATTTTAGCTATTCTCATTCAGAAACATCATTAAAGTCTGAAAGCATGTTCAATTTTTTAAGAGCTGTAAAATCTTTGAAACTTGCATTCAAATATGTGGAGTTAGGCCACAGCTCAGGACTGGCTGTAGGGGGTGAATGGCCTATTCCTCGTCTTGTGAAATTGGTTCTGACTGTGTTGAAATTGAGTTACAGAGCACAGCCACAAATCCTTCAGTCCAGGCCAACCAGATATCCTCAATTCATCTAGTGACCCATTTGCCAGTTTATGCCCCATATTCCCTCTAAACCTTTCCTATTCATACCACCATCCAAATGCCTTTTAAATGTTGGAATTGTAACAGCCTCCACCACTTCTTCCGGCAGCTCGTTCTATACACACACATCACCCTCTGTGTGAAAATGTTGCCCTGAGGTCCCTCATAAATCTCTCCCCTCTCATCCTGAACCTCTGCCCTCTAGTTTTGGACTCCCACCTCCCCCCACAATGGGGAAGAGACATAAAAACACAAAGGGGATAAAAATGTCGAGCCACATAGAATAAAAAAAATTGCGGCTCCACTCTTTATTTCTTTTGTTGGCATTTGAACACTTACAATCTGTCCACAGGGCACACTACGCATGCTCATCGGTGTTAGCAAATAGTACGCAGGTTTGCTAGTGTCAGCAAAACATTGCGCATGCTCATTGCTGTTTGCTGAAAAGGCGGGCGACCTTGTTTTGACGGACCAATAGTGAGCCCTGGAATACAGGAAGGAGCGTGGTCCTCCTGCCAATCAAAGCCCAGTCCTCTCTCCCTCCCCCCCCCCCCCCCCCCCTCCATTGTCTGAAAGCGGAAGGTAGACCATGAGCTTCTGAAGCTGGTGCTGCTGCTGTTTCTGTCTCCCTGAGCTTCAGTCCAGACTGCAACTTCGTTCCTCTGTCCAACATCTGTGAGTACAGCACTCCCTTTTTCATTTTTTTTTTCATTCTCGGGTTCAGTTGTTGACTTGCAGCAACTGAAAGGAACGGGATTGAATCCAGGGAGGAGAGACACTGGAAAACAGACAGGAGGCTGGAAGAACACAATGGGAAGGGGAATTAAAATGGGTGGTGACTGGGAAGTCCGGACGGCCTCTGTGGACCTGGCTGCGATGCTCTGTGAACCATTCCCCGAGTTTATGCTCGGTCTTCCTGGTGTAGAGAAGACCACAACTGTCAAACACATGACAAATACAGTACCACAATGTGAAGTTATAGCCTTCGCTGTGGGGAAAAAAAGCATAAAGGAGGTGTATTGTTTAAATGGCGATTTATTGGGATGTGGAGAAAGTGAGGACTGCAGATGTTGGAGATCGGAGTTGAAAAGTGTGGCGCTGGAAAAGCACAGCAGGTCAGAGAGCATCCAAGCAGCAGGAGAGTTGATGTTTCTGGCCCGAGCCCTTCTTCAGGAATGATGTGTGGATGGACAAAGGGGCCTCAGTGTCCTCCTACACCAGTCACTGCCAGTTGTCAGACAGGTGCAGCAAGCAATCAGCAAAAGGAATTCGGATCGGAAGTGGGGATATCTTCCTGCAGTTAGGGGGTCATTGAATATATTCAAGGCTGAGTTCATCTGATTTTTGAACAACAAAGTGGACGGTTATAGGGGAAGGGAAGGCAAGAACATGGTTTTAAGACCAGTACAGAACAGTTCGAGTCATACAGCACAGAAGCAGACCCTCCAGTCCAACAAGTTCATGCTGACTATATTCACAAACTTAAACTAGTTCCACCTGCCTGTGTTTGGCCCATATTCCTCTGAACCTTTTGTATTCATGTACTTATTCAAATGTCTTTTAAATGTTGTAACTGTACCTACATCCACCATTTCCTCTGGACATTCATTCCACACACAAACCACTCTCCATGTACAAAAAGATGCCCCACCTGCCTTTTTAAAATCTGTCTCCTCTCACCTTCACATTTGCTGCCTAATCTTGAAACCCCCCACCCTCTGGAAAGGATACCCGCCGTTCACCTCATCTATGTCCCTCATGATTTTATAAATCTCTCGAATGTCAACGCTCAACCTCCTGTGCTCCAGTGAAAAAAAGTCCCTGCCTATGCACCAAGATGTTGGGAGATTCATATCCAGTTATGATCTGTTCAATGCTGGTGCAAGATCAGAAGACCAAATGGCCTACTCCTGCTCCCAATTCTCTGTGTCCAGGACAGCAAGAGACCATAAGACACAGGAGCAGAAATGAGGCCATTCAGCCCATCGGGTGTGCTCCGCCATTTAATCATGGCTGCTCGGTTTCTCAACCCCATTTTCCTGTGTCTCCCCATAACCCTTGATTCCCCCTTTATTCTCAAACCTATCTATCTCAGTCTTAAATATCCTTAGTGACCTGGATCCTCCACAGCCTTCTGTGGCAGTGAGTTCCATAGATTCACTACTCTCTGGCTGAACAGGTTTCTCCTTATCTCTGTTCTCAAAGGTTTTCCCTTCACATTAAGGCTGGGCCCTTAGGTTCTAGTCTCTCCTATCAATGGAAACATTCTTCCAACACCACTCTGTCCAGGCCGTTCAGGATTCTGTATGTTTCAATGTGTAGGCCTGTTAACCAGCATGAACCAGACCCTTCAGGATGATGTACAGCAGGGATTAGGTTCAGCAAATTGAGAATGGAGGGAGAGTGTGTGGGATAGAGATTTTCAGCTTGGAGGGAATAAGAGAGGAAAGAGATTTGCTATAAATTAGAATTAGCTGAGGACTGGTAGATGGAGTTTAATTTTGAGAGGTTGAGGTGTTATATTTTGGTCAAGCAATCCAGACAGGACTGACACAGTTAAGGGGAGTGTTGTAGAACAAAGAGACCTTGGAGTGCAGGTTCATAGTTCCGTGAAAATGCAGTCTCAGTTGGATAGGATAGTGAAGGTGGCGTTCGGTGTGAAGATGAAGAGGAGCTCCTTTTCCTGGTGAGTAGTGAAGGAAGCCCAAGGAAGCAGTACAGGCAGCTTCGTTAAGTATATTCAAATCACAGTTGAATGGGTATTTGCAATGATAGAGGAATGAAGGGTAGTTGCGACATTGCAGGGAGGAGGAGCTGAGTCTATGGATAGATCAGCTCTGATCTAAATGAATGGCGGAGCAGGCTGGATGGGCCAAATGACCTACTCCTGCTTCTATTACAATGAAACTATAACCCTTCATTTCCCATGGCTAACCCACCTAACCTGCACATCCCTGGACACTATAGGCAATTTAGCATAGCCAATCCAAATCCAGGCCGGTGAGCAATGTAGTGATGTGGAAAATAAATATCAGAGAACGAGAGAAAGGGACAAGGAGAGTAAATATTCCAGCAATCAAAACTGGATTCTAAAGATCACAAAAATTGAAACTAAAAACAATGTTTCTGAATGTGTGCTGCATTGCAACAAAAGTGAATGAATTGACTGCACACACCGAAAAGAACAATAATGATCGGAGACTCCTTACAAAGACATGGCTTCAGGATGACAAGGATTGGATCCTGAATATCGAGGGGGTAGTCAGACGGGAAGCGAGGTAAAGGTAGAGGGTTGGCACTGTTAATCAAAGCACTGATCACAGGGTAGTCTGGTGTCAGCTCGGGTTTTAGGGCCTGATTTCTCTGTCCTCTGTTGATCTCCTTGTTTGCACAGAGTAAGATGTCAGTCTGTTCTCGGCTCTGCTGGATTTTTGCTGAAGCTTTCAAGCCCCTTTTACACCTTCCAGAACAATAAAACATTGTCAATTGAAACCCAACTCACAATCTCCCAGCCAGTCAATCAACCGGACAGAGTATAGTCAGAGCAGGGAATCAAAGAAGAAAAAATGGAACACAATTAGAAATGAATAGGTGCTCGTTCTTAATGTTTATTCATTAGGAAGTAAACCAGAAATAGGGCTCTCCCAAGATTCTGATAGTGCCCTACTTGAGGAATTCTCTCTCCCTTCGATGTAACTATTAGTATGGTTGGGGCAAAGTAACTCGTGTGCCAGATTGTTTAAAGCAAAGTAGTCAGGAGAGGAGACCATGGAAATACCTCTTAGTTCAAAACAAAGTCTGACATATTCCAATAAAATACAGAATGTTACAAGTTTTATGGTAAAACACAAGCCCACTCTCCATTAATTATGCAACTGAGGGGCAGTTGTAAGGTTCACATACATTGTCCAGACCTACATTTCTTAATGTTTATAAAACAGAATGTTATCTTATTCTGCAGGTTCAGCTCAGCTCGAATTACTGATAAGGGACAGAGAGAACCAATCCATCATTCTATGAAGCAGCACAGTCTAATGGCCTGAGGAGCAGAGACAGTCTGCAGCTGCAAGGTCAGGCTATCAAAACAGAATTCCTGAGCCAGGGCTCAGACAGCATTATGTTAACAGGCTACATTTTACTGCAAACATTGCTTTGTGACAAAATGACTTTGCCACAGTTTTGTGGCAATTTTGGTCAAATTCTCCCACAGTCCCTCCTTTTTATTAAAAAGAAGAGATTGTGGGTGTCAGCAAAAGGGGGATTGTCATGGGGTGGTGATTGGAGATCAGACAGATAGTCCTCGGGTTCAGTAAGGATAGGGACAGACAGCTCCAGGGATTGGGAATCATTATCAGTAAGGGGGAAATCTCGGCATCTGAGAGATCGCTGGAGAGGAGGGCCACAACAGTGAACTGAGCCGAGCACAGGATTGTCTGCGGGGTGACTTTGATTTCCAGTCGAGCAGTTGCAAAGGCAGGGGGAAAGAAAGCTGCAAGTTGCTTAAACTCCATAAGGGCTCGCTTGGTACGAGTTTGGGATGGATGGGGATATGGGCACATACTCAGCAGCTAGAGTGGTTGACCTACTGTGTATACAGAAAAGCATTAAAGTGTAATTCCCATTTACTAGAGGTTATCAGGCCCAATCAAACACAGTTAGTGAAAGAAAGATAAGAAAGAGTGCAGTGAAAGGCAGAACGATCAAACTAAAATTTACAAGTTAAACACGCTTCAGCTCTTTTCCTCGCTGCTTTCTGAAAATCCAGGTGCCAACAAGTTTGTAACAGAGTATTAACCATTCCCTCCTTGCCCAAGTGTGTACAATAATGCACATAATCAACTAAAATAGGCAGCAGCAGCAAAGAAGGAATACAAACCAGTCCAGCAGGGGTCACCCAGATTTTGGTTCGGGTGTGGAGGGAGTACCCTATTTGAGACCATAGTTTGTGCTCTTCAGCAGGGGCTTCCCCTGTGATTTCAGTGCCAGACCCAGGAGAATGTGCATTCAAACCAGATTACAAAGTGTTAACCTTTCTGCAAGCTGCAGGGTGTTGGCACTGAGGCAGTCTCTCCCTATCTGTCTGTCTCTCTGCCTGCATGGCTTTCTCTCTCTCTCTCCTTCTGCCTGCCTGCGCCTCTCCCTCTCTCTCTCTGCCTGCCTGCGCCTCTCCCTCTCTCTCTCTCTGCCTGCCTGCGCCTCTCCCTCTCTCTCTCTCTGCCTGCCTGCGCCTCTCCCTCTCTCTCTCTGCCTGCCTGCGCCTCTCTCTCTCTCTCTCTCTCTCTGCCTGCCTGCGCCCCTCTCTCTCTCTCTCTCTCTCTCTGCCTGCGCCTCTCTCTCTCTCTGCCTGCGTCTCTCTCTCTGTCTGCCTGCGTCTCTCTCTCTCTCTGCCTGCCTGCGCCTCTCTCTCTCTCTCTCTGCCTGCCTGCGCCTCTCTCTCTGCCTTCGCCTCTCTCTCTGCCTGCCTGCGCCTCTTTCTCTCTCTCTCTCTCTGCCTGCCTGCGCCCCTCTCTCTGCCTGCCTGCGCCCCTCTCTCTGCCTGCCTGCGCCCCTCTCTCTGCCTGCCTGCGCCCCTCTCTCTGCCTGCCTACGACCCCCCCCTCCCTACGCACCTCTCTCTCTCTGTAACATTCTCCAACTTTCTTCATATCTGTTTGTCAGCTTTTATTTATTCCTACTTTCCAAGGGTAATGAGGCACTCACATTCCAGAACAGCCCAAGTTAGGGAGTTGAGCCTCATAAATCCTGGCTGTGACGCATAGCTGCTTAACCAAGTGTGCAAACTCTAAATACCTCTCAGCCATTCTATTTGCAAATCGAACACTGTTTTCAATCAAGTTATTTGTTTCTCTACATGAGTCCACAACCCAGGGGAAGTACAACGGAGTCTTTAATAGTTGCCCAATGTGTCCTGTATGTCGAATTCATTCAAGTCTGGACATCCTGAAGCGAGCAATTATACTCACTGCAGATTTCTACTCGGCAATTAAAACTAATGTTGGGCACTCGAACAGATCAGGGGCATCTTGAAGCATGCCATGGACCTCCGTGTGAGTGCAGGGTTTGTCAAATAGGGTTTCACCTCTCAAAACCCTGGGGCAAGCAAATTCATTATTACTAACTTTGTAAAGCACAAGTGCTCTCAGCAACATTATGTCCAGATGCTAGGACCCTGTTGAGTATTCACACTAGTATCTTGTGGCTGAGTAGCGAGAATTGTATCAGCATTTCTAACAGCATTTTTGACCCTGGCCAGCTTTCCCTTTTATTTTGGACACAACAGAAGCAGCAAGTACCTTCTATATTTCCCCTCTCAAAGGATATCGGCCGGTGACCTGGCAGGACCAGGGTATCTCCTGCCTGACTCGCCAACTGTGGGGGATGGAAAGAATTTGTTTATCAGGGAGCAGTAAAGCTGCAGGCCAACCGTCTCCGCTTAGCCTGGGAAACATAAGCTTTAGCAAGCAGGCACTAAGATGAGAGTCAAAATGGTTTCCAGACTTTTAATATGTGACAAAATGGCTGACCCAAATCTAACAATTCTCCCACATCCTTGCAGGGAATAAAACAAGAATAATGGAACAAAATTACAAATGAATACAGGCTCGTGCTTAATGTTTGTTCATGAAGTGAACCAGAAATAGGATCTCCCGGGATTTATATGGTGCCCTACTTGGGGAATTTTGTCTCCCTTACATCTAACTATTAGTACCCAGCTATGATTTACAACAACATTGACAGCAACAGAAATAAAGCATCTGTTATCAAACAGTTTAGAAATATACAGCACAGAAATAGACTTTTTTTTCTCTTTCATGCACATAAACACGTATAAGTCTTGTATTCTTATACAAGAATTTCTGGGATTTACAGAGTAATGATAACTGCAACCCATTCTAAAAGATGAAAGACTTAACAATCCAGGTTTGTTCAATATATCATTTCAATGGCAGGACACTATAATGCATTTCTATAAATTCTGTGTCTTATGATCTTATTCTCCGCAACAACCTGATGAAGGATCAGCGTTCCGAAAGCAAATGCTTCCAAATAAACCCATTGAACACTCACCTAATGTTGTGTGATTTTTAACTTTGTCCAGGTTAGGATGGATTGACCGTGCTAAATTACATAGTGCCCAGGAATGTGCAGGTTAGATGCATTAATCAGGAGGTGAATGTTGATCAATAGGGGTAGGGGAATGGGTGTGGGTGGGTTACCCTTCGGAGGGTCGGGGTGGAGACTCGTTGGGCCGAGTGGCCAGCTTCCAGACTATGGGGATTCTCTGAAGGGAAGGGGTTATCACAAACTCTTTGTTTTTATTTGCTTCCCAAAAGCAGACCTGCTTATCTCTCAGCAGTATCCCAGTGTTGTGAAAGATATTAACCTTCAGGTGGAATTATCCAAAATTCAGAGAGAAGTCAGTCTTGACGTTTTTGCTTTTCTGCCCCTGTAAGATCCTGAATCAGCACCTTCAGGAGAATTAGTTAGAACGGAGTGAGAACAGAGGGGGAGAGAGAGTGGGATGGTGCTTTCAATTTTGTGGAATAACAAAAGTAAATATTCCACAGAAAGTAGAATTCCTTGTTCAGAATTTCTACCCTGGGCTGGCAGTGATGACCTTTGTAATCTCTTTTTACAGAGTATTTGAAGATCTGAAGACGGAAGTTTCAAAATCAACAGATAAAGGGCTTATGCCCGAAATGTCGATTCTCCTGCTCCTCAGATGCTGCCTGACCTGCTGTGCTTTTCCATCGCTGCACATTTCAACACTGACTCTCCAGCGTCTGCAGTCCTCACTTTGATGTCAATGTCTGACAGTCACTCAATCCATCGGGACCACAACGGTTTTCAACTATGATTCTGTGAGAAGGAGCAAAGCTGTTTGGCTCCTGTTTGAGCATGTTTTCAGCATCCGTGGGACTGGATGAGAGACCCTACTATTGCAGTGCACTGAGTGTGGAGCCTGAAGCAGTTATACAGCCTGGAAAGAGGAATTCACGGTAGAGAGGGGCTCCACACACATTTGTGTGTGGCTGAAACCTCGGCCATGGAGAAACCCGAGGATGCCCACCCCGTGGAGAAACGATGGAAGTGTGGTGACTGCGGGAAAGGCTTCCATTTTCTATCTGCCCTGGAGATTCATCAGCGCAGCCACACCGGGGAGAGGCCATTCCCCTGCCCTGACTGCGGGAAGGGCTTCAGCAATTCCACCAACCTGCTGACCCACCGACGGGTCCACACGGGGGAGAGGCCCTTCAGCTGCCCAGAGTGTGGGAAGGCCTTTGCCCAGGCCTCCAACCTGCTGAGGCACCAGCGGATCCACATGGGGGTGAGGCCATTTCCCTGCCCTGAGTGCGGGAAGGCCTTCAGCAATTCCTTCCACCTGCTAACCCACCAGCGGGTCCACACAGGGGAGAAGCCCTTCAGTTGTCCTGAGTGTGGGAAGGCCTACAGCAATTCCTCCAGCTTGCTGACCCACCAGCGGGTCCACGCAGGGGAGAGGCCCTTCAGCTGCCCCGAGTGCGGGAAGGCCTTCAGCGATTCCTCCACCCTGCTGAGGCACCAGCGGATCCACACGGGGGAGAGGCCGTTCCACTGCCCTGAGTGTGGGAAGGCATTCCGTGATTCCTCTGACTTGCTGAAGCACCGGCGGGTCCACATGGGGGAGAGGCCCTTCAGCTGCCCCGAGTGCAGGAAAGCCTTCAGCAATTCCTTCTACCTGCTGAGGCATCAGTGGGTTCACACGGGGGAGAGGCCCTTCAGCTGCCCCGAGTGTGGGAAGGCCTACAGCAATTCCGCCCACCTGCTGACCCACCAGCGGGTCCACACGGGGGAGAGGCCCTTCAGCTGCCCCGAATGCGGGAAGGCCTTCAGCGATTCCTCCACCCTGCTGAGGCACCAGCGGGTCCACACGGGGGAGAGGCCCTTCCGTTGCCCTGAGTGTAGGAAGGCATTCCGTGATTCCTCCTCCCTGCTGAGGCACCAGCGGGTCCACACGGGGGAGAGGCCCTTCAGCTGCCCTGAGTGCAGGAAGGCCTTCAGCGATTCCTTCTACCTGCTGAGGCACTGGCGGGTCCACACCCGGGAGAGGCCCTTCAGCTGCCCCGAGTGCGGGAAAAGCTTTGCCCAGGTCTCCAACCTGCTGGCCCACCAGCGGGTCCACACGGGGGAGAGGCCCTTCAGCTGCCCCAAGTGCGGGAAGGGCTTCACCCGGTCCTCCCACTTGCGGAGCCACCAGCGAGTTCATGTGCCATCGCAGGGGGATTGAAGGAGTGACGGCCGAGTGCCATTATTGACTGGACTATCAACCCAGTTCCAGGGATCCCGGGTTCGATTCCCACCGCGACAGATGGTGGAATTGGAATTTGGTCAGAAATCTGGAGTTCAGAATCTAAAGATGAAACCATTGTCGGTGAGGTCGGGGTGGAAGAAAACCCCCATCTGATTCACTCAGTTCTTTTTTAGGGAAGACTTGAGCAGTTATTAGAGAACGTCGTTCCAGCTGCATCCTTTACCCGGTCTGGCCTACACGTGACTCCAGACCCACAGCAGTCTGGTTGACTCTACGCTACTCATCCAACTTACTTGGATACAGGTTGAAATTGCTGAGTGAGGCAATACCTCCTCCGGGATAAGGCTGTACTAAGGATCCAGTTACAAAGGGACAACTCAGTGGTGACCAATAATCAAGAAGGTGAGGGGTTGCACTTTGACCTTGAGCTGTTTTGAAAAAATTGCTACTTTTGCTGCGCAGTACTGGAGTTGTAAATAGGATTAACTGTGATTTCCCTGAGAACCCTACAGTTTTAACAAATTTACTTGACATGGGAAGGGGCACACTGCGTTTGTACACAAGTGTACGTAGCTCCAGTGTCTATCATCACCGGTGTCTGCCGCCCTTCTATATTAACTTGTATTAATGGTTCTTGATCAGCCTCCCATGCTACTAGAGGGTAGTGCCCTTTCCCACCCAGGTTCTCAGGGCATCCCTAACACATCCCATATGGGCCTGTAGGTGTCTGGGAAGTGGGCACTGGGGATTCCTGCCGTCTAGGCCCACTGTAGGGCAGAGGGGGGTCCGGTCCAATAAGGGCAATTCCTCCTAAAGTGGCCTGGTTGATGGCATCCCCAGCACATCATTTCTGGGCCCCCTTGAGCCTGATTATTTATCATATACCATTCCTAGGTCCCTGTCCTTGGGAACTCCAGTTCTGTTTCGGCTGTTGTTTAAATCTGCCCTGCCTCGGATAAGTCACCTGCAGGAAAGTTTCTCTTAAAACCCTCAATTGCTGGCATGGGACTTTCTGGCTCCCGTCTGGTTACCTGATAGGAACCCCCTTGCGCCGGCACTTGGTTCATGCCAATGTTGATTGCTGTATCGGTTCTTACTGGCAACACCATTTTAGTCTTATTTTCTTCTTTTTAAGCTCTTCGAGCTGCATTTGCGCCAGCTTCCTTTGCACCTCCTCCTGCTGTTCAAACAGTTTCTCTTTGTCTTTTTGAAACCTTTCAGCTGCATGAGCTACATGATCTCTCAATTCCTGGTGGCTCATTGATGATGTCAGACCCACCACCTCCCCCAGCCTTGACCAGACTTGGGAGGGCATTGCCTCTGATGGAATTTCGGAACATTGTGTTCAGCAACTGATTAGACTCTATGTCTTGCTCTGTTTCCAGTCTCCATTTCTTTAACTGTCTCTCCAAGTAAGCAGCCAGGTTTTCACTTTCTCCCAGTGGATCCCATCTGAGCCTGGGGGTCCATTTTGGGTGGATAACAGTCTCTTAAGGCCTGCCATACATTCTGTCTCACTTGATCAAACCCGACCCCGTCAATCATTGGATTGTCTGCCACATTTTTCAAGTGGATTCGGACCATTATTTCCTTTGACTTTCGGGAGCCCTACCAACCTCACCAGCAGTGCCTTCAAGTCTCCTATAGCCAGCAATCGCCCTGTGGTTTCATCTTCAAAAGCCCTGATCCACTTTCCTGCTCCCTCATGTAAACCCGGCAGCGCATTCTTCAGTCTTTCCGATCCTGAGTTCCCCAAGGCATGTAGGCTGGGTTTCTCCCCTCTTTTATAAGGAGCATCCTTCCTTGTTGGCCCTTTTTCCCTTTACTAACACTACTTCTCAATAATTCTCCCTCGGGCTCTGAGTCCGATGCTATTTCTAATTCCTCCCATTCTTTAGATACTGGGACCTTTTTCTTTCCTGGTCTCTCATCATCCCTTTCTGCTTGTTTTACGTCACTTTCACAGCTTTTTTCTTCAGCCCTCCTTTCATATCGCAATGAGTATTCCTCAATTGCTTTTTGTTCCCTTAGCCCACGCAGCACACTAATCTCATGTTTCTGCTCTTCTTGCTCTCGTTGTATAGATTCTATTTGCTCCTGCCTGTCCCTTTTTTCTCTTTCTCTTCTTTCCCTCAGTTCATTTTTGTCTTCCGCACTTCCATACCATTCTAACTATCCCTCTATTTCTACTGTTCCCTTTATTACTGGACACTGCTTCAATACCTCTTCATTCAAGTAGGGAGGAGGTCTATTCAACTCTTTTACATCTGGGTATAGAGGATGGGGGCAGCTGATTCCTGCTTTCCTGTTTCCCATAACTGCTCAGCTTGTTCTTTTGCAGCTTTCCTGGTCACCACAGGTGCCTGACAAGCTACCTTCAGTTCCTCACCCTCGTTCCTGAAAAGTTTCAGTATTTCCATCTCCTGATCCCTTTTTTGGTTTTTATTTTTAGATTTATCTTGCGGCTTATAGTTCTTAATTAATCCTTCCATCTCAATGCACATATGTTTATCAAAGGTACCTTCTTTTGGCCATTTAGTCAATAAATCCTTAGTTCTTTTTTCCCATTTCTCTGAAATTTTTACAATATCATTTCTTGCCATTGGAAATTTCTCACTCAGTATCTCAACTGCAGTCCCTTTATCCATCCTACGATATATTTCAGTCCAACTAATGTATTGTCTTTGCTCTCATAAATCACTTGCTTATACCATTCAAGTCCGATAGTACTTTGTTCAATAGTATAAGCAATTCCTAACTTTATAACTTGCAATTGTCCCTTCCCAATCTCAGTTTCTAAACGTCCTCAGTTGCAGCTAGTTAATACAAACAATCTATTCTCATTCATTCAGCCTAAACCAATCTAACACTGCACCAATCACTAAATGTTTCTTGAGAAAGTTCTCTCAAAAAAGAACTCTTAAATTCTTAGTGCAAAATAAAATCAAAATAAACATTTAACCACCACAAACAATTATGCATACAAATCAGATCACAATGATTAAACTATAAACTCTATCTCTCTCACAGACACATACACACACACATTCTGCAAGCGACAGCTGCTCCTGCTCTCTCTCTCACACACAGAGCTTTGCTGCTAACAGCTGCTTTAAATCAATTGCTGTCACCCAGAGCCTTACTTAAACAGACCCTTTGTTCATTTCCAAAAATCCTATTATCCTACAGGCCTTATCTAAAACATTTAACAGTCTAGTAACAATATAACACTATGACTATTCTCTGCTATTTTACTTTTAATCATCCACTGCCAATCTGCCAATTTTCTAAACAGGTCTATCAGTGCTTCCAGTAAAACAATTTCCCCTTCTTTATTCTGCCCTATCTATTTATAGGGTCTTATATACACCACGTGGAATTTTTACTCAACAATTGCTACGTTCCATTCTTACTCACCCCTTACCCCACTATGCAGTTTTCTTGACCTATTCTCCACGTCTCCATCAGCTGCAATTTACCCCTCGCCTTTGGATCTTGGATCGGAGAGACCCTCGGGCAGGTTCCTGCACCTCTGAGTCCCCCAGGACCACTCGAAGCCAACAGAATATAGTCCAAATTCACAGCAAAAATGCTAACGTTCTTTTGTTGGGTACCCTTATTCTGTCAGTCTCGGGAATGCCCCTGGTGGACCAACAAGCACCCTGTTACTGCCGCCCTCTGTCCAGGTGGGTCTCTGCACAACCCTGCTCGCAGCGCCAAATTTGTTGTGGAGAAAATGTAGAGAACCACCAGGAGACGCAGAGAGTTCTTCAAGAAGTAGGTCTTTTATTTGCAAACAAAAAACCGTGACACTGAGAAAGCAGATTCTCGAATTCCCCCGAACCTCAGGGTCCGTGGATTTTTATCATTTTTATCATGTTTCTGTTTGATTAATATAGTTGGACATGATAAGCTAAGTACCTCACTCTAGCCATACAATAAACCAGTGATGTTAGTTCCATTATCTCTTTAGTTGTACATTCTACTTAATGTTATTCTAATGTCACGGTTAGATATTTATTGCTAACTCTGCTACAGTGATCTTTGCATTCCAGACTAACCTGTCATGAGAGATATTTAGCTATTCCATCTGTCACAATAGTCTCCTGTCTCAAGCTGACTCTATTAACTATTAATTAGATATCTTAATGTCATGTCCCAAATACTTATTGTCCCAATCCTGTCATAATAACACTTAACAGAGAAACTTGCACTTGCAGAGAAACTTAACAGAGAAACTTAGTGGGCAGCACGGTAGCACAGTGGTTAGCACTGCTGCTTCACAGCGCCAGAGACCCGGGTTCAATTCCCGCCTCAGGCGACTCTCTGTGTGGAGTTTGCACATTCTCCCCGTGTCTGCGTGGGTTTCCTCCGGGTGCTCCGGTTTCCTCCCACAATCCAAAAAATGTGCAGGTTAGGTGAATTGGCTATGCTAAATTGCCCGTAGTGTTAGGTGAAGGGGTAAATGTAAGAGAATGGGTCTGGGTGGGTTACGCTTCGGCGGGTCGGTGTGGACTTGCTGGGCCGAAGGGCCTGTTTCCACACTGTAAGTAATCTAATCTAATCTAATCTAATCTAATCTTGCTTTATTACTTGTGTTATCTCATCTCTCCATAGTGACCTTTCAGTCTTAACCTTACTCTGCTAATTGGTGTAAGAAAATTCCACTATGCTTATCCTATCTTGCCTTCCACAGAGTGCCAGTGGTCTTCATGCTTTAATCTTTCCCATGCTTTCATTGTTCTTTATTTTCCATAGTTGCAGGTTTCAGTTCATTAATATATAAACTCCAGAACTACTTTTAATTTACTTTCTCGAGATGGGTTAAGGTTTTATAAAAATAGGTGATATCTCAGCTTATTGTCCCAATCCTGTTTTAGCAAACAGGCGGCACGGTGGCCCAGTGGTTAGCACTGCTGCCTCACAGCGCCTGTAGACCCGGGTTCAATTCCCGACTCAGGCGACTGACTGTGTGGAGTTTGCACGTTCTCCCCGTGTCTGCGTGGGTTTCCTCCGGGTGCTCCGGTTTCCTCCCACAGTCCAAAGATGTGCAGGTCAGGTGAATTGGCTATGCTAAATTGCCCGTAGTGTTAGGTTTAAGGGGTAAATGTAGGGGTATGGGTGGGTTGCGCTTCGGCGGGTCGGTGTGGACTTGTTGGGCCGAAGGGCCTGTTTCCACACTGTAAGTAATCTAATCTAATCTAAAAAGATACTGCACAAAAGGTGTGAGGTTCGAGTCTGTATCCCAATCTTGAATCAGACTGGTTCTATTAACCAAACTGGGAATTTATAAAATATTATATGGATTGACTACCTGCAGTTTGTGTGCTTTTTGAGCAAAATTGAATATATCTGCAAATGCAAATTCACTCCATAGACTTATGCATGCTAATGAAGTGTGTGCTTGATGAAGTACAAGCCTGTGAGACAGTGTGTGTGCGTGTCTGAGAGAGCAACAGATGAAGGCAAGGGGTTTTATTTTGCTAAAACAAGGAAGAGCAGGACTTGTGCAGTTAATGATAGGCTCCTGCGTCGTGTTGGAGAACAGAGACACTGGGTGGGGTAGGGTGGGGTGGGGTGGGGAAGAGTTCAGGTACATAAAGTTAAAAATCACACGACATCAGGTTATCATCCAACTGGTTTATTCGGAAGCACGAGCTTCTTTATTGGGTGAAAGAGCCAGTCAGGAGCCTTGGAGGACCAGAAGGTGACTGGTCCTCCTGCCAATCAGAGCCTTCCTATTGTCTGAATGCAGACGTTGGAAGCTGCTCCTGCTGCTCGCTCTCTCTCTCTCTCTCTCTCTCCATGAAGATTGAGTTTGCTCCAGACTGCAACCTCCTTATTCTGTCAACCATCTGAGAGTACGGCACTCTCCTCTCAACTCCTTTTCCATTTTTTTCATTCTGGGCTTCAATTTATGACTTGCAGCAAAAAAAGGAAAGGGAATGAATTCACGGAGTGGACAGAATCAGAAAAGGTTTGTTTATAAACAGTGGTTCATGTATGGAGTGAATGTAAAGAGGACGTGGTGGATGCACGCACAGATGCAACAGACATTTCCATAAGTACATGAACAGACACGGTGCGGATGGATATGGGCCAAAAACTGGCAAGTGGCACTAGTTTAGTTTGAGAACATAGTCAGCATGGAATAGTTGCGCTGAAGTGCTGTCTGATTGTAATTGTTCTGTCGTGGTCTTCAAACTATTTTCTTGCCTTCCACAACATTTAAAAGGCATCTGGAGGGGTACATGAATAGGAAGAGCTTAGAGGGATATGCGCCACATGTAGACAAATGAAACAAGACTAATTTAGGATATCTTGTTAGGCACAGATGAGTTGGGCTGAAGGGTCTGTTTCCATGTTGTAATTGTCTTCGGTGAATGCAGAAGTGTGGTTGGACTTTCAGAGTAGCTTTCCAAGATGTTGTGCCCTTAATGGGATTAAAAGAAGTTACAATGAAGTCTTTCGTTTGTGAGACAGCAACTGAGTGAGGGAGTACATCTGGGATTTTGGTAGAAAGTGGGAATTCATTGCACTGTGGGAATGAAGCCGTGCCCTATCCAGTCATTTCTGCTGGTGGATGAGACCAGGCCTCAAGTTGAGGGGGTGGGGGAGGGTAGATTTAGGACAGATGAGGAGGAACTGCTTTTCCCACACAGCAGTCAATCTATGGAATTCTCTGCCCAACGAAGAGAGGCAGCTTTATTAAGTACATTCAAGACACAGGTGGATGGGTTTTCATGGTCAGGGAATTAGGGTAATTAGGACAATGCAGGGAGGAGGAGCTGAATCGATGGATATATCTGCCATGATCTTAATGAATGGTGGAGCAGGCTGGACAGGCCAAATGGCCTACTCCTGCTTCTATTACTATGAAACTATAACCCTGTATTTCCCATGGCTAACCCATCTAACCTATACATCCCTGGACATTCTGGGCAATTTAGCATGGCCAATCCAAATCAAGGCCAGTGAGCAATGTAGTGATGTGGAAAATGATCAGAGAACAATAGAAAGGGACAAGGAGAGTAAATGTACCAGCGATCAAAACTGGATTCTGAAGATCACAAAAATTGAAACTGGAAACGGCATGTCTGATGTGCATTGCATTGTAACAAAATTGACTGTACACATCGAAGAGAATAATTATGATCTGAGACTCCTTACAGAGGCATGGCTTCAGGATGACAAGGATTGGATCCTGAATCTAGAGGGAATAGTCATATGGCAAGCTCGGTAAAGGCAGAGGGTTGGCACTGCTAATCAAAGCACTGATCACAGGGTAGTCTGGCGTCAGCTTGGATTTCAGGTCTAGGGAGTATTCCTGAACAAAGAGACCTTGGAGTGCAGGTTCATAGCTCCATGAAAGTGGAGTCGCAGGTCAACAGGATAGTGAAGATGGCGTTTGGCATGCTTTCCTTTATTGGTCAGAGTATGGAGTACAGGAGTTGGGAGGTCATGTTGCAGCTGTACAGGACATTGGTTAGGCCACATTTGGAATATTGCATGCAGTTCTGGTCTCCTTCCTAATGGAAAGATGTTGTGAAACTTGAAAGGGTTCAGAAAAGATTTACAAGGATATTGCCAGGATTGGAGGATTTGAGCTATAGGGAGAAACTGAACATGTGGGGCTGTTTTCTCTGGAGCATCAGAGGCTGGGGGTTGACCTTATAGAGGTTTATAAAATCATGAGGGGCATGGATAGGATAGATAGAAAAAGTATTTTCCCTGGGGTGGGGGAGTTCAGAACTAGAGGGCATAGGGTTGCGGTGAGAGGGGAAAGATATGAAAGAGACCTAAGGGGCAACGTTTTCACTCAGAGGGTGGAACGTGTATGGAATGAGCTGCCAGAGGAAGTGGTGGAGGTGGTACAATTGCAACATTTAAGAGGCAACTGGAGGGATATGGGCCAGGTGCTAGCAGGTGGGACTAGATTGGGTTGGGATATCTAGTTGGAGGAGAAAGTGAGGACTGCAGATGCTGGAGATCAGAGCTGAAAATGTGTTGCTGGAAAAGCGCAGCAGGTCAGGCAGCATCCAGGGAACAGGAGAATCGACGTTTCGGGCATAAGCCCTTCTTCAGAAATCCAAGAAGGGCTTATGCCCGAAACGTCGATTCTCCTGTTCCCTGGATGCTGCCTGACCTGCTGCGCTTTTCCAGCAACACATTTTCAGCTCAGTTGGGATATCTAGTTGGCATATAAGAGTTGGACCGAAGAGTCTGTTTCCGTGCTGACTCTATAACCAGTCTGACTGAAACTGGACGACAGACAGACTCTGACCTCACCTTTAATGCATTGTCTGAGCTGAGATGTCACCTTTTGTTATGAAAACCTTAGGCTATCATGAAGATGCTTGACAGGAAGTTCTGGAATTTACAGATTAATGATTACTGCAATCTATTCTAAAATATGAAAGACTTAACAATCCAGGATTGTTCAATATATCATTTCAGTGGCAGGACACTAATGTTTTTCATACATTCTGTGCCTTATGATCTTATTCTCCACAACCACCTGATGAAGAAGCAGTGCTCCGAATGCTAGTGTTTCCAAACAAACTGCTGGTGTTGTGTAATTTTTAACTTTGTCCAGGTTCAGGTAGATTGACAGTACGAAATTACGCAGAGTGCTCAGGGATGTGCAGGTTAGGTGCATTAATCAGGGGGTAAATGTTGAGCAGTAGGGGTCGGGGAATGGGTTTGGGTGGGTTACCCTTCGGAGGGTTGGTGTGGAGTCTTCTACACTGTGGGGATTCTCTGATGGGGAAGGGAGTTTTGCAAACTGTGCAAGGCAACTCCGGTGTAGTGTGGGAGCCTGCTGTTGGCCTGGCCCTGCCCCCTCTTGCCGCCTCCCTACTGTTGCAGCACAGTGTATGTGGAGCCGAAAACAGTTACACAGACTGGAAAGAGGAATTCACGGTAGGGAGGGGCTGTACACGTGTGTGTGTGCGACTGAAGATTCGGCCATGGAGAAACCGTGGAAGTGTGGCGACTGCAGGAAAGGCTTCTGTGCCCAGTCTGTCCTGGAGACTATTCGGCACTGTCACACCAGGGAGAGGTCATTATACTGCCCCGAGTGCAGTAAGGGCTTCAGCAATTAGGGGGCGGCACGGTGGCACAGTGGTTAGCACTGCTGCCTCACAGCGCCAGAGACCCGGGTTCAATTCCCGACTCAGGCGACTGACATTGTGGAGTTTGCACGTTCTCCCCGTGTCTGCGTGGGTTTCCTCCGGGTGCTCCGGTTTCCTCCCACCATCCAAAGATGTGCAGGGTCAGGTGAATTGGCCATACTAAATTGCCTGTAGTGTTAGGTAAGGGGTAAATGTATGGGTGGGTTTCGCTTCGGCGGGTCGGTGTGGACTTGTTGGGCCGAAGGGCCTGTTTCCACACTGTAATCTAATCTAAAATCTAATCTAAAAATTCATCTCACCTGCTGACCCACGGGTGAGTCCACACGGGGGTGAGGCCCTTTAGCTGCCCTGAGTGTGGGAAGGGCTGTATTCAGGCCTTCGCCCTGCTGACAGGCCAGCGGGTCCACACAGGGAAGAGGCCCTTCAGCTGCCCCGAGTGCGGGAGTAGCTTCACCCACTCCTCCCCCCTGCAGAGGCGTCAGCGAGTTCACGTGCCATCGCAGGGGGATTGAAGGAGCAACGGCTCAGTGCAATAATCAACTGGACTATCAACCCAGTTCTGGGGACTCCCTGGTTTGAATCCCGTTAACAGATGGCGGATTTGGAATCTGGTCAGAAATCTGGAGTTCGGAATTTAACGGTGAAACCATTTTTCAGGGGGTGGGGGGAGGTGTGGTGGGAGGAGAAAACCTCCATCTGATTCACTCACTTCCTTTTTAGGGAAGGAAACTGTCATTGGAGGAAAAGGATTCACTCAGTCATCCCAACTGCATCCTTTACCCGGTCTGGCCTACACATGTCTCCAGACGCACAGCAGTGTTTTTGACTCTACACTGCCCCCCCAACAGCAAATGCGCAAAGAGAAACTTACTTGGAGACATGTATGGGTTGAAATTGCCGAGTGAGGCAATATTTCCTACGGGTTGCGGCTGTACCAAGGATCACTATAAATGCCGGAGGAAACATCACAGAAGCGCTTCACAGGAGGCTCCCAAGCACTAAGGATGTCACCTAGACAGGGGACGAAACATCTGCAACACAAATTCCCAGCTCGGCGAACAGAACCACAACAAGTACCAAGGATCCAATTACAAAGGGACAACTCGGTGCTGACCAATAGTAAAGAAAGTGAGGTGGCGGGTATATATGCACTTTGACCCGGAGCTGTTAAAAAAAAATCAGCTACTCTTTCTCTGCCTTTTTGCTGGGGGAATCTGAAGCTGTAACAATGTTGGGTCACAATAAAGGTTACCTTAACGTACTGCCAGGCTCAGGCTCTCATTGAAAGCTATGAGCTCCAAGCTGTTTTTGTTTTAAAGCTGCTCATTCTTTCAGCCTCCTGCACTGAGTTTCCAATGTCGTGTATCAGATGGAGCAGTGAATTAGTAGTTAAGATCATTAGAAATTGTACATTTTTCAGGAGTGCAGGTACTGCATCGTTTCCTCGGCAGATTACTGGCAGCACTGGGAGGAATGGGCTATGTTCGCTAGAAACGAGGTGGAGATGCGGGTATTGGACTAGGTTGGACAAAGTTTAAAAATCACGAAACCGGGTTATAGTCCAACAGGTTTATTTGGAAGCACTAGCTTTCCTTCATCGGGTAGCTGTGGTGCAGGATCATAAGACAGAGTTTATAGCAAAAGATCGAGTATCATGCAACTGACATGATGTATTGAACAAATGTAGATTGCTGTTAAGTCTTTCATCTTTTAGAATGGGTTGTAGGTTGTAGTTCATTAATGTGAACATCCCAGAGCTACTATTAAGTCATATTCTCAAGATCACTTAAGGTTCTTTTAAAACAGGTGACATCTCAGCCCAGAAAATGCATGAAAGGTGTGTCAGTATCCCAATCTTAAATCGGACTTGTTCTATTTCCAAAGTAGGAATTTATAAAATATTACATGGATTGACCAACTGCATATTGTGCATCTTTTGCGCAAAATTGCACATATAACTCTGCAAATGCAAATTCACCCCATCGTTATAGGTACGTGTGCGTGTGTGAGAGTGCATGTAAGAGAGTATGTGTGCACATGCTTGGTAAAGTGAGTGTGATGGAGTATAAGCCTGTGAGAGGGTGTGTGTGTTGGGGGGGGAGCGGGGTGTACGTCTGAGAGACAGCATGTGTATGAGAGAGGTATAGATAAAAGTGAGGGGTTGCATTTTGCAAGGAATTAAGGAAGGGCAGGGCTTGTACAGAGGGATTTGGGGGGGGGGGGGGTTCAGGTACATGCTTCATTGAAAGTTGCATCACTGGTTGGAAGGGTGGTTCAGAAGGCATTCAGCACACTTACCTTAATTGTTCACACCATTGAATAAAGGAGCTGGGACATCATTTAGATGTTGTACAAGATGTTGGTGAGGCCACTTGCAGAGTACTGAGAACGCTTCTGGTGGCCCTGTAATAGGAAGAATACTATTAGAGGGGGTTCGGTAAAGACTTACCAGGATGTTACCAAGACTGGAGGGTTTGAGTTAGAAAGAGAGGCTGAGACTCTTTTCACTGGAGCACAGGAGGTTGAGGGGTGACCTCATTGAATTTATAAAATCATGAGGGGTGTAGGTAAGATGAACATCAAAAATAGCAAGGGGTGCGCGCAGTTATGTCGAGCGAAGGTGGGGAGGAGGGTGGAGAAAATGTGACATTTGGACACTTTAAATCCGTCAGGAACAGTATCTCCATAGATCATACTGCGCATGTTCGCCGGTTCAGCAAAACTTTCGGAATAAGCACTGTCCTACTGACCTTAAGTTGGTCAGGAATCTTGCCCTTTATAACCCAAATAGAATATATCCTGGGCAGCAGCGAATTATCCTTATTGAAAACTTTAATTATATCTCCCATCGTCACTCCATCCGGCCCCGCAGCGGTTTTCACGTCCATCGCCTTAATGGCATGTTCGACCTCCTCCACCGCTACGGGACCGGTTAGAGCAACTATCTGGGACCCTTCCTCCTGACCCTTATATTTGGCAAACCCTCTTAGGTTATTCCTCTCATTTATATTCGTTAACCACTGTCTTCACTGTCTGCAGAAACGGCGCAAATCCTTCTTCAAATGGACTAATGGGAAGCCAGGGAGGACCGCAAGGAGCCTGGTCCTCCTGCCAATCAGAGCTCCCCAATTGTCTGAAAACGGAAGGTAGACCATGAGCTTCTGAAGCTGCTCCTCTCTCTCCGAATGAAGATCGAGCTTCATCTCGGACTACAACTTCCTTCCTCTATCCACCATCTGTGAGTACGGCACTCTCTTTTCTTAACCTCTTTTCCATTTCATTTTTTCATTCTGGAGTTCAATTGTTGACTTGCAGCAACTGAAAAGAAAGCGTGTGATTCCAGGGAGGGAACAGAGTCAGGAAACGTTGGTCCAGGTCTGAGTCTCAATTGGCAAACGCACGGCAAATGCAGTCCCACAGTGTGAAGTTATAGCCTCTTATGAAAAAATAACTGCTGAAAGGAGGTGCGTTGTTTAAATGGTGATATATTGGGATGTGGCGAAAGTGAGGACAGCAGATGCTGGAGATCAGAGTCGAAAAGTGTGGCACTGGAAAAGCACAGCAGGTCAGACAGCATCAGAGGAGCAGGAAAATCGACATTTCAGACATGAGCCCTTCATCAGGAATGCTGTGTGGATATACAAAGGGGCCTCAGTGTCCTTCCACACAATTCACTGCCAGTTGTCAAATGGGTGCAGCAAGCAATCAGCAAAGCAAGTGGTATATTAGCGAGAGTAATTGAGTTCAGAAGTCTTCCGGAAGTTAGGGGGTCATTGAATATATTCAAGGCTGAGTTCATCTGATTTTAGAACAACAATGAAGTGGATGTTAATGGGGGAAGGCAAGTAAAATGATTAAGACCAGTATAGAACAGTTATAGAGTCAGACAGCACAGAAACAGACCCTTCAGCCCAACTAGTCCATGCTGACTATATTCACAAATTAAACTAGTCCCACCTGCCTGTGTCTGGCCCATATTCCTCTGAACCTTTCCTGTTCATGCACTTATCCAAATGTCCTTTAAACGTTGTTACTCAACCTGCATCCACCATTTCCTCTGGACATTCATTCCACACAAACCACTCGCTGTTAATAAAAAGGTGCTCCTCATGTGTTTTTAAAATCTTTCTCCTCTCCCCTTAATTTGCTCTCTAATCTTGAAACGACACAGGCCGTTCATCTTATCTATGCCCCTCATGGTTTTGTCAACCTCTATAAAGAGAACAAAGAACCTTACAGCACAGGAACAGGCCTTTTAGCCCTCCAAGGCTATGCTGATCAAGATCCTCGATTTAAACCTGCTGCCTAATTTCTAAGGATCTGTATCCCTTTGCTCCCTGCCCATTCATATATCTGTCTAGATACATCTTAAATGATGAAATCGATCCCACCCCTACCACCTCCACTGGCGATGCATTTGAGGCACCCACCACCCTCTACGTAAAGAACTTTCCATGTTTATCTCCCTCAAACCTTTCCCCTCTTACTTTGAACTCGTGACCCCTAGTAATTAAGTCTCCCCCTCTGGGAAAAAGTATTCTTCCTATCTACCCCTGTCTACACCTCTCATGGTTTTATAGGCCTCAATCAAGTCCCCCCCCCCTCAACCTCTCCTCATAGCTAGCACTGTCCATAACAGGCAACATCCTGGTGAACCTCCTCTGCACCCTCTCCAAAGCATCCACATCCTTTTGGAAATCTGGCGACTGGAATTGTACGCAGTATTCCAAATGTGGCCGAACCAAAATCTTATAACTTTAACATGACCTGCCAACTCTCTTACTCAATCCGTCCGATGATGGAACGCGTGTTGTATGCTGCCTTGACCACTCTACTGACATGCGTTGCCACCTTCAGAGAACAATAGACCTGAACACCCAGACCTCTCTGTACATCAATTTCCCCCAAGACCTTTCCATTTACTGTATAGCTCGCTCTTGAATTGCATCTTCCAAAATGCATCACCTCACGTGTGTCTGGATTGAACTCCATCTGCCATTTCTCTTCCCAACTCTCCAATCTATATTCTACTGTATCATCTGACAGTCCCCTTCACTATCTGATATTCCATCAATCTGAGTACCATGTGCAAACTTGCTAATGAGGCACCCGATACCTTCACCTTTCAACCTCCTGTGCTCCAGTGAAAAAAGTCCCAGCCGACCCACCAATAGGTGTGAATTCTGTCTGGGTCCCAATGTCGCGTCAGCCTGACATTTTTGATAGAAAAGCTCTGCATTTAAATTACGTTCTTGAGAAAGTTACTGAAAACAAGTTCTGGGATTAACATACCAAAGAACAGAGCCCCATTCTAAAAGATGGAAGATTTAATCTAAATTGTTTAATGTATCACATCTCCATGAACTGGACTCCGTTGGCTATAAATTCTGTGATCATGACCTTCGTCTCCACAACCACCTGAAGGAGCAGCACTCTGAAAGTTAGTGCTTCCAAACAAACCATATTATGGCAGCAGCAGGAGATGTGGGCTGTATTCACTAGAAACAATTAAGCAGTTAGATACCACACGTTCAAGAGGGAAGGATGTATAACATGACCTTCCAACTCCTATACTCAATGCCCTGAACAATGAAGCAAACTAAATTCATTATTCTCTCCACGTGAGACTCCACTTTCAAGGAACTATGAACCTGCACTCCAAGGTTTCTTTATTCTGCAACACTCCCCTTAAATGTCAGTCCTTCCTGGATTGCTTGACCAAAATGTAAACCTCCGATTTCTCCAAATTAAACTCCAACTGCAACTCTTCGGCTCACCTACCGATCCCATAAATTCTAATTTATAGTGAACTCTCTTTCCTCTCTCATTCCCTCTAAGCTGAAAATCTCCACCCCACATTCACTCTCTCCATTTTCACTTTGCTAAAAGTGGAAGAAAGGGATTGAGAAACTGATCAACCATAATTGAATGGAATGAGCAGACCTGGTGGCCTAATTTCTTCCTTTGTCTTGTGGACTCTTGCTGTCGTGGACACTCCGTGAGAATTGGTAGCAGCATTGAACAGATCATGACAGGATATGGATCTATCTACATCTAGGTGGATAGGCTGGGACTTTTTCACCGGAGCATAGGAGGTGGAGAGGTGACCTTATCGAGGTTTATAAAATCATGAGGGGACTGAGGAGATGAACGATGGATGTCCTTCCCCGGGGTAGGGATTTCAAGGGAGCAAATTTTGAAGGTGAGAGGAGAAAGAGATTTTAAAAAGACTTGAAGGGCACAATTTTGTGTGGACTGAATGTCTAGAGGAAGTGGTGGATGCAGGTACAGTTACAATGTTTAAAAGACATTTGGATAAGTACATGATTAGGAAATGTTCAGAGGGATATGGGCCAAAACACAGGCAGGTGGGACTGGTTTAGTTTGAGAACAGTCAACATGGACTAGTTGGACTGAAGGGTCTGTTTCTGTGCTGTCTGACTCAAACTGTTCTATACTTGTCTTAAAACCATTTTCTTGCCATCCCCATAAACATCCACATAAAAATCAGATGAACTCAGCCTTGAATATATTCAATGACCCCCTGACTGTAGGAAGACATTCCCACTTCTGAACTCAATTCCTCTTGCTAACACGCCACTCGCCTTGCTCATTGCCTGCTGCACCTGTCTGACAACTGGCACAGAAGGACACTGATGCCCCTCTGAACATCCACGCGTCATTCCTGATGAAGGGCTTGTGCCCAAAACTTCGACTGTCCTACTGCTCGGATGCTGCTTGACCTGCTGTGCTTTTCCAGCACCACACTTTTTGACTCTAATCTCCAGTCCTCACTTTCTCCATATCCCAATATATCACCATTTAAACAATACACCTTTCTGTTTATTTTCACAGCAAAGGCTGTAACTTTACATTGGGGTACTGTATTTGCCATGTGTTTGCCAACTGTGGTCTTCCCTCCATCGGGGAGACTGGGTTTAAACTTGCATCACAGCCACGTCTGCAAAGGCCGACCGGACCTCCCAGTCACCACCCATTTTAATTTGCCTTCTCATTCCCTTTCTGACATGACCATCTTTAGCTTCCTCCATTGCCACAACGAACCAAACCGCAAATTGGAGGAACACCTCATCTTCTGCCTGAGCAGTCCACAGCCCGGAGGATTCAACATTGAATTTTCCAATTTCAAATAACCTGCCTACTCATCCCACAACTCCCTTCCCAGCCTGCCACCAACTAGATTCCTTCCTCCCATTCACCAACCAGGTCGTACACTCTACCTGTCTCCACCTATCCCCACTTCATCACCCTGCCCCCAGCACACCCTTGTTCTGCAGTTCTCCCTGTATCCACCCCCAGTCCTTAACAAGGGTTACACCCAAAATGTTGACTTCTCCACTTCCTGTTACTGCCTGGCTTGCTGCGTTCTTCCAATCTCCTGTCTGTCTATTTTGCCAATTGAGACACAGGCCTGGACCAACCTTTCCAGAGTCTGTCTTCTCCCTCGATTCACTCCCATTCCTTTCAGTTGCTCCAAGTCAATAAATGGAAAAGGGGGTGAGAAGAGAGTGCCATACTCACAGATATTGGACAGAGGAAGGAAGTTGCAGTCTGGGGTGAAGCTCTTCATTCAGAGAGAAGAGCAGGAGCTTCAGAAGCTCATGGTCCACCTTCCGCATTCACCGATAGGGGAGATCTGAACGTCAGGAGGACAAGTCTCCTTCCGGTCCTCCAGTGCTCCTTATTTGTCCATCAAAAGTAGGTCTCGCCCTTTATCTGCCGACAGCGAGGAACATGCCCAATGTTTTGGTGACGCCGGCAAACATGCGCCCTGTGTTTTGACACTGAGGAGTGTACACAATATGCTCTGTGGCGATGCTGGTGTTCTTGACAGATATTAGGTGTACAAATGCTAATCAGAGAACAAAAAGGGTAGAGCCATAATTCCCCCCCCCCCCCCATGTGGCTCGATGTTTTATAGCTTTTGCATTTGTCTGGTTGCTCAATGTTTTTATGTCTTTTCCCCAGTGTTGGGGTAAAATTCAGAACTAGAGGGCATAGATTTAGGGTGAAAGCAGGAAGATACAAAAGGTATTGAAGGGGCAACTTTTCCAATCAGAGCATGGGTTGGTGCATGTTTGGAATGATCCCCCTTTTCCATTTACGTTTCATTCTGGGGTTCAATTGTTGACTTGGAGCAACTGAAAAGAATGGGAGTGAATCCAGGGAGAAGACAGACGCTGAAAAAGTTGGACCATGCCTGTGTCTCAATTGGCAAAGTGGTGGAGGCTGGTGCAATTACAGCATTTAAAAGGCATCTGAATAGGAAGGATTAGATGGATGTGAGCCACGTGCTGGCAAATGGGACTAGATTAATTTCGGATATCTGGTCAGCATGGATGGGGAGGTCCAAAAAGGTCTGTTTCTGTGCTGTACATCTCCGAATCTAAATAATAAAGAGTATACTTTCACAAATAACTAACTATATCCATGTTGACAAGGCTTAGTACACCACATACTTTACTAACCATTCTCAACAGGTCCTGCCCCTTCAATAACTGAGGAACATATACATGCTGGTGCATAATCTCCTTCACTAGTATTTACACACAAACCTCAGCAATTGCACAAGTAACAGCAAAGAGCAAACAGCACAAGGATTAAACAAACAGTGAGGGTAAACAGCACAAGGATTGAACACACAGTGAGGGGTAAACAGCACAAGCGCCAGTAAAAGCAGATGGAAAGTGAGTGTAAAATGTCACTATGACAGGACAGGCCCCACATTCCTTCCCCTCCGTCCCCCCCACAACCTGCCTCACCTTTCACCTCCCGGGCCCAGTACCTTCCAGGTGGCCCCATAGTTGACACAGGGGCCGCCCCACGACCAGTAGAACTCCACCACCCAGGCGGCCGACGAGTTCCCAAGCAGGCCCTTAACCCCATCCGCCTTCAGAATGCTCACCGGCTCCTGCCTGCTGTACAGCCGGCCGGTGTGGCCGTGACACAGCAGCTGCGCCAGGAAGGCGGCGGTGCCCAGTGACGGGTGTCTGCCCCGGGCCGCACGGCGCCATTTTCCTAACGGCCGCCGCTTCCCTGCTCGAGCGACTTCTCCTCCCAACCGCCTTCGCCCCCGCGTGACGTCTGCACGGGGGGATGGGCGGGGCCGGGGGAGCCTCACCGTCACCAAGCAACAGCCACCTCGCGCTACAACTGCTCATTCACAAAAACAAACTCTCCTGTCTCGCTCTGCAGCTGCAGGGGGGACACTGCCACGTTTCCAGGAGCCCTGTCTACATTGGGAAAGCTCACGGCTCAATTTTAACAGATATTCCGATATCGAAAGGGGGAAATCTGCATTTTAAAGGGACGTGGACATTTTAACGGGCTATTTCTGCAAATAAACAGATTTAAATGGAGAAGATTATATTTCAAAGGGATATCTTAATATGTAAAGTGACGCAGTTATATCTAAATGATTCTACATTTTGAAGAGACGTTGCCCTATTTCTAAGCAGAAATATCCCTTTCAGAGACATATTCATATCTAAAGGAGTAAATATACATTATCGAGGGGCAAGATTGCGCTGAGAGGAACATAACACATTTAAAGGGCTGAGCTACATGTAAAGGGGCATTTTTATGTTTAAAAAGATACGTTGAAATCTGAAGAGACTTGTTCATAAAAAGAAGTCCATGGTAATATTTAGAAAGCATGACCATATTGGAAATAGTGCAGCCATTTTTCAAAAGGGGGTGGGGGTGGCCGTGAGATGGTTTAATTTTTAAGAAAATAAGCAAGTTGTTACGATTTGGAATGATCTTGAAGGGGTGATGGAACCAGTAAATGGCAAAGGTAATTGCAAAATTCTTGAAAATAAACCGATTCCAGATATATGTGGATGCAGGGAAATAATTCAAAAGAGCCATTGCAGAATAGATGGACCAAACAATCTCCTTCTGAGAGATCTAAATGGGAGCATCAATATTTAAGTAGAAATTCCTATTTTGTTCTCCTCCCAAAGTCTCTGTCTTGTCAGGGTACAGTGGAAGCCAGTACAATTTGTTACGCTACAGTAGACCTTGCAACTCAACCTCATCTTGTCCTCACCCAATATTCATATCTGTGTTCCTTGCAGTCAAATACTGGCTCTGCAAGTGATGCTCACATTCCATAAACAAACAAAACAGATCATGGTGCTGCCGTCACTGCATGTGTCGGAATTAAATGATCAGAAAAATTCTGACCTCACGCTACATACAGTTTGTGCACAGTGCCATTATTGCTATTTATTCTTACCATTTCAATTGATATTCAGTCTGCACCAAATTAAGAGCAGCCACAGTTTACATTTCACATTTCATTGGTAATTCTACATGTTGATGTTCGTATATGTATTTAATTTAATCATCAGATTGTTTCACAATTGAATGACGTTGCCCGACTGAAAACTCACATCTTCGCCAAATGCCAAAAATGTTTTAAGGCTATTTGGGCAATACCACTGATAAATAAAATATCAAAGAAACAAAGTTATAAAGAGAGACACATATCTTGTTTAACCAAATACAATGGCAGTGCAGAGAATTTCTGAAAAGTGCAATAAATATTTACGTTTTACCCCTTATTCAACTCATTCAAGAATTTCAAATTGAATTTGTGGTAATTCAACAGCAAATGGCAACATTTGTTTGTTAATAGATTCACCATAAATTGTGAAAGATCACTTTTATCAAAGTCACAATGTTTAATCCCAAACGGGGCAATTAAGTACAAAGTTACTTTCAACCATTTAATAAAACACTGCAAATTTTATTTCATATGAAAATACAATCATTTTATAATTTGGATAAGATCTTTACAAAGGAAATATACTAAACAAAATAGCTTCCGGGGTATCAATTTTGACAACAGTTATGCAGCTATTTTGCAATTGACCAACGAATTGAAATAATTTCAGAATAACTGAGCTGTTTCATTATTATACATTGAAATATTTTAATACCAATGACATTAAAAGTAAATCTTTACGGCAAAGAACCAAGTAAAGTTAAATAAAATACAAAAGCATCTTACATAATTCACTCAAGTCATATCTGTTGAATCACAAAAAGATGATGCTCAATATACCAAATGATGGACAATCACTGGTAATGATGGAAAAACACTGTAAAGAATGTAGATACCTCAATTATACCTTAAAAGAATATCTGCTCTGCCTTGGACAACAACAACTGAAAGTTTTTTCTGTCAGCTTGAAAACTGCAATAGCCAAGCTTTAGAAAATCCATCACTGAGCCCAATCTTGAATTAACCTTTTTTTTTCAGGAAATCCTTTTCAGATTTCAGGCGTCTCCAGCTACAATTAGCATGAAGGAAAGGTTAAGCACAGTGGGGAAAGGCTGAGTAATAGCATATCTTGGCTATCACCCAAGTACTCTGCGAAGAAAAAAATTCATCTGGATAGGGACATGAATAGGAAGGATTCAGAGGGAAATGGGCCAAATGCTGGCAAATGGGTCACTAGATTAATTTAGGATATCTGGCTGGCCTGAACTGAAAGGTTTGTTTCTGTGTGCTCATTACAGACACCCCTCTTCTGGGATCCCCATACCAGCTGTTATTTTCATGAAATAATCTGACAATTGTGGACTTCCATCAACCTCTTTCATCCGGAGAAATTTCCTCTCTCTGCAAAGTGTGGTTCACGTTGGCAAGTTCAATCCTCCTCCAGTCCTCAAGAATACAATCTATAATGCGGAACGTTCTCAATACCTGTTTAAAGTTCAGTGAGGAAAACTATTTTCAGTGCAACTGTTAACAGAATTCCTCAGAAATGTTTTTGGCAAATGCACTGCTCCCACGAGAGCTCGTCGGCCCACAATTCAAATGCTTTTAACAGCCCGTTTGTATTTTTATTTCCCTGCCTTCCCAGGATACAGAATTTCTTTAACCAGAAATTGTTTGCCCCGAAAAAAAATCCAGCAGGAAGATGATTATGGAGCTCTCAATAAAAATGCCTCATACGGGTCAACCAAGGTTAGAAATGAAAGAACATCTCTATTCAAAGTTCCTGTTCATTTGCCCTTTCAAAATTCCTTGAATTTAAGGTGTTCCATTGTAGCATTTAATTATGATCCATTATAAGCAGTATCCAGTCTCATCTGAGTGCAGAGCCGACTCAACAAGCAAAATAACTTTTAGTCTGTTCTTTAGATGTGACATCCTCTCCCTCTCTCTGTTGATGCAACAGGATTACCAGAGCTGGAAGTACCACTCTCGGAATACAATTGCTGTTCGACAGTTTGTTTCTGCTGCTTGACATAAGATTTAAAAGCTGCTAGCCTGATCTCGCACAGAATACAAACTGTTCACCCGTGCCTGCGCAGAGGAGAAATTTCACTTGGAATAGATCACAAAATAAGAACTATTACCGGTCCCACAACTCATGTGTTTCCCATGGATAAAGTTAAAAATCACACACCACCAGGTTATAATCCAGCAGGTTTGTTTGGAAGCACTAGCTTTCGGAGCGCTGCTCCTTCATCAGGTGGTTGTGGAGAATGAGAGCACGATGACAATTTATATCCAATGGAATCCAGTGTCATGGAAATGTGACTCAAACAATTTTAGATTAAATCCTTCATCTTTTAGAATAGGTTTCTGCTCTTTGGTTTGTTAATCCCAGAACTACTTTTTTGTTACCTTCTCAAGAATGTCATTCAAATGCAGAGCTTGTCTAACAATAATTGAGAATTCTGTCTGTGCCCGAATGTGGAGTCAGACGAACATTTTTCTTAGAGAAAAACTCTACATTTAAATTACATTTTTGAGAAGGTAATTTACAGATTAGGGTGTAGAGGTTAGGGTGGATAGGCTGTCCTAAATTACCCATAGTAACCAGGGATGTGGAACTTAGGGTGGATTGGCCATGGGAAATACGGAGTAAGGGGGTGGGTATGGGTGGGATGCTCTTCAGAGGGCCAGTGTGGAATAGATGGGCTGAATGGCCTGTTTCCACATTGTCAGGATTCTATGACTCCCACCACAAAGGAGCATTTTATCGGCATCTATCCTGTCAAGCCCCTTTTAAGAATTCTACTGGTTTCAATAAGATCACTTCTGGTTCAGAGAGGTATACTGCACAGAAACAGACCCTTCGGTCTAACTCATCCATGGCAACCAGAGTTCCCAAACTAAGTTAGTCCCACTTGCCTGCGTTTGGCCCATATCCCTCTAAACCTTTCTATTCATGTACCCATCCAAATGTTATTTAAACTTTTTAAATATACCTGCATCTACCACATCCTCAGCAAGTTCATTCCCCACACAAATCACCCTGCCAAAACCTTGACCCTCAGGTTCCTTTTAAATCTCTCTCCTCTCACTTTAAAGAAGTATGCCCCCGAGTCTTGAGCTCCCCTACGCTAAGGAAGAGCCTCCACTCCTCATGATTTTATCAATCTCAATAATGTCACCCCCCAACCTCCTGTGCTCCAGTTAAAAAAGTCCCAGCCTCTCATTATAACTCAAACCCTCCAGTCCTGGCAACATCCTGGTAAATCTTATTCTTCCTATTACAGGGCCACCAGAACCATACTCAGTACTCTGAAAGTGGCCTCACCAACATCCCTGTACAACCTCAACATGATGCCCCAACCCCTATACACAGTGGGGGGAACAATGAAGGCAAGTATGCTTAATGCCTTCTTGACCACCCTGTCTAGCAGCGATGCAACTTTCAAAGAACTGTGTACCTGAACCCCACCATGTCTCTCTTTTACAGCATGACACAGGGCCCTACCATTAACTGTACAAGTCCCGCCCTTCCTTGTTTTAGCAAAACGCAAGCCCTCACTTTTATTCATACCTCACTCATACACACGTGTTCTCTCAGACACCTACACATACGCCCCCCCCAACAGACTCTCAGGCATATGCGCCATCACACTCTCACTTTACCAAGCATGCATACACTCTTACGTGCACTCTCAAGCACAAACTCACATCCACAGATCACCTCTTGGGCAAATTTGTATTGGCAGAATTATGTTTGCAGATACATTCAATTTAGCTCAAAAAGTGCACAGTCTGTAGGCAGTCAATCCATGTAATATTTTATAAATTCCTACTTTGGAAATAGAACCAGTTTGATTCAAAATTGGGACATTGACAGACTTGAACCTCACACCTTTATCGAGGCTGAGTTGTCACTTTTTTTTTAAAAAAAGCTTAAGTCATCTTGAGTACGTGAATTATAAGATGTTCTGGGATTTACATGTTAATGAACTGAAACCTGCAACACATTCTAAAAGGTGAAAGACTTAACAGCAATCTTGGTTCGTTCAATACACCCTATCAGTTGCATGACACTGTGATCTTCTGCTATAAAATCTGAATCTAATGATCATGCGCCACAGCTACCCGATGAAGGAGCAGTGCTCTGAAAGCTAGTGCTTCCAAATAAACCTGTTGGACTATAACCTGGTGTTGTGTGATTTTTAACTTCATCCAGGCCAGTCCACCACCGGCTCCTCCACATCATTTCTAGTGAACACAGCCCACACCTCCCGATGCTGCCAGTAAACTTTACGACGCCGATGAAATGACACACTCTGCACTCCTGGAAAAATTTACAATTTCTAACAAAACAGGCTGCTCATTCACCACTCCACCTGATACACGACATTGGAAGCTTAGTGCAGGAGGCTGAAAGAAATGAGCAGCTTTAAAACAAAAACCTCTTGGAGCTCAAAGCTTTCAATAAGAGTCTGAGCCAAGGGGTAAATTCAGGTAACCTTTATTGAGATCCAACTTTGTTACAGCTTCAAACCCCCTCAGCAAAAAGGCAGAGAAAACGTAGCTGCTTTTTAAACAGCTCAAGGTCAAAACGCACACGCTACCCCACCACCCCCCAACCCACCTCACTTTTTTTACTATTGGTCACCACCAAGTTATCCCTTTGTAATTGGATCCTTGGTACAGCCTTAACTTGGAGGAAGTATTGCCTCACTCGGCAATTTCAACCCATACCCCGTATCGCACCATCTGCTGCAGTGGGATTCAAACCCGGGAGCCCCCGGAACTGGGTTGACAGTCCAGTCGATAACGGCACTCAGCCGTCGCTCCTTCAATCCCCCTGCGATGGTATGTCAACTCGCTGGTGCCTCCGGAGGTTGGTAGAGCGTGTGTAGCCCTTCCCGCACAGGGGGCAGCTGAAGGGCCTCTCCCCCGTGTGTCCCCGCAGATGGGTCAGCAAATTGGAGGCCTGGGTAAATCTCTTCCTGCACTCGGAACAGCTGAAGGGCCTCGCCCCCGTGTGGACCCGCTGGTGCCTCAGTAGGGTGGAGGAATCGCTGAAGGCCTTCCTGCACACTGGGCAGCTGAAGGGCCTCTCCCCCGTGTGGACCCGCTGGTGTTTCAGCCTGTTGGAGGAATTGCTGAAGGCCTTCCCACACTCGGGGCAGCTGAAGGGCCTCTCCCCCGTGTGGATCCGCTGGTGGGTTAGCAGAGTGGAGGAAGTGCTGAAGCCCTTCCCGCAGACGGGACAGGGGAACGGGCTTTCCCCAGTGTGACTGCGCTGATGAGTCTCCAGGACACTCAGGACACGGAAGCTTTTCCCGCAGTCGCCACACTTCCATGGTTTCTCCACGGGGCTGGATTCCTCTGGTTTCTCCATGACGGAGCTTCAGTTACACACAAATACGTGTGGAGCCCCTCCCCACCGTGAATTCCTCTTCCCAGGCCGTACAACTGTTTCATGCTCCACACTCAGAGCGCAGCAACAGTAGGGTCTCTCATCCAATCCCACTGATGCTGAAAACGTACTAAACAGGAACCAAAAAGCTTTGCTCCTTCTCACAGAATCATGGTTGAAAACCGTTGCAGTCCTGATAGATTGAGTGACTGTCAGACATTGACGTCAAAGTGAGAACTGCAGACGCTGGACAGTCAGAGTCGAAAAGTGTGGCACTGGAAAAGCACAACAGGTCAGGCAGCATCCGAGGAGCAGGAGAGTCAACGTTTCGGGCATAAGCCCTTCATCTGTTGATTTTGAAGCTTCAGATCTTCAAATACACTGTTAAAAACAAATTACAAAGGTCATCACTGTCAGTGCAGGGTAGAAATTCAGAACAAGCAATTCTACTTTGTGGAATATTCCTTTCTTTTGTTGTTCCACAAAATTGAAAGCACCATCTCTCCCTCTCCTCTACTAATTCTCCTGAAGGTGCTGATTCAGGACCTTACAAGGGCAGAAAAGCAAAAACATCAAGACAGACATCTCTCTGAATTTTGGATAACTCCACCTAAAAGTTAATATCTTTCCTAACACTGGGATACTGCTGAGAGTGAGCAGGTCTGATTTTGTAAAGCAAAAGAAAAGTGTGTTTGCAAAAATCCCTTCCCTTCAGAGAATCCCCACAGTGTGGAAGCAGGCCACTCGGCCCAACAAGTCCAAACCGATCCTCTGAAGGGTAACCCACCCACAGCCATTCCCTTACCCCTATTGCTCTACATTTAACCCTGACTAATACACCTAACCTGCACATCCCTGGGCACCGTGGGTAATTTAGCATGGTCAATCCACCCGCATCTGGTCAAAGTTGAAAAAACACACACCACCAGGTTATAGTCCAACACATTTATTTGGAAGGACTAGCTTTCGGAGCACTGATCCTTCATCAGGTGGTTGCGGAAAATAAAATCATAAGACACATAGAAAAAAAAAGTGTCCTGCCACTGAAATGATATATTGAACAAACCTGGATTGTTAAGTCTTTCATCTTCTAGAATGGGTTGCAGCCATCATTAACATGTAAATCCCAGAACTTCCTGCAAGGCACCTTATCAAGATAACAAGGTTTTATAACAAGAGGTGACATCTCAGCTCAGACAATGCATTAAAGGTGTGAGGTCAGAGTCTGTCTGTACCCCAATCTTGAGTCAGACTGGTTCTATTTCCAAACAGGAATTTACAATATATTACATGGATTGACTGCCTGCAGATTGTGTATTTTTTGAGCAAAATAGAATGTATCTGCAAATATCATTCTGCAAATATAAATTCACCCCGATGGACTTGTATGTGCGTGTGTGCATGAGAGAGAAAAACTCTATTTCCGTGCTGTACATCACTGCCAATTTGATAACAGATGCTTTAGTCCTGTTGATGTAACTATTGTTGTAAATCAGAGCTGCATACTAACAGTTCGATGTAAGAGAGAAAGAATTCCTCAAGTAGGGCACCACACGAATCCTGGGAGAGCCCCATTTCTGGTTTACTTTCTAATGAATAAACATTAAACACGAGCACCAATTTGTTTCTAATGTTGTTTCATTTTTCTTGTTTGATTCCCTGCTGTGACTACACAGTCCCTGGATGGTTGACAGGCTGGGAGATTGTGGGTTGGGTGTTGATTGACTGAATTTTTTATTGTCCCAGAAGGTGTAAAAGGCGGGGAGGGGGGGGGGGGACGGGGTCAAAGCTTCAACAGAAATCCAGCAGAGCTGAGAACAGACAGACGTCCACATGCCTTTTAAATGTTGTAATTGTGTCAATCTCCACCACTTCCTCCGGCAGTTCGTGCCATACATGCACCACCCTCTGTGTGAAAAGGTTGCCCCTCAGACCCCTGTTAAATCATTCTGCTCTCACCTCAAACATATGCCTTCTAGTTTTCTTGAACTCCCCTACCCTGGGGGAAAAGACCTTAGGTTTTCCCTCCTCACCATGCCCATTACAAAGGCCTATATGTTTACCCCTCAGCCTCTGATGCTCCATGGAAAATGTCCCTGGACTATTCAGCCTCTCCCTATAGCTTATATCTTTTCTGACCCCTTTCAAAGTTTCATAACATCTTTCCTGCAGCAGGGAGATCAGAACTGAATGCAGTATTCCAAAATTGGCTTAACCAACATCCTGGACAGCCACAACATGACCTCCCAACTCATCTACTCAATGCTCTGACCAACAAAGGCTATCCTGTCTACCTGAGAACTATGGAACCTGCACTCCAAGGACTCTTTGTTCTGCAACATTCCCCTTAACTGTGTCAGTCCTGCCTGGATTGCTTGACCAAAATGCAACAACTCACATTTCTCCAAATTAAATTCCATTTACCACTCTTTGGCCCATCCTAATTCTAATTTATAGCGAACTCACTTTTCTCTCTCATTCCCTAGAAGCTGAAAATCTCCACCCCACACACACTCCCTCCATTCTCACTTTGCTGACCCTAATCCCTGCTGTACCTCATCCTGAAGGGTCTGGTTCATGCTGATTAACAGGCCCGCACTCGGGGGGGGGGGGGGGGGGGGGGGGGGGGTGGGTGTAATCTTGAACAGCCCGGACAGAGTGGACGTTGCGAAGATGGTTCCATTGGTAGGACAGACTCGGGCCAGAGGGCACAGCCTTAGAGTAAAGGGAAGACCTTTTAGAACGGACAAACTTCTTCAGCCAGAGAGCGGTGAATCTGTGGAATCTATTTCCACAGAAGGCTGTGGAGGCCAGGTCACTGAGGATATTTAAAACTGAGACAGATAGGTTCTTGAGTATCAAGGGGATCGAGGGTTACAGGGAGAATGGGGTTGAGAAACCTAGCAGCCACGATTGAATGGGGTGATTAGACCTGATGGGCTGAATGGCCTAATTTCTGCTCCTATGACTTAGGGCCTCTTGCTGTCCTGGACAGAGTGAGAGAGTTGGGAGCAGGACTAGGCCATTCGGTCTTTCGAGTCTGCACCAGCATTGAACAATTCATAACTGGATATGATTATACCTACATCTAGGTGGATAGGCTGGGACTTTCTTCACTGGAACACATGAGGTTGACAGGTGACCTTAAAAGAGGTTCATAAAATCATGAGTAGGGTAGATGAGGTGAACCCCAGGTGTCCTTTTCCTAGGATGGGGATTTCAAGATTAGAGAGCAAATGAGGAAGATGAGTGGAGAAAGATTTTCAAAAAACTGGAGTAGCACCTTTTCTTTTGAGAGTAGTTTGTGCATGGAATCAATGTCCAGACACGGTGGTGGATGCAGGTACAGTTACAATGTTTAAAAGACATTTGGATAAGTACATGAATAGGAAAGGTTCAGAGGGATATGGGCCAAACACACACAGGTGGGACTAGTTTTGTTTGTGAACACAGTCAGCATGGTGTAGTTGGACTGAAGGGTCTGTTTCTGTGTTGTCTGACTCTGGAACTGTTCTAAACTGGTCTTAAAACCATTTTCTTGCCTTCCTCCATAAACGCCCACTTCTTTCTTGTTCAAACATCAGATTAACTCAGCCTTGAATTTATTAAATGATACCCTAACTGCAGGAAGACATCCCCACTTCTGAACTCAATTCCTCTTGCTAACACGCCACTCGCCTTGCTCATTGCCTGCTGCACCTGTCTGACAACTGGCACAGAAGGATGCTGATGCCCCTCTGAACATCCACGCATCATTCCTGAAGGGCTCATGCCCGAAACTTCGACTGTCCTACTGCTCGGATGCTGCTTGACCTGCTGTGCTTTTCATTGCCAGACTTTCCGACTCTGATCTCCAGTTCTCACTTTCTCCACATCCCAATATATCACCATTTAAACACCACACCTTTTCTGCTTTTTCCCCCCAAAGCAAAGGCTATAACTTCATATTATGGTACTGCACTTGCCATGTGTTTGCCAACTGTAGTCTTCTCTACATCGGGGAGACCGAGTGTAAACTTGGGAAATGGTTCGCTGAGCATCACAGCTGGGTCTGCAGAGGCCGACTGGACCTCCCAGTCACCGTCCATTTCAATTTCCTTTCCCACGCCCTTTCTGACATGACCATCTTAGGCCTTCACCATTACCACAATGAAGCAAACCGCAAATTGGAGGAACACCTCCTCATCTTCTGCCTGGGTAGCCTACAGCTCAGAGGACTCAACATTGAGTTCTCCAATTTCAAGTAACCTCCCTTCCTGTCCCAGCTCCTCCCCCTCCCTGCCAACCAGATTCCTTCCTCCCATTGATCAACCAGGTCCTACCCTCTACCTGTCTTCACCTATCCCCACTTCACTATCCCCACGTCACTAATGTTGGGGTCAAGGGCTCTCCGCAGCACCCCCTTGGGGAGAGCCCTTGACCCCAATGTTAAAAATAAGTGGAAAACGGTGGTGGGAAAAGAGAGTGCCGCACTCACAGAAGTTGGACAGAGGAAAGAAGTTGCAGACCGGCGTGAAGGTGAATCTTCATTCAGAGGCAGAGAATCAGCAGCAGGTCCTGAAATTCATGGTGCACCTTCCGCATTCAGATAACATGGGGGCTCTGATTGGCAGGAGTACCGGTCTTCTTCCGGTCCTCCTTGGCATTCTATTGGTTCGTCAAAGTAGGTCGCGCGCCTTTTCGGCGGACAGCAAAGAACATGCGCTGTGATTTGCTGACACCGGCAAATATGCGATGCGCCTTACTGACACCGATGAGCATGCGCAGTATGCTCTGGGGAGATGCCGTTATTACTGACAGCTTTTAAGGGTCCAAATGCAAATCGAAAAAAAAGGGTAGAATCACATTTTTTCCTGTGGCTTAAGATTTTATTCCTTTTGCATTGTCTGGCTATTCAACTTTTTTATGCCTTTTCCCCAGGGTAGTGGGAGCGAGTCCAGAACTTGAGGGCATAGATTTAGGATGAGTGGGAAAAGATTTATTAGGGAGCTAAGGGGCAACTTTTTAAACAGAGGGTGGTGTGTGTTTGGAATGAGGATTCCTGAAGAAGGGCTTATGCCCGAAACGTCGATTCTCCTGTTCCTTTGATGCTGCCTGACCTGCTGCGCTTTTCCAGCAACACATTTTTAAGCTCTGATCTCCAGCATATGAAAAGGAAGGGTTTAGAAGGATATGGGCCAAATGCTTGCAAATGGGTCACTAGATTAAATTAGGATATCTGGTCAGCCTGGACTGAAAGTCTTTGTGTACGTGCTCGACAACTCTATTTCTACATAGTTGGAACCAATTTCACGAGACTACGTAAAGGCCATTCAACCCTTATAGGGGCTATAGCCGAACTGCGCAGACTTCAATGAAAGTTTCAGAAAGATTTCAGCAGCTCTTTTTAAAAAAAGTAGTACGTGCTTTCAGATGTTTCTGAATATGGTTTTAAATCACACAACACCAGGTTATAGTCCATGGGAGAATGGACGGGGGCACAGTGGGTGGCGGGGAGAATGGACAGGGGGCACTGAGGCTGTCTGGAGGAATGGACAGGGGGCGCTCTGGGTGGCAGGGGGAATGGATGGGGGACTTGTGGTTGGCGGGGTGAATGGATGGGGTGAAGCTATGGATGATGGGGGGAATGGACAGGGGGTACTATGGGTGGCGGTGTGGGTTTGACAGCCGGTGCTGTGGGTGGCGAGGGGGACTGGGCAGGGCGTGCAGTGTGTGGCGGGGAGAATGGACAGGGGTACTGTGGATTGGGGGGGGGGGGGGGGGAGAGAAGGAGTGGACGGGGCACTGTGGGTGGCCGGTGTGGAATGCACAGGGAGCACTGTGGGTGGCCAGAGGAAATTGACAACAGACACTGTAGGTGGTGGGGGGGGGGGTGGGGGGAGAGAATGGATAGGGGGTTCTGTGGCTGGTTGGAGGAATGGACAGGGGCTGATGTGGGTGATGGAGGGGATGGACAAGGGGTGCTGTTGGTGTCGGGGGGCACTGTGGGTGGTGGGGGGAATGGACAGGGGGCAAACTGCATGGTCAGGGGGCACTGTGGGTGGCCGGAGGAAATGGACAAGAGACACTGAGGGTCGCAGGAGGAATTGGACAGGGGGCATTGAGGCTGGTTGGAGGAATGGACAGGGGCTGATGGAGGAGATTGGACAGGAGAAAAAAAGAGAATGTTGGGGGGTAGGGAGAGAGAGAGTGAAAGAGAGAGAGAAAATGGACAGGGGGCAGAGGGTGTGGGGTAGAGAAAGACTGGTGGAACAGGGACAGAATGTGATGGGGGCCGGGGGAGAGAATGGGGGGATAGTGTGTTGTGGAGGAGTGAGTGAGAATGGAGTGGGGTCCAGAGTATGAGCAGAGACCGAATGGGGGACTGCAGAGTATGGGGAGAGAGAGAGAATGGATGGGGGCAATTGGTGGGAAGAGAAAGGACAAGAAGCAGAAGGTGGGGGGGGGGGGGGGTGAGAGAGAGAATGAATAGCGAGAGGGTGGGGTGATGGACTGGACAGGGGTCAGAGGTGGGGTGGTGAGAGAGAGAGAGAGAGAGAGAGAGAAAATGGACATTCTTCATCCCCACAGTGCAACAAATTCCCAGTTTTCACCAAAATCCCAGATGTACTCACTTAGTTGCTTGCTGTCTCCCAAATGAAAGATTTCATTGTAACTTCTTCCGGTCCCAGTAAGGGCCAAACATTTTTGAAAGCTGCTCTGAAAGTCCCGTCTTCACAACCACTCTTCTGCTTTCACCGAAAACAACTATAGTCAGACACCACAGAAACAGACCCTTCCACCCAACTTGTCCATGCAAACCATATATCCAAAATTAATCTATTTCCATTTGCCAGCATTTGGCCCATATCCCTCGAAACGCTGCCTCTTCATGTACCCATCCAGATGCTTGTTAAATATTGTAATGGTACCAGGCTCCACCACTTCCTCTGGCAGCTCGTTCCATACATGCAAAACGCTCTACGTGAAAAAGTGACCCCTCAGGTCCCTTTTAAATCTTTGCCCTCTCACTTCAAACATCTGCCCTCTAGGGTAGGGGAGTCCTACCTTAGGTTAGGACTCCCCTACCCTAAGGAAACGACCTTGGCTATTCACCCCTATCCATGCCCCTTATAAAATGTCACCCCTGAGCCTCCGACACTACAGGGAAAACAGCCCCAGCCTATTCAGTATCTCCCTCAAACCCTCCAACTCTGGCACCAGCTTTATAAACCTTTTCCAAACCCTTTTAAGTTTCACAACATCCTTCCATAGGATGGAGACCAGAATTACACACAATATTCCAAAAGTGGCCTAACCAAGGTCCTGTGCAGCCGCAACATGACCTCCCAACTCGTTCACTCAATGCTCTGACCAATAGAGGAAAGCATACCAAACATCATCTTCACTATCCTGTCTACCTGCGTCTCCACTTACCTGTACTTCAAGGTCTCTTTGTTCTGCAACACTCCCCTTCACTGTGTTAAGTCCTGCCTGCATTTCTTGACCAAAATACAACACATCACATTTCTGCAAATTCAACTCTATCTGCCACTGCCCTTCAGCCCACCCGATCAATTCTAATTTAATTCCTCTCTCATTCTCTAGAAACTGAATATCTCCATCCTACACGCTCTCCCTCCATTTTCAATTTGCTGAACCTAATCCTTGCTGTACCTCATCCTGAAGGGTCTGGCTTATGCTGATTAATAGGCCCACACACAGGGGAGATCTAAACATACATAATACTGAACAGCCTGGATAGAGTGGATGTTGGATAGATGTTTCCATTGGTAGGAGAAACTAAAACCTGAGGGCACAGCTTTAGAGTAAAGGGATGACCTTTCAGAATGGAGATAAGGAGAAACCTCTTCAGTCAGAGAGTGGTGAATCTATGGAATTCATTGGCACAGAAGGCTGCAAAGGCCAGGTCACGGAGGATATCTAAGACCGAGATAGTTAGGTTCTTGAGTATCAAGGGGATCAAGGGTTACATGGAGAAAGTAGCAGAATGAGGCTCAGAAACTTATCAGCCACGATTGAATTGTATGAGCAGACCTGATAGCCTACTTTCTGCTCCTATGTCTTATGTCCAGGACACAGAGAATTGGGAACAGGAGTCGACCATTTGGTCTTTTAAGCCTGCACCACCATTAAACAGATCACAAATGGATATGGATCTCCCTACAATCGAGCAGAGGCTGGGACTTTGTTCACTGGAGCATTGGACGTTAAAAGGTGACCTTAGAGAGGTTTAAAAGATCATGAGGGGTATAGGGGAGGTGAATGGCAGGTGTCATTTCAAGATTGGGGAGCAAACGTTTAAGGAGAGAGTAGAACGATTTTAAAGACCTGAGGAGCACCTTTTTTTTTTAAAAAAAAGAGTAGTTTGTGTGTGGAATGAATGTCTAGAGGAAGTGGAAGATGCAGGTACAGTAACATTTAAAAGATGTTTGGATAAGTACATGAATAGGAAAGGTACGGAGGGATGTGGGCCAAACACAGACAGGTGGGATTAGTTTAATTTGTGAATATAGTCAGCATGAATAGAAGGGTGTGTTTCTATGCTGTATGACTGTCACTGTTCTGTACTAGCCTTAAAACTATTTTCTTGCCTTCCCCAATAACCATCCACTTCTCTGTTGTTCAAAAATGATATGAACTCAGCCTTGAATATATTCCATGACCCCCGAACTGCAGGAAGACACCCCCACTTCTAAATTCAATTCCTCTTGCTCATATACCACTTGCCTTGCTGATCGCTTGCTGCACCTGTCTGACAACTGTCATTGACTGGTGTAGCAGGACGCTGAGGCTCCTTTGTCCATCCACACATCGTTCCTGATGAAGGGCTCTTACCCGAAACGTCAACTATCCTACTCCTCGGATGCTGTCTGACCTGCTGTGCTTTTCCAGCACCACACATTTTGACTCTGATCTCCAGCATTTGCAGTCCTCACTTTCTCCACTTCCCAATATATCACCATTTAAACAATACACCTCATTTCTGCTTTGTTGTTTCCACAGCAAAGGCGATAACTTCACACGGTGGTACTTCAGTTTTTAGGTGTTTGAGGCACAGACCTGGACCAGTTTTTCCCGAGTCTGTCCTCTTTCTGGATTCACTCCCTTTCTTTTCAGTTGCTGCAAGTCAACAATTGGATCCCAGCATGAAAATAAAAGAAATAGAAAAGGCAGTGAGAGAAGAGAGTGCTGTTGGACAGAGGAAGGAAATTACAGTCTTGGATGAATCTCAGTCTTCATTCAGAGAGAGAGAGAGAGAGAAAGAGAGAGAGAAGCAGCAGCAGCTTCAGAAGCTCATGGGTCAAGATTAGAGTGGTGCTGGAAAAGCACAGCAGGTCAGGCAGCATCCGAGGAGCAGGAAAATCGACGTCTCGGATTCAGACAATAGGGCTGTTCTGAATGGCAGGAGTTGAAACTTTATTGCTGGAACAGCACAGCAGGTCAGGCAGCATCCAGGGAACAGGAGATTCGACGTTTCGGGCACAGGCCCTTCTTCAGGAATGAGCAGAGAGTGTTCAGCAGGAGAAGATAAAAGGTAGGGAGGAGGGACTTGGAGGAGGGGCGTTGGAAATGTGATAGGTGGAAAGAGGTCAAGGTGAGGGTGATAGGTCGGAGTAGGATGGAGGCGGAGAGGTCAAGAAGAAGACTGCAGGTCAGGAAGGCGGTGCCGGGCTGGAGGGATCCGGCTGAGACAAGGTGGGGGGAGGCGGGATGAAGAAACTGGTGAAGTCCAAGTTCATCCCCTGCGGTTGGAGGGTTCCCAGTCGGAAGATAAGACCCTCCTCCTCCGACCGTCGGGTTGTTGTGGTTTGGCGGTGGATGAGTCCAATGACCTGCATATCCTCGGTGGAGTGGGAGGGGGAGTTGAAATGCTGTGCTACAGGGTGGTTGGGTTGGTTCGTCCGGGTGGCCCAGAGGTGCTCTCTGAATCGCTCCGCAAGTAGGCGGCCTGTCTCCCCAATATAGAGGAGGCCACACCGGCTGCAGCGGATGCAGTAGATGATGTGGGTGGAGGTGCAGGTGAATCTGTGGCGGATATGGAAGTTTCCTTTGGGGCCTTGGAGAGAAGTGAGGGGGGAGGTGTGGGCGCAAGTGTTGCACCTCCTGTGGTTGCAAGGGAAGGTGCCGGGGGTGGAGGTTGGGTCGGTGGGGGGTGTGGATCTGACAAGGGAGTCGCGGAGGGAGTGGTCTCTACGGAAAGCTGATAGGGGAGGGGAGGGAAATATCCCGGCACCTTCCCTTGCAACCGCAGGAGGTGCAACACTTGCGCCCACACCTCCCCCCTCACTTCTCTCCAAGGTCCCAAAGGAAACTTCCATATCCGCCACAGATTCACCTGCACCTCCACCCACATCATCTACTGCATCCGCTGCAGCCGGTGTGGCCTCCTCTATATTGGGGAGTGTTAAGACGGACCCGGAGGGTCCCGTCTTTGCGTGTTCTTTTGGAAGGAGAGACTCACACTGGCAACTGTGATTAGACGCAGACAGCAGTTTATTCACAGAATCTTAACTGATACAACGAATCTACAAGCATGCATTCGTTGGAGAAGGCGTTCTCCCTTCCCGTTCAAAGTTGACACAATTATACTTCGCGCTGCCTGGAGTCCCCGGTCAGTTCGCCTTCCCCATTGGTCCATTCATCTGCGCGCGCTGGGGATCCGTCCTCCTATTGGCCGCATCGAAGTGCCTGTCCAGCTCCTGCTGTGCTTGACAATGGCTCAGCCATCCCTGGGAGCGGTTCCGATCCCGTATTCAATAGTCCATTGTGTCAAGGAATTACTATGCGTCTGACAGGCTAGCCATTTTCAATAGTTTTAGTTTAACTAAATTGTCAATTACACTTATCAACTTTAGACTTAAATAGAGCCATTCACACTCACTAGTTACAGGTTCCGATAGAGCAATTCACACTTGTCTAACAGTTACAGATTCCGATCAGTTTCTTTATTAATCCCAAGTTTCGATGGGGCAATTGATACTGGCTGGTATTTACAGGCTCCAAGATTTAATTAACATTATGCATATCCCTTACAAGCTCCAGCAGTCATGCAATCGCCTGCAGCAGCTCGCTTGGCTGTTGTTAACCATTTCAGGGCTGGAAGTGTCACCCTCCCTAGCCCTACATTAAACACCGCAGTGAAATCTCCCCAACAGGAGACAGGCCGCCTACTTGCGGAGCGATTCAGAGAGCACCTCTGGGCCACCCGGACGAACCAACCCAACCAACCTGTAGCACAGCATTTCAACTCCCCCTCCCACTCCACCGAGGATATGCAGGTCATTGGACTCATCCACCGCCAAACCACAACAACCCGACGGTCGGAGGAGGAGCGTCTTATCTTCCGACTGGGAACCCTCCAACCGTAGGGGATGAACTTGGACTTCACCAGTTTCTTCATCCCGCCTCCCCCCACCTTGTCTCAGCCGGATCCCTCCAGCCCGGCACCGCCTTTCTGACCTGCAGTCTTCTTCTTGACCTCTCCGCCTCCATCCTACACCGACCTATCACCCTCACCTTGACCTCTTTCCACCTATCACATTTCCAACGCCCCTCCTCCAAGTCCCTCCTCCCTACCTTTTATCTTCTCCTGCTGAACACTCTCTGCTCATTCCTGAAGAAGGGCCTGTGCCCGAAACGTCGAATCTCCTGTTCCCTGGATGCTGCCTGACCTGCTGTGCTGTTCCAGCAATAAAGTTTCAACTTTGATCTCCAGCATCTGCAGACCTCACTTTCTCCTGAATGGCAGGCGGACGAGGCTCCTCCTTCCGGTGTTCCAGTGCTCCTCATTGGGCTGGCAAATGAAATTCATGTATCATTTGTACTGACAGATAGAAACGTGCAGTTTTTTGCAGACACCGGCGAACATGCGCAGTGCTTGCTGACACCGAGGGGCACGTGCAGTTGGCTGTGTAGATATGCTGGCGTAACTGACAGATTCAACTGTCCAAATGTCAATAGAAGGAAAAAAGGGTAGAGCCACAATTTTGTTTCACCTCCCCATCCCTGGCTCGACATAACCACACATGCTCCTCGCTATTCTCCTCACCCCTTATGATTTTTCAAATCTCAATAAGGTCATCCCTCAACCTCCTCCACTCCAGTGAAAAAGTCCCGTCCTCTCCCTATAACTCAAACCCTCCAGTCCTGGCAACATCCAGGTAAATCTTTGCTGAACCCTCTCCAATAGTATTCTTCCTATTACAGGGGGAACAGAACTGTACTCAGTACTCCAAAAACAAAATGGCCTCACCAACATCCTGTACAACCTCAACATAGAACAAAGAAAATTTACAACCCAGGAACAGGCCCTTCGACCCTTCAAGCCTAAGCTGATCCAATTAGTTTAATTTGTGAATATAGTCAGCATGGACTAGTTGGACTGAAGGGTCTGTTTCTATGCTGTATGACTGTCACTGTTCTATACTGGTGTTAAAACTATTTTCTTGCCTTCCCCACTAACCATCCACTTCTCTGTTGGTCAAAACTCAGATGAACTCAGCCTTGAATATATTCAATGACCCCCGAACTGAAGGAAGAAATCCCCACTTCTGAACTCAATTCCTCTTGCTAATATTCCACTTGCCTTGCTGATTGCTTGCTGCACCTGTCTGACAACTGGCAGTGACTGGTGTAGGAAGACACTGAGGCCCCTTTGGACATCCACAGAGTCTTCGAGTCATAGAGATGTACAGCATGGAAACAGACCCTTCAGTCCAACCCGTCCATGTCGACTAGATATCCCAACCCAATCTAGTCCCACCTGCCACCACCCAGCCCATATCCCTCCAAACCCTTCCTATTCATATACCCATCCAAATGCCTCTTAAATGTTGCAATTGTACCAGCCTCCACCACTTCCTCTGGCAGCTCCCTCTGCATGAAAAGGTTGCCCCTTAGGTCTCTTTTATATCTTTCCCCTCTCACCCTAAACCACATCATTCCAGATGAAGGGCTTGTGCCCGATACGTCAACTTTCCTACTCCTTGGATGCTGCCTGACTTGCTGTGCTTTTCTAGCACGGCACTTTTTGACTCTGATCTCCAGCATTTGCAGTCCTCGCTTTCTCTACTTCCCAATATATCACCATTTAAACAATACACCTCATTTCTGCTTTGTTTTTCACAGCAAAGACTATAACTTCACACTGTGATATTGCACTTGCCATGTGTTTGAGGCACAGACCTGGACTAGCTTTTCCCGAGTCTGTCCTCTTTCTGGATTCACTCCGTTTCTTTTCAGTTGCTGCAAGTCAACAATTGGATCCCAGCATGAAAATAAAAGAAATAGAAAAGGAAGTGAGAGAAGAGTGCGCTGTTGGACAGAGGAAGGAAATTACAGTCTTGGATGAATCTCAGTCTTCATTCAGAGAGAGAAGAGCAACAGCAGCTTCAGAAGTTCATGGGTCAAGATTAGAAAAGCACAGCAGGTCAGGCAGCATCCGAGGAGCAGGAAAATCGATGTCTCGGATTCAGACAATAGGGCTGCTCTCAATGGCAAGAGGACCAGACTCCTTCCGGAGTTCCAGTGCTCCTCATTGGTCCAGCCTCTAATAGTCTTCTTCCTATTACAGGGCGACCAGAACTGTACTCAGTACTCCAGAAAAATGGCCTCACCAACAACCTGTACAACCTCAATGTAGAACAAAGAAAATTTACAACCCAGGAACAGGCCCGACAGCCCTCCAAGTCTAAGCTGATCCAAATCCCCTGTCTAAACCTAATCGCCCAATTCCTGAATCTGTATCCCTCAGTTCTCCAACGACACATGCATCTGTCCAGGTGCACTTTAAATGAATCTACCGTCCCTGCCTCTACTGGTAATGTGTTCCAGGCACCTATCACCCTCTGAGTAAAGTACTTTCTGTGTGCATCTCCAACATGATGTCCCAACTCCTGTACTCAGCAAGTGAACAATGAAGGCAAGTGTGCTGAACATCTTCTTCACTCCCCTATTTACCAGTGATGTAGTTTTCAAGAACAATGAACCTGAACACCACCAGGTCTCTGTTCTACAACACGACCCAGGGCCCTACCATTACCTGTTCAAGTCTTGCTGCCCTCTATTTTAGCAAAATGCAAACCCTCACTTATATCCATACCTCTCTCAGACATATTCATACACCACCCCCTCAAAACTCTCACCCTCTCGCAGGCTCATACTCCATCACAATCACACTTTATCAAGCAGGCACTCATGCAAATACACACTCTCCTACGTGCAGTCTTACACACAAACTCTCAGACACACTTCTCTGATGAAGGGCCTTTCCCCGAAACGTCGATTTTCCTGCTCCTCGGATGCTGCCTGACTTGCTGCAGCACCACATTCTCGATCCTAAACCTATTACCCTCTAGTTCTGGACTGCTCCATCCAAAGGAAAATACCATGTCTATTTATCCTATCCATGCCCCTCATGATGATATAAAAGTGTATAAGGTCACTCCTCAGACTCTGGCAAGCTATGGAAAACAGTCGCAACCAGAACTTCTGTCTTTCCTCACCAAGACACATACCTGAGGTCGTAAAGTCTGCTCCCTCTCTGGATTCACTCCAGTTGCTACAAGTGAGCCTGTTCCGTCATTCATTAAGATCATGGCTGATCTATCCATTGTCTCATCTCCTCCTCCCTGCACGGTCACAAGCAACCCCTTAATTCCCCAATCAGGCCAAATCCCACCTAACTGTGTCTTGAATATACTTAATGAAGTTGCCTCTATTGCTTCCTTGGCCAGAGTATTCCACAGATTTTCATGAATGGCTTTTGCCCAAAACATCGATTTTCCTGCTCTCCGGATGCTGCCTGACCTGCTGTGCTTTTCCAGCACCACTGTAATCTAGACTATTCCATACATTCACGACCCTCTGGGAAAAGCAGTTCCTCCTCATCTCGGTCTAAAAGCTACTTCCTCTAACCTTGAGGCCTCGTCTCACCGACCACCAGAAATGACCGGATAGGGTAGGGCTTCATCCCCACAGTGCAATGACATTGGGAAGATGTTTCCATTGGTAGGAGAGACTAGGAGCAGAGGACATAGCTTTAAGAATAAAGGGAAGACCTTTAGGAACAGAGATAAGCGATGTGTCCTTTTCTACCGACAGTGAGGAGCATGGACAATGTGTTGGTGACACCAGCGAGCAGGCGTGCTGTTGTTCACACCGAGGAGCAGACACAATATGCTCTGTGGCGATGCTGGTGTTATTGACAGATGTTAAGTGTTCAAATGCCAAGAAAAGAAATATGGAGTCGAGCCACATTTTTTTCTCCCTCCCCCCATGAGGCTCAACATTTTATAGCTTTCGCATTTTGTCTGGTTGCTCAACTTTTTTTTTTAAGTGTCTTTTCCCCAGAATAGGGGTGAGGTTCACAACAAGAGGGCATAGGTTTAGGGTGAGAGCAGAAAGATATAAAAGGTACCGAAGGGGCAACTTTTCCATGCAGAGGGTGGTGCACGTATGGAATGAGCTGCGAGAGGAAGTAGTGGAGGCTGGTATAATTACAGCATTTAAAAGGCATCTGGATGGGAATATGAATAGGAAGGGTTTCGTGGGATATGAACCAAGTGCTGACAAATGGGACTAGATTAATTTAGGATATCTAGTTGGCATAGACAGGTTGGACCGAATGGGTCTGTTTCCGTGCTGTACATCTCTATGACTCTAAATATTAAAAAGTATATTTTTCCAAATAACAAACTATCTCCATGTTAACAAGGCTTAGTGCACCACATACTTTATTAACCATTCTCAACAGGTCCTGCCCCTTCAGTGAGGGGGAAACAGCACAAGGATTAAACAAAGAGTGAGGGGGAAACAGCACAAGCGCCAGTAAAAGCAGATGGAAAGTGAGTGTAAAATGTCACTATGACAGGACAGGCCCCACATTCCTTCCCCTCCGTCCCCCCCACAACCTGCCTCACCTTTCACCTCCCGGGCCCAGTACCTTCCAGGTGGCCCCATAGTTGACACAGGGGCCGCCCCACGACCAGTAGAACTCCACCACCCAGGCGGCCGACGAGTTCCCAAGCAGGCCCTTAACCCCATCCGCCTCCAGAATGCTCACCGGCTCCTGCCTGCTGTACAGCCGGCCGGTGTGGCCGTGACACAGCAGCTGCGCCAGGAAGGCGGCGGTGCCCAGTGACGGGTGTCTGCCCCGGGCCGCACGGCGCCATTTTCCTAACGGCCGCCCTCCCGCCGCTTCCCCGCTCGAGCGCCTTCTCCTCCCAACCGCCTTCGCCCCCGCGTGACGTCTGCACGGGGGGATGGGCGGGGCCGGGGGAGCCTCACCGTCACCAAGCAACAGACACCTCGCGCTACAACTGCTCATTCACAAAAACAAACTCTCCTGTCTCGCTCTGCAGCTGCAGGGGGGACACTGCCACGTTTCCAGGAGCCCTGTCTACATTGGGAAAGCTCACGGCTCAATTTAAACAGATATTCCGACATCTAACGGAACGGCGTCATATCTAAAGGGGCAATCTGCATTTTAAAAGGGACGTGGACATTTTAACGGGTATTTCTGCAAATAAAGAGGTTTAAATTGACAAGATTACATTTCAAAGGGATGTGGGCACATTCAAAGGGATACCTTAATATGTAAAGTGACGCAGTTATATCGAAGTGAATCTACATTTCGAAGAGACGTTGCCCTATTTATAAGTAGAGACAATAGGTGTGAATTCTGTCTGTGTCCCAATGTTGAGTCAGACTGACATTTTTCTTAGAAAAGCTCTGCATTTAAATTACATTCTTGAGAAGGTAAGTTATAGATTAGGGTGTAGAGGTTAGGGAGAATTGGCCGTGCTAAGTTACCCATAGTGACCAGGGATGTACCGGTTAGGGTGGCTTGGTCATGGGAAATACGCAGTAAGGGGTTGGGTATGGTTGGGGTACTGTTCAGAGGGCCAGAGTGAAACAGATGGGCTGAACGGTCTGCTTCCACATTGTCGGAATTCGATGACCCTGCCCACCAAAGGAGCATTTTATCTGCATCTATCCTGTCAAGCCCCTTTCAGAATTCTACTGGTTTCAATAAAGGTATACAGCACAGAAACAGACACTTCGGTCCAATTCGTCCATGCCGACCAGGATTCCAAACTAAACCAGTCCCACTTGCCTACATTTGGCCCATATCCCTCTAAACCTTTCTATTCATGTACCCATCCAAATGCTTTTTCAATGTTGTCACTGTACCTGCAGCTACCATATCCTCAGCAAGTTCATTCCACATGCAAATCACCCTCTTTCAAACTTTTGCCCCTCCGGTTCCTTTTAAATCTCTCTCCTCACATTAAAACAAAATGGCCCCTAGTTTTGAGCACGCCGATGCTAAGCAAGAGCCCTTTGTTATTCACCTTACCTCCAATCCTCATGATTTTATCAATCTCAATGAGGTCACCCCCCCCCCCAACGTCCTGTGCTCCAGTGAATAAAGACCCAGCCTCTCCTTATAACTCAAACCCTCCAGTCCTTACAACATCCTGGTAAATCTTTATTAAACTCTCTCTAATAGTATTCTTCCTATTACAGGGCCAACAGAACTGTACTGAGTACTCTGAAAGTGGCCTCACCAACATCCTGTACAACCTCAACATGATGTCCCAACCCCTTTACTCAATGGTGTGAACAATGAAGGCAATGTTGCGAAATGCCACCTTAACCACCCTGTCTAGCAGTGATGCAACTTCCAAAGAACTATGTACCTGAACACCACCTCCCCCATGTCTGCCTGTTCTATAGCACGACTCATGGCCCGACCATTATTTGTACAACCCCTTGCTTTTATTAAGCCTCTCTCTCTCACACATACTCGATCTCTCAGACACACCCCTCAACACTCTATCACACTCACAGGCTCATACTCCATCACACTCTCACTTTCCCAAGCATGCACACACACACACATGCACAAACTCACATGCACACAGATACACACACACAACTCTTTGGGGTGAAATTGTATTGGCAGAATTATATTTGCAGATACATTCAATTTTGTTCAAAAAGCACACAATCTACAGGCAGTCAATGCATCTAATATTTTACAAATTCCGACTTTGGAAACAGAACCTGTCTGATTCAAGATTGGAATACCAACAGACTCAAATCTCACACCTTTAATTCATTGTATGAGCAGAGGTGTCTTTTTTTAATAAAACCTTCAGTCATCTCAAGAACATTGTTACGTATTACTGAACCAAAGCCCGCACCCATTCTAAGAGATGAAGACTATCTAAGTTTGATCAATATATTCTATCAGTTGCATGACACTGATCTTTTGATATAAGTTCTGTGTCTTATGATGCTGTTCCATGAGGCTTATGTGTTGATGAGGCAAGATGGTACAGATGAGGCGATGGAGAATTACAGATCACCGAGGAAGGATTTAAAGAGAGAGTTAAGAAGAGCAAAGAGAGGACACGAGCAGTCTTTAGCAAATAGAATAAAGGAGAACGCTCAAGCTTTCTATAGGTATGTGAGGAATAAAAGGATGATTAGGGTAGGAATAGGGCCAGTCAAAGACAGAAGTGAGAAGTTGAGCATGGACCCTGTAGAGTTCGGAGAGGTGCAAAATTAACATTTCTTATCGGAGTTCACTCAAGAAAAGAATGAGGTACGAGATATTAGACTCGAAAGGATCGAGGTTAGTTACACACAGGTGTTATCAATTTGAGAAGGAGTGAAAGTAGACAAGTCCCCTGGGCAGGATGGGATTTATCCGAGGATTCTCTGGGAAGCTAGGGAGGAGATAGCAGAGCCTTTGGCTTTGATCTTTGAGTCGTCATTGTCTACGGGTTTAATACCCGAGGACTGGAGGATTGCAAATATTGTGCCCTTGTTCAAGTAGGGCAGCAGAGATGACCCAGGTAATTATAGACCAGTGAGCCTTACATCTATTGTAGAACAGATTTTGGAAAGGATTATAAGAGAAGATTTAAAATCATCTAGTAAGCAACAATTTGATTTCAGATAGTCAACATGGTTTCGTCCAGGGCAGGTCGCGTCTCACAAACCTCATTGAGTTCTTTGAGAAGGTGACCAAGCATGTAGATGAGGGTAGGACAGTTGATATGGTATACTTGGACTTCAGTAAAGCCTTTGAAAAGGTTCCACATGGGAGGCTGATGGAGAAAATGCAGAGGCATTGAATTGAGGGTGATTTAGTAGTTTGGATTAGAAACTGGAAGAAGGCAGCGAGTGGTGGTTGATGGAAAATACTCAGCCTGGAGTCCGATTACTAGTTTCGGGACCACTACTGTTAGTCATTTTTATAACTGACTTAGACACAGGCATAGGTGGATGGATTAGTAAATTTGCAGACGACACTAAAGTCGGTGGAGTACTGGACAGTTTGGAAGAATGTTACAGGTTGCAGGGGGATTTGGATAAACTGCAGAATTGGGCTGAGAGGTGGCAAATGGAGTTCAATACAGCTAAATGCGAGGTGAAGCACTTTGGGAAGAATAACAGGATGGCAGAGTACTTGGTCAATGTAAAGATTCTTGGTAGTGTGGATGTACAGAGGGATCTTGGAGTCCATGTGCGTAGATCCCTGAAAGTTGCCACCCAGGTGGATAGTGCTGTGAAGAAGGCATACAGTGTGTTAGGTTTCATTGGTAGAGGGATCGAGTTCCGGAACCGCAATATCATGCTGCAACTATACAAAACGCTGGTGCAGCCACACTTGGAATATTGTGTACAGTTCTGGTCACCCAATTACAGAAAGGATGTGGAAGCATTGGAAAAGCAGAGGAGATTTACCAGTATGTTGCCTGGTCTGGAGGGAAGGTCTTATGATGAAAGGCTGAGAGACTTGGGCCTTTTCTCATTGGAAAGAAGGTGGCTAAGGGGGGAGGATTTGATAGGGACATACAAGATGATCAGAGGATTAGATAGGGTAGACAGAGAAAGACTTTTTCCTAGGATGATCACGTCAACGTGTACGAGGGGGCATAACTACAAATTGAGGGGTGACAGCTTTAAGACAGATGTCAGAGACAAGTTCTTTACACAGAGTGGTAAGGGAGCGGAATGCCCTACCTGCTAAGGTAGTCAACTCAGCCACATTAGGGAGATTTAAACAATCCTTAGATAAGTGCATGGATGATTTTGGGATAGTATCAGGGAACGAGCTGAGAATAGTTCACAGGTCGACGCAACATCGAGGGCCGAACGGCCTGTTCTGCGCTGGATTGTTCTATGTTCTAAACTTAGTGCAGGAGGCTGAAAGAAATGAGCAGCTTTAAAACAAAAACCTCTTGGAGCTCAAAGCTTTCAATGAAAGTCTGAGCCCGGTAGTAAGTTCAGGTAACCTTTATTGCAACACAACTTTGTTACAGCTTCAGATCCCCCCAGCAAAAAGGCAGAGAAAAAGCAGTTGCTTTGTGAGCACCTCAAGGTCAAAGTGCACACACCACACACCCCCTGTCCCACCCCCTTCACTGTCTTTACTGTTGGCCAGCAGCAAGTTGTCCCTTTGTAATCGGATCCTTGGTACAGCCATAACCCGGAGGAAGTATTGCCTCACTCAGCAATTTTAACCCAGACCCTGTCTCCAAGTAAGTTTCTCCCCGCTCATTTGTCAGGAAGGGGCAGTGTCGAGTCAACCAGACTGCTGTGGGTCTGGAGTCATGTGTAGGCCAGACCGGGTAAAGGGTGCAGCTGGAACGACTGAGTGAATCCTTTCCCACAATGGCGGTTCCCTTCCCTAACAAGGGAGAGAGTGAATCAGATGGGGACTTTCTCCCCTGCACCACCCCCTCCCTGAAACGGTCTCATCGTTAGATTCCGAACTCCACATTTCTGACCGAATACCAATTCTGCCATCTGTCGTGGTGGAATTCGAACCAGGGAGTCCCTGGAAGTGGGTTGATGGCCCAATTGATATTGGCACTCAGCCGTCACTCCTTCAATCCCCCTGCGATGGCACGTGAACTCGCTGGTGGCTCCGCAGGTGGGAGGAGCGGGAGAAGCCCTTCCCGCACTGAGAGCAGATGAACGGCCTCTCCCCGGTGTGGATCCGCTGGTGTCTCATCAGGGTGGAGACATCGGTAAAAGCCTTCCCGCACTCGGGGCAGCTGAAGGGCCTCTCCCCCGTGTGGATCCGCTGGTGTCTCATCAGGGAGGAGACGTCGGCAAAGGCCTTCCCGCACTCGGGGCAGCTGAAGGGCCTCTGCCCTGTGTGGACATGCTGGTGTCTCAGCAGGGTGGAGGAATACCTGTAGGCGTTCCCACAATCTGGGCAGCTGAAGGGCCTCTGCCCTGTGTGGACACGCTGGTGTCTCAGCAGATGCGAGGAATGTTTGAAGGCCTTCCCGCAGTCGGTGCAAGGGAATAGCCTCTCCCCGGTGTGACTGCGCCGATGGGTCTCCAGGGCAGACGGGACACAGAAGCCTTTCCCACAGTCGCCACACTTCCACGGTTTCTCCACGGGGTGGGATTCCTCAGGTTTCTCCATGGCCACAGCTTCAGCTGCTCACAAACGCGTGGGGAGCCCCTCCCTGCTGTGAAATCCCCTTTCCAGGCCGTATAACTGTTTCAGGCTCCACACACAGGGCGCTGTCACAATTGGGTCTCTCATCCAGTCCCACTGATGCTGAAAACGTCCTCAAACAGGAACGAAAAAGCGTTGATCCCTCTCACAGAAATCACAGTCAAACAAGGTTGTGGTCCCGATGGATTGAGTGACTGTCAGACATTGACAGCAAAGTAAGGACTGCAGACGCTGGACAGACAGTCGAAAAGCACAGCAGGTCAGGCAGCATCCGGGGAGCAGGAGAGTCAATGTTTTGGGCGTAAGCCCTTCATTCGTTGATTTTGAAACCTCAGTCTTCAGATTTTCAAATACTCTGCAAAAAGGGATTACAAAAGGGATTATCAGCGCATGGTAGAAATTTAGAACAAGCAATTCTACTTTCTGTGGAATATTCTTTTGTTGTTCCACAAAATTGAAAGTACCATCCCACTTTCTCTCCCCCTCTGCTCTAACTAATTCCCCTGAAGGTGCTGATTCAGGATCTTACAGGGGCAGATGAGCAAAAACATCAAGACTGACATCTCTCTGAATTTTGGATACCTCCACCTGAAAGTTAATATCTTTCACAACACTGGGATCCTGCTGAGAGTGAGCAGATCTGATTTTGGGAAGCAAAAAAAAGTGTGTCAATTCAGGGCGAACCTGCAACGCAGCTTCTTGAGGTAGGACCAGACACAAAATGGTTAACGACCCCGGGAAGGTGGGAGCAAAATGAGACATCAAGGCATTAACACCGACACACTTCAGTAACTATACTCATCTCCATGTACACACCCAGAACGGAACTATTCCCTTGCGCATTTATAGGTCTTTTCTCATTTCAGAATGTGATACTGTCGCCAAGACCATGTGCAATAGAGTTAAGAGTGAGCCTAATGGGAACAGAATTCTGAGGACCATTGTCTACCAGATGTACAGCACAGAAATAGTCCCTTCGGTCCAACTCATCCATGCCGATCAGATATCCTCAATCACTAGTCCCATTTGACAGCACTTGGCCCATATCCCTTCAAACCCTTTCTATTCATATACTCAGCGAGATGCCTTTTAAATGCTGGAATTGTACCAGCCTTCACCACTTCCTCCGGCAGCTCATTCCTTAAATGCACCGCCCTCTGAATATAAGAGTAGCCCCTTAGGGCCCTTTTAAATCTCCCCCCAACCCTAAACCTATTACCCTCTAGTTCTGGATTCCCATTCCAGGGAAACACCTTGTCTATTTATCCTATCTCTGCCCCTCATGATTTTATAGAAATCTGTAGGGTCACCCCTCAGCCTCTGGTACTCAAGGGAAAACAGCCCCATCCTGTTCAGCTCAAACCCTGACAACATCCTTGCCAATCTTTTCTGAACCCTTTCAAGTTTCACAACATCCATGACTCTATGACATCCTTCCTACAGCAGAGAGACCAGTACTGCACACAATATTCCAAATGTGGCCTAACCAATGTCCTGGACAGCTACAACACAATCTCCCAAATCCTGTACCCAGACGATTGGGAAAGTTTTCAAAGCCCACAAAAGACAACCGGGAAAACATTGAGGTATGAACACCGGGCAGGTGGAGGGGGGGGGAGGGGGGAGGGATAGAAAGCCAAAAAAGTGCTGGAGCCAAGGCAGAGGAAGAACAGAGGATGCACAGCCGGCTTGAAGCTGCATGTGCTGTACTTTTACCTGTTGCATTTACTTGTGGAAATCGGGTGCATTTTGAAAAGGAAAACAGAAAAGATATCTACTCCTCCCAATCTCTGTCCTCCTCACCTGGTAACTAACTCCCATACCTGAGTTGACAGGGTCTGCTCCCTCCCTGGAATCACTCCCGTTGCTACAAGTGAACAGATTTTCCCGCCCCAGGATTAGCCCAGACGGAGGGATTTTCATTCATTCAGTGTCACTTCCGCGTTGTGACGTCACGAAAGGAGCGGATGGGCGGGGCCAAGCGGGCGCACGCACTGCGCCTGCGCTGTCCTGCACCGTTTGTAAATATTCCATCGCTTCAGAGAATCCCCACAGTGTGGGAGCAGGCCACTCGGCCCAACGAGTCCACACCGACCCTCTGAAGGGGAACCCACCCAGACCCATTCCCCTACCGCTCTACATTACCCTGACAAATACACCTAACCTGCACATCCCTGGGCACTATGGCCAATCCCAATCAAGGCCAGTGAGCAATGTAGTGATGTGGGAAATGAACCTCACAGAATGATGGAGACAAGGAGAGTAAATGTACCAGCAATTAAAACTGGATTGCAAAGATCATAAAAAATGTAAACCGAAAACAGTGTGTCTGCATGTGTGCTGCACTGTTACAAAAGTGAATGAACTGACTGCACACATTGAAGAGAATAATTATATTCTGAGACTCCCTACCGAGACATGGCTTCAGGACGACAAGGATTGGATCTTGAATATCGAGGGGATAGTCAAACGGGAAGCTAGGTGAAGGTAGAGGATTGGCATTGCTAATGAAAACACTGATCACAGTAATCCGGTGTCAGGTCGGATTTCAGGTCCTGGTTTCTCTGTCCTCTGTTGATCTCCCTGTTCCCACAGAGTAAGATGTTGATCTGTTCTCAGCTCTGCTGAAGTTTTGATTCCCCAACACTCCCCCCCCCCCCACACCTTCCAGAACAATACAACATTCAGTCAATCGAAACCCTATCCACTATCTCCCAGCCTGACAACCGACCAGACACAGAGTACAGTCGTACCAGGGAATCAAACAAGAAAAGGTGAAACAAAAAAATAGAAATAAATAGGTGCTCATGCTTAATGTTTGTCAATAGGAAGTAAACCAGAAATAGGGGTCTCCCAGGATTCTGATAGTGCCCTATTTGAGGAATTCTCTTTGCTTTATATCTAACTATTAGTACCCAACTATGACTTACAACAATATTTATGCCAACAGAAATAAAGCATCTGTTACCAAATAGACAAAGATACACAGCACGGAAATAAACTTTTTAGCTGTAAGCACACAAGTCCATGGGGGTGAATTTGCATTTGCAGAATTATATTTTCAGATAAATTCTATTTTGCTCAAAAATGCACAATCTGCAAGCTGTCAGAACGTTGTATTTTATAAATTCCTACTTTAGAAACAGAACTAGTCAGATTCAAGTGGGGATAAAGACAGATTCTGACTTTTAACGCAATGTCTGAGCTGAGATTGGATTCAATTCCCTACAGTACGGAAACAGGCCCAACAGGTCCACACCAACCCTCCAAACAGTAACCCACCAGGCCCCATTCCCCATATTTACCCCTGACCAGTGCATATAACACACTGGGCAATTTAAGCACGGCCAATTCACCTAATCTGCATACTTTTGGATTGTGGGAGGAAACCGGAGCACCTGGAGAAATCTCATGCAGACACGGGGAGAATGTGCAAACTCCACACTGACTGTGGCCAGTGGCTGGAATTGAACCTGGGTCCCAAGCGCTGTGAGGCAGAATTAAGAACCACTGAGCCACCATGCCACCCAGATGTTGTTACCTTTTGTTATAAAACCTTATGTTATCGAGATTTACATATGAATGATAGTTGCAACCCACTGTAAAAGATGAAAGAGGTAACAATCCAGGTTTGTTCAATATATCATTTCAGTGGCAGGACACTTTAATCTTCTTCCATAAATTCTGTGCCTTATGACCTTATACGCCACAACCACCTGATGATGGAGCAGTGCTCCGAAAGCTAGTACTTCCAAATAAACCCATTGGGCTATAATCTGGTGTTGTGATGTTTAACTTTGTCCAGGTTCGGGTGGATTGACCATGTTAAATTACCCAGTGTTCAGTGTTGCGTAATTTCGGTTGGATTGGCTGTGCTAAATTACCCATGGTGTGCAGGTAGGTGCAGGTTAGAGTGGATTCGCTATGCTAAATTACCCACAGTGCTCAGTGATGTGCAGATGAGGTGGGTTAGCTATGGGAAATAGTTTCACAGTAATAAAAGCAGGAGTCAGCCATTTTGCCTATCTAGCCTGCCCCATTCTTCATTGCGATCACGGCCGATCTATCCATCGTCTCAGCTCCTTCTAGCAGCATTGCCCCAACTACCCTTAATTCCCCAACCATGCAAAAACCCATTTTGAATATACTTAATGAAGAGAATTCCATAGATTCACTACACTCCAGGAAAAGCAGTAGTCCTCACTGTCTCCTCCTCATCTCTGTCCTAAATCTACTCCCCCTAGTCTTGAGGTCTGGTCTCACCCACCAGCAGAAGTGACTGGATAGGGTTCGGCTTCATCCCCACAGTGCAATGAAGTCCCATTTTTTGCCAAAATCGCAGATGTACTTCCTTTACTCAGTCGCTGTCTCACAAATGCAAGATTTCATTGTTACAACTTCTGCTCCCAGTAAGGACAAAGCATCTTTGAAAGCTGCTCTGAAAGTCCAGTCTTCACAACTACACTTCTGCTTTCACCAAAGATGATTAGTGTCATACAGCACAGAAACAGACCCTTTGGTCCAATTCATCTGATCAGATCTCCAAAACTAATCTAGCCTCATTTGTCTGCATATGGCCCATATCCCTCTGAACCCTTCCCATTCATATTCCCATCCAGATGCTTTTTAAAATGTTGTAATTGTACCAGCCACAACCACTCCCTCTGGCAGCTCATTCCATACATGCATCACTCTCTGCATGAAGTTGCCCCTCAGATCCCTTTGAAATCATTCCCCTCTCACCTCAAACAGGGTAGGACTCCCCTACCCTGGGGAAAAGACCTTGGGTCTTCACCATATCCATGCCTCTTACAAACGTCTATAAGGTCACCCCTCAGACTCTGATGCTTCAGGTGAAGATCGAAAATTTGAATTTAGGTTGTCAGACAACAAGTATATGCAGATTTTTACTAACCACAAAATGTCTTTTCAATTTAAAACAATACAACAAAATGGCTGAGAATAATGATTGAACTCTGAACTTGTCCTGCTGTTTTGCAGAATTAAGCTAAAATCCAAAGATAAGAGGACAATGGAGTCTGCTTAAAATGAATACTGACACATTAATTGACCATTTGAACTAACCTTGAGCTGCTACCATGGCATGATGATTTACATAATTAAGACTCCTTTCCCAGGAAATATCATTGGATTAACCTGCTGTAAATCATGTCACCTTATTATATTTGATTGGTATTTTCTTGTTATTAAGGCTGTACTGTGTCTTAAAAAACTTAAATAAATAATGTGTAATTTTTGAATGTACTTGTACAACTTCACCATGGAACACAGAAGCTTTAACCGCTGTGTTGCTGGACAGAATTGTGTCAAGCTGCCTTATTAAACTGATAACCTTGCTTTGTACAGACCGCATTCCATTGATTCTTTAGACCAATCTCGAAACAAAAGGCCCCTTAAGAGGGGTCTAGATCGTCACTCTGGATAAGTTAGCCTGGCCAATTAACCCTAACCTGCACATTCCTGGGCACGACAGGTAATTTAGCATGACCAATCCATTCCTGGACACGATGTGTAATTTAGCACAGCCAATTCACACAAACCCGCACCTCCCTGGTCACAGTGAGCACTTTAGCATGGTCAATCCACCCTAACCTGTACAAAGTTAAAAAAAAATTACACACATCCAGGTTATCGTCCAACAGGTTTATTTGGAAGGACCAGCATTTGGAGTGCTGCTCCTTCATCAGGTGGTTGTGGAGAATAACATCATAAGGCATAGAATTTATAGAAAAACATTAGTGTCCTGCCACTGAAATGATATATTGAACAAACTTGGATCGTTAAGCCTTTCAGCTTTAAGAGTGGTCTGCAGGTATCATTAATATTTAAATCCCAGAACTTCCTGAAAGACACTTTATTGAAATAACTTAAGGTTTTATAACAAAAGGTATCATCTCAGCTCAGACCATGCATTAAAGGTGTGAGATCAGTCTGTCTGTATCCCAATCTGGAATAAGACTGGTTCTATTTCCAAAGCAGGAATTTATAAAATATTACCTGGATTGACTGCCTGCATGAACTGCCGAGTCTCACCCATGAGCTGAAATAACTGGATAGGATTGAGCTTCATCCCACAGTGCAAAGAATTCCCATTTTCCACCAAAATCCCAGATGTACTCCCTTACTCAGTTGCTCTCTCACAAATGCAAGACTTCATTGTATTCTTCTGCTCCCAGTAAGGGCAAAACACTGGGCGCCTCCTAGCAGAGCGCTTTAGGGAACATCTCCGGGACACCCGCACCAATCAACCACACCGCCCCGTGGCCCAACATTTCAACTCCCCCTCCCACTCTGCCGAGGACATGGAGGTCCTGGGCCTCCTCCACCGCCGCTCCCTCACCACCAGACGCCTGGAGGAAGAACGCCTCATCTTCCGCCTCGGAACATTTCAACCCCAGGGCATCAATGTGGACTTCAACAGTTTCCTCATTTCCCCTTCCCCCACCTCACCCTAGTTCCAAACTTCCAGCTCAGCACTGTCTCCATGACTTGTCCGGACTTGTCCTACCTGCCTATCTCCTTTTCCACCTATCCACTCCACCCTCTTCTCCCTGACCTATCACCTTCATCCCCTCCCCCACTCACCCACTCACCCATTGTACTCCATGCTACTTTCTCCCCACCCCCACCCACCTCTAGCTTATCTCTCCACGCTTCAGGCTCTCTGCCTTTATTCCTGAAGAGCTTTTGCCCAAAACGTTGATTTCGCTGCTCCTTGGATGCTGCCTGAACTGCTGTGCTCTTCCAGCACCACTAATCCAGAATCTGGTTTCCAGCATCTGTAGTCATTGTTTTTACATCTTTGAAAGCTGCTCAGAATGTCCAGTCTTCACAGCCACACTTCTGCTTTCACAGCATGGAAACAGACTTTACGGCCCAACTTGTCTGTGCCGACCACATATCTGAAATGAATCTAGTCCCGTTTGCCAGCACGTGACCCACACGACTCCAAACCATCCCGTTTCATGTACCCAGCCAGATGCATTTTAAACATAATCGTACCAGCCTCCACCAACTCTTCTAGCAGTTCGTTTCATACATGCACAACCGTCTATGTGAAAAAGTTGTCCTTCACGTCTCTTTTAAATCATTCCCCTCTCACCTCAAACATACGCCCTCCAGCTTTGGACTCCCCTAATCTGGGGAAATTCCTGATGAAGGGCTTTTGCCCGAAACGTCGATATTCATGCTCCTCGGATGCTGCCTGACCTGCTGTGCTTTTCCAGTACCACTCTGATCTAAACTCTGGTTTCCAGCATCTGCAGTCCTCACTTTTGCCTAGGTCGAACCCTCTACCTGTCTAACCCTATGCCCACTTCACCACCCAGCACACCCTTTATTTGCATCGCCCCCTACGCTCATCCCCAATCCTGAAAAAGGGTTACACTGGAAACATTGACTTCTCCACCCCCTGACACTGCCTGGCTTGCTGTGTTCTTCCAGCCTCCCGCGGCTGTGCTTTTCCAGCACCACTCTAATCTTGAATCTAATTTCCAGCATCCTCACTTACGCCCATTCACACCTCCCAGCCTCTCCTGAGCTACGGCCTGACTGCGCTTATTTCAGTGAAAGTTTCAGAAAGGTTTCAGCAGCTCTTTTAAAAAACGTCAACGTGCTTTCTGGCGTTAACGATGTTTCCGAAGATATCATTTTCGGTATTCTCAATTTTGAAGATCAGCCATTTCTCACCCCTCCCGACTCCCAAGTAGAGTCATTACTATCCATTATCTTTCTCTCTCTGTCCTTTGAAGGGTTTGATACAGCGGTCAAAGCTGGTTCGAGGCTCGAGAAAGGACGGTGTGGTGGGGGCTGGGGAGAAAAGAGGCAGAATGGATGGGGGACAGAGAGAGAGAAAATGGCGGTCAGAGGGTGGGTGAAGAGACAGAGAATGAGTGGGGTTGATAGAGAGATTGAGCGGGGGAGAGAGAATGGGGTGGCGGAGAAGTGGGAGATGGCACAGGGCAGGGTAACACTAGGCACACAGATACACAAGATGGTCACTGAGCCATCAGTTGGCCAACTTGACATACAAGATGGCCGCCGGATCTCAATACGGGGAGAAACAGCAGAGCTGATACAGACACTGCCTGGGCCACCAGAATGCCAGCACAATGGACTCACAACCCAGTTGATTAGTTTAAGGCGGGTGGGGAGAGCGCCGTAGATAAAGAGGAGGGCATTTCCTCCCAACCAGGAAACAACGGACCCCTCGAAGTCCACCCTCCACCCAGTGAGACCCAAGGGGTACCCACTGCCCCAAAACTGCAGGCAACTGAGAGCTTGATCCTCTGACAGTCCCATTGTCAGACACAGAACTGGACGGTGCGGACCCTTGCCTTGGCTCAATGACTCCAGAGCAGGTAAATGACCCCAGTGAGGGCCTGGATAGCTACCTCAGCCCAGCGAGGGTCCAGCAGTTCATGCTCACCATGGGGATGCAGACAGCTACCCCAGAGTCAGGACAGTCAAATGGACAATGGTAACCCCATAAACTGGGGGTTATAGAAGGTTCATTTACTATCGTATAACAGGGCACCCACTCAGTAGGTGGGTTCTACTGAAGCCACAGCTAAATACCAAGAGACTGGATGGTTAATGAAGGGAACTGTAAATAGGATAACTGTAAATTCGATTAATTCAATCTGTTCTTTGTAATGTTAAGACATGCAATGTATATATCTATGAACGACATGACGAATTGTATAAGTACCAAAGATTTATTTCTATGAATAAAGTATATTTTGAAATAATAAAAAAAGGTGGGGGAGAGAATACACATGAGTAATGAACACTGCCCGCCGAAGTGTCTGGCTCCAGCCAACACCCATTATAGAAGTGCTAACAGCTTGATACAGACTCAATACCAAATGCTAATAGCAAGGGCTGCAGGAATCCCCCTTCTCAGGAAGAGCAATTAGCGCCCATTACTACAACAATGGATTTCCATGCAGACATTGAAATGGACAATGTCTGCACTGAAACTGACAACGACTGTGCGGAAATTAACAAAGAATGGGGGTTGGGTAGAGAAAATGGGGGGGTTGGGGGAGAGAGAATGGGGGGTTGGGGGAGAGAGAATGGGGGAAAGGGGAGAGAGAATGGGGGAAAGGGGAGGGGGAAAGGAGAGAGAGAATGGGGGAAAGGGGAGAGAGAATGGGGAAAGGGGAGAGAGAATGGGGAGGGGAGAGAGAATGGGATGGGGAGAGAGAATGGGGTGGGGGAGAGAGAATGGGGTGGGGGAGAGAGAATGGGGTGGGGGAGAGAGAATGGGGGTGGGGGAGAGAGAATGGGGTGGGGGAGAGAATGGGGGTGGGGAGAGAATGGGGGTGGGGAGAGAATGGGGGTGGGGAGAGAATGGGGTGGGGGAGAGAATGGGGGTGGGGGAGAGAATGGGGTTGGGGGAGAGAATGGGGTGGGGGAGAGAATGGGGGTGGGGGGAGAGAATGGGGGTGGGGGGAGAAAATGGGGGTGGGGAGAGAATGGGGGTGGGGGAGAGAGAATGGGGTGGGGGAGAGAGAATGGAGGGAGGGGGAGGGGGAGAGGGATTGGGGAGGGGAGAGAGAATGGGGTGTAGGGGAGGGGAGAGAGAATGGGGTGTGGGGGAGAGAGAATGGGGAGGGGAGAGAGAATGAGGGAAAGGGGAGAGAGATTGGAGGAAGGGGAGAGAGAATGGGGAGGGGAGAGAGAATGGGGAAGGGGAGAGAGAATGGGGTGGGGGAGAGAGAGAATGGGGTGGGGGAGAGAGAATGGGGGTGGGGGAGAGAGAATGGGGTGGGGGAGAGAATGGGGGTGGGGAGAGAATGGGGGTGGGGAGAGAATGGGGGTGGGGAGAGAATGGGGTGGGGGAGAGAATGGGGGTGGGGGAGAGAATGGGGTTGGGGGAGAGAATGAGGTGGGGGAGAGAATGGGGGTGGGGGGAGAGAATGGGGGTGGGGGGAGAAAATGGGGGTGGGGAGAGAATGGGGGTGGGGGAGAGAGAATGGGGTGGGGGAGAGAGAATGGAGGGAGGGGGAGGGGGAGAGGGATTGGGGAGGGGAGAGAGAATGGGGTGTAGGGGAGGGGAGAGAGAATGGGGTGTGGGTGAGAGAGAATGGGGAGGGGAGAGAGAATGAGAGAAAGGGGAGAGAGATTGGAGGAAGGGGAGAGAGAATGGGGAGGGGAGAGAGAATGGGGAAGGGGAGAGAGAATGGGGAAGGGGAGAGAGAATGGGGGAAGTGGAGAGAGAGAATGGGGGAAAGGGGAGAGAGAATGGCGGATGGGAGAGAGAATGGAGGAGGGGAGAGAGAATGGGGAGGGGGAGAGAATGGGGAGGGGGAGAGAATGGGGGAGGGGAGAGAGAATGGGGAGGGGAGAGAATGGGGGAGGGGAGAGAGAATGGGGAGAGGGAGAGAATGGGGAGGGGAGAGAGAATGGGGAGAGAGAGAGAATGGGGAGACAGAGAATGGGGGAGAATGGACATGGGACAGAGGGTGTGGTGAGAGAGAATAGTGGGGGGCAGACGGTGGGGAGAGAATAGATGGAGGGGACAGAGGACGGGGAAAGAAACGTCAGGGATGCAGAGGGTTGCATGAGAGAGAATAGACAGGGTGTCCAGAGGAAAGAGAGAGAATGGACAAGAAGCTGGGACTGGAGAGAGAATGGACAGGGGGCGCTGCACTTGGCAGGGACAATGGACAGTGAGCGCTCAGGGCGGCGGGCAGAATAGACGGGGGCTGTGAGTGCGGTGGAGAATGGATAGGGGGCACTGTGAGTGGCGGGGAGAATGGATAGAGGGTGCTGGAGTGGCGGGGGTGAATGGACAGGGGGCACTTTGAGTGGCGGGGGCTAAAGGACAGGGGGCACTCGGGGTAACGGGGGATAATGGATAGGGGGCGCTTGAGTGGCGGGGGAGAATGGATGGGGGTGCTGTGGGTGGCAGGGGAGAAATGGACAGGAGGTGCTCTGTATGGCCAAGATCAAAGGGGTTAATGACAGTCAACACTTATCAGATTGTTCCTGGAACAGAAAAACTTGCACTGGAGGCTCCCAGAAGAGGGGTGTCTCGTATGTATTCCTTCAATTAGTTTTGAAATATTATTGTGTATCTTAAGTGAGAAGGTATACCTGGCACATAGAGAGATGGCTATGGTTGTTGGAGGTCAGTTATCTCAGTTCTAGGACAACTCTACACGAATTCATAGGGTAGTGTCTTAGGCTCAACCATCTTCATCAGTGACCTTCCTCCATCATAAGGTCAGAGGTGGTGATATTCACCAATAATTGCACAATGTTCAGCACGATTCACAACTCCTCATAAACTGAAGCAGTTCAGTTTGAAATGCAACAAGATATTAACAATATTCAATGGGCTGATGAGTGGCAAGTAACATGTATGCCATGCCAATGCCAAACAATGACTCATCCCCAAAAGAGATAATCTGACCACTGCCTCGTGATATTCAATATTGTTACTGTCACTAAACACCCCACTATCAACATCATTGGGGTTTACCATTGACCAGAAACTCAACGAGACTAATCACAGACACAATGGCAACAACAGCAGGCAACAGGTCAGGAATACTGTGGCGAGTGACTCACCTTCTGACTCCCCAAACCCTGTCCATCTTCGACAAGGCACAGGTCAGCAGTGTAATGGAATACTCTCCCACCAGCTTGAATGGGTGCAGCTTCAACAACATTCAAAAAGCTTGATACCATCCAGGACAAAGTCGCCTGCTTGATTGGCACCATCTCCACATACATCCACTTCCTCTGCCCACTGTTAAGAAGCAGGAATGTGTGTGGTGTACAAGATGTACCACAGAAATTCACCAAAGATCCTTAGAAAATACCTTAGAAAACCACTTCCGTTTAGAAGGACCAGGGCAACAGATACTTGGGAACACAACCTCTTGCAAGTACCCCTCCAATCCACTGCCCATCTTGACTTGGAAACATATTGCTGTTCCTTCAGTGTCCCTGGGTCTAAATCCTGGAATTCCCACCCAAAGGACATTGTGGGTCACCGTACCATTATGGATCACAGAAGTTGAAGAAGGCGGGTCACCATCACTTTCTCAAGGGGAACTAAATGCTGCACATGTACCATGAGTAATTTTTAATAAATAATTGAAACAGAGGGCTGGAACCCGCAAACTAAACAAAAATCGAGGTTCAGTTGGAACGGACATCGGGCTTTGATTCTGTCCTGATGTGAGGACAAATAAAGAGTGATGTACTGACACTGAATTGGAAATAGTGTTTAGAGTTGAATGCCTGCAGTGTTTCACTCAGTGTATCAATCTAATATCGATTAAAGATTAGTTCCTGACGTAAACGTCACCAACATACAAAAAAAGACGGTTAAGAAAGCATATGGAACACTGGATTTCATCTCTTTAATGGCTGTTGCAGAACCCACAATCCCATGCGATCAATAAACCGTTCTATCGGCCGTGAGCAGTGCTGATGGTGCGCATGTGTGAAATCGATTTGGGGCCGCCCCTCATCGCTCTGATGGACGGGGAGACGAACCTTTGGGAAACCCTGAAGGACCGGAAGGAGCCTGGTCCTACTGCCAATCAGAGCCCTCGTATTGTCTGAATGCGGATGGTTTTGACCATGAGCTTCTGAAGCTGCTACTACACCTCTCTCTGAATGAAGGTTGACCTTTATCCCAGGTTGCAACTTCTTTCCTCTGTTTAACATGTGTGAGTACAGCACTCTCTTTTCTCGCCCTCTTTCCCATTTCTTTTCACATCTTTGGGTTCAGCTGTTGGTTTGTAGGAGCTGAGGGAAAAAGAAAGTCAATCGAGGTGAAGGGACAGACTCTGGAAAAGGTTGGTTTCGATCTGTGTCTATTAATGTTTGACAGGCTTTGTTTCCTGAGCTTGATACATTCACTTGTCTGGCAAAAAAGGATGGCCTCTTGATCCATGTTGGTGATGGCAGTGGATTATGCTGTGGGTGACTTGCTCGTAGTAGTCCAATAAGTATTGGATAAGTAATCATGACACACAAACCTTGAGTTATTGACTGTTTATTTGGGAGTTCACAGTGAGAGCCAAGACGACCTAATAATCAGAAGTCACTCCGACGACAAACAAAAGTTGTGTGATAATATAGGTTACAATCAAATAACAATTAGCAATCTGTTAATTGCAGGATAATGAGCAAACTGAGGCACTTTACCCAGTCACATAGTGTCTGGACAGTTTTGTTTAGAATCTGATAAGTATACAATAGGTCCTTGCAAAGAGAAGGATATTCCCATGCAAGAAAATAATTTGTTTATCAGGTCGCAGTACAGCTGCAAGGCCGACTGTCTCTGTTGAGCCTGGGAAACACAATGTTAGTCTGGGAAACATAAGCTTTGGCAAGCAGGCACTAAGCTGAGATTGAAAGTGGTTTCCAGGTTTTTAATACGTGGCAAAATGGCAGACGAGAATATATTAATTCTCCCACAATTCCTTTCTTCTTTCCTTTTACCAAATCAGGAGGTCAGTTCAGAGGAACCGGCAAAAGGAGGGATGTAGTGGACCCAGTGGGGTTTGTTGGTGATGGGGGTTTAGAGTCGCCAAGGTAACTGTCATAGTCCAGGTCACCAGGATCAGGAGAGAGAGTGTCAGTGAAACCATCTATTGGTGCGGAAATGTCAGAAATGAGAAGCGGCACAAGTTGAGAAGATGCTGGGATATTCGGCATCAGAAGGCAGCTGAAATGGGCACAGAACTGTTTCTGGAAAATAATGCTATGTGCTCGCAGAACAAAATCAGCAATGAGAAGCACAAGGCCCTGGAAGAGAGCAGAAGCCCAAAAGCCAAGCCAGCCACCCAATGGGGAGTAGTGTTATGGAGGGAGGAGGCCGCCTTACCCAATGTGGGCGGTAATGTTAGTAATGTTCTCACTGGAGTCAGGTATGTATATACAGCAGTCAGAGCCGATAAGGGCACAAATGCCTCCTTTCTCGGCTAACAGGGAGTCGAGGGCCATGTGACTTTGGAGAGCAATGGTGTGGACAGTGACCATCCCTGCATTGAGCAGATCAAAGGCTGAAGATGTGGCATTGGCAATCTCTTCCAGAGTGGTAGCAATTCACTAACCCTCAACCTCAAGGTGCAGGGCAGCATAGGGAGGGGAGAAGGTAGAGAAAAGGTGCTGAAAAGTTGTGAATGCTCTCGATGTGTGGTTTGGAATTCTCAAAAGGCAAAGTGTGGGAGTGGTAAAGGAAAGAGACAGCATAACCTAAATACCAGCTGCCAGTCCAGGAGGTAGGCAGCCAGGAGTAGGCCGTATGGCCACAAATGAAATCGGAACCGTTGAAGGGCAACAAATTAGGTTCCAATCCAAAAGGTGGGAAGTGAGGAATTGATGGTGGTCTTGTTGGGAACCCTGAGGTTAAGTATGCTCCTGTCTGCAGTGGGCTGGTAAGCAGTTGAAGTAAGGAGTAGGGAGTGCAGACACTTACTGAAACCAGCCTGCCATCCTGAGGGATGCTTATTCTTGATGCAAATACTTCCTAGAGGTGGAGTCGTGGCTGTGAGATTGGTGAGGAACAGGGACGGGGGTGTTCGGGCAGGTTTGTATTTTTTTTCTCTTCTCTACCCCCACACTACCACCTTACTGCAGGAGTGCTTATATTTCCCCCTGCACCTATGTTGTGTGTGCAGGTGTGCGACACAGTGAAAGACAACAAGTGCACAAATCTTTATTCAACTTCCACCACCAGGAAGAAAGGAAACACCTGAGTGGCCAGTGACAAGCAGTGCCCTTCTCAGAGGACAATGCTGCATGATCAAATAGTGAGGGGGAGGGCAGCGATCAAATCAAAATAGAGTTGGAGGGGGAAATAATACACAAAGGTGTTGGTGGGCACCGCGTGCTCCTTCTCCAGAGACACCCCGGCTCTGACATACCTACAGAGGAGGGGCAGGCAGTCGGCCCTAATGATCCCCTCCATGGCCTGCTGCCTGGACCTGTTTATAGCCAGTTTGGCCAGCCCCAGGAGCAGACCCATGAGGAGGTCCTGTGACCTGTCCTCCCCACTTCGCACCGGGTGCCCGAAGATCACAGGAGAGGTAATATTGAGGCTGGAACCAACCCTTGAATGTATCCATTGTATATCCCACTACTTGCCAGTGGAGGTGGGTATTATCCCCGTCAGAGTTTGGGGTGCTCACCCATTTCGGAAACCAGGGGGATGTGAAAAGTTGTGACAGCAGCAGAATGACCCTGATGCAGCCCCCATTCGGCAGGGTCATTAAAAGGTATGGATCTCAGGGGGATCCCTCCCTTGGAGTGGATGGGAATATGGGCACAAACCCAGCAGCTAGAGCGGCTGTGCTTTTCTGCATAAAGGTAATGTCCTGTAATGAAAAGTATTACACTGTAATTCCTGTTTACTACAGATTATCAGGCTATCCATTGTGTCCCAATCAAACATAGTCAGTGAAAGAAAGATAAGAAAGAGTTCAGTAAAAGGCAGAATGATCAGGCTGAGCCATTCACGGATGAAGGCTGAAGATGTGTTTCTGACGGGACGTCTGATGTTCCTCCAGGGGGTGGCGCTTGTTTGCATTGTGTTGTGTGTGTCCATGCGGCCTCCCCATGACCTTGACTGCTGACCGGGTAACCCAGCAGGACTAGGAACAGGCCTTTCCATCTCAGCTCCAATATGTCCCGGTCCTAATGCTGAGGCTTGGCGTACCCATGAATGTAAACTCTGAAGAGTTTTGGTTAACTGATGCAAATATTTCCCAGTTGTCCAACACTAGTTGAAGGGCAACAGTCAGCTGTTTCAGTCATTGGGATGGTTTTGATTCACCTACAAAATACATCTGCTATTATTAGACAATATCGTTAACAATGTACGCGACATAATTCTATGAAAGCAAGTTGTAGACAAGTAAAAAGGCTGACGAGGCAAGGAGGTAGTTAACAACCTCAGGGCATCCCTCTTACAGCATGCATCTTGTTTGTTTACAAATTAAACACGCTTCAGCTCTTTTCCTCGCTGTTTTCTGGAAATCTGGGTGTCACCAAGTTTGTAATAAGTATTACCATTTCCTTCTTGCCCAAGTGTGTACAATAATGCACATAATCAACTGAAGGAAGCAGCAGCAAAGAAGGAACACAAACCAATCCATCAGGGATCACCCACATTTCGGTTTGAGTATCAAACGAGTACCCTATTTGAGGCCATAGTTTGTGCTGTTCAGCAGGGGGCCTCCCCTGTGATTTCAGTCCCATACCCAGGCCTGGCATTCCTATCCCCATATTGTCTCTATCTGGGTTTTGCTGGGGACCCAATGGGACCAGAAGTTTGGGGTGGAAGGCTGCCTGCTCGGCAGCAGCATCCATCTGCTCATTCCTTTGGAGACTGTATCCATTGCCTCAGCGTGAGCTGAATATCTTGATAGCTGCCAGATTGATGGGACAAAATGGCATTACTATTAGTCTGCCCCGTGGGGGTTAAAAATCCTCTATGTTCCCACAAGTCTGTGTAATCATGGGTCACACCAAAAGCACAGTGAGAGTTGAAGACCTCAACCCCCAGGAGGGGGTGTCTCAGTTCCGCGATCGATCAACTGAACTCTAGGAGGTTCAGCAAGGTTTCACACTTTAATTAGTAACAGCCGGGCAAAGATTTGTCCAGCAACACAGATATTAAAATATTCTGTGTTCCTTGGAGAAATTGCGTGATTAACTTGGAACAAAAAGCAATTTTCATATGTTTCTTAGGAGACAGTACAGCATGAAATTACATAATGGACAACAGGTTAACCCTGGGAAACAATGTTGTTTCACATGCATTATCTCCTCATACTTGTGCTTCAAGGTTAGCTAGGATGGTCAGTAATGTCCTATCTAGCTTAATTAGATCCATACTATGAAGAAGGCATTGTTTGCTTAATCTGTAATTCAGTTAGCTCAGGAATGCAGAAATGCAGCTTTTAGCCATTTTAAACACAGTGTTAATGTGTAGCCTGAAGCCATGTTGTTCTATTACTTTATATTGAGATGCCATTTTGTGTTTAATAAAAGGTCCTGACAACAGCCTAAATCCAGGTATTAGATCCTCATCTGGTGTGGATCCGTCACTCAAAAGAAAACTGGATTTGCAATTTAAAGCCATACGTGCTATTCTGCTAAATTAATCCAGTTGATTTTTTTTGTTTAGAAATGTGGAAACCTCGTGAACAGTTCTTCCAGTCAATCACTGGATATTCAAATTTCTCTTCAAAATTAATGATCATAACAAAACTGGGTGTCATTGTGGGATTTTGAATCTGGAAGATGTGCTTGATAAAGTTTGGAAGAACAATATTTCAAAGTGAATGTTATCGTGTTAAGTACTAAGACTTTCTGGAGATGAAAAATTTGCCCCTGTTTGTTTTGCAACACTTAACCAAGGTTAGTTCTTTAGAATACGCAGACAGGTTGATGCGAGAGTTAAGAGCTGGGGAAAATTATCAGAAATAATACAGGCAGAAGCACAGCAATTAGAGTTAGAAAGTAAGCCAAAAATATTTTAAAAAAAGATTGGAATGTTTTATCAGCTTTTTTTTTTAAAGTTAACAAAGTAAGTGTTGGTTCTGTAGAAAATGAGTCTGGGGATTCAATAACAGAGGATAAAGAGATGGTCGGAGAATTGAAAAGAGCTTGAATCTGTCTTCAGTAGAGAGGATAAAAGTAACACTTTAGCTGGAAATCAGGAATTGAAAGGGAAGGAGGAACTGAAGACAATTACAATTACCAGGGAAGTCGTACTGAGTAAACTGTTGGAACTATGAGTTCACAAGTCTCAGGTGCCCAAAAGATTTCATCATGGACTCTTAAAGAAAAACTAGCTCGTGAAATAGTTAATGCATTGGTTTTAATTTTCCAAACCTCACTAGTTTCAGGGAAGATTTCTTTAGATTGGAAAACTCCTTTCTTCAAAAAGGGTGACTGAGAACAGGAAACTGCAGACCATTTACCTTAACATATGTCATAGGGAAAATGTTCAAAGCTATGATTAAAGATGTTATGACAGGGCACTTGTATAAGTTCAAGGTAATCAGGCAGCGTGGATGTGTTTTTGTCAATAGGAAATAATGTTTTGAAGAACGGCCTCTCCCCACTGCGACTGAGCTGATGAATCTCATGTACCGATAGGGAATGGAATCCCTTCCCACATTCCCCACTTTTCCACGACTTCTCTGCAGTTCTGGTGTCCTTTTGGCTCCCTGTTTCTGATGAACAATTGAAAGTGTGATCACATTCGGAAAACATGGACAGTCACTCCCTACTGCGAATAGTGTAATGTTTTTTCATCTGTGTAACTGGTTACAGCTCCTTCCCACAGACAGCTCATTGGGGCACACTCTCTCCCAACAAGGAGAAAATACATACAAAAGTTGAGCAGCAGACAAAATGCAAAAGCAATGAAATGTCGACCCACGGGGAAAAAAAATTGTGCCTTTATCTTTTTTCTCCCCTATTGGCATTTGGATTTTTAATTTGTCACTGACACCAACATCCCCAAAGAGCATATTGCACATGTGTGCCGGTGTCAGCAACGCAGCGCGCATGCCCGTCGGTGTCAGCAAAACATTGCGCATGTTCATCCGTCCGCCAGAAAAAGGCGCAAGCCGTTCTCCTGATGGCCCAATAGGGAGACCTGGAGGACCGGAAAGAGATAGGTCCTCCTACCAATCAGAGCTACTCTATTGTCTAAATGCGGAAGTTGGACCATGAGCTTCACCCAGACGGTAAATTCCTTCCTCTGTCCAAGATCTGTGAGTACGGCACTCTTTTTTTTTCTTGCCCCCTTTTCCATTTCTTTTTCACTCTGGTGTTCAATTGTTGACTTGCAGCAACTGAAAGCAAAGGGAGTGAATCCAGGGAGGAGACAGACTCTGGAAACGTTGGTCTGAGTCTGTGTCTCAACTGGCGAAATAGACAGGCAGGAGGCTGGAAGAACACAGCAAGCCAGGCAGCATCAGGAGGTGGAGAAGTCGACGTTTCGGGTGTAACCCTTCTGCAGGACTGGGAATGAGTGTAGGGGGAGATGCAGATAAAGGGGGTGCAAGGGGCAGTGTGGTGAAGTGGGGATAGGTGAAGGCAAGCTGAGGGTACGACCTGGTTGGTCAAGGGGAGGAAGGAAACTGGTTGGTGGCAGGGAGGAGTGGAAATGAGGGGTCGGGGCTGGGAAGGGAGTTGGGGATGGGAAGTGAGGTTATTTGAAATTGGAGAACTCAATGTTGAGTTCTCCGAGCCGTAGGCTGCACAGGCGGGAGATGAGGTGTTGTTCCTCCAAGTTGTGGTTTGGTGTGGCATGGCAACGGAGGAGGCCAAAGATGGTCATGTCAGGAATGGAGTGGGAAGGGGAATTAAAATGGATGGTGACTGGGAGGGTCCGGTTGACCTCTGTGGACCCAGCTGCGATGCTCGGCGAACCGTTCCCCAAGTTTATGCTCGGTCTCCCCAATGTAGAGAAGACCACCATTGGTAAACACATGGCAAATGCAGTACCACAATGTGAAGTTAGAGCCTTTCTGTGGCAATAAAAGCAGAAAGGAGGTGTGTTGTTTAAATGGCGATGGATTGGGATGTGAAGAAAGTGAGAACTGCAGATGGTGGAGATCAGAGTCAAAGTGTGGTACTGGAAAAGCACAGTAGGTCAGGTAGCATTCAAGGAGCGGCAGAGTTGACATTTTGGGCACGAGCCCTTTATTAGGAATGATGTGTGAACATCCTAAGGGGCCTCAGCGTCCTCCTACACCAGTCACTGCCAGTTGTCAGACAGGTGCAGCAAGCAATCAGCAAGGCAAGTGTTATATTAGCAAAAGGAATTGAGTTCAGAATTGAGAATGTCTCTCTGTAGTTAGGGGATCATTGAATATGTTCAAGGCTGAGCTCATCTGATTTTAGAACAACAAAGAAGTGGATGTTTATGGAGGAAGGCAAGAAAATGATTTTAAGATCAGTACAGAACAGTTACAGGGTCATACAGCACAGAAACAGACCCTTCAGCCCAACTAGTCCATGCTGACCATATTCGCAAACTAAACTAGTCCCACCTAGATTGGCCCAATTCCGTCTGAACTTTTCCTATTCATGTACTTATCAAAATGTCTTTTAAATATTGTTACTGTACCTGCATCCATCACTTCCTTTGGACATTTATTCCACACACAAACTACTCTGTGTTTGAAAAAAAGGTGCCCCTCCTGCCTTTTTGAAATCTTTCTCCTCTCGCCTTCAAATTTGCTGCCTAATCTTGAACCAATACCTGGCAGTCACCTCATCTATCCCCCTCATGATTTTATAAACCTCTGTATGGTCACCTTTCAACCTCCTGTGGTCCATTGAACAAGTCCCAACCTATTCATCTAGATGTCAGCAGAATCACAACCAATCCATTGAATGTTGGTGCAGGTTTGTAAGACCAGGTGGCCTACTGCTTCCAATTCTCTCTCACTGTCCAGGACAGCAAGAGAACATAAGACATCAGAGCAGAAATTTAGGCCATTCAGCCCATCAGGTCTGCTCCATCATTCAATCGTGACTGATAAGTTTCACCACTCTCTGGCTGAAGAAGTTTCTCCTTACCTCCATTCTGAAAGGTCTTCCCTTTACTCTAAGGCTGTTCCCACTGGTTCTAGTCCCTCCAACCAATGGAAACACATTCCCAACGTCCACTCTGTTCAGGCTGTTCAGTATTCTGTATGTTTCAATTAGACCCTCCCCCCTCCCGAGTATGGGCCTGTTAATCAGCATGAACCAGACCCTTCAGGATGAGGTACAGCAGGGATTAGGATCAGCAAAGTGAGAATAGACGGAGTGTGTGTGGGATGGAGATTTTCAGCATCTAGGGAATAAGAGAGGAAACAAAATTCACTATAAATTAGAATTGACCGGATGGGCTGATGGGCCAATGCATGACAGATGGAGTTGAATTTGGAGAAATGTTAGGTTTGCATTTTGGTCAAGTAATCCAGGCAGGACTGACATAGTTAAGGGAAGTGTTGCAGAACAAAGAGACCTTGGAGTGCAGGTTCATAGTTCCTTGAGAGTGGAGTCACAGGTAGACAGGATAATGAAGAAGGCATTTGGGATGCTTTCTTTTATTGGTCAAAGCATTGAGTAGATGAGTTGGGAGGTTATGTTGCGGCTGTACTGGACATTGTTTGGACCATCTTTAGAATACTGCGTTCAGTTCTGGTCACCCTGCTACAGGAAATGTGTTGTGAAACTTTGTTTTAAAAAATTCTCAAGGTCAAGGACCAGGCTCGCAGGAAAGTAGTCTGACACAGAACAAACAGCCAAGAGGCGAGTCTGCTAGAATATAGTTTTATTCCCCGCAGTGTCCCCACAACCAGTCTCGTACTTACAACGGGTCTGGCTTATACTCACTCTACATGTTACCAAAACTGGGAGCCGTCAGTTCTCGTAGAGCGGTTGCCAACAACCCACGCTCGGCGGTTAAACGTAACCCCGGAGCAGACTCTACCGAACTGGAGACTTCTCCAGCTGATATACCCTTTTCCAGATATAAACATTCATGTGAACAGCAGAGCAAGGCTAAAAAACACATTCCATTCTGGTTACATACAGATAAGAAGATTCACACGGGAAGGTGTATAACAAGATTCACACGGGACTAAGCGACACCTTCCATTTTCGGTTAGATTCACACATGTATTGGGACACAATTTTAACCCTTTCACCACATTCCACTGCTTGGCCCAATACATGTGTTGCATAATGATTCACACATGTATTGGGACATAATTTTACACCACATTCCACTGCTTGACCCAATACATGTGTTACATTATGCCCATATGTATTCTTTCTAACAAGCGCCTACGTACACGCCAAATATACAAGCAAGTCAGGACATTACAGCATGTTAAAATCACCAGGACCGCTACCAGGATCGACAAGGGTGGGAACAGGAATGTCCCCGCAGTGGAGGACATACCACTCAATATGTCCCACCAATGATGAGCTGACTCCACGTCCACTACACGGGCAGCATGTACTACCTCCTGTCCATGTATAAAGGTAGACACCGTAACCTTGGTGACATTGGTTTGATGCTTTCGTAATATCTGCTTAAGCTCCTCGGATCGGTCCAATGCCCGCTTAAACCGATCCAGGGATTCCTCAGCACTTTCCACTGCACCTTGGTAAAGTGGCGAGCACTGCTATAAGTGGTCAACAAATAGGTGTGATTCTGCCAGTGCCACTGATAGACATTTGAGAGACATCCCGAGAACGGTGCTGAGGGAAGCATAGGATGTGGATTATTGGTAGCCACACAGAGCGTGTGTGGCCCAATCTGCCACATCATGTCCCTTGGAGTCTCAACAGTCCATTCGCACAGGGCCGTTCCCTTAGTCAAGCAAGGGTCCCGATACCTGTCCATCAGTAGGCAAGTTTTCCCCTGATCAGTCTGTTCACAAGCGGACAGATCATAGGTAATATTGGTATCTGGGCTAAACCACTGTCCCCTTGTCTTCAGAAAATAATATCCAGAAGATGTAATCACTGGTAATACATAATATCGACAGACCGTAACAGTGTGGGTTACATTCATGGTAACAAAGTATCCGTTACACATAGTTGCGTTACACCATGTTCACTCTGGATGGGTTATCATCCACAATTTCTCAGATACATTCCATAGTCCCCTCCACGCCTGTACATTGGGGGATGTTACCACACGCAAAAAGCGTTCTTTCTGTATTTGAGCATGCAACATTTGAATATGACAGGCAGTCCAATTTAACTGAGCCGTAATGTTCTCAAACAGTTCCTGAGTGGCGCCCCAGACATCCAGTTCCCATTGCAGAGATCGTATCATTATTTCAGCTGTCTCTCCTTGAGTCATCATTACGGATGGCATCCACCTTCCAATAGTATGTAGTCCTTGTGAGGTGGCCTGTCCCGTGTTAGATAATTTAGTACGGGTTACCTCAGAGTCAATGGCATTCGAGATACCCATAACAGTTCCTGCGCCTCCCAGCAGGGTGTCGTACCACGCTCGTCGCCGCCTCTTGGTATGACACTCGGGTATGAGGGGCAACTGTACCCGCCAATGAACATCAGTGTGCAGTACCGCCCGGGCCATCTGTTGACAAGTTGACATAATAGGGGCCAACTGTGTTCGATGCGACCGCACGCCCCCCGTGGCACCCCTCTTCGGTGCTGGCCCGCCCCGCGTGGGGTTTAATAACGCCTCAGACGGGGCGTTCGTCGAGGGCAGTACCATTATTAACCACATGAATCGATGACGATTCCGAATATCGGTGGCATTGCGCAGCCACAGATCTTCCCCCCGAGCTGTGACGCTCCAATGAGTCCCCGTTGTCCCGCATGTCTGGGTGCGTCGGTCCCACAAACACGTCTTGACTTGGGCATTTACCACCAGGGTGCAATTAGGCGGTATGAACGATATGTCATATTTTTCCCCATCCCGGCGCATGTAGCACTGTGCACACGTGTACAATTGACAGTTGCTGGTGAGAGTCAGAACAACGCACTGCTGACCGGGTTCACATGTAAAGTCGTCCTGCGTCCGTCGCTGGCTACTGGCCTCCCACCGCACCTCATGGCGGGCGACCGGTACCAGCGTCCAGGCCGTGATACCGATGCCCTGGAGTGGCCATCCGATCGCGAACATCGCCAATAGGAGTCGCAATCCCCATGACCACCCCATGTTCAAGGCGGAGGGTCAGCCTGCGGGTGCATAGCAATTACAACATTATTTAGGTCTCACGTAAGTAGCACTGGTTCGCCGGGACGTTTGCCCAGGTCGGGTCTCCGGGGTACATAATGGTGACCAGACTGTCCTTCCCCTGTGCTATGATTTCGGCCGGCCTGGGGGGGCCGGTCGTCTGGCGCACCCATACCTTGGCCCCCTTAGTGTCAGTAGACCCAAATCCCCCCGTCCCACGCGCAGTAACCGTAACGGGAGCTCCCATCTCTTCCACCGTTGTAAGGTTACATGGCTTAATGACCAATTGCGCTATTCTGTCCCCCTTCTGTATCACGTAAGGTTCAGCGGTGATGTTGACCAGGATCACCCCCAACTCCCCTTGGTAGTCTGCGTCAATTACGCCTGCCATCACATCAATCCCCTTTAGTGACAGTCCCGACCGCGGGAGGATATGCCCATAGGTTCCAGGGGGACAAATCAACCCTAACCCGGTCTTAATCACCGTAGGTTTCTGTTGGATCAAAGTCTGGGCAGTTAGTGCTCGTAGGTCCAGTCCAGCCGAAGCCGGCGTGGCCCTTACGGGAATATCAGCTTCCTCAGCGAACTTCCACATTTTAATAGGCTGAGTCTTTGGGGTATCACATACTTGTATCATCCTATTCAAGGGTGTTACCCCATTTCCTAATGGGCGGTTATTAATTTGTTTCACCACCCGAATTAGTTGCTTCCTCCAACCCGTTAAGTCATTGCAACCTCCTGCTTTTCATAGTGAGGACTTCAGAAGCCCATTCATTCGTTCTATAAGTCCTGCAGCTTGTGGGTGATAGGGTACATGATAAACCCATTCCACGTGGTTATCGTGACACCACTGCTTTACCGCCCTTCCTGTGAAATGGGAGCCATTGTCACTCTGGACCTGTATGGGCAATCCATAAAATTGTTCAATCAAATCTAAACATCGCAAGGTAGCCTGTTGATTGTTGTGACGACAGGGATGGGCTACCAAAACCCCAGACATAGTGTCCACAGCTGTACATATGTGGTTACATCCTTGTGAGGAGGGTAAGGGACCCACAAAGTCCATTTGCCAGCTCTGTCCCGGACCATCCCCCCGATGGATATGTCCCATCATGTGTTGGGGCACTCCCTGCCGCTGATGTTGACACTGCTCACACTGGTTTACTGCAGTCTTAACATCATCTACCATAAGATCTATTCCTCGGTCTCGAGCCCAGTGCAAGGTTCCTTGCACTCCCCAGTGCCCAGCCTTAAGGTGTGCCCATCTAGCTAGGTCCACTGAGGTGCCCCTTTGCACCATCATGGTTCGGACGATACCATCCACATATCGGTTATGTAGAGCTTCCACATCATTTCGAGAGGTATGGGCATCTACGTGGGTGATGTATATGACCAGGTATTGAGCTTTCTCCCATATATCCTCCCATAACTGTTTACCCCACACTTCCCTATTCTGGATCATCCACTGATTGGCCTGCCAAGTTGGCATCCATTGTGTCATGCCGTTAACCACTGACCACGAGTCAGAGAACAAACAAACTCCCATGACCCCTGCTTGCATGACTACCATATGCACTGCTTTTAATTCTGCCCACTGACTACTTTTTCCCTCCCCTAATTCTTCTAGGGTAGTGCCTTGTTTTGGGTTAAAGGCGGCAGCTTTCCATCTACGCTGTCCCGCTTTCCATTGGGCTGACCCATCTACGAACCAAGCCGTGGCTTGTTCATCCGGGGTCAGTTCATCATACCGTTTTCCCATCTTAACGGGTGATTCCTTGTATTCAATCACCTCAAACCGCTTTTCCCCTTCCTCAGGGGCCTCCGCCACTTGCTCATGTAGGACTGACACTCCTTTCTGTCCAGTCCGCACTCTCTCCGACACATACCATTTCCATTTAATGATGCTGCTCTCTTGGGCAGTTCCTATTCGGTGGGTAGTGGGGTCACTAAGTACCCACGGAAGAATAGGGATAGCTGTTCTCATGATCACTTCATGTCCAATGGTCAGGGCTTCGGTTTCCACCAAGCCCCAGTAGCATGCTAATAACTGTTTCTCAAAGGGGGTATACCGTTCCCCTGCCGGGGGTAATTTTCGGGACCAAAATCCCAGTGGCTTACGGGTCCTTTCCTGTTTTTGCCATAAGCTCCAATTGGCATAATCCCCCTGTGCTGAGACTTGCAGTTCTACAGGTCCTGACTGTATCTTTCCCAAGGATACAGCTTGCTGTATCGCTTGCTTGGCCATTTCAAATGCAGTTTGATGGACCTCCGTCCATTCGAACGCTGCCTTTTTCCTCGTAACTCGATACAAAGGTTTTAAAATTTGTCCTAAATGGGGAATATGCTGTCTCCAGAATCCGAATAACCCAATAAATTGCTGCACGTCCTTCTGGGTGTGAGGGACGGCAAAGACCTGAATCTTATTTTTAGCTTTCGCAGTGATTTCCCTTTCCCCCTTGTTCCACACGATTCCTAAGAATTTTACCGTTTGTGAGGGACCCTGGATTTTGGCTGGGTTGATCTCCCACCCATATCCTCGCATATGTTGAACCAGTTGGTCCAGCAATTCCTGAACCTGCTTCTGACTTGTCCCCTGTATCATCATATCGTCAATATAGTGCGAGATCATCACTTCGTCAGGCACTTTAAAGGCAGCCAAGTGTTCTGCAACTATCCGGTGGCAGATAGTAGGGCTATGCAGATATCCTTGGGGCAGTCGTGTGAACGTGAATTGTCTACCCTCCCAAGTGAATGCGAACTGTTCCTGCCTATCTTCGGGAATAGGAATTGTGAAGAAGGCATTAGCCAAATCAATTACCCCGTACCACACCCCTGGATGATGTTGGATTCGTCCTATAATAGTGACGGCATCCGGGACCGCTGCCGTCAAGGCCGGAGTGTGACGGTTTAGTTGCCGATAATCTACCGTCATCCGCCATGACCCATCGGCTTTATGTACGGGCCATAAGGGGTTATTCCACGCCGTGGTGCATGTCCTAAGCACTCCCGCTTCCAAATAATCCTTAATTGTGGCGGATATTTCTTTATGTCCGCCGGGAATCCTATACTGTCTAAGACTTATTACGCGATCGGCGATCGGGATGGGGAAGGGGTCCATCTTAACCTTTCCCACTAACACCGTCCTACAGCGCAAAGCCATTTTCGTGATTCCAAATTCAAACTTCCCCTGTTGGAGGTGAAGTGTTAAACCGGCCAGAATGTCCATTCCCAGGATCCATTCTCTAACCGGTGTAATGATAATTGAATAAGTTTTAATGGGCATTGTACCTATCTTTAGGGGCAATTGTACTGTTCTTCCTTCAATCAGATTACCTCCCAGCCCAACCAGCGTGACTGGGGTTCCTTTAAACTTATGGGGCGTCCCATAGATTAAGGTGGCCTCCGCCCCTGTGTCCACTAGAGCCATAACGGTTTGGACGGATTTGCGCCAATAGATAGTCAATGATACATGAGGTCGAATGTCGTCTGCTGACCATTGGCTCGTTGGTGGGCAAACCCTTGGGGCTTGGCCCGATTCCTATTGTTCCTCCCATTCATCTTCCCCAGACAGCACTGGGTAAAGACGTTTGCCTCGCCCTTCTTTGTTCTTGCCTTTCTTACTAGGTTTCCGGCCACGCCTATCCACTTTATAACACTCTCGGAGGGGAGGCCGTACCTCCTCCTCCTCCTCCTCGTCCTCCGAGGATTCCCACCGCTGGGAAGTGGAAGTTCTACCCCTTCGAGGCTCATTAACAACCGGACCCCGTGTCTGACATTTTTGTGTTAGTAATTCCACTAGGTCTTCCATAGTGGGTCGGGACTCCGTCTCTACCCGGGACACCTTCAGTCCCTTTCGTCTGCATAAGTCTTTTAATTCCGGTGTAGGTAGGCCATCAATCTCCGATGCTGGGACCTGCGCCCGTATCAAAGCTTGCCACAAAGCACGCCGTGAGGGGCCTTGGTTACTTCCTTGATTAGGGTTTACTTTTCCCCCTGCTCGAGCCTCAGGGCGACGCCCCTCCGTGCCCCCCTGAGAAGCACGGGTTGTGGGTCCCCAATCCCCCAAACCACCCATCTCCCTCATCATACTACGGGCATCTCCTAGGGTTTCTCCCCGTCCACTCAACATTATGGTTAATAACAGTGGTTTATAATGGGGGGGGGCAGTCTTCACTAGATGGTCTCTAGTCTGTCTACTAACATTTGTGTTATCTACCTCGTCCAGCACTCCCAGCAACAGGGCATCCCGCACACACAAACGGGTTAGCCTCTGAACCCCTTCCTTAATCGTTGTCCAAGTTCCTTCCAAGGGGGGCCAATCGGACGGGAAGGGATACTGTTCGGCCACTGCCCTGGCATACATCCCAAACAGGGTCCCCATACTGCGATCTATTACCATATCCTTGGCTTGGTTGCGGTACCCCAGGTCTATGGCAGCATCCTTTGCTAATCCACCAAACTTGGGAGCATCCTGATAGTCTACCTGCACTTGTTGCCCCCCTTCCTCGAGGAGCCGAATTAGCCATAGCTCTAACGGCTCCCCAGGATTACGTCGGGTTTTCTGGGTGATAAACAGCACCTCATCGGTAGTGAAGTCTTCCATTAATTCAGAGAATTCTGCGGGAGGCTGAGCCCGCGGTAATTCATGCATAATTGCCTCCCCTTGTTCATTCCGTATAGGGTTTCCTTTCTCATCTAACATTACCTCCCGTTGCACTGGGAGACGTCTCTGAACCTGCTTTCTCCTAACCACTGGTTTAGCTTGGAGTACGGGTGGGTCCTCTTCGTACTGATCATCTAAATCTCCCCAAATGTTCCCATCCCAATGATCGATATCCCACCGATCCCCGTTATTTAACTGGGCTACAAACGCCCGTACTTGTACCGGGTCCGGGGTTCGAGGGACCTTCCTTTTCTCTTTCCGTTTCTTAGCAGACAAATACATAATAGTTCGTCCTGCTAGTTCAGTTAATGCTGTCAATTCAGCTTTTAACTTCATAATTTCCTGCCTCAACATAGAGGCATCTCCCGAACTGAGTCCCTGCTCATGTTTCAGGAGGGCTAATTCTGCTTCAGCTTTTTGGCGCTTGTCTGACTGTTGTCTACAAGCCGCCGCACAGGCCCACATCCTCCGCTGTACCCCAGGCAATGGGTTCTTCGGCAGGACTGGGATCCTCTCAAGGGTGGACAGCAGCGACCCTGGGGTTCCTACGCCCTCGGCCTCCCAGTCCTCTGGTCGCCCCCCACCATTTCTCAAACAAACTGCCACGCCATGCCACGGCCCATGCCATCCCGAGACGGTCAGGACCTCCACAGTTTGTTCCTCTGGTTTCTTAGCCTTTTTCCAAAACATTGTTCTGTATCAAAATCTTTCCTCAATTGCGATTGATCCTGCTGGCTACGCCAAAATGTTTTAAAAAATTCTCAAGGTCAAGGACCAGGCTCGCAGGAAAGTAGTCTGACACAGAACAAACAGCCAAGAGGCGAGTCTGCTAGAATATAGTTTTATTCCCCGCAGTGTCCCCACAACCAGTCTCGTACTTACAACGGGTCTGGCTTATACTCACTCTACATGTTACCAAAACTGGGAGCCGTCAGTTCTCGTAGAGCGGTTGCCAACAACCCACGCTCGGCGGTTAAACGTAACCCCGGAGCAGACTCTACCGAACTGGAGACTTCTCCAGCTGATATACCCTTTTCCAGATATAAACATTCATGTGAACAGCAGAGCAAGGCTAAAAAACACATTCCATTCTGGTTACATACAGATAAGAAGATTCACACGGGAAGGTGTATAACAAGATTCACACGGGACTAAGCGACACCTTCCATTTTCGGTTAGATTCACACATGTATTGGGACACAATTTTAACCCTTTCACCACAAACTTTGAAAAGGATTGGTAAAGATTTGTGAAGTGTTGCCAGAGTAGGAGGGTTTGAGCTACAGGGAGAGTCTGAATAGACCAGGATATATTCTTGGCGCATCGGAGGCTGAGTGGTGACCTAACATGTTTATAAGGGGCATGCATAGGGTGAATACCCAAGGTCTTTTCCCCAGGGTATGGGAGTCCAGAACTAAGAGGGGCATAGGTTTAAGGTGAATGGGGAAAGGGAAGTGAGGGGCAACTTCTTCACACAAAGGGTGGTGAATGTATGGAACAAGCTGCCAGAGGAAGTGGTGGAGGCTGGTGCAGTGACATCATTTAAAAGGCACCTGGCTGGGTCCATGAATAGGAAGGGTTGAGAGGGATGTGGGCCAAATGCTGGCAAATGGGACGCGATTAATTTAGGATATCTGGTCAAGTTGAGATGACTGGTCTGTTTCTGTGCTGTAAGACTCTAATCGTCTTCGGTGAAAGCAGAAATGTGGTTGTGAAGACTGGACTTGCAGAGCAGCTTTCAAGGATATTTTGCCCTTAATGGGATCAGAAGAAGTTAAAATGAAATCTTTCATTTGTGACCCAGCAACTGAGTGAGTGAGGACATCTGGGATTTTGTTGGAAAGTGGGAATTGATTGCACTGTTGGGATGAAGCCCTACCGTATTCAGTCATTTCTGCTGGTGGGTGAGACTAGGCCTCAAGGTTAGGGGGAGTGGATTTCGGACAGAGATGAGAACAAATTGCTTATCCCGGAGAGTAGTGAATCTATGGAATTCTCTGGTCAAGGAAGCAGTAGAGGCAGCTTCATTAAATATATTCAAGACACAGTTGGATGGGTGTTTGCATGGTACGGGAATGAAGGGTAGTTGGGACAATGCAGGGAGGAGGAGCTCAGACAATGGATAGATCAACCATGATCTTAATGAATGGTGGAGCAGGCTGGAAGGGCCAAATGGCCTATTCCTGCTTCTATTACTATGAAACTATAACCCTGCATTTCCCATGGCTAACCCACCTAACCTGCACATCCCTGGACGCTCTGGTCAATTTAGCATGGCCAATCCAAATCAGGCCTGCTGAGCGGTGAGGTGATGTGGAAAATGAACATTAGAGAATGATAGAAAGGGACAAGGAGAGTAAATATACCAGCGATCAAAACTGGATTTTAAAGATCACAAAAATTGAAACTAAAAACATTGTTTCTCAATGTTTGCTGCATTGTAGCAAAAGTGAATGAATTGACTGCACACATTGAAGGGAATAATTATGACCTGAGACTCCTTACAGAGACATGGCTTCAGGATGGCAAGGATTGGATCCTCAATAGCGAGGGGGTAATCAAATGGGAAGCTAGGTAAAGGTAGAGGGTTGGCCCTGCTAATCCAAACACTAATCATAGGGTAGTCTGGTGTCAGCTCAGGTTTCAGGTCCTGATTTCTCTGTCCTCTGTTGATCTCCCTGTTCCCCCGGAGTGTGATGTCAGTCTGTTCTCAGCTCTGCTGAAGTTTTGACCCCCCTTTTACACCTTCCGGAAGAGTAAAACATTCAGTTTTACCCAACCCACAATCTCCCAGCCTGTCAACTACCCAGACACAGAGTGTAGTCATAGCAGGGAATCAAACAAGAAAAATGAAACAAAATTCAAAATAAATAGGTGCTCGTGTTTAATGTTTGTTCATGAGGAAGTAAACCAGAAATAGGACTCTCCCAGGATTCTTATGGTGCCCTACTTGAGGAATTCTCTCTCCCTTCCATCTAACTATTAGTACCCAGCTAAGATTTACAACAATATTTACATCAACAGAAATAAACCATCTGTTACAAAATAGTTATAGAAATATACAGCATGGAAATAGACTTTTTCTCTCTCTCATGCACAAACGAGTCCATGGGGATGAATTTGTATTTGCAGATTTATATTTGCAAATACATTCTATTTTGCTCAAAAAATGCACAATCTGCAGGCAGTCAATCCATGTAATATTTTGTAAATTCCACTTTGATAATAGAACCAGTCTGACTAAAGATTAGGATACAGACAGACCCTGACCTCACACCTTTAATGCATTGTCTGAGCGGAGATGTCACCTTTTGTTATAAAACTTTTAAGTTCTCTCGAGAAGGTGCCTTACAAGAAGTTCTGGGATTTGCATATTAATGATACCTGCAACCCATTCTGAAAGATGAAAGCCTTAACAAGCCAGGTTAGTTCAATATATCATTTCAGTGGCAGGACATTGTCATGTTTTTCCATAAATTCTGTGTGTTCTGATCTTATACTCCGCAATCACCTGATGATGGAGCAGTGCTCCGAAAGCAAGTACTTGCAAATCAATCTGTTGGACTATAACCTGGTGTTATGTGGTGTTTAACTTTGTCCAGGTTAGGGTGGACTGACCATGCTAAATTACCCATAGTGCCCAGGGATGTGCAGGTTAGGGTGGATTGGCCGTGCTAAATTACCCATAGTGCCCAGGGATGTGCAGGTTAGGGTGGATTGGCCGTGCTAAATTACCCATAGTGCCCAGGAATGTGCAGGTTAGGGTGGATTGGCCGTGCTAAATTACCCATAGTGCCCAGGAATGTGCAGGTAAAGTGCATTACTCAGGGTTAAATGTAGAGCAATAGGGGAATGGGTTTGGGTGGGTTACCCTTCGGAGGATCGGTGTGGACTCGTTGGGCCGAGTGGCCTGCTTCCACACTTTGGGGGATTCTCTGAAGAGAACGGGTTTGTCCAAACTGTACAATGCAGTGCAGCGCAGGCGCAGCGTCGGGCGGGCCTGAGAGCCGGCCGAAGCAGGCGCAGTGTGGTGTGACCTGTTGTCGACTTCGCTCCGCCCCTTCGCACGCCCCCTTGACCCGCTCCGCCCCTTTGCACGCCCCCTTGACCCGCTCCGCCCCTTCGCACGCCTCCTTGACACGCCCCGCCCCTTTGCACGCCCCCGTGACTTGCTCCACCCCCTCGCGCCTTTAACGTCATGACGGGGAAGTGTCCCTGTCAGGTTTGAGTGGAACTCCCTCCCTCTGGGCAGCTCTTCACCCTGAGAGGGATGGGGAAGGGGGGGGAAATCTGTTCACTTGTAGCAACTGGAGTGAATCCAGGGAGGGAGGAGACTCTGCAAACTCAGGTTTGTGTCTTAGTTACTCGGGTGAGGTTGGGGGGGGAAAGATAGAGATTGGGAAATGGGTGGGATAGATATCTTTTATGTTTTACTTTATCTTTTCTTTTCTACCCTGGACTGATAGTGGTGACCTTTAAAATCCCTTTTTACAGGGTATTTGAAGATCTGAAGACTGAAGTTTCAAAATCAACAGATGAAGGGCTTTTGCCCAAAACGTCGACTCTCCTGCTCCTGACCTGCTGTGCTTTACCATCACTGCACGTTCCGACTCTGACTCTCCAGCGTCTGAAGTTCTCACTTTGACGTCAATGTGACAGTCACTCAATCCATCGGGACCGCAACGGTTTTCAACTCTGATTCTGTGAGAAGGAGCAAAGCTTTTTGGTTCCTGTTTGAGTATGTTTTCAGCATCAGTGGGACTGGATGATAGACCCTGTCGTTGCAGTGCACTGAGAGTGGAGCCTGAAACAGTTATACGGCCTGGGAAGAGGAAGTCAGGGTGGGGAGGGGCTCCACATGTTTGTGTGTGGCTGAAGCTTCCACCATGAAGAAACCCGAGGAATCACGCCCCGTAGAAAAACCATGGAAGTGTGGCGACTGCAGGAAAGGCTTCTGTTTCCCATCTGCCCTGGAGACTCATAGGTGCAATCACACCGGGGAGAGGCTGTTCCCCTGCCCTGAGTGCGGGAAGGGCTTCATCAATTCCTCCCACCTGCTGACATAGCAGCAGGTTCACACTGGGGAGAGGCCATTCACCTGCCCCGTATGTGGGAAGCATTCAGTCAGATGGGCAACTTGCGGAAAAACCAGCGGGTCTGCACCAGAGAGAAGCCCTTCAGCTGCCCTGAGTGAGGGAAGAGCTTCACGTGCCATCGCAGGGTGATTGAAGGAACAACGGTTGAGTGCAATATTGGATTGGACTATCAAACCGGTTCCAGGGACTACCGGGTTTGAATCCCGCTGTGGCAGATGGTGGAATTGGAATTCGGTCAGAAATCTGGAATTCAGAATCTAACAATGAAACCACTTTCGGGAGGTGGGGGGTGGAGAAACCCCCATCTGATTCAGTCACGTCCTTTTTTTTGGGAAGGAAACTGTCATTGTGGGAAAGAATTCACTCAGTCATCCCAGCTGCATCCTTGAGCAGGTCTGGCCCACACATGACTCCAGACCCACAGCAGTCTGGTTGACTCAACACTCCCACCTCCTGGAGAATGAGTGGGGAGAAAATTACTTGGAAACAGGGTATGGGTTGAAATTGGTGAGTGAGGCAGCACTTCCCACAGGTTAAGGCTGTACCAAGGATCCAATTACAAAGGGACAACTTGGTGGTGACTAATAGTAAAGGAGGGAGTGTGTGCACTTTGAGCTTGAGCTGTTTAAAAAATATAACCTACTTTTTCTACACCTTTTTGCTGGGGGGATCTGAAGCTGTAACTTACCGCTGGGCTCAGACTCTTAATGAAAGACTCTTATTGAGCTCCAGGAGGTTTTTGTTTTAAAGCTGCTTACTTCTTATAGCCTCCTGCACTAAGTTTCCAGTGTAGTGTATCAGACGGAGCAGTGAATGAGAAGCTATTATTGTTAGAAATGGTAATTTTTTTGTGAGTACAGGTACTGCATTATTTCATTAGCATTGTAAAGTTTCCTGACAGCACCAGGAGGTGTGGGCTGTGTTCACTAGAAACGATGTGGAAGTGCTGGTGTTGGACTGGGGTGAATAAAGTTAAAAATCTTTCAACACCAGGTTATAGTCCAACAGGTTTGTTTGGAAGCACAAGTTTTTCAGAGTGCTGCTCCTTCATTCGGTGGTTGTGGAGAATAAGATCATGATCATAGAATTTATAGTCAAAGCAGTCGAGTGTCATGGAGATGTGATTCATTAAACAATTTTAGATTAAATATTTCATCGTTTAGAATTGGCTTCTGTTCTTTGATATGTTAATCCCAGAATGTAATTTAACTGCAGAGCTTTTCTAACAAGCGTGTCAGTCTGATTCGACATTGGGACCCAGACAGAATTCACACCTATTGTCAGAAAACCTCTGTATTTAAATGACGTTCTGAAAGGGCTGATTTTAAACATTTGAGAATAGCTACAATGATATATTCAGAAACATAGTTGAAGTCTGAAAGCATGTTCAATTTTTTTTACAAGAGCTGCTGAAATCTTTCTGAAACTTGAACTAAAAAATGTGCAGTGAGGCCACAGCTCAGGACAGGCTGGAAGGGGTGTATGGCTTATTCCTTGTTTTGTGAAATTGGTTCCAACTATGTAAAAATAGTCACAGAGCGGGAAACAAACCCTTCAGTTCATGCCGACCAGATATCCTAAATTAATGTAGTGATGCATTTGCCCCATACCCCATAAATTCTTCTTTTCATATACCCATCCCGATGCCTTTTAAATGTTGTAATTGTACCAGTCATCACCACTTCCTTTGGCAGCTCATTCCATACACACACCACTCTCTGTGTTAAAAGGTTGCCCCTGAGGTCCCTCATAAATCTTTCTGGTCTCACCCTAAATCTATGCCCTCTAGTTCTGAACTCTCCCTACCCTGGGGAAAAGACATACAAAAGTTGAATAGCCATTAAAATGCAAAAAGAATACAATGTTGAACCACAGGGGGAATAAAAAATTGACTTTTGAACTCCTATTGGCATTTGGACACTTAAAATCTGTCAGGAACAGTAGCATCTCCACAGGGAATACTGAGCATGACCTTCGGTGTCAGCAAGCACTGCACGTGCTTGAAAGGGCACGCGACCTTTTTTTGAAGAACCAATAGGATGCCCTGGAGGACCGAAAGGGGGCGGGTCCTCCTGCCAATCAGAGCCGCCGTATTGTCTGAATGCGGAAGTTGGACCTTGAGCTTCTGCTTCTGCTCCTCTCTCTCTCTCTCTGAATGAAGATTGAACTTTACTCCCAGACTGCAACATTTTTCCTCCATTCAATATCTGTGAGTATGGCCCTTTTTTCTCGCCCAATGCTTCCATTTCTTTTTCATGCTGGGGTTCAATTGTTGACTTGCAGAAACTGAAAGGAAAGAGCGAATTCAGAGAGGGGATACTTGTGCAATGTTGGTCTGTGTCTCAATTGGCAAACATATGGCAACTGCAGTACCACCGTGTGAAGTTATAGCCTTTGTTGTGATACAAAAAAATGCCCAAAGGAGGTGCATTATTTAAATGGTGATACATTGGAATGTGGAGAAAGTGAGGACTGCAGATCAGTCGAAAAGTGTGGTGCTGGAAAAGCACAGCAGGTCAGGCAGCATCTGAGGAGCAAGAGAGTTGATGTTTCAGGCACGAGCCCTTCTTCAAGAATGATGTGTGGATGGACAAATGGGTCTCAGCGTCCTTCTACACCAGTCACTGCCAGTTGTCAGACGGGTGCAGCAAGCGATCAGCAAGGCAAGTGGTATATTAGGAGGAGAAAGTGAGGTCTGCAGATGCTGGAGATCAGAGCTGGAAATGTGTTGCTGGAAAAGTGCAGCAGGTCAGGCAGCATCCAGGGAACAGGAGAATCGACGTTTCGGGCATAAGCCCTTCTTCAGGAATGAATGAATCGTGGTATATTAGCAAGTGGAATTGAGTTCAGAAGTGGGGATGCCTTCCTGCAGTTAGATTAGATTACTTACAGTGTGGAAACAGGCCCTTCAGCCCAATAAGTCCACACTGACCCGCTGAAGCGCAACCCACCCAGACCCATTCCCCTACATTTACCCCTTCACCTAACACTATGGGCAATTTAGCATGGCCAATTCACCTAACCAGCACATTTTTGGATTGTGGGAGGAAACCCACGCAGACACCGGGAGAACATGCAAACTCCACACAGAGTCACCTGAGGCGGGAATTGAACCCGGGTCTCTGAAGTGGATGGTTATGGGGGAAGGCAAGAAAATGGTTTTAAGACGAGAACAGAACTGTTCAAGTCAGACAGCACAGGAACACGATTAGAGTGGTGCTGGAAAAGCACAGCAGGTCAAGCAGCATCCGAGGAGCAGGAAAATCGACGCTTTGGGCAGGAGCCCCTCCTGCCCGAAATGTTGATTTTCCTGCTCCTTGGATGCTGCCTGACCTGCTGTGCTTTTCCAGCACCACACTAATCGTGGCTCTGATCTCCAGCATCTGCAGTTCTCACTTTCGCCGAGCACAGAAACAGACCCTTCAGCCCAACTAGTCCATGCTGACTATGTTTGCAAACTAAACTAGTCCCACCTGCCTGTGTTTGGCCCGTATCCCTCCAAACCTTTCCTATTCATGTACATCTCCAAATGTATTTTAAATCTTCACCTCACCTATACCCCTCATGATTTTATAAACCTCTGTAAGGTCACCCGTGCTCAAATGAAAGTAGTCCCAGCCTCTGCATCGCTATGTAGGGAGAACCATATCCATTTATGATCTGTTCAATGCTGGTGCAGGCACGAAAGACCAAATAGTCTACTCCTGCTCCCAATTCTCACTCTGTGTCCAGGACAGCAAGAGACCATCAGATGGAGGAGCAGAAACACAACCTCCCAACTCCTGTACTCCTGGAGGGCAAAAAGACATGGCTTTGGCGACTAGAGTTAAGGAGAATCCAAAGGGTTTTTACAAATACATTAAGGGCAAAACGGTAACTAGGGGGAGAATAGGGCCCCTCCAAGATGAGCAAGGTGGCCTTTCTGTGGATCCGCAGGAGATGGGGGAGATACTAAACAAGTATTTTGCATCCGTGTTTACTATGGAGAAGGACATGGAAGATATAGAATGTAGTCAAATAGATGGTGACATCTTGAAAAATGTTCATATTACAGAGAATGTGGTGCTGGATGTCTTGAAATGCATAAATCCCCAGGACCTGATCATGTGTACCCTAGAACTCTGTGGGAAGCGAGGGAAGTTGCTGAGATACTTGTATCATTGATAGTCTTCTGGCACCTCACCTGTGACTGAGGTTGGCTAACGTGGTGCCACTGTTTAAGAAGGGCAGTAAGGACAAGCCAGGGAACTATAGACCTGATGTCGGTGGTGGGCAAGTTGTTGGAAGGAATCCTGAGGGACAGTATTTATACATTTGGAAAGGCAAGGACTGATTAGGGATAGTCAACATGGCTTTGCGCATGGGAAATCATGTCTCACAAACTTGATTGAGTTTTTTGAAGAAGTAACAAAGAGGATTGATGAGGATAGAGCAGTGGGCGTGATTTATGTGGACTTCAGTAAGGTGTTCGAGTTTAGATCTCATGGAACACAAGGAGGACTTGCTCAAAGATAGATGGTGGTGGAAGGTAGATTTTCAGACTTGAGGACTGTGACCAGTGGAGTGCCACAAGGATCGGTGCTGGGTTCACTACTTTTCATAATTTATGTAAATTATTTTGATGTGAACATAGGAGGTATAGTTAGTGAGTTTGCAGATGACACCAAATTGGAGGTGTAGTGGACAGCGAGCAAGGTTACCTCAGATTTACAACGGGATCTTGATCAGATGGGCCAATGGCTGAGGAGTGGCAGATGGAGTTCAATTTAGATAAATGTGAGGGGCTGCATTCTGGAAAAGCAAATCAGAGCAGGATTTATAGATTTAATGGTAAGGTCCAGGGGAGTGTTGCTGAACAAAGAGACCTTGGAGTGCAGGTTCATAGCTCCTTTAAAAGTGGAGTTGCAGGTAGATAGGATAGTGAAGAAGGTATCCTTTCCTTTATTGGTCAGAGCATTGAGTACAGGAGTTGGGAGGTCATGTTTCAGCTGTATCACACTTGTGGAATATTGCGTGCAATTCTGGTCTCCTTCCTTTTGGAAGGATGTTGTGAAACATGAAAGGGTTCAGAAAAGATGAACAAGGATGTTGCCAGAGTTGGAGAGTTTGAGTTATAGGGAGAGGCTGAAGAGGATAGAGCTGTCTTCTCTGGAGCATCAGAGGCTAAGGGGTAACTTTGTAGAAGTTTATAAAATCATGGACAGGGTAAATTAGACAAAGTCTTTTCCTGGGGCGGGGGAGTCGAGAACTAGAGGACATTAGTTTAGTGTGAGGGGGCAAAGATGTAAAGTCCCCCACCATAACCACCATATTATTCTTACTGATAACTGAAATCTCCTTACAAATCTGTTTCTCAATTTCCTGCTGCCTCTTGGGAGGGGGGTGATTATCCCTTTCTTATTTCTCAGTTCCACCCAAATAACTTTCCTGGATGTATTCCCAAGAATATCCTACTTAAATACAGCTGTAATACCAACCCTTATCAAAAACCACTCCCCACCTCGCTTGCCCCCTTTTCTATCCTTCCTATAGCATTTGTAGTGTGGAACATTAAGCTGCCAGTCCTGTCCATCCCTGAGCCACGTTTCTGTGATTACTATGATATCCCATGCCCTGACTTCATCTGCATTCCATGTTAGGCCTCTTGCATTGAAGTAAATACAATTTAATTTATCAATCCTAACTTGTTCTCTGCTTTGTCCTTGCCTACCCTGACTGCTTGACTCACTCCTTTTCCCAATTGTACCAGTCTCAGATTGATCTCTTTCCTCACTATTCCCACCTTACTAGTTTAAAGCCTCCTGAGCAGCTCTCGCAAATCTCCCTGTCAGTATATTAGTCCCCTTCCAATTTAGGTGCAATCCGTCCTTCTTGTACAGGTCACTTCTACCCCAGAAGAGATTCCAACAATCCAAAAATGTGAGCCCTTCTCCCCTGCACAAGCTCCTCACTCATACATTCATCTTTTCTATCCTCCTATTCCTACCCTCACTAGCTCATAGCACTGAGAGTAACCCAGATATTACGACCCTCTAGGACCTTCTTATTTAAATTCCTGCCTAATTTTCTTTGACCCTTCAGAATCTCATCCTTTTCCCTTCCGCTGTCATTGGTTCCAGTGTGTACAATGACCATCTGCTTGTCCCCCTCCCCTTTCAGAACATTCTCCACCCTCTCTGAGACATCCTTGATCCTGGCACCAGGGAGGCAACACATCATTCTGATTATTCGCTGCTGGCTGCAGAAATGTCTCTCTGTGATGATGTCCCCTGTCACAATCATCGCTTGGACCCCAGCATACCCCTCATTTCATTAGACCCTGTCTCAGTACCAGAAACTTGGCTGTTCATGCTACATTCCCCAGTCCATTACCCCCTAAATTTTCCAAAACTGCATATTTGTTTGAAACGGGGATAGCCACAGAAGATTTCTGCACTATCTGTTTACCTCTCCTACCTTTCCTGGTGTTACTTCATCTATCTGACTGTATCTGCAGCTTTTCTCCCTTCCTATAACTATCTATCACTCCCCCTAGCTCTTGTAAATTCCTCATTGCCTCGAACTGTCGCTCCAACAGATCCAGTCGATCTGATAGGATTCGTGACCAAGGACACTTGCTGCAGGCAATCGTCAGTAACGTGGAAATTCTCCCTAATCTCCCATTTCCGACAGGAAGGGCATATCACTATACTAAAGGCCATCTTTACTCATCCAAAATCTACACACCCAGAAGATAACAATGTCTTTTTGCTCTTAAAAAGAAGTGCTCCAGGCTAAGTTAGCATTTATCACTTATACTTTTAAAATTTAATCAAGAGACATTTTAATAAAACATTATAATCAAGAAAGAACCCATTCAGCTCACTTCTGAACATTGAATAAAAAAACTACGTTCGAACCCAAAAGAAACCCAACCTTCAGGGGGCTGGGGCGAGCAAAACTATCGCCCCGCCCCCATTGTTTCCGAATTCGCGGAGGACTCTCCCAACCACGCCCCCTGAACGGAGGATGACATCACTCATCATGTCCCCGCCCCTATACGAGCTGGCGCGTGCGCAGTGTAGCTCCCGCAGCGGGACGGCGGCAGTGTTGCTGATGGCGCCAGGGGCCTAAGGGACCAGGACAAAAACCGCTGGGAAAGGCTGAGCAGGTCCAGCAGCGCGTTTCGGCTCCGGGGATCCTTCTTCCGAACACGGACAGGTCTCAGAAACATCCCGGAGGAGGTCGCCAGCCCCGATCGCCAAGACCTGGCACCTGCCCCCGGGGAGAGGAGACAGTGAGACAGGGTAGGATTGGGAACCGCGGGAGGAGGGAGACTGGGAGTTTATAAACTCCTAGGGGGAGGCCTCAGGCCTCCAATAGAAGCCCCGCAGGCTCAGTGCTTACTTCACCGGCGAAGGAGCATTCGGGTTGCCCGGGCAACCGGCGGCCATCTTTGTGAGGGTCAGGCGGAAGTTGTCTTTGGGCCTGGAGCGCCCGGCGGCCATCTTTGTGAAGATCGGGCGGAGGTTGTCTTTGGGCCGTCATCGCGGGCGGCCATCTTGGTGAAGGCACCGTCCGCTGTCATTTCCGGGAGAGAATTCCAACTTCGGGGCAGCCTTTGTGTCAATTAGAATTTCCTCATTTCACTCTGAGAGACCTGGCCCTGAGCTTGGTCTGTGTGGCCTTAAAACAGGAAAAGGGAATGGGAGAGAGGTCCAGAAAAAAAAACACTTAGATGGGCTGTGAATTTGAGATGAAATAATGTGATAATCTGTGGCACTGGAACAGAATGTGGGTGCTTCCAAGATGGCAGTGACCAGGAAAGCATTGACGTGTTGATGTTAGTTTCAGTTTGTAGACAAGAGAAAAGGGCGAACACCAGGAGTGGAGGAAAGACATGAGGATGGATTTGAACTTCAATGCAGGGGGAGGGATCATGTGTAGGATTCAAACTTAATACATTCAGCGAGTAGATAGGAAAAGTGTTCTGTAGAAAGTCGAACTGTCCCCTAATTTTTTAAAATCTGTGCTCACAGTGATGTCTTTTGAACGTTTCTTTTCAGGATGATGCAAGTTTCAGATGGGAAACTCAAGACAAACATCATAGCATGGAAACAGACCCTTCAGTCCAACTCATCCATGCTGACCAGATATCCCAACCAAATCTAAATCCACTTGCCAGCAGCTAGCCCATATCCCTCTGAACCCTTCCTATTCATATGCCCATCCAGATGCCTTTTACATGTTGCAATTGTACTAGCCTGTACCACTTTCTCTGGCAGCTCATTCCACACACGCACCATCCTTTGAGTGAAAAAGTTGTTCTTTGGGTCTCTTTTATATCTTTCCCCTCTCACCCTAAGCCTATGCCCTTCAGTTCTGGATGTCCCCCAGCCCAGGGAAAAGACTTTTGTCTATTTATCCTATCCATGATTATGATTTTATAAATCTCTATAAGGTCAGCCTCCAACGCTTCAGGGAAAACAGCCCCAGCCTATTCAACTTCTCCCTATAGCTCAAATCCTCCAACCCTGGCAACATCCTTGTAAATCTTTTCTGAACCCTTTCAAGTTTCACAACATCCTTCCGATAGGAAGGAGACCAGAATTGCATGCAATATTCCAAAAGTGGCCTAACCAATGTCCTGTACAGCCACAACATGACGTCCTAACTCCATTAATTAATACTCCGACTAATAAAGGAAAGCATACCAAACACCTTCACTGTCCTATCTACCTGTAACATCACTTTCAACGAGCTATGCACCTGCACTCCAAGGTCACTTTGTTCAGCAACACTCCCTGGGACCTTACCATTAACTGTATAAGTCCTGCTAAGGTCAGCTCAAGATTTGACAATTGGATGACTTGGGCTGGGGTTTGGATCACCAGGTGCTGGGGATTTGTAAACTTTTCATCCCATCAATTTCGCCAACATCATTTCTACACAACTGCTCATTTCCTTCAGTTCTGTCCTGAATGGACCATGTGTTCCCCAACATTTTGGGGATGTTTCTTGTGTCCTCCTTTGTGAGGATCAAAGCAACGTATGTGGTGAATTGGTCTGCCATCTCTTTTTTCCACATGAGACCTTTGCCTGTTTCTAAGTGTAATTGTTTTCACTAATGCTTTTTTTGCCTCTTCACATACCCCATTTCCCCTTTTCATCAATCCTTTTGTTGAAACCTGAACTGCTCCCAGTCTTCAGATCTGCTGCTTTAGTTTTAGTCAATTTGTACGCCACTTCTTTGGATCCACTGCTATAGAAAGAGGCTGAACAGGCTGGGGCTGTTTTCCGCGGAGAATCGGAGGCTGAAGTGTGACCTTATAGAGGTTTATAAAATCATGAAGAGCATGGATAGGGTAAATAGGCAAGGTCTTTTCCCTGGGGTGGGGAAGTCCAGAATGGGTGGGTAATTGGTTCAGGGTGGGGGAGAGGGGCAGGTGTAAAACTGACCAAAAGGGCAATGTATTCACCCAGAGGATGGTACGTGTAAGGAATTAGCTTCCAGAGGAAGTGGTGGAGGCTGGTACAATTACAACATTTAAAAAGGCATCTGAATGGATATATATGAATAGGAAGGGTTTAAAAGAATATGGGCTAATGCTGGCAAATGGGATTTGATTGGAATATCGACAATAGGTGCAGGAGTAGGCCATTCTGCCCTTCGAGCCTGCACCGCCATTCATTATGATCATTGCTGATCATCCTTAATCAGTATCCTGTTCCTGCCTTATCTCCATAACCCTTGATTCCACTGTCACTGAGAGCTCTATCCAACTCTTACTTAAATGAATCCAGAGACTGGACCTCCACTGCCCTCTGGGGCAGAGCATTCCACACAGCCACCACTCTCTTGGTGAAGAAGTTTCTCCTCATCTCTGTCCTAAATGGTCTACCCGTATTTTTAAGCTGTGTCCTCTGGTTCGGCACTCATCCATCAGCGGAAACATGTTTCCTGCTTCCAGAGTGTCCAATCCTTTAATAATCTTATGTCTCAATCAGATCCCCTCTCAGTCTTCTAAACTCAAGGGTATACAAGCCCAGTCGCTCCAGTCTTTCAGCGTAAGGTAGTCCTGACATTCCAGGAATTGACCTCATGAACCTACGCTGCACGCCCTCAATAGCCAGAATGTCTTTTCTCAAATTTGGAGACCAGAACTGCACACAATACTCCAGGTGTGGTCTCACCAGGGCCCTTTTCAGCTGCAAAAGGACCTCTTTGCGTCTATACTCAATCCCTCTTGTTATGAAGGCCAGCATGCTATTAGCATTCTTCACTACCTGCTGTACCTGCATGCTTACCTTCATTAGCTGGTGTACAAGAACACCAAGATCTCTTTGTACTGTTTGGTACAAGCGTGTTGGACCAAAGGGTGTTTCTGTGCTGTATGTCTCTATGACCCTGGCTTTCCAACGATGTTTGCCATGTCTGTATGTTCAGTTTTTCTCTGGTGTCGGTGTTAATGCCTCGATGTCTCATTTTGCTCCCCCCTTCCCGGGTCGTTAACCATTTTGCGTCTGGTTCTTCCTCAAGAAGCTGATTGCAGGTTCACCCTGAATTGGCACTTTTCTTTTTTTGCTTCCCAAAATCAGACCTGCTCACTCTCAGCAGGATCCCAGTGTTGTGAAAGCTATTCACTTCCAGGTGGAATTATCCAAAATGCACAGAGATGTCAGTCTTGATGTTTTTCAGCCCCTGGAAGATCCTTCAGGAGAATTAGTTAGAGCGGAGTGAGATGGTGCTTTTAGTTTTATGGAATAAAGAAAAGTATTCCGTAGAAAGTAGCATTCCTTGTTCAGAATTTCCACCCTGGACTGACAGTGATGACCTTTGTAATCTCTTTTTACAGAGTATTTGAAGATCTGAAGACGGAAGTTTCAAGATCAACAGATGAAGGGCTTATGCCCAAAACGTTGACTTTCCTGTACCTCGGATGCTGCCTGACCTGCTGTGCTTTTTCAGCGCCGCACTTCTCGATTCTGACTCTCCAGCGTCTACAGTCTTCACTTTGATGTCAATGTCTGACAGTAACTCAGTCCATCGGGAACGCAACAGTTTTCAACTATGAGTCTATGAGAAGGAGGAAAGCTTTTTGGTTCCCGTTTGAGAACATTTTCAGCATCAGTGGGACTGGATGAGAGACCCAACTGTTGCAGCGCACTGAATGAGGAGCGTGTAGCAGCTATACAGCCTGGAAAGAGGAATTCACGACGTGGAGAGCGTCTACACGTGTTTGTGCGCGACTGAAGCTTCGGCCATGGAGAAAGCCGAGGAATCCTGCCCCGTGGAGAAACCATGGAAGTGTGGTGACTGTGGGAAAGGCTTCCGTGCTCCATCTGCCCTGGAGATTCATCGGCGCAGTCACACCGGAGAGAGGCCGTTCTCCTGCCCTGAGTGCAGGAAGGCCTTCAGCAATTTCTCCGCCCTGCAGGCCCACCAGCAGGTCCACACAGGGGATAGGCCGTTCCCCTGCACTGAGTGCGGGAAGATCTTTAGCAATTCCTCCATCCTGCTGACCCACCGGCGGGTCCACACGGGGGAGAAGCCCTTCAGCTGCCCTGAATGTGGGAAGGCCTTCAGCTATTCCTCGGACCTGCTGAAGCATCAGCGGGTCCACACCGGGGAGAGGCCCTTCAGCTGCCCCGAGTGCGGGAAGGCCTTCAGCAATTCCTCCAACCTGCTGAAGCATCAGCGGGTCCACACCGGGGAGAGGCCCTTCAGCTGCCCCGAGTGTGGGAAGGCCTTCAGCGATCCCTCTGCCCTGGTGAAGCACCGACGAGCCCACAAGGGGGAGAGGCCCTTCAGCTGCCCCGAATGCGCGAAGGGCTTCACCCACTCCTCCCACCTCCTGAGCCACCAGCGAGTTCACGTGCCATCTCAGGGGGAATTGAAGGAGTGACGGCCGAGTGCCATTATCGACTGGACTATCAACGGAGTTGCAGGGAGTCCCGGGTTCATTTCCCTCCGCGACGGATGGTGGAATTTGAATTTGGTCAGAAATCTGGAGTTCAGAATCTAACGGTGAAACCATTTTAGGGGTGTGGGGGTGGAAGAAACCCCCATTTGATTCACTCAGTCGTCCCAGCTGCATCCTTTATCCGGTCTGGCCTGTACGTGACTCCAGACGCACAGCAGTGTGGCTGATTTCCATCCCCCCCCCCCCCCCCACTCAAAAAGCCCCTGCCAAATGGGTGAGGAGGAACTTACTTGGATACAGAGTACGGGTTGAAATTGCTGAGTGAGGCAATACTCCCTCTGGGTTACGGTTGTACCAAGGATCCAATTACAAAGAGATGACTCCGTGCTGACCAATATTAAAGAAGGGGGGCGGGGGATGTGGTGTCTGTGTGCACTTTGACCTTGAGGTGTTTTTTAAAAAAATCTGCTATGTTTTCTCTGCTTGTTTGCTGGGGAGAATCTGAAGCAGTAACAAAGTTGGGTCACAATAAAGGTTACTTAAACTTACCCCCGGCTCAGACTCTCATTGAAGGCTTTGAGCTCCAAGAGGTTTTTGTTTAAAGCTGCTCATTTCTTTCAGCCTTCTGCACTAAGTTTCCAATGTCGTGTATCAGATGGAGCAGTGAATGAGTAGCTAGTATCGTTAGAATTTTTTCAGGAGTGCAGAGTGCGCCATGTCATCGGCATTGTAAAGTTTCCTGGCAGCACCAGGAGCTGTGGGCTGTGTTCACTGGAAACGATGTGGAAGTGCCGGTGTTGGACTGGAATGGATAAAGTGAAAAAAATCACAGCACCAGGTTATCATCCAACAGATTTATTTGGAAGCACTAGCTTTCGGAGTGCTGCTCCTTCATCGGGTAGCTATGGAGCAGGAACATATAGCAACCGATCAAAGTGTCATACTACTGATAGGATATATAGAACAAATCAAGATTGTGGTTTAGTCTTTCATCTTCTAGAATGGGTTGCGGGTTTTGGTTCATTAATATGTAAAGCTCAGAAGTACTTTTGAGTCGCATTCTTGAGATGACTTAAGGTTTTATAGAAATCAGTGACATCTCAGCTCAGTACATGAAGGATGTGAGGTTTGACTCTGTCTGTATCCCAATCTTGAATCAGACTGGTTCCATTTCCAAAGTAGGAATTTATAAAATATTACATGGATTGACTGTCTGCTGATTGTGTGCTTTTTTGATCAAAATTGAATGTATCTGCAAATGCAAATTCACCCCATAAACCTGTGTGTGTGTGTGTGTGCGCGCGCGCGCGCGTGCGTGAGAGTTTGCCTAAGAGTATATGTTTGCCTGTGTGCATGCTTGGTAATGTATGAGTGTGATGGAGTATAAGCCTGTGAGAGTGTTGGGTGGTGTGTATCTGTGTCTGAGACAGAGCGTGTGTACGAGAGAGGTATAGATAAAAGTGAGGAATTGCATTTTGCTTAAAAAAAGGGGAGGACTTGTAGCAGTTACTGGCAGGGCCCTGGGTTATGTTGTAGGACAGAGACATGGGGGTGTGGTTCAGGTACATAGGTCTTTGAAATTTGCATCACTGGTAGTCAAAGTGGTTAAGAGTTGTTTAGCCCACTTGCCTTCATTGTTCACACTGTTGAATGTTGGAGTTGGGACATCATTTTGAAATTGTACAGGATGTTGGTGAGGCCACTTTTAGAACATTGAGTACAGTTCTGGTCGCCCTGTTATAGGAAGAATACTATTAGAGAAGGTTCGGTAAAGATTTACCAGGATGTTGTCGGGACTGAAGGGTTTGAGTTATAAGGAGAGGCTGAGACTTTATTCACTGGAGTGGAGGTTGAGGGGTGATCTTATTGAGATTTGTAAAATCATGAGGGGTGTAGGCAAGGTGACTAGCAAAAATAGTGAGGAGTATGTTTGGTTATGTCGAGTCACGGGGAAAAATAAATATTGGCTCAACCGTTTCTTTTTCTCCTATTGGCATTTGGACACTTAAATTTGTCAGTAATCGCAATATTGCCACAGAGTGTACAGCGCATGCTCCTCGGTGTCAGCAAGAACAGCGCATGCTCCTAGCTGTCCGCTGCAATGGGGCGCGATCTTCTTTAGAAGCTAATGGGGAGCCTTGGAGGACCGGAAGTAGGAAGTCCTCCTGCCAATGAGAACATCCACTATTGTCTGAATGCGGAAGTTGTCCCATGAGCTTCTGAAGCTGATCCTGCACCTCTCTCTCTCTGAATGAAGATTGAGCTTCACTCCATGATGCAACTTCCTTCCTCTGTTTGACATTGTGAGTACGGCACTCTCTTTTCCATTTCTTTATTTCATTGTGGGCTTTAATTGTTGACTCGCAGTAACTGAATGTAAAGACTGAATCCAGGGAGGAGCAGACTCAGGAAATGTTGATCCAGATCGGTGTCTCAATTGGCAAAAACAGTCCCACAGTGTGAAGTTATAGCCTTTGCTGTGGGGGGAAAAAACAGCAGAAAGGAAGTGCATTGTTTAAATGGTGATATATTGGGATGTGGGGAAAGTGAGGACTGCAGGTGTTGAAGATCAGAGTCAAAAAGTATGGCACTGGAAAAGCACAGCAAGTCAGGCAGCTTCCAAGGAGCAGGAGAGTCGAAGCTAGAGGAATTGAGTTCAGAAGTGGGGATGCCTTCCTGCAGTTAGGGGGTCATTGAATATATTCAAGGCTGAGTTCATCTGATTTTTGAACAACAAAGAGGTGGATGTTTCTGGGGGAAGGCAAGAAACAGACCCTTCAGCCCAACTAGTCCGTGCTGACTATGTTCACAAACTAAACTCATTCCACCTGCCTGTGTTTGGCCCATATCTCTTAGAACCTTTCCTATTCATGTCCTTATCCAAACATCTTTTAAACGTTGTTACTGTACCTGCATCCACCATTTCCTCTGGACATTCATTCCACACACAAACCACTCTCTCAAAGGAAAAAGGTGCTCCTCATATCTTTTTTAAAATCTTTCTCCTCGCACCTTAAAAATTTGCTCCTAATCTTGAAACAACACCTGCCATTCACCTCATCTATGCCCCTCATGATTTTATAATTCTCTATAATGTCGCATCTCAACCTCCTGTGTTCCGTTGAAAACATCCCAGCCTAGGTAGATTAATATCCAGTTATGATCTGTTCAAAGCTGGTGCAGGCTCGAAAGACCAACTGACCTACTCCTGCTCCCAACTCTCACTATGTCCAGGACAGTAAGAGACCATAAGACAGGAGCAGACATTTGGCCATTCACACATCAGGTCTGTTCATACCATTCAATTGTGGCTGATCAGTTTGTCAACCCCATTCACCTGCTTTCTCCCAATACCTCTCGATCCCCTTGATACTCAAGAACCTATCTATTTCAGTTTTAAATATCCTCAGTGACCTGGCCTCCACAGCCTTCTGTGTCAAGGAATTCCATAGATTCACCACTCTCTGGCTGAAGTTTTTCCTTTTCTCCATTCTAAAAGGTCCTCTGTTCCTAGTCTCTCTTCCCAATTGAAACATCTTCCCAATGTCCAGGTCGTTCTGTATTATGTATGTTTCAATTAGATCTCTCTCCCCCCCCCGGTGAGTGTGGGCCTGTTAATCAGCATGAACCAGACCTTTAGGATGAGGTACAGCAGGGATTAGGTTCAGCAAACTGAGAATGGAGGGAGAGTGTGTGGGGTGGAGATTTTCAGCTTCTCTGGAATAAGGGAGGAAAGAGATATAAATCAGAATTGATCGGATGGGCTGATCGGCCAAAGAGTGGCAGGTGGAGTTTAATTTAGAGAAATGTGAGGTTTGCATTTTGGTCAAGCAATCCAGGCAGGACCTAAACAGTTAAGGGGAGTGTTGCAGAACAAAGAGACCTTGGTATGCTTTCCTTTATTGGTCAGAGCATTGAGTACAGGATTTGGCAAGTACTGTTGTGGCTGTGCAGGACATGTGGTTAGTCCACTTTTGGAATACTACATTCAGTTCTGGTCTCCCTGCAATAGGAAAGATGTTGTGAAACTTTGAAAGGGGTGGGAAAACTTTTATAAGGCTTGTTGGTAGAGTTGGAATATTTGAGGTACAGGGAGAGGCTGATAGGCCAGGGATATTTTCCCTGGAGCATCAGAGGCTGAGGGGTGACCTTATAAAAGTATATAAGGGGCATGGATCAGAGCAAGGTCTTTTCCCCAGGGTAGGGGAGTCCAGAACTAGAAGAACATAGGTTTAAGGCGAATGGGGAAAGGGAAGTGAGTAGAAACTTTTTCACGCAGAGGGTGGTGGATATATGGAACCTGCTGCCAGAGGAAGTCGTGGAGGCTGGAATAATGACACAATATAAAAGGCATCTGGCAAATGGAACTACATTAATTTAGGATGTCTGTCTAGGTTAGGGTGGATTAGCCATAGGATGTGCAGGTTAGGTGCATTCGTAAGGGTTAAATGCAGAGCAATGGCGGGGGGGAATGGGTGTGGGTGGGTTACCCTTCGGAGGGTCGGTGTGGACTCCCTGGGCCGAGTGGCCTGCTTCCACACTATGGAGCTTCTCCGAAGGAAAGCTGTTTTGCAAACGGCGCAGGCGCACTGCGGACCAGACGGCCGCTGTCCGGAGCAGGCGCAGTGTGGGGGTCCCCGCTGCCGGCCTCGCTCCGTTGGTGACGTCACAACGCGGACGTGCCATGTCAGGGGAACCCTTCATCCAGGGAGGAGGGGAATATGTTCACTTGTAGCAACTAAAGTGAATCCAGGGAGGGAGCAGACTCTGCAAACTCAAGGTGAGGAGAGACGGATAGATGGGGCGAGGGGGGGTGACCTGAAAGACTTTTATAAAATGAAGAGGTGAGGTGAGGGGAGAGAGGGTAATTAGACAAGGTCTTTTCCTTGGGATGGGGGAGTCCAGAACTGGAGGTTAATAAGTTAAGGTTGAGGACGGGAGTGGGGGCGGTGGTGATTTAAGCAACCTAAAGGGGTATTGTTTTCATGCAGAGGGTGGTGCATGTATGGAATGAGCTGCCAGAGGAAGTGGCTCAGGCTGGTACAATTGCAGTATTTTAAAAGTCATCTGGTTGGGGATATGAATAGAAAGGGCTCAGAGGGATATGGGCCAAGTGCTGGCAAATGGGACTAGATTAATTTCGGATATCTGGTCAGCACCAAAGAGTTTGATCCAAGTGTCTGTTTCTGTGCTGTATATCTGTGACTCTGGCTTTCCACAAACATTTGCCACATCTTTACATTCAGTTTCTCTCTGGTGTCTATGTTAATACCTTGATGTCTCACTTTGCTCCCCCGCTTCCCGGGGACGTAAACCATTTTGTGTCTAGTTCTTCTTCAAGAAGCTGCATTGCAGGTTCACACTGAATTGACACTCTTCCCAAATCAGACCTACTCACTCTTAGCAGTATCCCACAGATATTAACTTTCAGGTGGAGGTATCCAAAATTCAGAGAGATGTCGGTTTTGACGTTTTTGCTTTTCTGCCCCTGTAAGATCCTGAATCAGTACCTTCAGGAAAATTAGAGTGGAGTGAAAACAGAGGGGGAGGGAGAGTGGGATGGTGCTTTCAATTTTGTGGAATAACAAAAGAAAAGAATATTCCACAGAAAGTAGAATTCCTTGTTCAGAATTTTTAACCTGCACTGACAGTGATGGCTTTTGTAATCTCTTTTTACATTTGAGGATCTGAAGACGGAAGTTTCAAAATCAACAAATGAAGGGCTTATGCCCAAAACGTTGACTCTCCTGCTCCTCGGATGCTGCCTGACCTCTGCGCTTTTCCAGCGCTGCACTTTTCAACACTGACTCTCCAGTGTCTGCAGTCCTCACTTTGACATCAATGTCTGACAGTCACTCAATCCATCGGGAACGCAACGGTTTTCAACTCTGATTCTGTGAGAAGGAGCAAAGCGTTTTGGTTTCTGTTTGAGTACGTTTTCAGCATCAGTGGGACTGGATGAGAGACCCTACCGTTGCAGTGCACTCAGTGAGGAGCGTGTAATAGCTATACGGCCTGGGAAGAGGAATTCAAGTTGGGGACAGTCTCCACACATGTGCAGCTAAAGCTTCGGCCATGGAGAAACCCAAGGAATCCCGCCCTGTGGAGAAACGGTGGAAGTGTGGCGACTGCGGGAAAAGCTTCCGTGCTCCGTCTGCCCTGGAGGTTCATCGGCACATCCATACGGGGGAGAGGCCGTTCTCCTGCCCCGAATGCGGTAAGGGCTTTAGCCAGGACTCTACCATGCTGACCCACTGGCGTATCCACACAGGGGAGCGGCCATTCAACTGCCCCGAGTGTGGGAAAGCCTTCAGGAATTCCTCGAACCTGCTCAGGCACCAGCGGCTCCACACTGGGGAAAGGCCCTTCAGCTGCCCCGAGTGCGGGAAGGCCTTTGTCCGGGCCTCCCACCTCCTGACCCACCAGCGGGTCCACACGGGGCAGAAGCCCTTCAGCTGTCCTGAGTGTGGGAAGAGATTTACCCAGGCCTCCAACTTGCTGACTCACCAGCGAGTCCACACAGACGAAAGGCCCTTCAGCTGCCCCGAGTGCTGGAAAGGCTTCATCTGCTCCTCCCACCTGCGGAGGCACCAGCGAGTTCACGTGCCACCGCAGGGGGATTGAAGGAGTGACGGCCAAGTGCCATTATCGACTGGACTATCAACCCAGTTCCGGGGGCTCCCGGGTTTGAATTCCACCGCGACAGATGGTGGAATTGGAATTTGGTCAGAAATCTGGAGTTCAGAATCTAACGGTGAAACCATTTTCGGGGGTTGGGGGTGGTGAAACCCCCATCTGATTGACTCACATCCTTTTTAGGGAAGGAAACTGTCGTTGTGGGAGAGGATTCACTCAGTCGTTCCAGCTATCTCCTTTTACCCGGTCTGGCCTACACGTGACTCCAGACCCACAACAGTGTGGTTGACTCTCCACTGCCCTCCCCCTCCCCCCACCCCCCCCTCCCCCCACTGGCAAATGCGTGGAGAGAAACTTACTTGGAGACAAGGTATGGGTTGAAATTGGTGAGTGTGGCAGTATTTCCTATGGGTTACGGCTGTAGCAAGGACCCAATTACAAAGGGATAACTCTGTGCTGACCAATAGTAAAGGAGAGAGGTGGAGGGGGGGTGGCAGTGTGTGCGTTTTGACCTTGAGCTGCTTATTTAAAAAAAAACAGCAACTTTTTCGACCCCTTTTTGGTGAGGGGGGTGCGGGGGTGGAATCTGAAGCTGTAACAAAGTTGGGTCACAATAAAGGTTACCTGAACTTACTTACTGCCAGGCTCAGACTCTCATTGAAAGTTTTGAGCTCCAAGAGGTTTTTGTTTTAAAGCAGCCTCCTGCATTTTTTGCAGCCTCCTGCACTGAGTTTCCAATGTCGTGTATCAGATGGAGCAGTGAATGAGGAACTAGTATCGTTAGAAATTGTAAATTTTCCGTGAGTGCAGGTACTGCATCGTTTCATCAGCATTGTAAAGTTTACTGGCAGCACCCGGAGGTGTGGGTTGTGTTCACTAGATACGTGTATCTTTACAATTAAGAATACCTAAAATGATATATTCAGAAACATAGTTGAAGTCTGAAAGCATGTTAAATTTTTTAAAAGAGCTGTTGAAACCTTTCTGAAACTTGCACTGAATTATATGCAGTTTAACCACAGCTCAGGACAGGTTGGAAAGGGTGAATGGCCTGTTCATAGTCTTGTGAAATTGGTTCTGACTATGTAGAAATGAAGTCATAGAGTTGTACAGCATGGAAACAAACCCTTCAGTCCACGCCAACCAGATATTCTAACTTAACCTAGTGACCCATTTGCCAGAATTTGGCCAATGTCCCTCTAAACCCTTCCTATTCATATTCCCCATCCAGATGCCTTTTAAATGCTGTAATAATATCGGCCTTCACCACTTCCTCTGGCAGCTCATTCCATGAACTCACCACCCTCTGCGTGAAAAGGTTGCCCCTTAGGTCCCTCACAAATCTTCCACTCCCCCCCACCCTAAATCTATGCCCTCTAGTTCTGGACTCCCCCCGAACCCCAAACCTGGGGAAAAGAGATACAAAAGTTCATTTACTCCCCCCCCCCCCCCCCCCCCCCCCCAGGATAAAGAGTTGCCCAGAGGCAGGAGGTTTCACTCTGAACCTCACAAGACCAGTTCTGCGCAGTGACATCAACAATGGAACGAGGGGGTGGGGTAAGGTGTCTGGGTAATGGGGTGGGGCCAAGCCGCATGCAGTCCCTGCACCATTTGCAAAAATCCCAATCCGAGGAATCCGCCCGAGGCAGATAGGAAACGGAAGCCTTTCCTACAGGTGCCACACTTCCATGGTTTCTCCACGGGGCGGGATTCCACGGGTTTCTCCATGGCTGAAGCTTCAGCCGCTCACAAACGCGTGTGGAGCCCCTCCCCACCCTGAATTCCTCTTCCCAGTCCATATAACTGTTTCAGGCTCCACACTCAGTGCGCTGCAACAGTAGGGTCTCTCATCCAGTCCCACTGATGCGAAAACATACTCGAACAGGAACCAAAAAGCTTTGCTCCTTCTCACAGACTCGTAGTTGAAAATTGTTGCGGTCCCAATAGATTGAGTGACTGTCAGGCATTGACGTCAAAATAAGGACTGCAGACGCTGGAGAGTCAGAGTCGAAAAGTGTGGCGCTGGAAAAGCACAGCAGGTCAGGCAGCATCCGAGGAGCAGGAGAGTCAACGTTTCAGGCATAAGGCCTTTATCTGTTGATTTTGAAACTTCCGTCTTCGGATCTTCAAATACCCTGTGAAGACAGATTACAAAGCTCATCACTGTCAGTGCAGGGTAGAAATTCTGAATAGGCAATTTTACTTTCTATGGAATATTCTTGTGTTCTGTTATTCCACAAAATTGAAAGCACTCCCACATTCTCTTCCCCCTCTGTTCTCACTCCGCTCTAACTAATTCTCCTGGAGGTGCTGATTCAGGATCTTACAGGGGCAGAAAAGCAAAAACATCAAGACTGACATCTCTCTGCATTTTGGATAATTCCACCTGGAAGTGAATGTCTTTCACAACACTGGGATACTGCTGAGAGTGAGCAGGTCTGATTTTGGGAAGCAAAAAAAAGTGTGTCAATTCAGGGTGAATCGGGAATGCAGCTTCTTGAGGAAGAACCAGACACGAGATGGTTAACGTCCCCAGGAAGGTGCGAGCAAAATGAGACATCAAGGCATTCACACCGACATTAGAGAGAAAGTGAACCTATTGACGTGGCAAATATTAGTGGAAAGCCAGAGTCATAGAGATGTACAGCACAGAAACAGACCCTTTGGTCCAACTCATCAGTACCAACCAGGTATTCTAAATTAATCCAGTCCCATTTGTCAGCACTTGGCCTATGTCCTCTAAACCCTTTCTATTCATATACCCATCCAGATGCCATTTAATTGCTGTAATTGTACCATCCATCACCATTTCCTCTGGCAGCTCATTCCTTACATACAGCACTCTCTGAATATAGGAGTTGCCCCTTAGGTTCCTTTTAAATCTCACCCTCACCCTGAACCTATAACCCAGCCAGAGAAAAGACCTTGTCTATTTACCCTATCCATGCCTCTCATGATTTTATAAACATTTGTAGGGTCACCCTCAGCCTTTGGCGCTCGACAGAAAACAGCTCCACTCTGTTCAGCTCAAACCCTGACAACATCCTTGTCAATCTTATCTGAATCCTTTCAGGTTTTACAATATCCTTCCTCTAGCAGAGAGACAAAAACTGCACACGATACTCCAAAAGTAGCCAAACAAATGTCCTGGAGAGTGCACAACGTAACCTTCCAGCTCCAATACTCAGAGAACTGGGAAAGTTTTCAAAACCCACAAAAGACAACCGCGAAAGAATGGAGGTACAAACCGAACTTTTGCGGGTCAGCTTGGAACATCAGGGTGGGGGTATGGGAATGAGGGAAGGAAGCTGAATGTGCTGGAGCCAAGGCGCAGGAAGAACAGAGGATGCATAACCGGCTTGAAGCTGCAATGAGGAATATTGAATGTGCTGTACTTGTACCTGTTGCACTTACTTGTGGGAATTGGGTGCATTTTAAACATCAAAACAGAAAAGATATCTATTCTTCCCGCCTTCCCAACGTCGATCCTTCCGTCCCTTCTCACCCGGGTAACTAAGACGCATACCTGAGTTTGCGGAGTCTGCTCCCTCCCTGGATTCATTCCAGTTGCTACAAGTGAATAGATTTCCCCTCCTCCCATCTCTGTCTCCCTCCCAGGATGAAGAGTTGCCCAGACAGTGAGATTCACTCAAACGGACAGGGCCACTTCCCTGCTGTGACATCAACATATCAAGAGGCGTGTCACAGTTTGCAAAACCCCTTCCCTTCAGAGAATCCTCACAGTGTGGAAGCAGGCCACTGGGCCCAAAGACTCCATACCGACCCTCTGAAGGTTAACCCACCCACACCCATTCCCCTACACCCTGTTGCTGTACATTTACCCCGACTAACCTGCACATCCCAGGGCACTATGGGTAATTTGGCAAGGCTAACCCTCCCCCCCCCTCCCCCCTCCACAACCTGCACATCCCTGGGCACTATGGGTAATTTGGCCTAGCCAACCCCCCCCCCCCCCCCCGAACCTGCACATACAAATTCACTCCCATGGACGTGTGTGTGTATTTGCATGAAAGAGAATAAAAAATCTACATCAGTATCCCTCTGCCTATTTGATAACAGATGCTTTATTTCTGTTGGTGTAAATATTGTTGTAAATCATAGCTGGGTGCTAATAGTTAGTTGGAAGGGAGACAAAATTCCCCAAGTAGGGCACCACGAGAATCCTGGGAGAGCCCTATTTCTGGTTTACTTCCGAATGAACAAACATTAAGCATAAGCACCTATTTATTTCTAATTTTGTTTCATTTTTCTTGTTTAATTCCCTGTTATGACTACACTCTGTGCCTGGATGGTTGACCGGCTGGGAGATTGTGGGTTGGAGCTTGATTACTGAATGTTTTATTGTTCCAGAAGGTGTAATAGGGAACAGGGAGATCAACAGAGGACAGAGGAATCAGGACCTGAAACCCGACCTGACACCAGACTACCGTGTGATCAGTGCTTTGATGAGCAGTGCCAACCCTCTACCTTTACCTCGCTTCCCATCTGACTATCCCCTCCATATTCAGGATCCAATCCTTGTCATCCTGAAGCCATGTCTCTGTAAGGAGTCTCAGATCATAATTATTCTCTTCAATGTGTGCAGTCAATTCATTCACTTTTGTTACAATGCAGCACACATTCAGACACACTGTTTTTAGTTTCAATTTTTGTGACCGTTAAAATCCAGTTTTGATTGCTGGTATATTTACTCCCCTTGTCCCTTTCTATCATTCTCTGATGTTCATTTTCCACAGCACTACGTTACTCACTGGCCTTGATTTGGATTGGCCAGGCTAAATTGCCCAGAATGTCCAGTGATGTGCAGGTTAGGTGGGTTAGCCATGGGAAATGCAGGGTTATAGTTTCACAGTAATAGAAGCAGGAGTCGGCCATTTGGCCCTTCCAGCCTGCTCCACCATTCATTAAGATCATGGCTGATCTATCCATCAACTCAGCTCCTCCTCCCTGCATTGTCCCAACTACCCTTCATTCCCCTACCATTGCAAATACCCATTCAACTGTGTATTTGAGTTTAGAGTCATAGCGATGTACAGCATGGAAACAGACCCTTTGGTCCAACCCGTCCCATACCGACCAGATATCCCAACCCAATCTTGTCCCACTTGCCAGCACCCAAATGATATTTCTCCAAACCCTTCCTATTCATATACCCATCCAAATGCCTCTTAAATGTTGCAATTGCACCAATCTCCACAACTTCCTCTGGCAGGTCATTCCATATACACACCAGCCTCTGTGAAAAAGTTGCCCCTTTGGTCTCTTACATACCTTTCCTTTCTCACCCTAAACCTATGCCCTCTAGTTCTGGACTCCCCCACCCCAGGGAAAAGATTTTGTCTATTTATACTATCCATGCCCCTTTATGATTTTATAAACCACTATACGGTCACCCTTCAGCCTCTGACACTCCAGGGAAAACAGCCCCAGCGTGTTCAGTGTCTCCTTATAGCTCAAATCTTCCAACCCTGGCAACATCCTTATAGATCTTTTCTGAACCCTTTCAAGTTTCACAACATCTTTCCGATATGAAGGAGACCAGAATTGCACGCAGTATTCCAACAGTGGCCTAACCAATGTCCTGTGCAGCCACAACATGACTCCTGTACTCAATACTCTGACCAATAAAAGAAAGCATACCAAACGCCATCTTCACTATCCTATTGACATGTGACTACACTTTCAAGGAGCTATGAACCTGCACTCCAAGGTCTCTCTGAGTGAAAATGCCTCTACTGCTTCTATGGGCAGAGAATTCCATAAATTCACTACTCTCTGGGAAAAGCAGTTCCTCCTCATCTCGGTCCTAAATCTGCTCCTCCTAATCTTGAGGCCTGGTCTCATCCAGCAGCAGAAATGACTGAATAGGGTAGGGCTTCATCCCCACTGTGCAACAAATTCCCACCTTCCATCAAAATCCCGGATGTAGTTACTCACTCAGTTGCTTTCTCACAAATGCAATACTTCATTGTAACTTCTTCTGCTCCCATTAAGGGCAAAACATCTTTGAAAGCTGCTCTGAAACTCCAGCCTTCACAATCACACCTCTGCTTTCACCGAAGAAGATTAGAGTCATATAGCACGGAAACAGACCCTTTGGTACAACTCGTCCATGCCGACCAGAAATTCAAAATTAATCTTGTCCCATTTGCTAACATTTGGCCCACATCCCTCTGCATCTAGATGGGTATATGAATAGGAAGGGTTTTAAGGAATATGGGCCACATGCTGGCAAATGGAATAGATTGATTTCAGATATGTGGTTGGCATAGACGAGTTGGGCTGTAGGATCTGTTTGTGTGGTGTATGACTCTAACTGTCTTCGGTGAAAACAGAAATGTGGTTGTGAAGACTGGGTTTTCAGAGCAGCTTTCAAAGATGTTTTGCCCTTACTGGGACCGGAAGAAGTTACAATGAAATCTTTCATTTGTGAGACAGCAAGCAACTAAGTGAGTACATCCGGGATTTTGGTGGAAAGTGGGAAATCATTGCACTGAGAGGATGAAGCCCTACCCTATCCAGTCATTTCTGCTGGTGGCTGAGACTAGGCCTCAAGCTTTGGGGGAGTAGGTTCAGGACAGAGATGAGGAGGAGGAAGTGAGGGCTGCTGCTTTTCCCAGAGAGTAGTGTATCTGTGGAATTCTCTGCCCGAGGAAGCAGGCTCCAATATGCCCCGCTCTGAATTCTTCGACTTGCCGTACCCGTGACTGTAAACTTTGAAGTGTTTTGGTGAACTGATGCAAATATTTCCCACTTGTCCAACAATCCAGTGTCAGCTGTTTCAGTCATTGAGATGGTTTTGATTCATCTATTAAATACATCTACTCTTATTAGACAATATTCATAACAATGTACACGAGGTGATTCTATAGACAATTTAAAAAGGCCGTTCAAGCAAGGAGGTGGTGAACAAACACAGGGCATCCCTCTGAGAGTATGCATCTTGTTTGTTTACAAATTAAACACGCTTCAGATCTTTTCCTAGCTGCTTTCTGAAAATCTGGGTGCCACCAGATTTGTGAGTGTTAACAATAATGACCATCATCAACTGAAATAGGCAGCAGCAAGAATGAACACAAACCAGTCCAGCAGGGGTCACCCACATTTTGGTTTGAGTATTGAGGGAGTACCCTTTTTGAGGCCCCTGTGATATCAGTACCATACCCAGGCTAATGTGCATTGAAACCAGATTATGAAGTGTTAACTTTCCTGCAAACTTCTGCCTGTGTGTGTCTCTCTGTGACATTTTCCAACTTTCTTCATATCTCAGTTTGTCAGCTTTTGTTTATTCCTTCCTTCCTTCCAAGGCTAATGAGGCACTCACATTCCAGAGCAGCCCAAGTTCGGGAGTTGAGCCTCATAAATCCTGGCTGTGACACATTGCTGCTTAACCAAGTGTGCAAACTCTAAATCCCTCTCAGCTGTTCCATTTGCAAATCAAACACTGTTTTCAACACAAGTTGTTTGTGTCTCTGCATGAGTCCACAACCCGGGGAAATACAACGGAGTCTTTAATGGTTGCCCAATGTGTCCTGTATGTCGAATTCACTCAAGTCTGGACATCCTGAAGCGAGCAATTATACTTCAGATTTCTACTCGCCAATTAAAACTAATGTTGGGCACTCGAACAGATTGGGGGCATCTTGAAGCATGCCACGGACCTCAGTGTGGGTCCAGGGCTTATCAAATAGGGTTTCACCTCTCAAAACCCTGGGGTAAGCAAATTGATTTTTATTAACTTTGTAAAGCACAAGTGCTCTCAGCAGTATTACATCCAGACGCCAGGACCCTGTTGAGTCTCTCACTAGTATCTTGTGGCTGAGTAGGGAGAATTGTATCAACATTTCTAATAGCACTTTTGTCCCTGGCCAGCTTTCCTCTTTATTTTGGACACAACAAAAGCAGCAACCACCCTCTATATTTCATCTCTCAAAGGATATTGGCCGGTGACCTGAGAGGACCAGGGAATTAACTGCCTGACTCGCCAACTGTGGGGGATGGAAATAAAGCCCCATGTCAGGAAAGAATTTGTTTATCGGGAAGCAGCACAGCTGCAAGGCCAACCGTCGCCGCTGAGCCTGGGAAACACAAGCTTTAGCAAGCAGGCACTAAGCTGAGATTCAAAATGGTTTCCAGGCTTTAATATGTGACAAAATGGCTGACCCAAATCTAACAATTTTCCCACATCATCGCAGGGAATTAAACAAGAAAAATGAAACAAAATTAGAAATAAATAGGGGATCGTGCTTAATGTTTGTTCATTATGAAGTAAACAAGAAATAGGGGTCTCCCATGATTCTTATGGTGCCCTACTTGAGGAAGTCTGTCCAACAAGTTTAATTGGAAGCACTAACTTTCAGAGTGCAGCTCCTTCATCAGGGGATTGTGGAATATAAGATTGTAAGACACAGAATTTATAGCAACAGTTTATAGTTGATGTAACTGAAACTATACATTGAAAAAGACCTGGATTGTTTGTTAAGTCTCTCATCTGTTCGAATGACCATGATAGTTTCAGTTCTTTCAAATGTAAATCACAAAACCTTTTAAAATAGTTAAATCCTCAAGTGAACTTTACCAATTGGTGTGAGCTCCCCTGTGTGAGACTGTCTGTGCCACAATGGTTAAACTGATTTACAGAATCTTACATGGATTCATGCAGTTTTTGAGCAAAGTAAGATAATTCTGCATGGACAAATTCACCAACAAACTTGTTTGTGTGTGTGTGTGGATGTATATTTGCAGATACATTCTATGTGCATTTTTTAAAGCAAAAATCTGCAGGCAGTCAATACATGTAATAGTTTGTAAATTTGACTTTGGAATTAGAACCAGTCTGACTCAAGTTTGGGATACAGGCAGACTCTGACCTCACACCTTTAATGCATTGTCTGAGCTGAGATGTGAGCTTTTGCTATAAAACCTTGTTATCTCAAAGGTGACAACAAGAAATTCTGGGATTTACATTGTAATGAGACCTGCAACCTATTTGAAAAGGTGGAAGACTTAACAATCCAGGTTTGTTCAATATACCATTTCAGTGGCAGGACGCTGGAATGTTTTGCTCTAAATTGTGTCTTAGGATCTTATCCTCCACAACCACCTGATGAAGAGGCAGCACTCCAAAAGTTACTGCTTCCAAAGAAGCTTGTTGGACTACAACCTGGAGTTGTGTGATTCTAGAATCTGGTTTCTAGTATCTGCAGTCCTTGTTTTTACCGAGTTGATTTTAACCCTACTGCGAATCCTCTTGCAAGGATGCCTGCCTTGAAGAAGTTTTCATCCTCTCTCTACAGGAATCTCAGGGAGTCCCTCTCCCACTGCAACTCCCAGGTCATTTCCTCTGCCCTGAAGCTTTTCAACCATGACCAGAAACAGACTCGCTACCACAGCCACATTTGCTTCCTCAGTGCCTGCCTCCGTAACCAACTCATCCTACACGGATTCCGGACCACCTTTAACCAAGCGGAGTTCGGATCCGAACAAGCCACTCCACCCTCCTGTCTGACCTATCACCTTCATCCCCACCCCTATTCACCTATTGTACTCTATATTACTTTCTCCCCACCCCCCTCTCCCTCTCATTTATCTCACCACCCTGCAGGCACACTGTCTCTATTGCTGATGAAGGGCTTTTGCCCGAAACGTCGATTTTCCTGCTCCTCGGATGCTGCCTGAACTGCTGTGCTTTTCCAGTACCTAATCTAAAGTCGATTGGCCATGCTGAATTACCCATAGTGTCCACGGATGTGCAGGTTAGGGTGAATTGGCCATGCTAAACTACCCATAGTGCCCAGGGATGTGCAGGTTAGGGTGGATCGGCCATGCTAAATTAGGCATAATATGCAGGTAAGGTGCATTACTCAGGGTTAAATGTAGGGGGGTGGGTGACCCTTGGGAGGGTCGGTGAGGCCGAGTGGCCTGCTTCCACACTCTGAGGATTCTCTGAAGGGAGGGGTTTTGGAAAGTGAGTTGTCCTCCCCGTCTGCTGCTGGGGCAGCGCATGCGGCCCGCTGATGGACACGCCCCGTGCTCTGTACCGTCACTTTTCCTCGCCCCGCCCGTGGTTCCTTTGTGACGCCACAACGCGGAAGTGGCCCTGTCAGTTTCAAAGTGAATCTCCCGCCCTCTGGACGACTCTTCATCCTGTGAGGGAGACAGAGATGGGAGGAGGGGAAATTGGTCACTTGTAGCAACTGGAGTGAATGCAGGGAGGGAGCAGCCTCCGCAAACTCAGGTATGTGTCTTAGTTAGCCGGGTGAGGAGGGACTGAAGGATAGAGATTGGGAAGGGGGAGGGCTGGTTATCTTTTCTGTTTTGATGTTTAAAATGCACCCGATTCCCACCATTAACTGCCACAGGTACAAGTACAGCACATGCAATATTCCTCATTGCAGCTTCAAACGGGTTTTGCATCCTCTGTTCTTCCTCCACTTTGGCTCCAGCACATTCAGCTTCTTACCCTCATTCACATCCCCCGCCCTGATGTTCCAAGCTGACCCTCAAAAGATCGGTTTGTCCCTCCATTCTTTCCCGGTGGCGCCCATTACTCTTGCCTTATCCGGCCATGTGCGTGAACAAAGTGTTAGCGTATGTCCCCTTTCACTGCAAGCTGCTTCCGTGTTTGCGAAAGCAACATTTCCTCCCATTTTTTCGCCGACACTGAGCCTTCTGAACTCCTTGATTGTGTTTTTTTTTTGTTTTTGCAGAAGCAGGAAACAGATGCTTATAACTGTTTGTACGAGCATATCTAGCTTAACCCACACCCCCTCCCCTCACAGCACCTTATCTGTTTGTCTGTAACATCTTACATGAAATGTGCCTGCAAACAATGGATGCACATTTTAGCTAATACAAAAGCAATTATATATTTCCTTCACATAGCTTTCATTCTTGTTAACTCCACTCTTGGCTGAAACAATTATACACTGGCGTTCATTTACCTTGCAGTAGCAATTATGGTTGCAGAAGTAACACTGCTTTACCGATATCCCACAGGGGTGACCCTACAACCTTGTATAAAATAATGTGGGGCATGGCGAGGGTAAACAGACAAGATCTTTGATCTGGGACTGCTCATAGGCTTATGGTGAGGGTGAGATTTTAAAGAAATCTAAGGGGCAACTCCTATATACAGAGGGTGGTGTGTGTAAAGAATGAGCTGCCAGAGGAAGTGGTGGCTGCTGGTACAATTACAACCTTTAAAAGGTATCTGGATGGGTATATGTTGGGAAGCATTTAGAGGGACATGGGCCAAGTGCTGGCAAATGGGACTAGATTGATTTAGGATATCTGGTCAGCTTGGACTGAAGGGACTGTTTCTGTGCTGTACATCTGTGATTCTGGCTTGCCACTAATGTTTGTCACGTCTGTATGTTCAGTTTCTCCCTGGTAAATGCCTTGGTGTTAATGCCTTGGTGTCTTATTTGCTCCCCACATCCTGGGGACATTAACCATTTCGGAGTCCGGATCTTCGGATTTCTAGGATTGGTCAATAATCACACCTGGAATTGACTCTTTGTCAATCACACAAGCAATAGTTTATTCTTTGATACAGCCGGGTCGCTAGACTCTGATCAGCCCAGAAGGATTCGATTCGATTAGATTCCCAACAATGTGGAAATGGGCCCTTCGGCCCAACCAGTCCACACCGATCCTCTGAAGTTGATTCCTGAAGAAGGGCCTATGCCCGAAACGTCGATTCTCCTGTTCCCTGGATGCTGCCTGACCTGCTGCGCTTTTCCAGCAACACATTTTCAGCTCTGATCTCCAGCATCTGCAGACCTCACTTTCTCTTCTGAATAGTAGCCCACCCAGACCCATCTCCCTCTAACTAATGCACCTAATATTATGGGCAGTTTAGCATGTCCAATACACCAAACCTGCACATCTTTGGATTGTGGGAGAAAACCCACACAGACACGGGGAGAATATGCAAACTCCACACAGACAGCCCCCGGAGGCTGGAATCGAACCTGGGACCCCTGGTGCTGTGAGGCAGCAGTGCAAACCACTGGGCCACTGATGAGTACTCCTAGAGTACCAAAAGAATCCACCGACTTATACAGAGTTTGGATAGAACTTATGTACATTGTTTAGAGTCAGACATTGAGCAAGATCACATAGTAACAACCAATCAGATCCCGCAAGGTCCTCGTGCATTTTTGACTTAGTCTATCATAATTTCTTGTAGACAACCTGTTCTTGGAATCGTATTTGTCCTGTCTGGTGGTTAGGGTCAAACTGTTACTTCTGTGATCAATGGTTAGGTTCACATTGTTACTTCTGCATTTGCAATTTTTTTCACCGGATTTATGTCAGTCTGTGGATCCTTGTTTGTTTTGAGTCACAAGTATCTGCCTGACTCAGTTCCGACCGAGTTAGCCAAGCAGAAGCCATTTTGTCCTACCTCTCATGTAAAAGTGGAGATTTGAGGCGGCCCAGGGAATCCCTCATGGATTCAGACCTGTAAAGCCTCTCTCTTGGTTTGTCCTGGAGATCGTACTCTTTGGAAGCCTGGAATAAAACCCTCTTACAGTTTAGTTTAATTTTAGTCATCCCCTTTATTTACTGATAGCACCACTGTTGCAGCATAACACTGACACCTATAAGCTGAACTAACCAGGTTCTAATAACTCGGAGAATCGAGTACCAGCTCTTCCAGTGCCCCAGCAGGCTACTCTGATGTACTGATACAAAGTGGCTCCCTTCATACAAAAGTTTGCAAAAACATTGCATATTTTTAATTAGACAGATAACAGTGAAAGACAATAATTTGTAAGGAAGAAAGGTTAATTGATAGATCTGTGTGCGCTTGACTGATCGCTCCTACAGACTTTGAACTATCCATCAGGTGGTAAAAACCTACCCAGCTTGCTAGCGAGATAAACTCCTATCATAAAGAGATACCAGTCTGAGCTAATTGGAGAGTTCATAAAGTAACCTTGCACAACTCGCATGTCTGGCTCTATTCCTACCCTAATCATCCTTTATTCCTCACATACCTACAGAAAGCTTTAGGGTTCTCCTTTATTCTATTTGCTAAAGACTGCTCGTGTCCTCTCTTTGTTCTTCTTGACTCCCTCTTTAAATCCTTCCGAGGTGATCTGTAATTCTCCATCGCCTCATCTGTACCATCTTGCCTCATCAATACATAAGCCTCATGGAACAGCATCATAAGACACAGAAATTTTATATCAAAAGATCAGTGTCATGCAACTGATTAGAATATATTGAACAAACTTAGTCTTCATCTCTTAGAATGGGTGCGGGCTTTGGTTCATTAATATGTAACAATGTTCTTGAGATGACTTAAAGTTTTATATAAAAAAGATCTCCACTCAGACAATGCATTAAAGGTGTGAGATTTGAGTCTGTTGGTATTCCAATCTTGAATCAGACTGGTTCTGTTTCCAAAGTCGTAATTTGTAAAATATTAGATGCATTGACTGCCTGCAGATTGTGTACTTTTTGAACAAAATTGAATGTATCTGCAAATATAATTCTGCCAATACAATTTCACCCTATAGAGTTGTGTGCGTGTGTGTGTGTGCATGAGAGAGTGAGAGTTTGTGCGTGAGAGTGCGCAGAAGTGTGTGTGTGCATGCTTGGAAAAGTGTGTGTGTGTGTGCGTGCGTGCGTGTGTCTTAATAAAAGCAAGGGGTTGTACAGATGATGGTCGGGCCATGACTCGTGTTATAGAAAATAGTTCTTTGGACGTTGCGTCACTGGTAAACAGGGTGGTTAAGGTGGCATTTCGCAACATTCCCTTCATTGTTCACACCATTGAGTATAGGGGTTGGGACATCATGTTGAGGTTGTACAGGATGTTGGTGAGGCCACTTTCAGAGTATGGAGTACAGTTCTGGTGGCCCTGTAATTGGAAGAATACTATTAGAGAGGGTTTTATAAAGATTTACCAGGATATTGTAAGGACTGAGACTTTATTCACTGGAGCACAGGAGGTTGGGGGGGGGTGACCTCATTGCGATTGATAAAATCATGAGGATTGGAGGTAAGGTGAATAGCAAATAGCTCTTGCTTAGCATAGGGGAACTCAAAACTAGGGGGGCATTTTTTTGTAAATGTAAGGAGAGAGATTTAAAAGGAACCGGAGGGGCATTTTGAAAGAGGGTGATTTGCATGTGGAATGACCTTGCTGAGGATGTGGTAGATGCAGGTACAGTGACAACATTGAAACAGCATTTGGATGGGTACATGAATAGAAAGGTTTAGAGGGATATGGGCCAAATGCAGGCAAGTGGGACTGGTTTAGTTTGGAATCCTGGTCGGCATGGACGAATTGGACCGAATGGTCTGTTTCTGTGCTGTATACCTCTATTGAAACCAGTAGAATTCTGAAAGGGGCTTGACAGGATAGATGCAGATAAAATGCTCCTTTGTGGGGAGGGTCATCGAAGTCCGACAATGTGGAAGCAGACCATTCAGCCCATCGATTTCACTCTGGCCCTCTGAACAGTATCCCATCCATACCCAACCCCTTCCTCCGTATTTCCCAATACAACCTGTACATCCCTGGTTACTATGGGTAACTTAGCACGGCCAATTCTCCCTAACCTACACCCGAATCTATAACTTACCTTCTCAAGAATGTAATTTAAATGCAGAGCTTTTCTAAGAAAAATGTCAGCTGCTGAAAATGTGTTGCTGGAAAAGTGCAGCAGGTCAAGCAGCATCCAAGGAGCAGGAGAATCGACGTTTCGGGCACGAGCGAAGAAGGGTTGTCGATTCTCCTGTTCCCTGGATGCTGCCTGACCTGCGCTTTTCCAGCAACACGTGTTCAGCTCTGATCTCCAGCATCTGCAGTCCTCACTTTCTCCTAAGAAAAATGTCAGTCTGACTCAACATTGGGACGCAGACAGAATTCACACCTATTGTCTCTACTTATAAATAGGGCAACGTCTCTTCGAAATGTAGATTCATTTAGATATAACTGCGTCACTTTACATATTAAGATTTCCCTTTGAATGTGACCACATCCCTTTGAAATATAATCTCGTCCATCTACATCTCTTTATTTGCAGAAATAGCCCGTTAAAATGTCCATGTCCCTTTAAAATGCAGATTTCCCCCTTTAGATATGACGCCGTTCCGTTAGATGTCGGAATATCTGTTTAAATTGAGCCGTGAGCTTTCCCAATGTAGACAGGACTCCTGGAAACGTGGCAGTGTCCCCCCTGCAGCTGCAGAGCGAGACAGGAGAGTTTGTTTTTGTGAATGAGCAGTTGTAGCGCGAGGTGGCTGTTGCTTGGTGACGGTGAGGCTCCCCCGGCCCCGCCCATCCCCCGTGCAGACGTCACGCGGGGGCGAAGGCGGTTGGGAGGAGAAGGCGCTCGAGCGGGGAAGCGGCGGGAGGGCGGCCGTTAGGAAAATGGCGCCGCGCGGCCCGGGGCAGACACCCGTCACTGGGCACCGCTGCCTTCCTGGCGCAGCTGCTGTGTCACGGCCACACCGGCCGGCTGTACAGCAGGCAGGAGCCGGTGAGCATTCTGGAGGCGGATGGGGTTAAGGGCCTGCTTGGGAACTCGTCGGCCGCCTGGGTGGTGGAGTTCTACTGGTCGTGGGACGGCCCCTGTGTCAACTATGGGGCCACCTGGAAGGTACTGGGCCCGGGAGGTGAAAGGTGAGGCAGGTTGGGGAGGGGATGGAGGGGAAGGAATGTGGGGCCTGTCCTGTCATAGTGACATTTTACACTCACTTTCCAGCTGCTTTTACTGGCGCCTGTGCTGTTTACCCCTCACTGTTTGTTTAATCCTTGTGCTGTTTCCCCCTCACTGTGTGTTTAATCCTTGTGCTGTTTACCCCTCTGTTTGTTTCATCCTTGTCCTGTTTCCCCTCACTGTTTTTTAATCCTTGTGCTGTTTGCTCTTTGCTGTTACTTGTGCAATTGCTGAGGGTAGTGTGTAAATACTAGTGAAGGATACTATGCACCAGCATGTATATGTTCCTCAGTCATTCAGAGGGCAGGACCTGTTGAGAATGGTTAGTAAAGCATATGGTGCACTAAGCCTTGTTAACATGGATATAGTTTGTTATTTGGAAAAATATACTTTTTATTTAGAGTCATAGATGTGCAGTACGGAAACAGACCCATTCGGTCCAACCTGTCCATGCCAACCAGATATCCTAAATTAATCTAGTCCCATTTGCCAGCACTTGGCTCATATCCTACTAATCCCTTCCTGTTCATATATCCATTCAGATGTGTTTTAAATGCTGTAATTGTACCGGCCTCCACTACTTCCTCTGGCAGTTCATTTCATATGTGCACCACCCTCTGCATGGAAAAGTTGCCCCTTAGGTACCTTTAATATCTTTCTCCTCTCACCCTAAACCTATGCCCTCTTGTTGTGAACCTCATCCCTATACTGATGAAAAGACATTTAAAAAAAAAGTGAGCAGCCAGACAAAATGCAAAAGCTATAAAATGTTGAGCCACATGGGTAAAAAGAACTGTGGCTCTACCCTTTGTTTCTCCTCTTGGCATTTGAACACTTAAAATCTGTCAATAACACCAGCATCGCCACAGAGCACATTGTCTGTTCTGTGGTGTGAACAACAGTGCACCTGCTCGCTGGTGTCACCAACACATTATCCATGCTCCTCACTGTCAGCAGAAAAAGCGACATCGCTTATCTCTGTTCCTAGAGATCTTCCCTTTATTCTTAAAGCTTTCCCCTGTGGTCCTAGTCTCCTACCAATGGAAACATCTTTCCAATGTCATTGCAATTGGGGATGAAGCCCTACCCTGTCCAGTAATTTCTGCTGGTAGGTGAGACTGGGCCTCAAGGTTAGAGGGAGTAGCTTTCAGACAGAGTTGAGGAGGAACTGCTTTTCCCAGAGAGTCGTGAATCTATGGAATAGTCTAGATTAGAGTGGTGCTGGAAAAGCACAGCTAGTCATGCAGCATCCGAGGAGCAGGAAAATAGATGTTTTGGGCAAAAGGCCTTCATCAAAATCTATGGAATACTCTCTGGCCAAGGAAGCAATAGAGGCAGCTTCATTAAGTTTTTTCAAGACACAGTTAGGTGGGTTTTTGCCTGATAGGGGAATGAAGGGGTTCCTCGTGACAGTGCAGGGAGGAGGAGATGAGACGATGGATAGATCAGCCATGATCTTAATGATTGTGGAGCAGGCTCACTTGTAGCAACTGGAGTGAATCCAGGGAGGGAGCAGACTTTGTGACCTCAGGTATGCGTCTTGGTTACCCGGGTGAGGAGAGACATAAGGACAGGCTGGGACTGTTTTCCGTAGCGTGCCAGAGTCTGATGAGTGACCTTATACGCTTTTATATCGTCATGAGGGACATGGATAAGGTAAATAGACATGGTATTTTCCTTTGGATGGGGGAGCCCAGAACTAGAGGGTAACAAGTTTAGGATCAAGAATGTGGTATTGCAGCAAGTCAGGCAGCATCCGCGGAGCAGGAAAATCAACGTTTCGGGGAAAAGCCCTTCATCAGGAAAGTGTGTGTAGTGTGTTTGTGTATAAGACTGTGTGCGTCGGTGAGTGTGTATTTGCATGTGTGCATGCTTGATAAAGTGTGATTGTGATGGAGAATGAGCCTGCGCGAGGGTGTGTGTGTTGAGAGAGTGGTGTATGTGTGTGTCTGAGAGAGAGCGTGTGTATGAGAGAGGTATGGATATGTGCGGGGTTGCATTTTGCTAAATTAGAGGGCAAGACTTGTACAGGTAATATTTGGGCCAGGGTCGTGTTGTAGAACAGAGACCTGGGGGTGTTCGGGTTCATTGTTCTTGAAAGTTCCATCACTGGTAGACGGGGGTGACGAAGGTGTTTTGCACGCTTGCCTTCATTGTTCACATACTGAGTACAGGAGTTGGGACATCATGTTGGAGATGCACACAGAAAGTACTTTACTCAGAGGGTGATAGATGTCTGGAATGCATTGCCAGCAGAAGTAGAGGCAGGGACGGTAGATTTATTGAAGGTGCATCTGGGCGGGGGAAATCCAAGATGGCGGCAACCCAGCAAGTCTGAGTCTGTAGTGCTCTGCTGTGGTTCTGTTCGCCGAGCTGGAAGTTTTTGTTGCAAACATTTCGTCCCCTGTCGAGGTGACATCCTCCGTGCTTGGGAGCTTCCTGTGAAGCGCTTCTGTGGTGTTTCCTCCGACATTTATAGTGGCCTGTCCCTGCCGCTTCCGGTTGTCAGTTTCAGCTGTCCGCTGTAGTGGCCGGTATATTGGGTCCAGGTCTATGTGTTTGTTGATGGAGTTTGTGGATGAGTGCCAAACTTCTAGGAATTCCCTGGCTGTTCTTTGTTTCGCTTGCCCTATAATGGTAGTGTTGTCCCAGTCAAATTCATGTTGCTTGTCGTCTGCGTGTGTGGCTACTAGGGATAGCTGGTCGTGTCATTTCGTGGCTAGTTGATGTTCGTGGATGCGGATCGTTAGTTGTCTTCCTGTTTGTCCTATATAGTGTTTTGTGCAGTCCTTGCATGGGATTTTGTACACTATGTTAGTTTTGCTCATGCTGGGTATCGGGTCCTTCGTTTTGGTGAGTTGTTGTCTGAGAGTGGCTATTGGTTTGTGTGCTGTTATAAGTGTGTATTAACATCACCAAATATATCTAGGTGTTGGGGTGGGTGGGGAGGAGGGAGGGTACTCACTGTTAACTTTAGCTTGGTCGTACACTTGAATTTTATTCACTCTTATGGGGTGCCTGGGTCAAGGGTGGGGCACTGGTCGGGAGAGGATATGATGGGTTTTCGGAAAGGAAGTGATTCCCCTGGAAACCAGGGGGAAAATCTCAGTTTAAATATCTTTTTGTTTTTTTTATTTAGAAATAGTTTTTTATTATAATAGTGTGAGTGTAATAAAGAATCACTTTTTGTGAATTTACTATGGTCTATGCTCGAGGTGTTTTGGATGGTGTTTCTCCTCCCAGGGGGTCTCGGACTTGCCTGGATGGTTATGGTTAGTCATTCGATTAAATGGTGCACCTGGAATATCAAGGGGAGTAATTCTCCAATCAGAAGGAAGAAAATATTATCAAACCTACGAAGAAAATATTATCAAACCTCGAAAGAATGGATTGATATAGCTCTTCTGCAGGAGACGCATTTATTGGATAAAGGATATTTGAAATTACAACAGGGTGGCTTTGATCAGGCCTTCTTTTCTTCCTCCAGCTCAAAGTAGGGGGGTAGTCATTCTTATTTGGAAGAATCTCCCTTTCAAAATCCTAAGTCAGATAAAAGATGAATCTGGACAATATATACTAATTAAAGCCCTTATAAATGGAGAGGAATATGGGATTTTAAACCAGTATTGTCCCCCGGTGCATCCTTTCAAATTTATAACGGAAGCCTTCTCCAAACTGATGGCTCTCGGTGCTCGTCATACAATTATAGGGAGAGACTCGAATTGCATTATGGAGCCGGAAATAGACAGGATACCCAAGAGTACTGCGGGTGTATCCCCCAGATCTAGACAATTGTCGGATTTGAATCAAGAATTAGGATTAATACATGTGTGGAGGTGCCTCCACCCACAAGGCAGAGATTTCTCTTTTTACTCTAATCCACATAAATGTCACACTAGAATTGACATGTTTTTTGCCCCCTCGACTTTTTAAAATTCCTTATCATCCTGTAAAATAGATATAATAATTTCTGAACACGCTGCTGTGTACATGGAAATCAAGTCTAGGAACAATGAGGCATCCCCCTGACATTGGCGTATGGATTCCTTCTTAATGAAGGATAGTAAATTTACAAAATATTTTGCTCAAGAATTTAAAGCTTTCTTGGAAATTAATTCAGGTACGGCTAGTAACCCGTCAATGATGTGGGAGACTATTGAAGCTTATGCGAGAGTTGTGATCATTTCATACTCGGTGACCCAGAAAAAATTAAAGGGAAAACAACAGAGTCTACTTGAGGTTCGCTCAAAAGCAGCTGAAATAGCATACGCTGACAGACCTTCTATTGCCAAATTACTAAAGGATTATGACCCTTTGGACTGCTCTGAATACCGCCTTCACCTAACGGCAAAGGGGGAAATATTATTTGCAAAACAAAGATTATATGAATTTGGCGATAAACTTCGTAGATGCTTCGCATTTCTCGCAAGGATAAAACGGGGCCCCTCAAGCTATCAGGGAAAGTGCTGGTACTCTGACTCACGATCCTAAAAGGATCAACACAATCTTCAGAAAGTTCTATTCTGATCGCAGGATTGTGAAGATAGAGCCAGGAGGATGCAGTCCTTTTTTAAAAGCCTGGCCTTTCCGGACTTAATCCCAGTACAGGTATCATTCCTGAATGCTCCACCAACAACGCAGGAAATACTTGACGTAATCAGGCAACTTCAGAGCAGTGAGGCACCTGGCCAAGAGGGCTTTCAGGTTTAATTTTACAAAGAGTTCACAGGAGTATTAGCTGGCCCACTTATGGACATGTACAACCACTCATATAAGTCAGGGCTGCTTCCCACCTTCACTGAATTCTCAAACAAGGAAAGGATCCAGAAGATTGTGCATCATACAGACCAATATCCTTGCTAACTGTAGATTTTAACATTCTCTGTAAAACATTAGCATTGAGGCTAGAGGGGATACTGCCATATATCATAAAAGAGGAGCAGACTGGGTTTATTAGGGGCCGTAGATCATCTGATAATATTAGAAGGGTCTTGAATGTGAATCAAGTCTGTCATCAGGAAAAAATACCAGAAATAGTAGTCTCATTGGATGCGGAGAAGGCATTTGACAGGGTTGAATGGTCATACCTGTTCTATACATTGGAAAGGTTTGGCGTTGGAAACGTATTTGCCAAATGGGTCTCAACACTGTATAATGATCCCAAAGCAGTTGTGATCACCAATGAATTAGGTTTGGATAGCTTCAGTGTGGGTAGGGGCTGCCGTCAGGGATGTCGTCTCTCACCGTTGCTATTCACGCGAATAATTGAGCAAATGGCGGAAGCTATATGGGCTGACTCTAATATAACAGCCCCGAGGGTTGGTACAGGTAAACATAAAATTACCCTATAAGTAGATGATGATCTCCTTTTTCTTAGTAATCCTCTGATGTCCGTGCCTCGCTTAATCCAAGCTATTAATGCATTTGTAGTGCATTTTCAGGCTACATCGGAGGCCATGCAGATGGGTGGCCTCACTAGTATGTCCCACTTCCCCTTTCGGTGGTCTCTGGAGGGTTTCCTATACTTAGGCATTTTTATCACCCCAGTATTTGGCCAGCTATACAAGGCCAATTTTGTGCATCTATTGGAAAGGGTAAGACAGGACCTTCACGCTGGGGAGACCTTCCAATTTCCTGACTAGGTAGAATAGCCCTAATTAAAATGAATGTCTTGCCCCGTCTCTTATACTCTATGAGAATGCTTCCGGTGATGCTGCCGAGGCTGGCACTGTGCAAATTGTATGGTTGGCTGGGTTCTTTCATCTGGAACCATAGACAGCTCCTCATTAAGCTAAGGAAGCTACAAGTTCCACTGGCAAGGGGAGGACTGGATTTTCCAGACTTTAGGAAGTATCAGTTAAGCTACATAGCCGATTGGGTCACGTCAGGCCCGCAATCGATCTGGATGGACATCGAGACTTCTCAAGTACAGTGCCCTCTGATTAACCTCTTATTTTTCGATAAAATGAAAATCATTACGGACCACTATAGAAACCCTATAGTACTAAACACAATTAAAGCTTGGAATATAATGCGGCAAAACGAGGGTAATTCACATAAAACATCCCCCTATACTCCTATAGTGGGGGCATGGGGTTTTCAGCCGGGGCTTACAGATGCCACATTCAAATCCTGGAGATCCAAGGGTATCTCCTGTTTAGGGGATCTGTTTGAGAAGGGGGTCCTGATGACTTTTGAACAAATGCATCAGGAATTTGGATTACCTAATGGAGACCTCTTTCGATAATTCTACATTCGAGACTACATACAGAAGACCACTGCGTTCTTAGATGTTCTCTATAAATCAGATAGAGAACGTAGAGTGTTGTGGCCAGTGGGTGTACCCTCAGTCAGCACTCTTTATCATTTATTACGTGATGAAGCGTCGGAAGATATGGACCGTCTGCTTAGAACATAGGATCAGGATTTGGGGCTGGAAATTTCTACAGAAATGTGGAATTACATCTGGGAAAATGCCAAATAAAATCTCCATTTGTAACAGAACCCAGACCATTCAGTTAAAGATACTTCATAGGGCCCATATGGCACCGGAAAGATTGGCAAAATTTAGGGCAGGAGCATCTGCAATGTGTCCCAAATGTAAAACAGAGGTGGGCATTCCTACACACCGCTTATGGACATGCCATAAGATCCTCAAATACTGGAGCAAAGTAGTAAACGCCCTGACAGACATCTTGGGAACGGAAATTACAGTAGATCCAGTATCTCCTCTTCTGGGCTTCTCGAGCTTACCTTCTCTGGATGTGCACGGGAGGAAATTATTTTCCATTCTCTCCTTCTCTGCAAGGAGAAATATCTTAGTAAACTGGGTGGCTGAGGGCCCTCTAGGACATCTGAATTGGCACAGATTAATCATGAAGTGTATTCCCCTTGACTTCCTTACAAATATGGTGCACCAAAAAACTGAATTATTCTATAAAATATGGCAGCCCTTTTTGAATTTCATAGATACAGATATTTCGGCCATTCTTTCAAGGGTTTTCATCTAGTTGAGGTAACAGTTCTGGCTCGGGCTTTATTACAACTTGATGTTAATTCATTCCGAGCATGTACTTCACTACTTCATTACTATGTTATCCTTTTTTCTTTTGAATAATGTAAGATATTTGATCATACACTCTGGTTAGTTATAGGTTAGATTAGTAGTTGAGTTTTGTCTTTTTCTTCTCTTTTTGTTTGACAGGTTTTGGCTATTTATTTAAGATTTAATTGTATATTAGTGTTTGTCCTTGGTTCATGCTGGAACAGCGCAGCAGGTCAGGCAGCATCCAGGGAACAGGAGAATCGACGTTTCGGGCCTGAAGAAGGGCTTGTGCCCGAAACGTCGATTCTCCTGTTCCCTGGATGCTGCCTGAACTGCTGCGCTGTTCCAGCAACACATTTTCAGCATCTGTACAGATGCATGAGTAGGGGGAGAGCAGAGGGATACAGATTCAGGAATTACGCGATAGGTTTAGACAGGGGATTTGGATTGGCTTAGGCTTGAAGGGCCTGTTCCTGGGTTGTAAATTTTTTTTGTTCTATGTTGAGGTTGTACAGGATGTTGGTGAGGCCATTTTGTTTAGAGTACGGAGTACAGTTCTGGTCATCCTGTAATAGGAAGAATACTATTAGAGAGGGATTTACTTGGACTTTGCCAGGACTGGAGGGTTTGAGTTATAGGGAGAGGCTGGGACTTTTTCACTGGAATGGAGGAGGTTGAGGAATGACCTTATTGAGATTTGAAAAATCATGAGGGGTGAGGGTAAGGAGAAAAGCAAGGAACACGCGCGGTTATGTAGAGCCGGGGCTGGGAAGGTGAAACAAAATTGTGGCTCTATCTTTTTTCCTCCTATTGACATTTGGCCAGTTGAATCTGTCAGTTACACCAGCATATCTACAGAGCCTACTGCGCGTGCTCCTCGGTGTCAGCAAGCACTGCGCATGTTCGCCGGTGTCTGCAAAAAAACTGCACATGCTTCTATCTGTCTGTAAAAATGGTGCATGACTTACATTTGCCGGCCCAATGAGGAGCCTGGTCCTCCTACCATTCAGAACAGCCCTATTGTCTGAATCGGAGACGTCGATTTTCCTGCTCCTCTGATGCTGCCTGACGTGTGCTTTTCTAATCTTGACCCATGAGCTTCTGAAGCTGCTGCTGCTTCTCTCTCTCTCTCTCTCTCTCTCTCTGAATGAAGATTGAGATTCATCCAAGACTGTAATTTCCTTCCTCTGTCCAACAGCAGTCTCTTCTCTCACTCCCTTTTCTATTTCTTTTATTTTCATGCTGGGATCCAATTGTTGACTTGCAGCAACTGAAAAGAAAGGGAGTGAATCCAGAAAGAGGACAGACTCTGGAAAAGCTGGTCCAGGTCTGTGCCTAAAACACATGGCAAATGCAGTACCACAGGGTTCCTGGGTTGTAAATTTTGCTGTGGGGAAAAAAAAAGCAGAAATGAGGTGTATTGTTTAAATGGTGATATATTGGGAAGTGGAGAAAGTGAGGACTGCAGATGCTGGAGATCAGAGTCAAAATGTGTGGCGCTGGAAAAGCACAGTAGGTCAGACAGCATCCGAGGAGTAGGAAAGTTGACGTTTCTGGTAAGAGCCCTTCATCAGGAATGATGTGTGGATTGACAAAGGAGCCTCAGCGTCCTCCTACACCAGTCAATGCCAGTTGTCAGACAGGTGCAGCAAGCGATCAGCAAGGCAAGTGGTATATGAGCAAGAGGAATTGAGTTAAGAAGTAGGAATGCCTTCCTGCAGTTAGCCTTGAATATATTCCATGACCCCCTGAGTTCATATCATTTTTGAACAGAGAAGTGGATGGTTCTTGGGGAAGGCAAGAAAATAGTTTTAAGGCTAGTACAGAACAGTGACAGTCATACAGCGTAGAAACACATCCTTCAGGTCAACTAATCCATGCTGACTATATTCACAAACTAATCCCATCTGCCTGTGTTTGGCCCATAATCCCTCCGAACCTTTCCTATTCACGTACTTATCAAAATATATTTTAAGCATTGTAACTGTACCTGCACCCACCACTTCCTCTAGACATTCATTCCACACACAAACCACTCTTTTGTTTAAAAAAAAACGTGTGCTCCTCATGTCTTTAGACTCGTTCTACTCTCGCTTTAAAAGTTTGCTCCCTAATCTTGAAATGACACCTGCCATTCACCTCACCTATACCCCTCATGATTTTTTAAACCTCTCTAAGGACACCTCTTAACCTCCGATGCTCCAGTGAAAAAAGTCCCAGCCTCTGCATCTCGATGTAGGGAGATCCATATCCATTTGTGATCTGTTCAATGCTGGTGCAGACTTAAAAGACCAAATGGCCGACTCCTGCTCCCAATTCTCAGTGTCCTGGACAGCAAGAGGCTATAAGACATCGGAGCAGAAAGTAGGCTATTCAGCCCATTAGGTCTGCTCATACCATTCAATCATGGCTGATCAGTTTCTGAGCGCCATTCTGCTGCTTTCTCCCTGTCACCCTCGACCCCCTCAATACTCAAGAACCGAGCTATCTAAGTCTAAATATCCTCAGGGACCTGGCCTCTGCAGTCTTCTATGCCAATGTATTCCATAGATTCACCACTCTGACTGAAGAGGTTTCTCCTTATCTCCATTCTAGAATGTCTTCCCTTTACTCTAAAGCTGTGCCCTCGGGTCAATGGAAACATCTTCCCAACATCCACTCTGTCCAGGCCATTCCGTATTCTGTATGTTTCAATTAGATCTCCCCTGAGTATGGCCCTGCTAATCAGCATGAACCAGACCCTTCAGGATGAGGTACAGCAGGGATTAGGTTCAGCAAATTGAAAATGGAGAGAGTGTGGGATGGAGATCTTCAGCTTCTAAGGAATAAGAGAGGAAAGAGAGTTCACTATAAATTAGAATTGATTGGATGGGGTGATAGGCTAAGGAGGGGCAGATGGAGTTGAACTTGGAGAAATGTGATGTGTTGCATTTTGGTCCAGCAATGCAGGCAGGACTTACACAGGGGGAGTGTTGCAGAAGAAAGAGACCTTGGAGTGCATGTTCATAGTTCCTTGTAAGTGGAGTCGCAGGTAGACAGGATAGTGAAGATGATGTTTGGTATGCTTTTCTCTATTGGTCAGAGCATTGAGTGAAGGAGTTGGGAGGTCATGTTGCGGCTGCACTGGACAATGGTTAGGCCACTTTTGGAATATTGTGTGTAATTCTGGTCTCCATCCTATGGAAGGATGTTGTGAAACTTGAAAGGGTTTGGAAAAGGTTTATAAGGCTGGTGTCAGAGTTGGAAGGTTTGAGTGAGAGGGAGAGGCTGAATAGGCTAAGGCTGTTTTCCCTGTAGTGTCGGACACTGAGGGGTGACATTATAGAAGTTTATAAGGGGCATGGATAGGTTGAATAGCCAAGGTCTTTTCCTCTGGGTAGGGGAGTCCAAAATTAGAAGGCAGTGGTTTGAGCTGAGAGGGCAAAGATTTAAAAGGGACCTGAGGGGCCACTTTTTCTCAGAGGGTACTGCATGTATGGAACGAGCTGACAGGAAGTGGTGGAGGCTGGTACAATTACAACATCTGGATGGGTACATGAATAGGAAAGGTTTTGAGGACTATGGGCTACATGCTGGCAAATGGAATAGATTGATTTTGGATATATGGTTGGCATAGACGTGTTGGCGGAAGGATCTGTTTCTGTGGTGTATGACTAACTGTTTTCGGTGAAAGCAGAAGTGTGGTTGCAAAGACAGGGCTTTCAGAGCAGCTTTCAAAGATGTTTTGCCCTTACTGGGACCGGAAGAAGGTACAATGAAATCTTTCATTTGTGAGACAGCAAGCAATTAAGTGAGTACATCTGGGAATTTGGGAGAAAGTGGGAATTTGTTGCAATTTGCAGATGAAGCCCTACCCTATCCAGACATTTCTGCTGGTGGATGAGACTAGGCCTCAAGCTTTGGGGGAGTAGGTTTAGGACAGAGTTGAGGAGGAGGAAGTGAGGGCTGCTGGTTTTCCCAGAGAGTAGTGTATCTGTGGAATTCTCTGCCCAAGGAAGCAGGCTGCAAAATGCCCCGGTCCTAATTCTTCAGCTTGCCGTACCCATGACTGTAAACTTTGAAGGGTTTTGGTTAACTGATGCAAATATTTCCCACTTGTCCAACAATCCAGTGTCAGCTGTTTCAGTCATTGAGATGGTTTTGATTCATCTACTAAATACATCTACTCTTATTAGACAATATTCATGACGAAGTACGCGAGGTGATACTATATACGCAAGTTGTAAACCAGTAAAAAAGGCCGACCAGGCAAGGAAGTGGTTAACAAACACAGGGCATCCCTCTTCGAGTATGCATCTTGTTTGTTTACAAATTAAACACGCTTCAGATCTTTTCCTAGCTGCTTTCCCAAAATCTGGGTGCCACCAGATTTGAGTGTTAACAATAATGTACATTAGCAACTGAAATAGGCAGCAACAAAGAATGAACACAAATCAGTCCAGCAGGGGTCACCCACATTTTGGTTTGAGTATTGAGGGAGTACCCTTTTTGAGGCCCCTGTGATATCAGTACCATACCCAGGCTAATGTGCATTGAAACCAGATTATGAAGTGTTAACTTTCCTGCAAACTTCTGCCTGTGTGTATCTCTCTGTAACATTTTCCAACTTTCCTCATATCTGTTTGTCAGCTTTTGTTTATTCCTTCCTTCCTTCCAAGGCTAACGAAGCACACACTTTCCAGAACAGTCCAAATTAGGGATTTGAGCCTCCTAAATTCTGGCTATGTCATGTAGCTGCTTAACCAAGTGTGCAAACTGTCAATATCTGTCAGCCGTTCCATTTGCAAATCAAACACTGTTATCAAAGTAAGTTGTTCGTGTCTCTGCATGAGTCCACAACCCGGTGAAATACAACGGATTCTTTAATGGTTGCCCAATGTGTCCTGTGTCAAATTCATTCACGTCTGGATGTCCTGAAGCGAGCAATTATACTTCAGATTTCTACTACCCAATTAAAACTAATGTTGGGCACTCTAATGGATCGGGGGCATTTTATATAAATAATTATTCCCTCCGGTGCGGAAACGGGCCCTTCAGCCCAAAAAGTCCACACCGACGCTGCAAAGAGCAACCCACCCAGACCCATTCCCCTATATTCACCCCTGACGAATGCACCTAACACTATGGGGCAATTAAGCATGGCACATTCACCTAACCTACACATCTTTGGACTGTGGGAGGAAACCCGCTCAGACACTGGGAGAATGTGCAAATGCCACACAGACAGTTGTCCGAAGCGGGGATTGACCCAAATCACTCCAAAAGTTACTGCTTCCAACAATAGACAAAGTCTTTTCCCTGGGATCGGGGAGTCCAGAACTAGAGGGCATAGGTTTAGGGTGAGAGGGGAAAGATATAAAAGAGACTTAAGGGGCAACTTTTTCATGCAGAGGGTGGTACGTGTATGGAATGAGCTACCAGAGGAAGTGGCGGAGGCTGGTACAATTGCAACACTTAAGAGGCATTTGGACGAGTATATGAATAGGAAGGGTTTGGAGGGATATGGGCCGGGTGCTGGCAGGTGGGATTGGGTTGGGATATCTGTTCGGCATGGACAGGTTGGACCGAAGGGTCTGTTTCCATGCTTATGTCTCATATCACTCCAAAGGTTACTGCTTCCAGAGAAGCCTGTTGGACTACAACCTGGAGTTGTAATTTTAACCTTTATCCAAGTTAAGGTGGATTGGCTATGCTAAATTCCCTATAGTGCCCAGGGATGTGCAGGTTAGGGTGGATTGGCTATGCTAAATTCCTCATGGTGTGCAGGTAAGGTGCATGACTCAGGGTTAAATGTAGAGCAATGGGGATAGGGGAGTGGGTGTGGATCGGGGGCCCGTGTGGATCACTGCCCCGTAGGCCAGCATTTCAACTCCCCCACCCTTCCCTAGCTTATCTCTCCACGCTTCAGGCTCACTGCCTTTATTCCTGATGAAGGGCTTTTGCCTGAAACATTGATTTCGAAGCTCCTTGGATGCTGCCTGAACTGTTGTGCTCTTCCAGCACCACTAATCCAGAATCAGGTTATAGCACTAGCTAGTGCTTCCAATTAAACCTGTTGGGCTGTAACCTGGTGTTGTGATTTTTAACTTTGTACATCCCAGTCCAACACCAGCATCTCCAAATCATTCCGTAGAAAAGGCGCGCAACTTTATTTTGATAGACCAATAGGGAGCCCTGTATCTCGCTCTCTCTCGGGCTCTCTCACTCTCTCTGGCACTGGAAAAGCACCAGGTTAGGCAGCATCCGAGGAGCAGGAGAGTTGACGTTTCATCTCGAATGATGGTGGATGTAGGAAGGGGTCTCAGCATCCTTCTACACCAGTCACTGCCAGTTGTCAGACAGGTGCAGCCAGCAATTAGCAAGACAAGTGGTATATTTGGAATTGAGCTCAGAAGTGGGGATGCCTTCCTGCGGTTAGGGGGTCATTGAATATATTCAAGGCTGAGTTCATCTGATTTTTGAACAACAATGAAGTGGATGTTTATGGGGGTTGGCATGAAAATGATTTTAAGACCAGTACGGAACAGTTGTAGAGTTATACAGCACATAACAGCATATATGATCTTTTTGAATGCTGGTGCAGGCTTGACCAGCCAGATGGCCTACTCCTGCTTCCAATTCTCGCCCCCTCTGTCCAGGATAGCAAGAGACCGTAAGACACAGGAGCAGAAATTAAGGCCATTTAGCCCATCGGGTCTGCTCCGCCATTCAATTATGGCTGATAAGTTTCTCAAACCTGTTCTCCCACTTTGTCCCCATAATCCTCGATCCCCTTGATGCTCAAGAACGTCTCTATCTCAGAATGATCAAAGAAAGAGTAGAGTCGATCAGGGATAGCATAGGGAACTTGTGTATAGAGTCTGAGGAGGTAGGGGAAGCCCTAAATGAGTTTTTTGCTTCTGTCTTTACTAAAGGAAAGGACCTTGTAGTGAATGAAACCATTGAGGAGCAGTTAAGCATGCTGGAACAGATAGAGATTGAGGAAGCCGATGTATTGAAAATTTTGACAAACATTAAGATTGACAAGTCGCCAGGGCCAGACCAGATTTGTCCTCTGCTGCTTTGGGAAGCGAGAAATGTGATTGCTTCACCGCTTGCGAAGATCTTTGCATCCTCGCTCTCCACCGGAGTCATACCTGAGGACTGGGGGAGGCAAATGTAATTCCTCTCTTCAAGAAAGGAAATAGGAAAATCCCTGGCAATTACAGACCAGTCAGTCTCCCGTCTGTTGTCTGCAAGGTGTTAGAAAGGATTCTGAGGGATAGGATTTATGACCATCTGGAAGAGCATGGCTTGATTAAAGGCAGTCAGCACGACTTTGTGAGGGGCAGGTCATGCCTCACAAATCTTATTGAGTTCTTTGAGGATGTTACTTGACAAGTTGATGAGGGTCGAGCGGTGGATGTGGTGTATATGGACTTCAGTAAGGCACTTGATAAGGTTCCCCATGGTAGGCTCGTTCAGCAGGTCAGGAGGAATGGGATACAGGGAAATTTAGCTGTCTGGATACAGAATTGGCTGGTCGACGAAGACAGCGAGTGGTAGCGGAAGGAAAATATTCTACCTGGACGTCAGTGGTGAGTGGTGTTCCACAGGGCTCTGTTCTTGGGCCTCTACTCGTTGTAATTTTTATTAATGACTTGGATGAGGAGATTGAAGGATGGGTTCGCAAGTTTGCAGACGACACAACGGTTGGAGGTGTCGTTGACAGTATAGAGGACTGTTGTAGGCTGCAGCGTGACATTGACAGGATGCAGAGATGGGCTGAGAGGTGGGAGATGGGGTTCAACCTGGATAAATGCGAAGTGATGCATTTTGGAAGGTCGAACTTGAAAGTTGAGTACAGGATTAAAGACAGGATTCTTGGCAGTGTGGAGGAACAGTGGGATCTTGGTGTGCAGGTACGTAGATCCCTTAAAATTGCCACCCAGGTGGACAGGGTTGTTAAGAAAGCATATGGTGTTTTGGCTCCCATTAACAGGGGGATTGAGTTTAAGAGCCGTGAGATCTTGTTGCAGCTCTATAAAACTTTGGTTAGACAGCACTTGGAATACTGTGTCCAGGTCTGGTCGCCCTATTATAGGAAAGATGTGGATGCTTTGGAGAGGGTTCAGAGGAGGTTTACCAGGATGCTGCCTGGAATGGAGGGCTTATCTTACGAAGAGAGATTGACTGAGCTCGGACCTTTTTCATTGGAAAAGGGAAGGAAGGGAGGGGACCTAATTGAGGTGTACAGGATAATGAGAGGCATAGATAGAGTTGATAGCCATAATCTTTTTCCCAGGGCAGAAATTGTTAACACGAGGCGTCATAGTTTTAAGCTGTTTGGTGGAAAGTATAGAGGGGATGTCCGAGGTGGGTTCTTTACGCAGAGAGTTGAGAGCTTGGAATGCATTGCCAGCAGCAGTTGTGGAAGCAAGGTCATTGGGGATATTTAAGAGACTGCTGGACATGCATATGGTCACAGAAATTTGAGGGTTTGTATATTAGGTTTACCTCACATGAGGATCAATGGTCGGCACAACATTGTGGGCTGAAGGGCCTGTTCTGTGCTGTGCTGTACTGTTCTACATTCTAATTATCCTCAGTGACCTGGCCTCCACAGCGTTCTGTGGCAGTGAATTCCATAGATTCACCACTCTCTGGCTGAAGAAGTTTCTCCTTACCTCCATTCTGAAAGGTCTTCCCTTTACTCTAAGGCTGTGCCCACTGGTTCTAATCCCTCCAACCAATGGAAACATCTTCCTAACTTCCACTCTTTCCAGGCCGTTCAGTATTCTTTGTTTCAGTTAGAACCCCCCTGCTTGTGGGCCTATTAACCAGCATCAACTGCATCCTTCAGGATGAGTTACAGCAGGGATTAGGTTCAGCAAACTGAGAATGGAGGGAGAGTGTGTGGGATAGAGATTTTCAACTTCTAAAGAATAAGCAAGGAAAGAGAGTTCACTATAAATTAGAACTGATCAGGTGGGCTGATTGGCCAAAGTGTGGTAGATGGAGTTTAATTCAGAGAAATATGTGGTTTGCATTTTGGTCAAGCAATCCAGGCAGGACTGACACCGTTAAGGGGAGTGTTGCAGAACAAAGAGACCTTGGAATGCAGGTTCATAGTTCCTTGAAAGTGGAGTTACCAGTAGACAGGATAGTGAAGGAGGCATTTCCTTTATTGGTCAGTGCATTGAGTATAGGAGTTGGGAGGTCATGTTATGGCTGTGTAGGACATTTGTTAGTCCACGTTTGGAAGACTGCATTCATTTCTGGTCACCCTTTTACGGGAAAGATGTTGTGAAACTTTGAAAGGTGTCGGAAAAGATTTACAAGGGTGCTGTCAGAGTTGGAGGGTTCGAGCTACAGGGAGAGGCTCATTCGGCCGGGGATATTTTCCCGAGAGCATTGGAGGCTGAGGGGTGACCTTATAGACGTTCATAAGAGGCATGGATAGGGTGAATATCCAAGGTCTTTTCCCCAAGGTAGGAGAGTTCAAAACTAGAAGGCATATGTTTGAGAATTTTTAAAGGCATCTGGATGGGTACATGAATAGGAAGGGTTTAGAGGGATATGGGCCACCTGCAGGCAAATTGGACTAGATTAATTTAGGATATTTGTTTGGCTGGGCAATTTGGACCAAAGGGTCTATTTCCATGCTGTATGACTCTAATTTTCTTTGGTGAAAGCAGAAGTGTGATTGTGAAGGCTGGAGTTTCAGAGCAGCTTTCAAAGATACTTTGCCCTTAATGGGAGCAGAATAAGTTACAATGAAATCCTGCATTTGTGAGACAGCAACTGAGTGAGTGAGTACATCCGGGATTTTGGTGGAAAGTGGGAATTCATTGCACTGTGGGGATGAAGCCCTACCTATTGAGTCATTTCTGCTGGTGAATGAAACCAGGTCTCAAGATTAGGAGGAGATTCAGGACACAGATGAGGAGGAACTGCTTTTCCTGGAGTGTAGTGAATCTATGGAATTCTCTGCCCAAGGAAGCAGTAGAGGCAGCTTCGTTAAGTATGTTCAAGACGCAGTTGGATGGGTTTTTGCAATGATAGGGGAATTAAGGGTAGTTGGGACAATGCAGGGAGGGGAGGATCTGAGACAATGGATAGATCAGCCATGATCTTAATGAATGGCAGAGCAGGCTGGATATGAAACTACAACCCTGCATTTCCCATGGCTAACCCACCTAACCTCGACATTATGGGCAATTTAGCATGAACAATCCAAATCAAGGCCAGTGAGCAGTCTAGTGATGTGGGAAATGAACTTTAGAGAATAATGGGGACAAGGAGAGTAAATATACCAGCAATCAAAACTGGATTCTAAAGATCACAAAAATTGAAACCAGAAACGGTATTTGAATGTGTGCTGCATTGTAACAAAAGTGAATGAGTTGACTGCACACATTGAAGAGAATAATTATGATCCGAGACTCCTTACAGAGACATGGCTTCAGGATGGCAAGGATTGGATCCTGAATATCGAGGGTTTGGTCAAATGGGAAGCGAGGTAAAGGTAGAGGGTTGGTGCTGCTAATGAAAGCACTGATCACAGGGTGTCAGCTCGGATTTCAGGTCCTGATTTCTTGGTCCTGTGCTGATCTCCCAGTTCCCACAGCGTAAGATGTCGGTCTGTTCTCCGTTTTGCTGGATTTTTGCTGAAGATTTCCCCTCCCCGCCGCTTCTTTTTTTCACTTTCCGGAACAATACAGCATTCAGCCAATCAAGCCCCAATCCACAATTTCCCAGCCTGTCAACCATCCAGACACATAGCAGGGAATCACACGAAAAATGAAACCAAATTTGAAACAAATAGGTGCTCGTGTTTAATGTTTGTTCATTCGGAAGTAAACCAGAAATGGGGGTCTCCCAGGATTCTGATTCTGTCCTACTTGAGGAATTCTCTCTCTCTTACATCTATCTATGAGAACCCAGCTATGATTTACAACAATATTTACACCAACAGAAGTAAGGCATCTGTTCTCAAATAGACAGAGATAAACAGGATGGAAATAGACATTTTCTCTCTCATGTGTGCACACACACAAGTCCACAGGAGTGAGTGTATATTTGCAGAATTATATTTGCAGAGCTGAGCAGAAATGTCACTTTGTTATTAAAATTATATGGAGAAGGTGCCTTCCAGGAAGACTGGGGTGTGCATATTAATGATACCTGCAACCCACTTGAAAAGATGAAAGACTTAACAATCCAGGTTTGTTAAATGTATCATTTCAGTGGCAGGACACTGTCATGTTTTTCTATAAATTCTGTGTCGTATGATCTTATTCTCCACAATCACCTGATGAAGGAACCGCGTTCCAAAAGCTAGAGCTTCTAAATAAACCTGTTGGGCTATAATATGGTGTTGTGATTTTTAACTTTGTCCAATTTAGGGGGGATTGGCTATGCTAAGTTATCCATTGTACCCAGGGACGTGCAGATTAGGTGTGATAGTCAGGGAGTAGAGCAACTGGTCGAGGGGAATGGGTGTGGGTGGGTTACCCTTCGAGGGTTGGTTTGGACTCGTTCGGCCAAGTGGCCTGCTTCCACGCTGTGGGGGTTATTTGAAGGGAAGGGATTCCTGAAAACTGTGCACCTCGCCCCTCCCCTTTTGTTTCATCCCTTTTCCCTCCCCCTCCCATTGATGGCATCACAATGCAGCAGTGGCCCTGTCAGTTTGAGTGAAGCTCCTTCTCTTTGGGCAACTCTTCATCCTGGGAGGGACAGAGAGGGGAGGGGGGAAATCTATTCACTTGTGGCAACTGGAGTGAATCCAGGGAGGGAGCAGACGCTGCAAACTCAGGTATGTGTCTTAATTACCCGTGTGGGGAGGGGCTGTTTTCCCCATTGCGCCACAGCCTGAGAGGTGACATTATAGACTTTTATAAAATCATGAGCATGGATAGGATAAATGGACAAGGTCTTTCCCTTGGGATGGGGGAGTCCCGAACTGGAGGGTCATAGGTTCAGGGTGAATTTGCACTTTTTTGTTTGCTTCCCAAAAGCAGACCTGCTCACTCTCAGCAGTATCCCAGTGTTGTGAAAGATATTCACTTTCAGGTGGATTTATCTTGACATTAGTCTTGATGTTTTTTCTTTTCTGCCCCTGTAAGATCCTGAATCAGCACCTTCAGGGGAATTAGTTATATCAGAGTGAGAACAGAGTGGGATGGTGCTTTCAATTTTGTGGAGTAACAAAAGACCAGAATATTCCGCAGAAAGTAGAATTGCTTGTTTTGAATTTTTACCCTGCACTGACAGTGATGACTTTTGTAATCTCTTTTAAACAGTGGATTTGAAGATAGAAGCTTCAAAATCAACGCATGAAGTTCTTATGCCCGAAACATTGACTCTCCTGCTCCTCGGATGCTGCCTGACCTGCTGCGCTTTTCCAGTACCACACATTTCGACACTGACTCTCCAGCGTCTGCAGTCCTCACTTTGATGACAATGTCTGACAGTCACTCAATCCTTCGGGACCGGAAACAATTTTCAACTATGATTCTGTGAGAAGGAGCAAAGCATTTTGGTTCCTGTTTGAGTACGTTTTCAGCATCAGTGGGACTGGATGAGAGACCCTACTGTTGCAGCGCATTGAGTGTGGGGCGTGTAGCAGCATCTACAGCCTGGAAAGGGGAATTGATGACAGGGAGGGGCTGGAAGTGTGTGTGTGTGTGCAGCTGAAGCTTCGGCCATGGAGAAACCTGAGGAATCCCACCCCGTAGAGAAATGGTGGAAGTGTGGTGATGGCGGAAAAAGCTTCCATTTCCCGTCTGCCCTGGAGACTCATCGGCGCATCCACACAGGGGAGAGGCCATTCTCCTGTCCAGAGTGTGGGAAGGCCTTCAGCAAATGCTCCGACCTGCTGAGGCACCAGCGGTCCCACACGGGGAGAGGCCCTTCAACTGCCCCAAGTGCGGGAAGAGATTTACCCGGGCCTCCCACCTGCTGAGGCACCTGCGGGCCCACACAGGGGAGAGGCCGTTCTCCTGCCCTGAGTGTGGGAAGAGATTTGCCCAGGCCTCCAACCTGCTGACCCACCGCCGGACCCACACCGGGGAGAGGCCCTTCAGCTGCCCAGAGTGTGGGAAGGCCTTCAGCAGTTCCCCCAACCTGCTGAGGCACCGGCGGGTGCACACGGGGGAGAGGCCCTTCAGCTGCTCTGAGTGTGGGAAGGCCTTCAGCGATTTCTCTTCCCTGCTGACCCATCGGCGGGTCCACACTGGGGAGAGGCCCTTCAGCTGCCCCGAGTGTGGGAAGGCCTTCAACAATTCCTCTTCTCTGCTGATTCACCAGCGGATCCACACGGGGGAGAGGCCCTTCAGCTGCCCCGAGTGTGGGAAGGCCTTCCGCCATTCCCCCAACCTGCTGAGGCACCGTCGAGTCCACAATGGAGAGAAGCCTTTCAGCTGCCCTGAGTGCGGGAAGGCCTTCAGCAGTTCCCCCAACCTGCTGAGGCACCGGCGGGTGCACACGGGGGAGAGGCCCTTCAGCTGCCCCAAGTGTGGGAAGGCCTTCAGCAATTCCTTCAACCTGCTGACCCACCGGCGGGTCCACACAGGGGAGAGGCCCTTCAGCTGCCCCGAGTGCGGAAAGGACTTCACGCGCTCCTCCCTCCTCCAGAGGCACCAGCGAGTTCACATAGGGTGATTGAAGGAATGACGGCTGAGTGCCATTATCGACTGGACTATTAACCCAGTTCCAGGGGGTCCCGGGTTTGAATCCCACTGCAGCAGATGGCGCTATACAGGGTATGGGTTGAAATTGCTGAGTGAGTCAATACTTCCTCCAGGTTAAGGCTGTACCAAGGATCCAATTACAAAGGGACATCTTGGTGCTGACCAATAGTAAAGAAAGTGATGGGGGGTTGGGGGGAGTGTGTGCGCTTTGACTTTGAGCTGTTTAAAAAGCAGCTACTTTTTTCTCTGCCATTTTGCTGAGCAGATCTGAAGCTGTAACAAAGTTGGGTCGCAATAAAGGTTACTTGGACTTGCTGCCGGGCTCAGACTCTCATTGAAAGTTTTGAGCTCCAAGAGTTTTTGTTTTAAAGCTGTCATTTCTTTCAGCCTCCTGCACTAACCTTCCAATGTCGCGTATCAGATGGAGTCGTGAATGAGCAGCCAGTATCATGAGAACTTGTCAAATTTTCAGGAGTGCAGAGTGTGTCATTTTATCGGCGTTGTAAAGTTTCCTGGCAGCATCAGGAGGTGTGGGCTGCGTTCGCGAGAAATTATATGGAGGAGCCGATGTTGGACTGGGCTGGATAAAGTTAAAAATCACACAACACCAGGTTATAGTCTAACAGGTTTACTTGGAAGTATGAGCTTTTGGAGCACTGCTCCTTCATCGGGTAACTGTGGAACAGGATCATAAGACACAGATTTTATAGCAAAAGATCACAGTGTCATGCAACTGAAATGACATATTGAACAAACCATGATTGCTGTTAAGTCTTTCACCTTTTAGAATGAGTTGCAGGTTTCAGTTCATTAATCTGTAAATCCCAGAACTACTATTAATTCACATTCTCGAGATGACTTAAGGTTTTTTTTAAAAAAGTGACATCTCAGCCCAGCCAATGCATTAAAAGTGTGAGGTTCGAGTCTGTCAGTATCCCAATCTTGAATCAGACTGGTTCTAGTTCCCAAGTAGGAAATTATAAAATATTACACAGATTGACTGCCTACAGTTTCTGCACTTTTTGAGCAAAGTAGAATGTATCTGCAAACATAATTCTGCCAATACAAGTTTGCCCAAAAAGTGATGTGTGAATGCGTGCATGTGAGTTTGTGCATGAGAGTGCACGTAAAGTGTGTGCATGTTTGGTAAAGTGACTGTGTGATGGAGTATGAGCCTGTGAGAGTGTTGGGGGCGTGTATGTGTGGGTGTCTTAGAGTGAGCTATTAAAAGCGAGGGCTTGTGTTTTGCTAAAACAAGGAAGGGCAGGACTTGTACAGATAATGCTAGGGCCCTGTGTCGTGCTGCAAAAGAGAGACATGGTGGGGTTCAGGTACACAGTTCTTTGAAAGTTGCATCGCTGCTATACAGGGTGGTCAAGAAGGCATTTAGCATGCTTGCCTTCATTGTTCACCCCATTGAGTATAGGGGTTGGGACATCATGTTGAGGTTGTACAGGATGTTGGTGAGGCCACTTGTAGAGTACTGAGTACGATTCTGGTGAACCTGTAATAGGAAGAATTCTATGAGAGAGGATTCGGTAAAGATTTACCAGGATGTTGCCAAGACTGGAGGGTTTGAGTTATAAGAAGAGATTGGGACTTTATTTATTGGAGCACAGGAGGTTGAGGAGTGACATTATTGAGATTGATAAAATCATGAGGAGTGGAGGTAAGGTGAATAACAAAGGGCTCTTCCTTAGCGTAGGGGAGCTCAAGACTCAGGGGCATATTTCTTTAAAGTGAGAGGAGAGAGATTTAAAAGGAACCTGAGGGGCAACGTTTTGACAGAGGTGGTTTGCATGTGGAATCTGGATGAGTACATGCACAGAAAGGTTTAGAGGGATATGGGCCAAACACAGGCAAGTGGGACTAGTTTAGTTTTGGAATCCTGATTGGCATGGATGAATTGAACCAAAGGGCCTGTTTCTGTGCTGTATACCTCTCTGAACCAGAAGTGATCTTATTGAAACCAGTAGAATTCTGAAAGGGGCTTGACAGGATAGATGCAGACAAAATTCTCCTTTGTTGGGATTCTATGACTCCCCCGACAATGTGGAAGCAGGCCATTCAGCCCATTTATTTTACTCTGGCCCTCCGAAGAGTTTCACCCATATCCATTCCCATCCTCCGTATTTCCCATGGACAATCCATCCTAAATTGCACATCCCTGGTCATTATGGGTAATTCAGCACAGCCAATCCACCCTAACCTTTACGCCCTAATCTATAAATTACCTCCTCAAAAATGAAATTTAAATGCAGAGTTTCTAAGAAAAATGTCACTCTGACTCAATATTCGGACGCAGACAGAATTCACACCTATTGTTAGAAAAGCTCTGCATTTGAATGATATTCTTGAAGGTAATTAAAATCAAATTCTGGGATTAACATACCAAAGAACAGAAACCCATTCAAAAGGTGAAAGATTTAATCTAAAATTGTTTGATGCATTACATTTCCATGACACTGGACTCCATTGGCTCTAAATTCCATAATCATGATCTCATTCTCCACAACCACCTGATGAAGGAGCGGCGCTCCGAAAGCTAGTGCTTCCAAACAAACCTGTTGGATTATAACCTGGTGGTGTGTGATGTTTAACTTTGTCCATGGGAAGCACATGAGTTGTGGGACTGGAAACGGTTCTTATTTTGTGATCTATTCCAAGTGAAATTTCTCCTCTGCGCAGGCACGGGTGAACAGTTTGGCTTTTGTGCTTTGTGCGAGATCGGGCTAGCAGCTTTTAAATCCTTATGTTAAACAGTTCAAGTAAACTGTTGATCAGCAATTGTATTCCGAGAGTGGTACTTCCAGCTCTGGTAATCCTGTTGCATCAACAGAGAGAGGGAGAGGATGTCACATCTGAAGAGCAGACAGAAAAGTTATTTCGCTTGTTCAGTCAGTTGAGTTGGTTCCGCACTCAGATGAGACTGGATACTGCTTTTAATGGATCATAATTAAATGCTACAATGGAACACCTTAAATTCGAGGAATTTTGAAAGGGCAAATGGAACAGTAACTTTGAAGAGGTGTTCTTCCATGGGTGAACCATATGAGGCATTTTTATTGATAGCTCCATAATCATCATCCTGCTGGATTTTTTTCAGGGCAAACAGTTTCTGGTGGGAGAAATTCTGTATTCTGGGAAGGTGGGGAAATTTAAAAAAAAAAGGCTGTTAAAAGCAATTGAACTGTGGGCCCACAAGCTCTTGTGGGAGCAGTGCATTTGCCAAAAACATTTCGGAGAAATTCTGTCTAACTGTTGGACTGAAAGTAGTTTCCCACTGAATGTTAAACAGGTATTGAGAACGTTGTGCATTATAGAGTGTGTTCCTGAGGACCGGAGGAGGATTGAACTTGCCAACGTGAACAACACTTTGCAGAGAGAGGAAATTTCTCGGGAGGTTGATGGAAGTCAACAATTGTCAGATTATTTTATGAAAATAACAGCTTATATGGGGATCCCAGAAGAGGGGTATCTGTAATGAGCACACAGAAACAAACCCTTCAGTCCAGGCCAGCCAGATATGCTAAATTAATCTAGTAACCCATTTGCCAGCATTTGGCCCATATCCCTCTGAATGCTTCCTATTCATGTCCCCATCCAGATGTATGTTTTTCTTCGGAGAATACTGAGGTGAGAGCCTAGATATGCTATTACTTAGCCTCTCCCCACTGAGCTTCACCTTTCCTTCATGCTAATTGTAGCTGGAGAAGCCCGAAAGTTGAAAAGGATTTCCTGGGGAAAAAAACGTTTATTCAAGATCGGGCTCAGTGATGGATTTTCTAAAGCTTGGCTATTGTAGATTTCAATCAGACAAAAAAAAACTTTCAGTTGTTCTTGTCCAAGGCAGAGTAGATATTCTTTTAAGGTATAATTGAGATATCTACCTTCTTTATAGTGTTTTTCCATCATTACCAGTGATTGTCCATCATTTGGTTTATTGAGCATCATCTTTTTGTGATTCACCAGAGATGATTTGAAGTGAATTCTGTAAGATGCTTTTCTATTTTATTTAACTTTACCTGGCTCTTTAAGGCAACCATTTTCTTTTCATGTGATTGGTATTAAAATATCTCAATGTATAATAATGAAGCAGCTCATTTATTCTGAAATCATTTCAATTAGTTGGTCAATTGCCAAATAATTGCTGCACAACTGTTATCAATATTGATACCCAGGAAAGCTATTTTGTTTATTTTGTTTAATATATTTCCTTTCTAAAGATCTTATCCAAATTATAAAATGATTGTATTTTCATTTGAAATAAAGTTTGCAGTGTCTTATTAAATAGTTGAAAGTAACTTTGTACTTAATTGCTCCGTTTGGGATTAAACATTGTGACTTTGATAAAAGTGATCTTTCACAATTTATGGTGAATCTATTAACAAACGAATGTTGCCATTTGCTCTTGAATTACCACAAATTCAATTTGAAATTCTTGAATGAGTTGAACAAGGGGTAAAAAGTGAATATTTATTGCACTTTTTCTGAAATTCTCTGCACTGCCATTGTATTTGGTTAAATGTATGTAACCCTCTTCATACCTTTGTATTTCTTTGATGTTTCATTTGTCAGTGCTACTGCCCAAATAGCCTAAAAAAAATGTTTTGGCAGTTGGTGAAGTTGTGAATTTTTAGTCTAGTAACATTGTTTCACAATTGAATAATCTGAAGATTAATTTAGGCACATACAAGAACATCAAAGAGATTGTGATGATAGAAAGTCAACATGCAGAATTGCCACTGAAATGTAAACTGGCTGCTCTTAATTTGGTACAGACTAAGTAGAAATAATGGTATTGTACACAAACTGTGTGTAGTGTGAGTTCAGAATTGTTCTGATCCTTTTAATTCTGGCACATGCAGTGATAGCAGCACCATAATCTGTTTTATTTGTTCGTGGAATGTGAGCATCACTGGTAGAGCCAGTATTTGACTGCTAAGAACACAGATATGAATATTCGGTGAGATTAGATTAGATTAGATTACTTACAGTGTGGAAACAGGCCCTTCGGCCCAACAAGTCCACACCGACCCGCTGAAGCGCAACCCACCCATACCCCTACATTTACCCCTTTAACCTAACACTATGGGCAATTTAGCATGGCCAATTCACCTGACCCGCACATCTTTTTGGACTGTGGGAGGAAACCGGAGCACCCGGAGGAAACCCACGCAGACACTGGGAGAATGTGCAAACTCCACACAGTCAGTCGCCTGAGTCGGGAATTGAACCCGGGTCTCTGGCGCTGTGAGGCAGCAGTGCTAAACACTGTGCCACCGTGAGGTTGAGTTGCAAGGTCTACTGTGGCATAACAAATTGTACTGGCTTGCACTGTACTCTGACAAGACAGAGACTTTTGGGGGGAGGACAAAAATAGGAATTTCTTCTTCAAATATTGATGCTCCCATTTAGATCTCTCAAAAGGAGATTGTTTGGTCCATCAAATTAATAATGGCTCTTTTGTTGAATTATTTTCCTGCATCCGCATATATCTGGAATCGTTTTCTTTTCAAGAATTTTGCAATTACCTTTGCCATTTACTGGTTACATTACCCCTTCAAGATCATTTCAAATCGTAATAAATTGCTTATTTCCTTAAAAATTAACCATCTCACGGCCACCCCAAACCCCTTTTTCAAAGTGGCTGCACTATTTCCAATATGGTCATGCTTTGTAAATATTACCATATACCATTAATTATGTCCAAGTCTCTTTAGATTTCAATGTATCGTTTTAAATATAAAAATGCCCCGTTACTTGTAGCTCAGCCCTTTAAATGTGTTCTGCTCCTCTAAGCGCAATGTATATTTACCACTTTAGATATGAGTATGTCTCTTAAAGGGATATTTCTGCTTACAAATAGGCAACATCTCTTCGAAATGTAGATTCATTTAGATATAACTGCGTCACTTCACATAGTAAGATATCCTTTTGAATGTGCCCCCATCCCTTTGAATGGTAATCTTGTCCATTTAACCCTCTTTATTTGCAGAAATAGCCCATTAAAATGTTCACGTCCCTTTAAAATGCAGATTGCCCACTTTATATGTGACGCCGTTCCGTTAGATGTCGGAATATCTGTTTAAATTGAGCCGTGAGCTTTCCCAATGTAGACAGGGCTCCTGGAAACGTGGCAGTGTCCCCCCTGCAGCTGCAGAGCGAGACAGGAGAGTTTGTTTTTGTGAATGAGCAGTTGTAGCGTGAGGTGGCTGTTGCTTGGTGACGGTGAGGCTCCCCCCGTGCAGACGTCACGCGGGGGTGAAGGCGGTTGGGAGGAGAAGTCGCTCGAGCAGGGAAGCGGCGGGAGGGCGGCCGTTAGGAAAATGGCGCCGTGCGGCCCGGGGCAGACACCCGTCACTGGGCACCGCCGCCTTCCTGGCGCAGCTGCTGTGTCACGGCCACACCGGCCGGCTGTACAGCAGGCAGGAGCCGGTGAGCATTCTGGAGGCGGATGGGGTTAAGGGCCTGCTTGGGAACTCGTCGGCCACCTGGGTGGTGGAGTTCTACTGGTCGTGGGGCGGCCCCTGTGTCAACTATGGGGCCACCTTTTTTTTAATTTCAAAAATATACTTTATTCATAAAATAATTTGATGGTCTGTACAGTTGGTCATGCCATACATATGTAAACATGTACATACAGAGATCACAATTTATCATTTTTATATACAGGTCTGTGCATTTTTCAATCATATGCCCATATAATTAGCTGAGGTGTCAGAGCCCAAATGACTGCATGGACCTTGGAATGTGCCAGTCTGCGACACTCAGTCGGGGTCAACTCCTTCAGCTGGAAGATCAACAAGTTTTGGACCGCCCAGAGAGCGTCCTTCACCGAGTTGATGATCCTCCAGGCACAGTTGATGTTTGTCTCGGTGTGCATCCCGGGGAACAGGCCGTAGAGCACGGAGTCCCGCGTCACCGCGCTGCTCGGGACGAACATCGACAAACACCACTGCATTCCTCTCCAGACTTCCTCTGCATAGGCACATTCCAGAAGGAGGTGTGTGACAGTCTCTTCCCCCCCGCAGCCGCTTCGAGGGCAGTGTGCGGTATGGCTGAGAGTCTGGGCGTGCATAAAGGATCTCACAGGCAGAGCCCTTCTCACCACCAGCCAAGCCATGTCATGGTGCTTGTTGGAAAGTTCTGGTGATGAGGCATTCTGCCAAATGGCTTTGACAGTCTGCTCAGGGAACCGCTCGATAGGATCCGCCCTCTCCTTTTCCTGAAGGGTCTCAAGGACACTATGTGCTGACCACTTCCTGATGGACTTATGGTCAAAGGTGTTTTTCTTCATAAACTTCTCCACGAAGGACAGGTGATACGGAACGGTCTAACTACTCGGAGCGTTCCGCGGCAGCGAGGCCAGGCCCATCCTTCGCAACACCGGGACAGGTAGAACCTCAGTACGTAGTGACACTTGGTGTTTGCGTACCGGGGATCCACACACAGCTTGATGCAGCCACACACACAGGTGGCCATCAGGGTGAGGGTGGCATTGGGTGTATTTTTTCCCCCGTTGCCCAGATCTTTGTACAGCAAGTCCCTTCGGACCCGGTCCATCTTTGACCTCCATATGAATTGGAAGATGGCCCGGGTGCCTGCGGCGGCACAGGTTCTGGGAATAGGCCAGACCTGTGCCACTTATAATAGCAATGACAGTGCCTCACACCTGATGACCAGGTTTTTTCCCGCGATGGAGAGCGACCGTAGCGTCCATCTGCCCAGTTTCTGCCTCACTTTGCTGATACGCTCCTCCCAAGACTTGGCGCACGCCCTAGATCCCCCCGAACCAAATACCCAGCACCTTCAGGTGGTCGGTCCTGACGGTGAAGGGGATCGAGGATTGGTCGGCCCAGTTCCCAAAGAGCATGGCCTCACTCTTGCATCGGTTTACTTGGCCCCCGAGACCCGTTCGAACTGGTCACATATGCACATGAGTCTGTGCACGGACAGCGGATCCGAGCAGAAAACGGTGACGTCATCCATGTACAGGGAGGCCTTAACCTGCAGGCCCCCGCTGCCAGGAATAGTCACCCCTCTCAGGCTCGCATCCTTCTTGATGGACTCGGCAAATGGCTCTATGCAACACACAAACAAGGCAGGAGAGAGAGGGCAGCCCTGCCTGACTCCAGATCTGACTGGGAAGCTATCTGATTCCCACCCATTGATTGAGACTGCACTGACAATGTTGGTGTAGAGCAGTCTGATCCAATTGCAGATTCCCTCCCCAAAACCCATTTTGGAGAGAACATCTCTCATATACCTGTGTGATATCCTGTCAAAGGCTTTCTCCTGGTCCAGGCTGATCAGGCAGGTGTCCAACCCTCTGTCCTGCACGTAGGCGATCGTATCCCTGAGGAGTGTGAGACTCTCAGCGATCTTCCTGCCCGGCACAGCACAGGTTTGGTCAGGGTGAATCACCGACCCCAGAGCAGACCTGACCTGGTTGGCGATTACCTTTGACAGAATTTTGTAATCCGCATTCAACAGTGAGATTGGTCTCCAATTTTTGAGTTCCTCCCTCTCCCCCTTCCGCTTGTAGATGAGGGTGATAATGCCTTTCCTCATGGATTCACTCATGGTACCTGCCCGAAGCATACTGACATACACCTCCAGCAGGTCCTGGCCAATCAAATCCCACAGAGCGGAATAGAGCTCGACCGGTAAGCCGTCGCTTCCGGGAGATTTATTCTTTTCGAAGGACTCGAGGGCGTTGGTCAGCTCGTCCAGAGATAGCGGCTGGTCCAGCCTCTCCCGTGTTCTGTCGTCTAAGACCTCCGTGATCGTGGACAGGAACGACTGGGAGGCCGTGCTGTCGGTCAGCTTTGCGTCATACAGACTGGCATAGAAGGATTTACTGATCCTCATGACGTCAGCCTGAGATGACGTTATCGAGCCATCTTCTTCCTTCAGGCTGCTGAGCACGGAGCTCTCTTTGTGCACCTTCTGGAAGAAGAAATGTGAGCACGTCTCGTCCTGCTCCACCGAGCGGACCCTGGACCGGAAGATTATCTTGGAGGCCTCCGAAGCAAAGAGCGAGGCTTGCTGGCCCTTCACCTCTTTGAGGTCCTCCATGACATCCACCCCCATCGTCTGCAGCAGGAGCAGATTCTGCATACTTTCCTGGAGCTGGGACAGTTTTCCCCGCCTCTCTCTCGCCTCCTGAACACCTTTGAGGATGAAGAACCTCTTGATGTTCCCTTTTACTGTTTCCCACCAGTCTGCTGGGGACTCAAAGAGGGGCTTCACGATTCTCCAACCTGCGTAGTCCCTCTTGAGCTCCTCAATGTTTCCCGGGGTCAACAGCTTTGTGTTCAGCTTCCACGTTCCCTTACCAGCCCGGTGCTCGTCCTGTAGGTGACAGTCAGAGAAGAACACCGGCTTGACGTCGGTGGATCTGACCGAGAACGTTCGGGACAAAAACAGGTAATCTATCCTTGAGCGGATAGACCCGTCTGCCCGTGACCAGGTGTATCGACGTTGCGCTCCATCTGCAGGGGTGCTGAAGACGTCGTGCAGCTTGGCATCTTTTATCGTGTCCGTCAGGGCTCTGGATGTGGTGTCCAGTTTACTGTCCCCCCCGCCGGATCGTCCATCTGCATCAATGATACAGTTGAAGTCTCCGGCCACAATGACCGGCCTGGACGTAGCCAATAACAGTGGAAGCTGCTGCAGGACGGCCAACCGTTCACTCTTACCCACTGGGGCATACACATTAATCAGTCTCAGGGGAGCATTCCTGTACTTGACGTCGGCGACGAGGAGGCGCTCACCCACCGCCTCCTTAACCCCGGAGGCGTGGCTAACATTGCCTCCCGACCAAACTGACGGCCCATGGGCCCATAAGCTCGACCATCTCCTGTAGCTGCTGAGGTGCGGTATCCCACACTCCTGCAGAAACAGGACGTCGGCTTTAACGTTGGCCAGGAAGGCCATCATAGAAACACATCGCGTAGCCGATTTGATACTACGTACATTGATGCTGGCAATTTTTAACCCCATTTTAACAGTTTACAAGGTTGACACTGTCCATTTGCTGCTGGTCTTGCCCCCTCTGGGGTAGCTGTGTGGATCCCCGTGGTGACAGCAAACTGCTGCACCCTCCCAGGGCTGAGGTAGCTGTCCGGCTCCACGCTGAAGCCATTTCCCCGCTCTGGTGTCTTCGGGTCGGGTCCGCATAATCCAGTTCTCCATCTGACAGCGGGGTTGTCACAGGACCGCTGCTGTATGGGGCCACCTGGAAGGTACTGGGCCCGGGTGGTGAAAGGTGAGGCAGGTTGGGGGGTGGGGGACGGAGGGGAAGGAATGTGGGGCCTGTCCTGTCATAGTGACATTTTACACTCACTTTCCATCTGCTTTTAATGGCGCTTGTGCTGTTTACCCTCACTGTTTGTTTAATCGTTGTGCTGTTTACCCTCACTGTTTTTTTAATATACAGCACAGAAATAGACTTTTTTCTCTCTCATGCACATACATACGTATACGTCAATGGGGGTGAATTTGAATTTGCAGAATTATATTTGCAGATACATTCTATTTTGGTCAAAAAGTGCAGGCAATCAATCCATGTAATATTTTGTAAATTCCACTTTGGAAATAGAACCAGTCTGACTCAAGATTTGGACACAGACAGACTCTGACCTCACTTTTATGCATTATCTTGAGCTGAGATGTCACCTTTTGCTATAAAACCTAGTTATCTTGAGAAGGTGACCAACAAGAATTTCTCAGATTACGCATTAATGATAATTGCAACCCATTCTGAAAGATACAACACTTAACAATCCAAGTTTGTTCAAAATATCGTTTCTGTGGCAGGACACTGATATTTTTGTAGAAATTCTGTGCCTTATGATCTTAACCACCTGATGAAGTAGTGCTCCGAACGCTGGTCCTTCCAAATAAACCTCTGACTCTAACCTGGTGTTGTGTGGGGTGGATTGGCCATGCTAAATTACCCACAGTGCCCAGGGATGTGCAGGTTAGATGCATTAGTCAGGGGTAAATGTGGAGCAATAGGGGTAGTGAAATGGGTGTGGCTTTGGAGGGTCGGTGTGGACGTGTTGGGCTGAGTGGCCTCTTCCATACTGTGGGGATTGTCTGAAGAGAAGGGGTTATTGCAAACTCATTGTTTTTTTTTGCTTCCAAAAATCAGACCTGCTCACTCTCAGCAGTATCCCAATGTTGTGAAAGATATTAACTTTCAGGTGGAGGTATCCAAGATGTAGAGAGATGTTTTTGCTTTTCTGCCCTTGTAAGATCCTGAATCAGCACCTTCAGGATAATTCGTTAGAGCGAAGTAAGAACAGAGGGGGAGAGAGGCTGGGATGGTGCTTCAATTTTGTGAAATAACAAAAGAAAAGAATATTCCACAGAAAGTAGAATTGCTTGTTCTGAATTCCTACCATGTACTGACAGTGATGACTCTTTTTACTGATTATTTGAAGATCTGAAGATGGAAGTTTCAAAATTAACAGATCGATCTCCTGCTCCTCGGATGCTGCCTGACCTTCTGTGCTTTTCCAGCGCCGGACTTTCCTACACTGACTATCCAGTAACCACTGTCCTCACTTTGACGTCAATGTCTGACAGTCACTCAATCCATCGGGACCAGCACAATTTTTGACTGTGATTCTGTGAGAAGGAGCAAAGCTTTTTGGTTCCTATTTGAGTGCGTTTTCAGCATCAGTGGGATTGGATGAGAGACCCACCTTTGCAGCCTACTGAGCGTGGAGCCTGAAACAGCTATACGGCCTGGAAAGAGGAATTCATAGCAGGGAGGGACTCTATATGTGTTTGTCTGCAGCTAAAGGTTTGGCCATGGAGAAACCGGAGGAATTCTGCCCCATGGAGAAACCATGGAAGTATGGCGACTGTGGGAAAGGCTTTTATGCCCCGTCTGACCTTGAGACTCATTGGCAGTCACACCAGGGAGAGGCCCTCCACTGCCCAGAGTGCGGGAAGACCTTTACCCAGGCCTCCCACCTGCTGACCCACTGGCACATCCACACGGGCGAGAGGACCTCCAGCTGCCCCGAGTGCGGGAAGGCCTTCAGTAATTCCTCCGCCCTGCTGATCCACCGGTGGATCAACACAGGCGTAACACCCTTCAGCTGCCCCGAGTGCGGGAAGGCCTTCAGTAATTCCTCCGCCCTGATGATCCACCGGTGGATCCACACAGGCGAAAGGCCCTTCAGCTGCCCCGAGTGAGGGAAGGCCTTCAGTTATTCCTCTGCCCTGCTGAGGTACTGACAGGTTCAGTGCGGGAAGGGCTTTAACCACTCCTTCCACCTGCAGAGCCATCGCAGGAGGTTTGAAGGAGCGACGGCCGAGTGCCATTATTGACTGGACTATCAACCCAGTTCCGGGGACTCCCAGGTTTGAATTTCACCGCGGCAGATGGTGGAATTGGAAATCAGTCAGAAATCTGGAGTTCAGAATCTAACGATGAAACCATTTTTGGGGAGTGGGGGTGGAGAAATTCCTATGTGATTCACTCACTTCCTTTTTAGGGAAAAGATTCACTCAGTCGTCCCAGCTGCATCCTTTATCCGGTCTGACCTGCATATGACTCCAGACCCACAGCCATGAAAAACTTAGTTGGAGACAGGGTATAGGTTGAAATTGCTGAGTGAGGCAATACTCCCTATGGGTTCAGGCTTTACCACGGATCCAATTACAAAGGGACAACTCAGTGCTGACCAATAGTAAAGAAAGGCAGGGGGATGGGAGTGTGTGGGCTTTGACCTTGAGCTGTTTTTTAGAAAAGCTACTTTTTGTACACTTGTTTGCTGGGGGGATCTGAAGTTGTAACAAGGTTGGGTCACAATAAATGAAGAAGGGCATGTGCCCGAAACGTCGAATCTTCTGTTCCCTGGATGCTGCCTGACCTGCTGTGCTGTTCCAGCAATAAAGTTTCAGCTTTGATCTCCAGCGTCTGCAGACCTCACTTTCTCCTCACAATAAAGGTTACCTGAACTTACCCTGGGCTCAGGCTCTCATTGAAGGCTTTGAGCTTCAAGAGGTTTTTTTTTTAAAGCTGCTCATTTCTTTCAGTCTTCTGCACTAAGTTTCCAATGTTGTGTATCAGATGGAGCAGTGAATGAGGAGCTAGTATCGTTAGAAATTGTAAATTTTTCACGACTGCAGGTACTGTGTCATTTCATCAGCATTGTAAAGTTTACTGGCAGTTCTGGGAGGTGTGGGCTGTGTTCATGAGAAACTATGTGGAGGTGCTGGTATTGTACTGAGGTTGATAAAGTTAAAAATCACACAACACCAGGTTATAGTCCAACTGGTTTATTTGGAACTACCAACTTTAGTGTCAACTGCAAACTTACCCATCCACCTATGTCTACGTCCAAGTCATCTATAAAAATGACAAATAGCAGTGGTCATAAAACAGATCTTTGTGGCACACCACTAGTAACTGGACTCCAGGCTGATTATTCTCCATAAATCACCACTCAGTCTTCTTTCAGCAAGCCAGTTTCTGATCCAAACTGCTAAATCACCCCCAGTCCCATGCCTCTGCATTTTCTCCAACACCTACAATGTGGAACCCTATCAAAGGCTTTACTAAGGTCCATGTACACCACGTCAACTGCCATAATCTCATCCACATGCTTGGTCACCTTCTCAAAAAACTCAATGGGGTTTGTGAGAGATGCCCTGCCCTTGATAAAACCATGTTGACTATCTGAAATCAACTTGTTACTTGTTAGATGATTATAAATCCGATCTCTTATACTCCTTTTCAAAAGCTTCCCTACAACAGACGTAGGGTCACTGGTCTATAATTACCTGGGTCATCTCTACTGCCCTTCTTGAACAAGGGCATAACATTTGCACCCCTCCACTCCTCTGGTACTAAACCTGTAGACAATGATGACTCAAAGATCAAAGCCAAAGGCTCCACCATATCCTCCCTAGCTTCCCAGAGAATCCTCAGATAAATCCCATCCGGCCCAGGGGACTTGTCTACTTTCACTCTTTCTAGAATTGATAGCACCTCCTCCTTACTAACTTTGATCCTTTCTAGTCTAATATCTCGTATCTCATTCTTCTCCCCTACAATAGTCTCCTTTTCCTGAGTGAAGACCGATGAGAAATATTCATTAACACCTCTTGGATCTCCACAGGGCCCACACACAACTTCCCAATTCTGTCTTTGGCTCTATTCCTACCTTAGTCATCCTTTTATTCCTCATATACCTATAGAAAGCTTTAGGGTTCTCCTTTATTCTACCTGCTAAAGACTGCTCATGTCCTCTGTTTGCTCTTAACTCTCTCTTTAAATCCTTCCTAACTAATCTGTAGCTCTCCATGGCCTCATCTGAACCGTCTCATCTCATTGTCACAAAAGTCTCCTCCTGCTTAACAAGAGATGCAATTTCTGTAGAAAACCATGGTTCCCTTACCTTATCACTTCCTCCCTGTCTGACAGGGACATACCAACCAAGGACACACAATATCTGTTTCTTAAACCAGCTCCACATTTCAATTGTCCCCATCCCCTGCATTTTGCTACCTCATTCTATGCATCCTAAGTCTTGCCTCATTGCATTAGAATTGCCCTTGCCCCATCAATAATTCTTGCCCTGCGGCACGTTCCTATCCCTTTCCATCGCTAAATGAAACCTAACTGAATTATGGTCACTCTCTCTAAAGTGCTCACCTACCATTAAATCAAACACCTGGCCTGGTTCATTACCAAGTACCAGATCCAGTGTGGCCTTCCTTCTTGTCAGCCCTTCGACATACTGTGCCAGAAAACCCTCCTGCACACACTGGACAAAACTGATCCATAAGACGTACCAGAGTGAAAGCATTTCCAGTTAATGTTGGGCAAGTTACAGTCCCCCATAATGATCACCTATAATGACCCCCCCAATGAATCAAACTGATTCTATTTCCAAAGTAGGAATTCATAAAATATTACATGGATTGACTGCCTGCAGATTGTGCACTTTTTGAGCAAAATTGAATGTATCTGTAAATATAGTTCTGCCAATACAAATTCACCCCATTGACATGTGTGCGCGCATGAATGAGAGAGAGGGTGTGTGTAAGTGTGTGTGTGTCTGAAAGAGACCATGTGTACGAGAGAGGTATGGATCAAATCGAGGGATTGCATTTTGCTAAAAGAAGCAAGGGCAGGACTTGTACAGTAAATGGTAAGGCCCAGGGTCGTGTTGTAAGACAGAGAGACATGGGGTTTTCAGGGACATAATTCTTTGAAAGTTGCATCATTGGTAGACAGGGTGGTTAAGAGGTGTTTCGCATGCTTGCCTTCATTGTTCACACTGTCATGGATCGGAGTTGGGACATCATGTTGAGATTGTCCAGGATGTTGATGAGGCCACTTTGAGTACTGAGTACATTTCTGGTTGCCCTGTTGTAAGAAGATTATTATTAAAGGGCATTTGGACAAGATTTACCAGGATGTTACCAGGACTGGAGGGTTTGAGATAGAAGGAGAGGCTGGAACGTTTTTCACTGGGGCGTAGGAGATTGAGGGGTGACCTTACTGAGATTTATAAAATCATGAGGGGAGGAGGGAAGGTGAATAGCAAAGGGCTCTTCCTTTACGTAGGGGAACTCAAAACGAATGGCAATTTCTTTAAGGCGAGAGCAAAGAGATTTAAAGGGAGCCTGAGGGGCAGTGACTCAGAGGGTGGTTTGTTTGGGGAATGAACTTGCTGAGGAAGTGGGAGATGCAGATACAGTTACAATGTTTAAAAGACATTTGGATGGGTTCATGAATAGAAACATTTAGAGGGATATGGGCCAAATGCAGGCAAGTGGGACTGGTTTAGTTTGGGAATCCTGGTCGACATGGACCAGTTGGACTGAAGGGTCTGTTTCTGAGCTGTATGCCTCTATGACTCTAAGAACCAGAAGTGATCTTATTGAAACCAGTAACATTTTGAAAGGGGCTTAACGGGGCACACGCAGATAAAATGCTCCGTTGTGGGGGTAAGTTATAGACAATGTGGACGCAGTCCATTGGGCCCATTGAGTCCACCCCACCCATACCCACCCCCTACCCTGTATTTCCCATGGCGAATCCACCTTAACCTGCACGTCCCTGAACACTATGGATAATTTAGCAAATCCAGTCCACCCAACACCAGGTTATCGTCCAACAGGTTTATTTGGATGCATTCATGTTCAGAGTACTGCTCCTTCAGCAGTGGTTGTGGCGAATAAGATCACGATCACAAAATGTATAGGCAAACGAGTCCAGTGTCATGGAGATGTCATACACGAAACAATTTTAGATTAAATCTTTTAGAATGCGTTTCTGTTCCTTGGAATGTTATCCCAGAACTTCTGTTAAATATCAAATCTCAAGAATGTAATTTAAAGGCAGAGCTTTTCTTCATTGTATGAAAAGGTTGCCCCTTGGTATATCTTTCCCCTCTCACCTGAAACGTCTGCCATCTGATTCTGGACTCACCCCACACGTCCACCTTAAACAAAAATTGATTTCGCCCTCTCCTCCCTCTCCCTCCCCCTCCCAGGAGGAAGAGCTGCCCAGAGGGAGGGAGTTCCACTCAAACCTGACAGGGACACTTCCGCCTTGTGATATTATCAATGGAGTGAGGCCCAAAAACATGCTGCCGCACTGCGCTTACTCCGGACGGCCGCTTGCACGCACTGCGCCAGTGCTGCCCTGTACAGTTTCCAAAAATCCTTTCCCTTCAGCGAGGCCATTCGGCCTAACGAGTCCACGCCAACTTTCCAAAGGGTAACCCACCCACACCTATTCCCCCACCCCTAGTGCTCTACATTTACCCCCCCTGACTAATACACCTAACCTGCACATCCCTGGGCACTATGGGTCAATCCACCCTAACCTGCACAACCCCTGACCCTACATGAACACACTGGTGCCTCTACAGTTGGGTGCAGTGTGTGAAGCCCTTCCTGAACTGAAAGCGGGTGAATGGCCACTACCCCCACCAGTGGGTCAGCAGCTTTACCGAGCAGGTGAACCCCTTCCCGAAGGGCCTGTCCCTCTCGTGGAGCTGCTCATGCCTCCACAGGTGGCTCAGCTGACTGAACCCCTTCCCACACTGAGCAAGCGAACAGCCTCTCCCCTGTATGGACCCGCTGATGTTGCAGAGGAATCGCTGAAGGCCTTCCTGCACTCGGGGCAGCTGAAGGGTCTCTCCCCTTTAGCAGGGTAGAGGTAGCACTGAAGGCCTTCCAGCAGACTGGGCAAGTGAATGGCCTCTCCCCGGTGTGGATCCGTCGGTGGGTCAGCAGAGTGGAGGCCCAGGTAAATCCCTTCCCGCACTCGGTGCAGCTGAAGGGCCTCTCCCCTGTGTGGACCCGCTGATGCTTCAGCAGGGTGGTGGAATAGCTGAAGGGAAGGGCCTCTCCCCCGTGTGACCTGCTGGTGGTCAGTAGGTTGCAGGCCCGTGTAAAGCTCTTCCTGCACTCTGTGCAGGGGAACAGCCTCTCCCCGGTGTGACTGTGCCGATCAGTATCCAGGACAGACGGGAAACGGAAGCTTTTCCCACAGTCGCCACACTTCCATGGTTTCTCCACGGGGCGGGAGTCCTTGGGTTTCTCCATGGCCGAAGCTTCAGTTACACACAAACACGTGTAGAGCCCCTCCCTGCCGTGAATTCCTCTTCCCAGGCCGTATCCCTGTTTCAGGCTCCACACTCCGTGCACTGCAACAGTAGAATCTCTCATCTAGTCCCACTGATGCTGAAAATGTACTCAAACAGGAACCAAAAAGCTTTGCTCCTTGGCACAGAACCATAGTCAAAAATTGTTGTGGTCCTGATGGATCGAGTGACTGTCAGACTTTGATGTCAACGTGAGGACTGCAGACACTGGAGAGTTAGAGACAGAAAGTGTGGCGTTGGAAAAGCACAGCAGGTTAGGCTGCATCCGAGGAGCAGGAGAGTCAATGTTTCTGGCCTAAGCCTTCCATCTGTTGACTTTGATACTTTCGTCTTCACAACTTCAAATATTCTGTGAAAAGAGATTACAAAGGTCATCAGTGTCAGTCCCTGATAGAAAAGAAAAGATAAAGTAAAAACAGAAAAGACATCTATCCCATCCCCTTCCCAATCTTTTATCCTTCTGTCCCTCCTCACTGTGTAATTAAGACACATACCTGAGTTTGCAAGTGAAAATCAGACCCCTGGTGGGGTCACTCGGTTCTGCGATCAATCAATGAACCCTCACCATCGGTATGACTGTTTTAGACTTCACTCTTTATTTCTTCATATGGCTGGATACAGTGTGTCCGGAAACATTTCTGTATTCCTCAGAGGAACTGCGCACATGGCTTAATACAGAGGCACTTGTACACTTTTCTTAAAGGAAAACATGGGCCGTGATCGCATTGTATATTCAGACAATTACCAATCAATACACGATATCACTTCATTGACAGATAGTTGATCCACTGATATTAACTGGTAAATAACTGAGGTCATAACGGTGAGGTCACTTTTATCTTGTGATTCAGTGCCACTGCACCTGCATCGAGAGCCAACAGTGTGGTTAACATTTCCTTATCGTATCAAGCTCCTTCTGTATTCTAGTGGATGCATTAGTTATGCTACTCCCTGTGGCCTTATTTCAGGTGCGATCCACGTCTGTAGGTGAGACACGACTGTCTCCAGCTGAGATTCCCTGCAGTTGCCCGCTCCGTACCCCTCGGAACAATTCGGCTCCCTCCTCAGTCCACTTCCACCACATGACCGAAGCAATGATTGGCTATGTTCTTGCTCTAACTAACGTTATGCGTGCGGCCTACGGCAATGTTCCCTCCCTTTCAGCCTTGTCACGGGTAGAGCCTGGTTCATTGGTGCTCGTTAAGATGGGATGGCTCCTTCTAGGTTTTACTTCCCACCCCTACGGTGGTCAAAGTCGCTGGGCGCACGGCTTGGGTCCACCTGCACCATTGTAAATTGACTGGCCGCACCAATCAAAAGGGGGGGAAGAGGAGGAGAGAATACTGGAATCCCAAGAAAAGGAGTGGACCCTGTCCATTTGGGTTTTTGAATTTTGCTGTTGTTCTAATGCTATTCTTAGTTCAAGTATCTGTAATAAGAGGAGGGACATGTGGGAGATTGCATATCTACTGACCTGTTTGATCACATACAACATCCTGATGGAGAAAGCCACTAAATATGGATGCGACCAGGAATGATCAGAGATTATCCACCACCCGTGCTGAGGAGATGTCGTCCAGTGCACCGGACCAGACGCCTTTGACGTGTGGAACGTGATGAAGATTGATTATTACAATGGACTCTTACATCAGAAAGACCAGATGGTCCATCTGGACAGTAGAAATCATGTCGTTACCGAACCTGTCTTTTTGATTTTACCTGCAGACGCAAGCCGAGTGAGGATAAAACTGATCCATTCCGTTATTATGGTAAATATTTTAAGGACGCCTGGGAACACCATACCTTTTTGCAGGACAGGCCTGCTCGAGAAAAGGGAAGCCTGCTGGGGAAACTCCTAAGTCTACAAACAACTTATTTATACAGGTCCACAGAACGCTGCTCACCCCAGAGGCAGTAGTACGTTACTCTTCTCTATCGGTAGATGACTTTCTTGACCCATCCCCAGTCCTCTGATCCCAATCTATTTGTCAGACTCCCTACTGCCGACTCTCTGAAAGAAATACAGTATCACTTTCCAATACTGTATTAGCCCTCCTGCTACCTGTTTACAGACACCTTTTAACTCCACTGTCATATGAGAATTTCTTTAATGGTACCAGCTATGGGTGTGCAATTGTTCATGTTCCACATAACATCTCCTGCCTAATTGAGACTTGTCTCACCCACTTGCGTAAGGCAAAGGAGCCTCAGACCTCCTCCCTGTGTACATCAACGGCTTGCGTTCTATTGGCTGGGGGACAACAGGCCTTTTGCGGCATAAGTAACTACACCATATCCATGTATGGACCCGGAACAGAACCCCTCCCTTGCACATATTTTAGGTCTTTTCTCATTTCAGAATCTGATGCTGTCGCCAAGGCCATGTGCAACAGAGCTAAGCACCAGCCTAATAGGAACAGAACTCTGAGGACCATTGTCTACCAGCTATACAACACAGGATTAGTCCCTTCGGTTCAACTCATCCATGCCGATCAGATATCCTTAATCAATCTGGTCCCGTTTGGCAGCACTTAGCCCATATCCCTCCACACTTCCTATTCATATACCCATCAAGACGCCTTTTAAATGTGGAATGGAGTGGGGATGGGAAAGGAAGCCAAATGTGCTGGAACCAAGGCAGAGGAATATCAGAGGATGCACAGCCGGCTTGAAGCTGCATGTGCTGTACTTATACCTGTTGCAGTTACTTGTGGAAATTGGGTGCATTTCGCAAAGGAAAACAGAAAAGATATCTAACCCTCCATCTTCCCAATCTCTACCCTTCTGCCCCTCCTCACCTGGTAATTAAGTCCCATACCTGAGTTGACAGGGTCTCCTCCCTCCTTGGATTCACTCCCGTTGCTACAAGTGAACAGATTTCCCCGCCCCTCCCACCCCAGGATGAAGAGTTGCCCAGACGGAGAGATTTTCACTCAATCTGTTTGTCACTTCCACGTTGTGACGTCATAAAAGGAACGGGTGGGCGTGGTGAAGCAGCAGCCAGCTGTCCCACACTGCGCCTGCGCTGTCCTGCACCGTTTGCAAACATCCCTTCGCTTCAGAGAATCCCCACAGTGTGGGAGCAGGCCACTCGGCCCGAGTCCTCACCGGCCCTCTAAGGGGAACCCACCCATACCCATTCCCCTACCGCTCTACATTACCCTGACAAATACACCTAACCTGCACATCCCTGGGCACTATGGGTAATTTCGCACGGCCAATCCCAATCAAAGCTGAAAAATGTGTTGCTGGAAAAGTACAGCAGGTCAGGCAGCATCCAAGGAACAGGAGTACCGACATTTCGGGCACAAGCCCTTCTTCAGGAAGGAGGAGACTGCGCAAGCAGGCTAAGATAAAAGGTAGGGAGGAGGGACTTGGGGGAGGGGCGTTTGGAATGCGATAGGTGGAAGGAGGTTAAGGTGAGGGTGATAGGCTGGAGATGGGGTGGGGGTGGAGAGGTCAGGAAGAAGATTGCAGGTCAAGAAGGCGGTGCTGAGTCCAGGGTTGGGAATGAGATAAGGTGGGGGGAGGGGGAAAATGAGGAAGCTGAAGAAATCTGCATTCATCCCAAGGCAGAAGATGAGGCGCTTTTCCTCCAGGCGTCGTGTTGCCATGGTCTGGCAATGGAGGCGGGCAAGGACCTGCATTCCTTGGCGGAGTGGGAGGGGGAGTTAAAGTGTTCCACTATGGGGCGGGTGTCCCAGAGGTATTCTCTGAAACGTTCTGCAAGTAGGCGGCCAGTCTCCCCAATGTAGAGGAGGCCACATCGGGTGCAGCGGCTGCAATAAATGGTGTGTGTGGAGGTGCAGGTGAATTTGTGACAGATATGGAAGGATCCCTTGGGGCTTTGGAGGGAAGTGAGGGGGGTGGTGTGGGCGCACATTTTGCATTTCTTGCGGTTGCAGGGGAAGATGCCGGTAGTGGAGGTTGGGTTGGTGTGGACCTGACGAGGGAGTCACTGAGGGAGTGGTTTTTCCGGAATGCTGATAGGGGAGGGGAGGGAAATATAGCCTTGGTGGTGGGATCTGTTTGGAGGTGGCGGAAATGACGAAGGAAGCTGAAAAATGTGTTGCTGGAAAAGTGCAGCAGGTCAGGCAGCATCCAAGGAACAGGAGAATCGATGTTTCGGGCACAAGCCCTTCTTCAGGAATGAGGAAGGTGTGCCAAGCTGGCTAAGATAAAAGGTAGGGAGGAGGGACTTGAGGGAGGGGCGTTGGGAATACGATAGGTGGAAGGAGGTTAAGGTAAGGGTGATAGGCCGGAGAGGGGGTGTGGGCAGAGAGGCCAGGAAGAAGATTGCAGGTCAAAAATGCAGTGCTGAGTCCGAGGGTTGGGACTGAGATAAGGTGGGGGGGACCCAATCAAGGCCAGTGAGCAATGTAGTGACATGGGAAATGAACATCAGAGAAACGATGGAGACAAGGAGAGTAAATGTATTTGGATTCAAAACTGGATTGCAACGATCATAAAAATTGAAACTAAAAACAGGGTATCTGCACATGTGCTGCATTGTTACAAAAGTGAATGAATTGACTGCACACATTGAAGAGAATAATTATGACATGGCTTCAGGATGACAAGGATTGGATCCTGAATATCAAGAGAGTAGTCAAATGGGAAGCTAGGTAAAGTCAGAGGGTTGGCACTGCTAATCAAAGCACTGATCACAGGGTCGTCGGTGTCAGCTCGGATTTCAGGTCCTGATTTCTGTCCTCTGTTGATCTCCCTGTTCCTACAGAGTATGATGTTGGTCTGTTCTCGGCTCTGCGGGATTTCTGCTGAAGTTTTGACCCCTCCCCGCTTTACATCTTCCAGAACAATAAAACATCCAGTCAATCGCAATCTAACCCACCATCTCCCAGCCTGACAACCAACCAAACACAAAGTGTAATCATACCAGGGAATCAAACAAGAAAAATGAAACAAAAATTAGAAATAAATAGGTGCTGATGCTCAATGTTTGTTCATTAGGAAGTAAACCAGAAATAGGGGTCTCCCAGGATTCTGATAATGCCCTACTTGAGGAATTCTCTTTCCCTTACATGTAACTGTTAGTACATAGCTATGATTTACAACAATATTTACACCAACAGAAATAAAGCACCTGTTATCAAATAGACCGATATACAGCACGGAAATAGACGTTTTCGCTGTCTCATGCATGTAAGCACACACAAGTCCTTGGGGGTGAATTTGCAATTGCAGAATTATATTTTCAGATACATTGCTCAAAAATGTACAATCTGCAAGCAGTCAGAACATATTGTATTTTATAAATTCCTACTTTAGAAACAGAACTAGTCTGATTCAAGATTGGGATATAGACAAACTCTGACCTCATACTTTTAATGCATTGTTTAAGCCGAGATTAGATTAGTTTCCTACAGTATCAAAATAGGCCCTTTGGCCCAACAAGTCCACACCGACACTCCGAAGAGTAATCCACCAGGATTCATTCCCCGTATTTACTTCTGACTAATGCATGTAACACAATAGGCAATTTAGCATGGCTAATTTACCTAACCTGCACATTTTTGGATTGTGGGAAGAAACCAGAGCACCCAGAAAAAACCCACGCAGACACGGGGAGAATGTGCAAACTCCACCCAGACTGTCGCCAGAGGCTGGAATCGAACCCAGGTCCTGGGGCTGTGAGGCAGCAGTGCGAACCAGTGAGCCCAGATGTCACCTTTTGTGATAAAACCTTATGTTATCACAATTTGCATACGAATAATAGTTGCAACCCACTGTACAAGATGAGAGAGGTAACAATCCAGGTTTGTTCAATATATCATCATAGTGCCTTATGATCTTATACTCCACAACCACCAGTGCTCTGAAAGCTAGTAATTCCAAATAAACCTGTTGGGCTATAACCTGGTGTTGTGTGATGTTTAACTTTGTCCAGGTTCGGGTGGATTGACCATGCTAAATTACCCAGTGTTCAGTGTTGTGCGGATTCGGTTAGATTGGCTGTGCTAAATTACCCATGGTGTCCAGGTAGGTGCAGGTTAGAATGAATTCATCATGTTAATTACCCATAGTGCCCAGTGATGTGCAGATTAAGTAGGTTAGCTATGGGAAATAGTTTCGTAGAAATAAAAGCAGGAGTTGGCCATTTGGCCATTCTAGCCTGCTCCATTATTCATTGCGATCATGGTCAACCTATCCATCATCTCAGCTCCTCCTACCTGCATTGCCCCAACTAACCTCAGTTCCCCTACCATGCAAAAACCCATTCAACTGTGTCTTGAATATACTTAATGAAGACAATTCCCTAGATTCACTACACTCCAGGAAAAGCAGCAGTCCTCACTGTCTCCTCCTCATCTCTGTTCTAAATCTACTCCCCCTAATCTTGAGGCCTGGTCTTACCCACCAGCAGAAATGACTGGATAGGACACGGCTTCATCCCCACAGTGCAATGAATTCCCACTTTCCACCAAAATCCCAGATGTACTCACTCACTCAGTTGTTGTCTCACACATGAAAGACTTCATTGTAACAACTTCTGCTCCCAGTAAGGGCAAAACATCTTTGAAAGCTGCTCTGAAAGTCCCGTCTTCACAACCACACTTCTGCTTTCTCCAAAGACAATTAGTGTTAGTGTCATACAGCACGGAATCAGACCCTTGGTCCAATTCGTCCAATCAGATATCCTAAACTAATCTAGTCTCATTTGTCTGCATGTAGCCCATATCCCTCTGAACTCTTCCTATTCATATTCCCATCCAGATGCTTTTTAAAATGTTGTAATTGTACCAGCCACCACCACTCCCTCTGGCAGCTCATTCCATACATGTACCACTCTCTGTGTGAAGTTGCCCCTCAGATCCCTTTGAAATCATTCCCATCTCACCTCAAACAGGGTAGGACTCCCCTACCCTGGGGAAAAGACCTTGGGTATTCACCATATCCATGCCTCTTACAAACGTCTATGAGGTCACCCCTCAGACACTGATGCTTCAGGTGAGGATCTAAAATTTGAATTTAGGTTATTGTCAGACGCAACAAGTATATGTAGATTTTTACTAACCACAAAATGGCTTTTCAATTTAAAATAATACAACAAAATGGCTGAGAATAATGATTGAACTCTGAACTTGTCCTGCTGTTTTGCAGAATTAAGCTAAAATCCAAAGATAAGAGGACAATGGACTTTTCTTAAAATGAACACTGACACATTAATTGACCATTTGAACTAACCTTGAACTGCTACCATGTCATGATGATTTACGTACTTAAGACCCCTTTCCCAGGAAATATCATTGGATTAACCTACTGTAAATCATGTCACCTTATTACATTTGATTGGTCTTTTGTAATTAAGACTGTACTGTCTGTTAAAAAAAACACAAATAAATAATGTGTAATTTTCTAATGTAATCACGCAACATCGCCATGGAACACAGAAGCTTTAATCACTGTGTTGCTGGACAGAATTGCGTCAAGCTGCCTTATTAAACTGATAACCTTGCTTTGTACAGACTGCATTTAATTGATTCTTTTGACCAATCTCCAACCAAAAGGCCCCTTAAGAGAGGTCAAGATCTTCACTATGGGTAACTTAGCCTTGCCAGTTCACCATAACCTGCACACCCCTGAACACTGTAATTTAGCACAGCCAATCCACACAAACCTGCACCTCTTTGGGCACTATGGGTACTTTAGCACGGTCAATCCACCCTAAACTGGACAAAGTTAAAAATCATACAAACCCGGGTTATCGTCCAACAGGTTTATTTGGAAGGACCAGCATTTGGAGTGCTGCTCCTTCATCAGGTGGTTGTGGAGAATAAAGCACAGAATTTATAGAAAAAACATTACAGTGTCTTGCCACTGAAATGATATATTGAACAAACCTGGATTGTTAAGCCTTTCAATTTTCAGAATGGGTTGCAGATATTTCTACTTTGCTCAAAAAGTGCACAAACTGCAGGCAGTCAGTGTAATATTTTATAAATTCCTACTTTGAATTAGACTGGTTTTAGTTTCAAGATTGGGATACTGACAGACTCGAACCTCACACTTTTAATGCATTGTCTGGGCTGAGACGTCACTTATTTTAAAAAAAACCTTAAGTCATCTCGAGAACGTGAATTAATAGTAGTTCTGGGATTTACAGATTAATGAACTGAAACCTGCAACTCATTCTAAAAGGTGAAAGACTTAACAGCAATCTTGGTTTGTTCAATATGTCATTTCAGTTGCATGACACGGTGATCTTTTGCTATAAAATCTGTGTCTTATGATCCTGTTCCACAGTTACCCAATGAAGGAGCAGTACTCCAAAAGCTCATGCTTCCAAATAAACCAGTTGGACTATAACCTGGTGTTGTGTGATTTTTAACTTTATCCAGCCCAGTCCAACATCGGCTCCTCCATATAATTTCTCGCGAACGCAGCCCACACCTCCTGATGCTGCCAGGAAACTTTATAACGCCGATAAAATGACACACTCTGCACTCCTGAAAAATTGACAAGTTCTCACGATACTGGCTGCTCATTCACGACTCCATCTGATACGCGACATTGGAAGCTTAGTGCAGGAGGCTGAAAGAAATGACAGCTTTAAAACAAAAACCCCTTGGCGCTCAAAGCTTTCAATGAGAGTCTGAGCCCAGCAGCAAGCTCAGGCAACCTTTATTGCGACCCAACTTTATTACAGCTTCAGATCCCCTCAGCAAAAAGGCCGAGAAAAAGTAGCTTTTTAAACAGCTCAAAGTCAAAGCGCGCACACTCCCCACCCCACCCCCAACCACTTTCTTTACTATTGGTCACCACTGAGTTGTCCCTTTGTAATTGGATCCTTGGTACAGCCCTAACCTGGAGGAAGTATTGACTCACTCAGCAATTTCAACCCATACCCTGTATAGCGCCATCTGCTGCAGTGGGATTCAAACCCGGGACCCCCTGGAACTGGGTTAATAGTCCAGTCGATAATGGCACTCAGCCGTCATTCCTTCAATCACCCTATGTGAACTCGCTGGTGCCTCTGGAGGAGGGAGGAGCGCGTGAAGTCCTTTCCGCACTCGGGGCAGCTGAAGGGCCTCTCCCCTGTGTGGACCCGCCGGTGGGTCAGCAGGTTGAAGGAATTGCTGAAGGCCTTCCCACACTTGGGGCAGCTGAAGGGCCTCTCCCCCGTGTGAATCTGCTGGTGGGTCAGCAGGTGGGAGGAATCGCTGAAGGCCTTCCCGCACTCGGGGCAGGGGAATGGTCTCTCCCCCGTGTGGACCCGCCGGTGCTTCAGCAGGGTTGAAGAATTGCTGAAGGCCTTCCCACAGTCGGGGCAGCTGAAGGGCCTCTCCGCCGTGTGGACCTGCTGGTGCCTCAGCAGGTTGGAGGAATTGCTGAAGGCCTTCCCACACTTGGGCAGCTGAAGGGCCTCTCCCCCGTGTGGACCCGCCGGTGGGTCAGCAGGTCAGAGCAATTGCTGAAGGCCTTCCCGCACTCGGGGCATGGGAACGGTCTCTCCCCTGTGTGGATCCGCTGGTGCCTCAGCAGGTCGGAGCAATTGCTGAAGGCCTTCCCGCACTCGGGACAGGGGAATGGCCTCTCCCCGGTGTGGGCCCGCTGGTGCTTAAGCAGGGCGGAGGCCTGTGCAAAGCCCTTCCCGCACTCTGGGCAGGAGAATGGTCTCTCCGTTGTGTGGATGTGTCGATGAATCTGCAGGGCAGACGGGAAACAGAAGCCTTTCCTGCCATCACTACACTTCCACCGTTTCTCCACGGGGCAGGATTCCTCGGGTTTCTCCATAGCCGAAGCTTCAGCTGCACACAAACACGTTTCCAGTCCCTCCCTGCCGTCAATTCCTGCTGCTACACACCCCACACTCAATGCGCTGCAACAGTAGGGTTTCTCATCCAGTCCCACTGATGCTGAAAACGTACTCAAACAGGAACCAAAACGCTTTGCTCCTTCTCACAGACTCAGTTGAAAATTGTTTCCGGTCCCGATGGATTGAGTGACTGTCAGACATTGACGTCAAAGTGAGGACCGCAGACGCTGGAGAGTCAGTGTCGAAATGTGTGGTACTGGAAAAGCGCAGCAGGTCAGGCAGCATCCAAGGAGCAGGAGAGTCAACGTTTCGGGCATAAGGACTTCACGTGTCGATTTTGAAACTTCTATCTTCAAATACACTGTTAAAAAGAGATTACAAAAGTCTTCACTGTCAGTGCAGGGTAGAAATTCTGAACAAGCAATTCTACTTTCTGTGGAATATTCTTGTCTTTTGTTATTCCACAAAATTGAAAGCACCATCCCACTCTCTCTCCCCCTCTGATCTAACTAATTCCCCTGAAGTTGCCGATTCAGGTTCTTACAGGGGCAGATGAGCAAAAACATCAAGACTGACATCTCTCTGAATTTTGGATACTCCACCTGAAAGTTAATATCTTTCACAACCCTGGGATCCTGCTGAGAGTGAGCAGATCTGATTTTGGGAAGCAAAAAAAGTGTCAATTCAGGGTGAACCTGCAATGCAGCTTCTTGAGGAAGGACCAGACACAAAATGGTTAATGATCCCGAGAAGGTGAAAGCAAAATGAGACATCAAGGCATTAACACCGACACACTTCAGTCAAACGCTTCTGCTCCCAGTCAGGGCAAAACATACTCTGAAAGTCCAGCCTTCACAACCACACTTCTGCTTTCACTGAATACAATTAGAGTCACACAGCACAGAAACAGACTCTTTGGCCCAACCTGCCCAGATATCCTAAATTAATCTAGTCACGTTTGCCATCACTTGGCCCCTATATAGGCCGGGTGCCGGCAGCTGGGACTAAATTGGGTTGGCTATCTGGTCAGCAAGGACGAGTTGGATCGAAGGGTCTGTTTCTGTGACGTACATCTCTGACTCCAGTTGCATTTGCCACCACTTGGCCACTCTCCATCTGATCCCTTTCTATTCATACGCCCATCCAGATGCCTTTTAACTGCAGGAATTGTACCAGCCCCCACCACTTCCTCTGGCAGCTCATTGCATATACGCATCACCCTCTTCATGAAAAAGTTGCCCCTGAGGTCTCTTTTACATTTCCCCACTGCCCTCACCCTGAACCAATGACCCTCCAGTTCAGGACTCCCCCATCCCAAGGGAAAGACCTTGTCTATTTATCCTATCCATGCTCATGATTTTATAAAAGTCTATAATGTCACCTCTCAGGCTGTGGCGCAATGGGGAAAACAGCCCCATCCCATCCTTCTGTCCCTCCTCACCCGGGTAATTAAGACACATACCTGAGTTTGCAGCGTCTGCTCCCTCCCTGGATTCACTCCAATTGCCACAAGTGAATAGATTTCCCCCCTCCCCTCTCTGTCCCTCCCAGGATAAAGAGTTGCCCAAAGAGAGGGAGTTTCACTCAAACTGACAGGGCCACTTCCGTGTTGTGACGCCAATGGGTGAGGGAGGGGGAGGGAGAAGGGACGAAACAAAAGGGTCAGGGCAAGGTGCACAGTTTGCAGGAATCCCTTCCCTTCACAGAATCCTCACAGCGTGGAAGCAGGCCACTCAGCCCAACGAGTCCAAACCAACCCTCGAAGGGTAACCCACCCACACCCATTCCCCTACACCTGATGCTCTACTCCCTGACTATCACACCTAATCTGCACGTCCCTGGGTACAATGGATAACTTAGCATAGCCAATCCCCCCTAACTTGGACAAAGTTAAAAATCACAATACCATGTTATAGCCCAACAGGTTTATTTAGAAGCTCTAGCTTTTGGAACGCTGTTCCTTCATCAGGTGATTGTGGAGAATAAGATCATAAGACACAGAATTTATAGAAAAACATGACAGTGTCCTACCACTGAAATGATACATTTAACAAACCTGGATTGTTAATCTTTCATCTTTTCAAATGGGTTGCAGGTATCATTAATATGCACACCCCAGTCTTCCTGGAAGGCACCTTCTCCATTTAATTTTAATAACAAAGTGACATTTCTGCTCAGCTCTGCAAATATAATTCTGCAAATATACATTCACTCCTGTGGACTTGTGTGTGTGCACACATGAGAGATAAAATGTCTATTTCCATGTCTATTTGAGAACAGGTGCCTTACTTCTGTTGGTGTAAATATTGTTGTAAATCATAGCTGGGTTCTCATAGATAGATGTAAGAGAGAGAGAATTCCTCAAGTAGGACAGAATCAGAATCTTGGGAGACCCCTATTTCTGAATGAACAAACATTAAACACGAGCACCTATTTGTTTCAAATTTGGTTTCATTTTTCATGTGATTCCCTGCTATGATTACACTATGTGTCTGGATGGTTGACAGGCTGGGAGATTGTGGGTTGAGGCTTGATTGGCTGAATGCTTTATTGTTCCAGAAAGTGAAAAAAAAAAAGGGGGGACAAAGCTTCAGCAGAAATCCAGCAAAGCGGAGATCAGAACAACATCTTACGCTGTGGGAACAGGGAGATCAGCACAGGACCAAGAAATCAGGACCTGAAATCCGAGCTGACACCAGACTACCCTGTGATCAGTGCTTTCATTAGCAGCACCAACCCTATACCTTTACCTCACTTCCCATTTGACCAAACCCTCGATATTCAGGATCCAATCCTTGTCATCCTGAAGCCATGTCTCTGTAAGGAGTCTCGGATCACAATTATTCTCTTCAATGTGTGCAGTCAACTCATTCACTTTTGTTACAATGCAGCACACATTCAAATACCGTTTCTGGTTTCAATTTTTGTGATCTTTAGAATCCAGTTTTGATTGCTGGTATATTTACTCTCCTTGTCCCTATCATTCTCTAAAATTCATTTCCCACATCACTAGACTGCTCACTGGCCTTGATTTGGATTGTTCATGCTAAATTGCCCATAATGTCGAGGTTAGGTGGGTTAGCCATGGGAAATGCAGGGTTGTAGTTTCATATCCAGCCTGCTCTGCCATTCATTAAGATCATGGCTGATCTATCCATTGTCTCAGATCCTCCCCTCCCTGCATTGTCCCAACTACCCTTAATTCCCCTATCATTGCAAAAACCCATCCAACTGTGTCTTGAACATACTTAACGAAGCTGCCTCTACTGCTTCCTTGGGCAGAGAATTCCATAGATTTACTAAACTCCAGCAAAAACAGTTCCTCCTCATCTCTGTCCTGAATGTACTCCTAATCTTGAGACTTGGTTTCACTCACCAGCAGAAATGACTCAATAAGTTGAGCTTCATCCCCACCGTGCAATGAATTCCCACTTTCCACCAAAATCCTGGATGTCCTCACTCACTCAGTTGCTGTCTCACAAATGCAGGGTTTCATTGTAACTTCTGCTCCCATTAAGGGCAAAGCATCTTTGAAAGCTGCTCTGAAACTCCAGCCTTCACAATCACACTTCTGCTTTCACCAAAGAAGATTTGAGTAATACAGCACGGAAACAGACCCTTTGGTCCAACTTGTCCGGCCAAACAGATATCCTAAATTAATCTACTTCCAATTTGCCTGCATGTGGCCCATATCCCTCTAAACCCTTCCTATTCATGTACCCATCCAGATGCCTTTAAAAATTCCCACTCACCTCAAATATATGCCTTCTAGTTTTGGACTCTCCTACCTTGGGGAAAAGACCTTGGATATTCACCCTATCCATGCCTCTTATGAACGTCTATAAGGTCACCCCTCAGCCTCCAATGCTCTCAGGAAAATATCCCCAGCTGAATGAGCCTCTCCCTGTAGCTCGAACCCTCCAACTCTGACAGCACCCTTGTAAATCTTTTCCGACACCTTTCAAAGTTTCACAACATCTTTCCTGTAAAAGGATGACCAGAAATGAATGCAGTCTTCCAAACGTGGTCTAACCAATGTCGTACACAGCCACAACATGACCTCCCAACTCCTATACTCAATGCACTGACCAATAATGGAAAGCATACCAAATGCCTCCTTCACTATCCTGTCTACTGGTAACTCCACTTTCAAGGAACTATGAACCTGCATTCCAAGGTCTCTTTGTTCTGCAACACTCCCCTTAACAGTGTCAGTCCTGTCTGGATAGCTTGACCAAAATGCAAACCACACATTTCTCTGATTTAAACTCCATCTACCACACTTTGGACCAATCAGCCCACCTGATCAGTTCTAATTTATAGTGAACTCTCTTTCCTCGCTTATTCCTTCGAAGTTGAAAATCTCTATCCCACACACTCTCCCTCCATTCTCAGTTTGCTGAACCTAATCCCTGCTGTAACTCATCCTGAAGGATGCAGTTGACGCTGGTTAATAGGCCCACAAGCAGGGGGGTTCTAACTGAAACGTAATGAATACTGAATGGCCTGGAAAGAATGGAAGTTGGGAAAAAGTTTCCATTGACTCGAGAGACTAGAACTAGTGGGCACAGCCTCAGAGTAAAGGGAATGGAGGCAAGGAGAAACTTCTGGCATTTTGGAAATAGAACCAGTCTGACTCAAGATTGGGATACACACAGACTCTGACCTCACTCTTTTAAAGAATTGTCTGAGCTAAGATGTCACATTTTGTTATAAAGCCTTATGTTTTCTCGAAGGTGCCTTACAGGAAGTTCTGAGATTTACATTAATGATACCTGTAACCCATTCTAAAAGATGAAAGACTCAGAAATCCAGGTTTGTCAAGATATCATTTCAGTGGCAGGACTCTATAATATTTTTCCATAAATTCTGTGCCTTATGACCTTATTCTCCACAACCATCTGATGAAGGAGCAGCGCTCCAAATAGGAGCCCTTCCAAATAAACCTGCTTAACTCTAACCCGGTGTTGTATGCTTTTTAACTTAGTCCAGGTGAAGGGTGTATTGACCATGCTAAATGACCCATAGTACCCCGGGATGTGCAGGTTAGGGTGGATTGGCTGCGCTAAATTACCCATACTGCCCAGTTCGGTGTATTAGTTGGGGGTAAATGTCGAGCAATCGGGATAGGGGAAACGGGTGTCGGTGAGTTACCCTTCGGTGAGTCAGTGTGGACCCGTTGGGCAGAGTGACCTGCTTCCACAATGTGAGGATTCTCTGAAGGGAAGGGATTTTTGCAAACTCTGCAAGGCAGCGCGGACCATCCGGCCGGCCATGTGCAGCAGGTGCAGTGTGGGGGCCCGCCTTCAGCTTGGCCCTGCCCCTTCCCCAGCACATTACCCAGACACCTCGCCCCAACCTCTTGCTCCATTGTTGATGTCACTGTGTGGAAATGATCTTCTGAGTTTCAGAGTGAAACCTCCTCCCTCTGGGCAACTCTTCATCTTGGGAGGGAGAGAGGGAAGGTGGGGGTTGGGGGAACCTTATCAAGCTGAGGATGGTGCGTGTATGGAATAAGCTGCCAGAGGAAGTGGAGGAGGCTGGTACAATTACAACATTTAAAAGGCATCTCGATGGGGATATGAATAGGAAGGGTTTAAGAGGGACATGGGTCAAATTCTGGCGAATGGGTCACTAGGTTAATTTAGGATATCTGGTCGGCGTGGACTGAAGGGTTTGTTTCCATGCTATACAACGCTATGACTATTTCTGCATCATCAGAACCAATATCACAAGACTAGGAACAGGCCATTCACCCTTCCAGCCTATCCTGAGCTGTGGCCTAACTGCACATATTTCAGTGCAATTTTCAGAAAGATTCCAGCAGCTCTTAAAAAATTGAACATGCTTTCAGACTTTAATAATGTTTCTGAATGTATAATTTTACCTGTTCTCAATTTTAAATATAACCTATTTCTGGCCCCTCCTGTCTCCCAGCATCCATTCTCTCTCTTCATCAGCTTGATACACAGCGATCAAAGAGGGCTGGAGGAGGGGCACACAGCAGGGAAAGACAATGGACGGGGGTGAGCTGAGGGAGGGGGACAAGAGAGAGAAAATGGACAAGGGTGCAGAGGGTGGCATGACAGAGAGAATGGAGGTGTTGGGCGAGAGATGGAATGGACACAATGCTGTGGATCATGGAGGGCAGTGGATTGGGGGCACAGTGGGTGGCAGGCAAGAATGCACAGGGGCACCGTGGGTGGTGGTGATACATTTCATTTCAATGCAGAACTTTTCTAACAATAGTTGTGAATTCTGTCTGGGTTCCAATGTCGAGTCAGACTTGACATTGTTAGAAAAGCTCTGCATTTAAATTACATTCTTGAGAATGCTATTTAAAACACGTTCTGGGATTAACAAACCAAAGAGCAGAAATCTATTCTAAAAGATTTAAATCTAGAATTGTTTAATGTATCACATTTCTGTGACACTAGACTCCTTTGGATATAAATTGTGATCATGATCTTATTCTCCACAACTACCTGACGAAGGAGCAGCGCTCCGAAAGCTAGTATTTCCAAATAAACCTTGTATTGCGTGATTTTTAATTTTACCCACCCGAGTCCAACACCGGCTCCTCCACATTATTTCTACTGAACACAGCACACAGCTCCCGGTGCTGCCAGTAAACTTTACAATGCGATGAAATGACAAACTCTGCACTCCTGAAAAATTTACATCTGATACACAACATTCGAAACTTAGTGCAGGAGGCAGAAACAAATGAACAGCTTTAAAATAAAAAGCTTTGCAGCTCAACTGAGAGTCTGAGCCCAGCAGTAAGTACAGGTAACCTTTATTGCGATCCAACTTTGTTACAGCTTCAGATCTCCTCAGCAAAAAGGCAGAGAAAATGTAGCTGCTTTTTAAATAGCTCAAGGTCAAACACTCCTTCTCCACCTCCTCCCCCCCCACCGAGTACCGGGGGGCTGGAAGGATCGGCTGGGGTGATAAGTCAAAAGAACCACAATTCCCTCTGTTACAGCCTGACTATTCTCGGGAATAAGACTAAAGAGGCTCTGGAACAGAATAAACTGGGATTATCAGATCTGCATCTTTACTCTATGCAGAATCGGTATGCCTTAGACTATATAATCGCCCAGGAAGGTGAGGTCTGCACCATTGTCCAAGATAAATGCATTATGGGCATTCCTGATCGCACTATTACTAAGATACAAGACGAGATCCAGGTATTCCTTGAAGGTACCAGTTGGGGAAAATGGGGATCGGGCTCTTGGTACAATTGGCTTATCAATTTAGCTATGTATGTCAGAATAATTTTCTTCTGTTTGTCGGTATTGTTAGGTATTTAATTGCTAGGCTTATGAGGTCCCTTAGTGATATAGATTTGCCCCAGAAGATGCTCCTTTTGCAATCCCATGGCTCACACACATGTTGATGGCCATGATAAATATGACCAGATGAGCTGCAAAGATGGTGGTGCCACTCTACAGGATGTTGATGGCTGGTCCACCTTGAAGGGCATTTAGAGTCACAGAGATGTACAGCATGGAAACAGACCCTTCGGTCCAACCTGTCCATGCCGACCAGCTATCCCAACCCAATCTAGTCCCACCTGCCAGCAGCCGGCCCATATCCCTCCAAACCCTTCCTATTCATGTACCCATCCAAATGCCTCTTAAATGTTGCAATTGCACCAGCCTCCACCACATCCTCTGGCAGCTCATTCCATATACGTACTACCCTCTGCATGAAAAGGTTGCCCCTTAGGTCTATTTTATATCTTTCCCCTCTCACGCTAAACCTATGCCCTCTAGTTGTGGGCGGCACGATGGCACAGTGGTTAGCACTGCTGCCTCACAGCGCCTGAGACCCGGGTTCAATTCCCGCCTCAGGCGACTGACTGTGTGGAGTTTGCACGTTCTCCCCGTGTCTGCGTGGGTTTCCTCCGGGTGCTCCGGTTTCCTCCCACAGTCCAAAAGATGTGCAGGGTCAGGTGAATTGGCCATGCTAAATTGCCCGTAGTGTTAGGTAAGGGGTAAATGTAGGGGTATGGGTGGGTTTCGCTTCGGCGGGTTGGTGTGGACTTGTTGGGCCGAAGGGCCTGTTTCCACACTGTAATGTAATCTAATGTAATCTAATCTAATCTAGTTCTGGACTCCCCAACCCCAGGGAAAAGACTTTGTCTATTTATCCTATCCATGCCCCTCATAATTTTATAAACCCCTATAAGGTCACCCCTCAGCCTCCGACTCAGCTCCAGGGAAAACAGCCCCAGCCTGTTCAGCCTCTCCCTGCAGCTCAGATCCTCCAACCCTGGCAACATCCTTGTAAATCTTTTCTGAACCCTTTCAAGTTTCACAACATCCTTCCGATAGGAAGGAGACCAGAATTGTACGTAATATTCCAACAGTGGCCTAACCAACGTTCTGTACAGCCGCAACATGACCTCCCAACTCCTGTACTCAATACTCTGACCAATAAAGGAAAGCATACCAAACTATCCTAACTACCTGCGACTCCACTTTCAAGGAGCTATGAACCTGCACTCCAAGGTCTCTTTGTTCAGCAGCACTCCCCAGGACCTTACCATTAAGTGTATAAGTCCTGCTAAGATTTGCTTTCCCAAAATGCACACCTTGCATTTATCGGAATTAAACTCCATCTGCCACTTCTCAGCCCATTGGCCCATCTGGTCAAGATCCTGTGGTAATCGGAGGTAACCCTCTTCGCTGTCCATGACACCTCCAATTTTGGTGTCATCTGCAAATTTACTAACTGTACCTCTAATGCTTGCATCCAAATCATTTATGTAAATGACAAAAAGTAGGAGGGCCCAGCACCGATCCTTGTAGCACTCCACTGGTCACAGGCCTCCAGTCTGAAAAACAACCCTCCACCACCACCCACGGTCTTCTACCTTTGAGCCAGTTCTGTATCCAAATGGCTAGTTCTCCCTGTATTCCATGAGATCTAACCTTGCTAAACAGTCTCCCATGGGGAACCTTGTCGAACGCCTTACTGAAGTCCATATACATCACATCTACTGCTCTGCCCTCATCAATCTTCTTTGTTACTTCTTCAAAAAAACTCAATCAAGCTTGTAAGACATGATTTCCCATGCACAAAGCCATGTTGACTATCCCGAATCAGTCCTTGCCTTTCCAAATACATGTACATCCTGTCCCTCAGGATTCCCTCCAACAACTTGCCCACCACCGAGCTCAGGCTCACTGGTCTATAGTTCCCTGGTTTATCCTTACCACCCTTCTTAAACAGTGGCACCACGTTTGCCAACCTCCAGTCTTCCAGCACCTCACCTGTGACTATCAATGATACAATTATCTCAGCAAGAGGCCCAGCCATCACTTCTCTAGCTTCCCACAGAGTTCTCGGGTACACCTGATCAGATCCTGGGGATTTATCCACCTTTAACCGTTTCAAGACATCCAGCACTTCCTCCTCTGTAACCTGGACATTTTGCAAGATGTCACCATCTATTTTCCTACAATCTATATCTTCCATATCCTTTTCCACAGTAAATACTGATGCAAAATATTCATTTAGTATCTCCCCCATTTTCTGTGGCTCCACACAAAGGCCGCCTTGCTGATCTTCGAGGGACCCTATTCTCTCCCTAGTTACCCTTTTGTCCTTAATATATTTGCAAAACCCCTTTGGATTCTCCTTAATTCTATTTGCCAAAGCTCTCTCATGTCCCCGTTTTGCCCTCCTGATTTCCCTCTTAAGTATACTCCTACTTTCTTTATACTTTTCTAAGGATTCACTCCATCTATCCTGTCTATACCTGACATATGCTTCCTTCTTTTTCTTAACCAAACCCTCAATTTCTTTAGTCATCCAGCATTCCTTATAGTTACCAGCTTTGCCTTTCACCCTGACAGGAATATACTTTCTCTGGATTTTTGTTATCTCATTTCTGAAGACTTCCCATTTTCCAGCTGTCCCTTTACCTGCAAACATCTGCCTCCAATCAGCTTTTGAAAGGTCTTGCCGAATACCGTCAAAATTGGCCTTTCTCCAATTTAGAATTTCAACTTTTAGATCTGGTCTATCCTTTTCCATCACTATTTTAAAACGAATAGAATAATGGTCACTGGCCCCAAAGTGCTCCCCCACTGACACCTCAGTCACCTGCCCTGCCTTATTTCCCAAGAGTAGGTCAAGTTTTGCACCTTCTCTAGTAGGTACATCCACATACTGAATCAGAAAATTGTCTTGTACACACTTAAGAAATTCCTCTCCATCTAAACCTTTAACACTATGGCAGCCCCAGTTGATGTTTGGAAAGTTAAAAACCCCTACCATAACCACCCTATTATTCTTACAGATAGCTGAGATCTCCTTACAAGTTTGTTTCTCAATTTCCCTCTGACTATTGAGGGGGGTCTATAATATAATCCCAATAAGGTGATCATCCCTTTCTTATGTCTCAGTTCTACCCAAATAGCTTCCCTGGATATATTTCCAAGAATATCCTCCCTTAGCACAGCTGTAATGCTATCCCTTATCAAAAATGCTATTCCCCCTCCTCTTTTGCCTCCCTTTCTATCCTTCCTGTAGCATTTGTATCCTGGAACATTAAGCTGCCAGTCCCCTGAGCCATGTTTCCGTAATTGCTATGATATCCCAGTCCCATGTTCCTAACCATGTCCTGAGTTCATCTGCCTTCCCTGTTAGGCCCCTTACATTGCTACATTCCCCTGAGAATCCATCACCCCCGACATTTTCCAAAACAGCATACCTGTTTGGAGTCTTTTGTGGATATACCCATTTCAAACAGTTTTGCTGTTTTGGAAAATGTAGAGGGTGATGGATTCTCAGGGGAACGTAGCACAAACAACCAAGTTTCTGGTATTGAGACAGGCTCTAATGCAACCAGGGGTACGTCTGCTTCCAAGAGATCAATTGTGTTAGGGGATTCTGTAGTCCGAGGTACAGACAGACGTTTCTGTGGCCAGCAGAGAAAAAGCAGAATGGTGTGTTGCTTCCCTGGTGCCAGGATCAAGGATGTCTCAGAGAGGGTGCAGAATATTCTCACGGGGGAGGGGGGCCAGCAGGAGGTCATTGTCCACATTGGAACCAACAACATTGGAAGGGAAATGGTTGAGACTTTGAAGGGAGATTAGAGAGAGAGTTAGGTAGAATTTTAAAAAGGAGGTCCTCAAGGGTGGTAATATCTGGATTACTCCCAGTGCTACAAGCTAGTGAGGGCAGGAATAGGAGGATAGAGCAGATGAATGCCTGGCTGAGGAGCTGGTGTATGGGAGAAGGATTCACATTTTTGGATCATTGGAATCTCTTTTGGGGTAGAAGTGACCTGTACAAGGAGGATGGATTGCACCTAAATTGGAAGGGGACTAATATACTGGCAGGGAAATTTGCTAGAACTGCTTGGGAGGATTTAAACTAGTAAGGTGGAGGGGTGGGACCCAGGGAGATAGTGAGGAAAGAGATCGAACTGAGACGGGTACAGTTGAGAACAGAAGTGAGTCAAACAGTCAGGGCAGGCAGGGACAAGGTAGGACTAATAAATTAAACGCATTTATTTCAATGCAAGGGGCCTAACAGGGAAGGCAGATGAACTCAGGGTATGGTTAGGAACATGGGACTGGGATATCATAGCAATTACTGAAACATGGCTCAGGGATGGCAGCTTAATGTTCCAGGATACAAATGCCATAGGAAGGATAGAAAGGGAGGCAAAAGAGGAGGGGGAGTGGCATTTTTGATAAGGGATAGCATTGCAGCTGTGCTAAGGGAGGATATTCCTGGAAATACATCCAGGGAAGTTATTTGGGTGGAACTGAGAAATAAGAAAGGGATGATCACCTTATTGGGATTGTATTATAGATTTGTTTGGATTAGCCTTCCCTTTCCATTATCGTGGTGCGATCAAAGGGAGGAATGAGGGTGTGGGCATCTGGGAGGTAGGACAAAATGGTTTCTGCTTGGCTAACTCGGTTGGAACTGAGTCAGGCAGATACTCATGACTCAGAACAAATATGAAACCATAGACTGACGTAAATCCGGTGAAGAAAATTGCAAATGCAGAAGTAACAATGTGAACCTAACCATTAATTGCAGAAGTAACAGCTTAGCCCTAATCACCAGAGAGGACAAATACAATTCCAAGAACAGGTTGTTTACAAGAAATTATGATAGGCTCAGTCAAAAGTGGACAAGGACTTTGTGGGATCTGATTGGTTGTTAATATGTGATCATGCTGCACGTCTGACTATAAACAATGTACACAAGCTCTCTGCAAACTCTGGTAAAGTCGGCGGATTCTTTTGGCGGTCTAGGAGTACTCATCCTTCTGGGCTGATCAGAGTCTACCGACCCGGCCGTATCAAAGAATAGACAATTGTTTGTGTGATTGACAGAGTCATTTCCAGGTGTACCTATTGACAGGACGTGGGGAGCAAAATGAGACATCATGGTGTGGAAAATAAGAAATGTAGTTTGCTGCAGGCGATATAGAAAGGTAGTTGTTGTAAGAGCTAGTGGAGTGTAATTTCTGTAGATGGGGAGGGGTGAGACATTATACAAACGGTCATGGAATTCTTGTAGCATGTAGTATACTTAAGGCTAAGACTTTAATGAATATAGGGGTCTTTTAAAGAAGTAGTTTTAAAGAAAATCGTTTTAAGCTCGGAAATAACTATAGAGTGTTGTAGCTGACCACAAAAAGAAGGAAGGAAGGGCATTTTCACAATAAAGCTTATAGTAACAAGACAAAGAATGCAGTCATCCAAGGGGAGCCTGGTACAGAGATAAGGAAAGAGAAAAACAAGTGAAGTAATTATCTTAAGGTTAGTCCAAATAAGGGAATGAAATGAAATAAATGATTATGATAGGGTAAGAATAGGGAAAGGGATGTGAGCCTGCAACACACAAACTGTATAAAAATGATTGCATAACTTTGCATTCTTTGCCAGGCTAGCGGGGTGCCCAGACTTGCAAGTTTGTAATAAATTGTCCTTGTTTCCACGGCTTTGTCTCCGGCTGATTTATAAGTGAGTTTTGTTTCTAACAATGGCATTTACACTAACAGCAGAGAGAAACTGAGTATACAGACATGGCAAACATTAGTGGCAAGCCAGAATCACAAATGTACAGCACAGAAACAGTCCCTTCAGTCCAACTTGTTCATGCCGACCAGATATCCTAAATCAATATAGTCCCATTTGCCAGCACTTGGCCCATGTCCCTCTATCCCTTCCTATTCAATTACCCATCCCTACCCTATTCAAATGCCTTTCGAATGTTGTAATTGTACCAGCCATCACCACTTCCTCTGGCAGCTCATTCCTTGCACGCACCAACTGCTGAATATAGGAGTTGCCCCTTTTAAATCTCACTCTTACCCTGAACCTATGACCCATCCAGGGAAAAGATCTTGTCTATTTACCCTATCCATGCCCCTCCTGATTTTATAAAAGTTTGTAGGGTCACCCCTCAGCCTCTGGCGCTCGAGAGAAAACAGCCCCAGCCTGTTCAGCTCAAAACCCTGACAACATCCTTGTCAATCTTGTCTGAACCCTTTCAAGTTTCACAACCTCTTTCCTCTAGCAGAGAGACCAGAACTGCACACAACATTCCAAAAGTGGCCTAACCAATGTCTGGTGCAGCTACAACATAACTTCCCAACTCTTATAATTAGAGGATTGGGAAAGTTTTCAAAACCCACAAAAAAGAATGGAGACACAAACCGATCTTTTGAGGGTCAGCTTGGAACATCAGGGCGGGGGGATGGGAATGAGGGAAGGAAGCTGAATGTGCTGGAGCCAAGGTGGAGGAAGAACAGAGGGTGCAAAACCGGCTTGAAGCTGCAATGAGGAATATTGCATGTGCTGTACTTGCACCTGTTGCAGTTACTGGTGGGAATCGGGTGCATTTTAAACACAAAAATAGAAAAGCTATCTACCCCTCCGCCATCCCAACGTCGATTCTTCAGTTCCTCCTCATCCGGATAATTAAGACACATACCGGAGTTTGCGCAGTCTGCTCCCTCCCTGGATTCACTCCAGTTGCTACAAGTGAACAATTTCCCCTCCTCCCATCTCTGTCTCCCTCCCAGGATGAAGAGTTGCCCAGAGGGAGGGAGACTCACTTTGACAGGGCGACTTCCGCGTTGTGACGTCAATAAAGGAACGAGGGGCGGGGCGAGAATAGTGACGGCAAGAGGACAGGGCGAGACCGTCAGCGGGCCACCGCACTGCGCATGCGCTGCCCTGCAGCAGGGGGAGGACAACACTTTCCCTAAACTCCTCCTTCAGACAATTCCCAGAGTGTGGAAACAAGCCTCTCGGCCTCACCGACCCGACCCTCCCAAGGGTCACTCACCCACCCCTATCCGCACTGCTCGACATTTCACCCTGAGTCATGCGCATTATGCCTAATTTAGCATAGCCAATCCACCCTAACCTGCACATCCCTGGGCACTATGGGGAATTTAGCATGGCTAATCCACTTTAACCTGGATAAAGGTTAAAATTACACAACTGCAGGTTGGAGTCCAACAGGCTTCTTTGGAAGCAGTAACTTTTGGAATGTTATAGAGATGTACAGCATGGAAACAGACCCTTCGGTCCAATCTGTCCATGCCGACCAGATATCCCAACCCAATCCAGTCCCACCTGCCAGCACCCGGCCCATATCCCTGCAAACCCTTCCTATTCATATACCCATCCAAATGCCTCTTAAATGTTGCAATTGTACCAGCCTCCACCACATCCTCTGGCAGCTCATTCCATACATGTACTACCCTCTGCGTGAAAAATTTGCCCCTTAGGTCTCTTTTATATCTTTCCCCTCTCACCCTAAACCTATGCCCTCTCGTTCTGGACTCCCCGATCCCAGGGAAAATAATTTGTCTATTTTTGGAAGCAGTAACTTTTGGAGTGATTTGGGTCAATTCCCGTTTCGGGCAACTGTCTGTGTGGCATTTGCACATTCTCCCAGTGTCTGAGCGGATTTCCTCCCACAGTCCAAAGATGTGCAGGTTAGGTGAATTTGGCATGCTTAATTGCCCCATAGTGTTAGGTGCATTCGTCAGGGGTGAATGTAGGGGAATGGGTCTGGGTGAGTTGCTCTTCGCAGCATCGGTGTGGACTTTTTGGGCTGCAGGGCCCGTTTCCACACCGGAGGGAATAATTATTTATGTAAAATGCCCCCGATCCATTAGAGTGCCCAACATTAGTTTTAATTGGGTCGTAGAAATCTGAAGTACAATTGTTCGCTTCAGGACATCTAGACTTGAATGAATTTGGCACAGGACACATTGGGCAACCATTAAAGACTCCGTTGTATTTCACCGGGTTGTGGACTCATGCAGAGACACGAACAACTTACTTTGAAAAGAGTGTTCGAGTTGCAAATGGAACGGCTTACAGATATTGCGAGTTTGCATACTTGGTTAGGCAGCTATGTGTCATAGCTAGGATTTGTGGGTGGCACAGTGGTTAGCACTACTGCCTCACAGAGCCAGAGACCCGGGTTCAATTCCCACCTCAAGCGACTGACTGTGTGGAGTTTGCACGTTCTCCCCGTATCTGCGTGGGTTTCCTCTGGGTGCTCCGGTTTCCTCCCACAGTCCAAAGACGTGCAGGTCAGGTGAATTGGCCATGCTAAATTGCCCGTAGTGTTAGCTAAGGGGTAAATGTAGGGGAATGGGTGGGTTGCGCTTCGGCGGGGCGGTGTGGACTTGTTGGGCCAAAGGGCCTGTTTCCACACTGTAAGTAATCTAATCTAATCTAATCTTTACGAGGCTCAACTCCCTAATTTGGACTGTTCTGGAAAGTGTGTGCTTCATTAGCCTTGGAAGGAAGGAAGGAATAAACAAGAGCTGACAAACTGAGATATGAAGAAAGTTGGAAAATGTTACAGAGAGACACACACAGGCAGAAGTTTGCAGAAAAGTTAACACTTCATAATCTGGTTTCAATGCACATTAGCCTGGGTATGGTACTGATATCACAGGGGCCTCAAAAAGGGTAATCCCTCAATACTCAAACCAAAATGTGGGTGACCCCTGCTGGACTGGTTTGTGTTCATTCTTTGCTGCTGCCTATTTCAGTTGATGTACATTATTGTTAACATACTCAAACCTGGTGGTACCCAGATTTTCGGAAAGCAGCTAGGAAAAGATCTGAAGCGTGTTTAATTTGTAAACAAACAAGATGCATACTCGAAGAGGGATGCCCTGTGTTTGTTAAGCACTTCCTTGCCTGGTCGGCCTTTTTTACTTGTCTACAACTTGCATATATAGTATCACCTCGCATACATTGTCATGAATATTGTCTAATAAGAGTATTTAGTAGATTAATCAAAACCATCTCAATGACTGAAACAGCTGATATTGGATTGTTGGACAAGTGGAAAATATTTCCATCAGTTAACCAAAACCCTTTTCTTTTCACAGCAGAGAGCGGCGGGAGCTGGGCGGAAGTTCAGGCGGAGCGCAAAGCCGGTCGGGAAGGTAAGTGATTGCTATATAAAGAACTTACCTCGACGCCAACAGTCTTTTCACAGCAGAGAGCAGCAGGAGCTGGGCGGAAGTTCAAGCGGAGCGCAAAGCCGGTCGGGAAGGTAAGTGATTGCTATTAGAGTGGGTGAGTTCTAACCCCAGGTCCTCAGACTTGCCACAAAAAGAGGGTCTAAGGAAGTTTGGATCGAAGAGTGAGGCTTCAGCTCAGGAATCTTTGACAAGAAGTTTGAGTGAATTGATTACACCACAGTTGAAGAGGGTGAAGACATGACTGCCCAGCTGGTTCAGTGCGCTACGTGCTTGATGTGGGAGGGCAACGACTCTGGTGTGTCTGGCTCGTATATGTGTGGAAAGTGTGTGCATATTCAGCTATTGACCGAGCATATTGCAGCGCTGATGAAAGAACTCGAGGACCTTAGGCTCATCCAAGAGAACGAGATCTTTCTGGATAAGACCTTCAGTGAGGTTATTACACTGACCATACCAGAAGAGAGCAGACGATGAGGAAGGCAGAGAGGAGACAGGTGCAAGAGACCCCGGGAGAAGTACCTGTCAGGAACAAGTTGAAGCTTTTGGAAACAGTAGAGACTGATGACACTGCCAGTTCGCAAGGCAGCCAGGTCTGTCAATCAAAAGTTGGCGCAGAGGCAGAACGGAAGAGTCGGACATCGCACAGAGCCGTGGTAATAGGGGACTCCATCATGAGAGGAACTGACCGGGGTTTTTGTGGCAGCAGATGGGATTTAAGGATGGTGTGTTGCCTTCCTGGTGCCAGGGTGAAAGACATCGCGGACAGAGTGCAGGAAATCCTCAAGGACGAGGGTGAAGAGCCAGAGGTGGGTGGTACATGTCGGCACAAATGATGTCGGGAAGAAGAGGAGGAACATACTACAGCGGGACTTCGGAGAACTAGGAAGAAGGCTGAAAAGCATGACGTCCAAAGTGATTATCTCCGGTTTGCTTCCAGTTCCTCGTGCTGGTGTGGCCAGAAACAGGGAGATAATGGACTTGAACGTGTGGTTGGGGAACTGGTGCAGGAAGCAAGGATTTAAGTTCTTGGATCACTGGGGTATATTTTGTGGTAAACATAAATTCTACAAGAGAGACGGTTTGCACCTTAATAGGTTAGGGACCAGCATTCTGGCAGGCAGGTTTTCTACTGCAGCACCGCTACATTTAAACGAAGTAGCGGGGGGGAGGGGACAAACTAGATGTTTAAAAAGGAAATTGAAGGGAAAGTTAGAACAAGAGAAGTCAAGAAAGACAACTACCAATGAGGCAGAAAACTCGGAAAGGGATCATGCTGTAAGGTTGAGTGAAATAGGGGTTGATGGGAAGGGTGAGAGCAGTAACAAATTAAAAATACTATACATGAATGCACGAAGCATTAGACATAAGATGGATGAGCTTGAGGCTCTTTTGGAAATTGGCAGATACGATATTGTGGGGATAACTGAGACGTGGCTTCAAGTGGACAGGGCCTGGGAAATAAATATTCAAGGCTACATGTGCTATCGTAAGGACAGACCGGCAGGCAGAGGGGGTAGGGTGGCCTTGTTAGTAAGGGAGGATATTCAGTCCCTTGCGCGGGGGGACCTAGAGTCAGGGGATGTAGAGTCAGTGTGGATAGAGCTGCGAAATACTAAGGGTAAAAAAAACCCTCTTGGGAGTCATCTACAGGCCCCCAAACAGTAATCTGGATGTCAGATGTAAGTTGAATCAGGAGCTGAAATTGACCTGTCTTAAAGATGTCACTACAGTTGTTATGGGGGATTTTAACATGCAGGTAGACTGGGAGAATCAGAATGGTATTGGACCTCAAGAAAAAGACTTTGTGGAGTGCCTCAGAGATGGATTCTTAGAGCAGCTGGTGCTGGAGCCGACCAGGGAGAAGGCAATTCTGGATCTGGTATTGTGTAACGAACCAGAATTGGTCAGAGACCTTGAAGTGAAGGAGCCATTGGGAAGTAGTGACCATAATACATTAAGCTTAAATCTGCAATTTGAGAGGGAGAGGGTACAGTCAGAAGTGACAGTACTTCTGTTGAATAAAGGGAACTATGGAGCTATGAGGGAGGAGCTGGCCAAAGTTCAATGGTGCAATACCTTAGCAGGGATTACCGTGGAGGAACAATGGCGGATATTTCTGCATATAATGCAGAAGTTGCAGGATCAGTTCATTCCTAAAAGGAAGAAAGATCCCAGGAGGCGGCATTGGGTGGCTGTGGCTGACGAGAAAAGTTAAGAAACATATAAAGTTAAAAGAGAAAAAGTATAACATAGCAAAGATAAGTGGGAAAACTGAGGACTGGGAAGCTTTTAAAGAGCAACAGAGGATTACTAAGAAGGAAATATGCAGAGGAAAAATGAGGTACGAAGGTAAATTGGCCAATAATATAAAGGAGGATAGTAAAAGCTTTTTTAGGTATGTGCAAGGCAAAAAATGGTTAGGACTAAAATTGGGCCCTTGAAGACAGAAACAGGGGAATATATTACGGGGAACAAAGATGGCAGAGGAATTAAATGGGTATTTCAGATCTGTGTTCATTGGGGAAGACACGAGCAATCTCCCTGAGGTAACAGTGGCTGAAGGACCTGAACTGAAGGGAATTTATATTTGCCAGGATTTGGTGTTGGAGAGACTGTTAGGTCTGAAGGTTGATAAGTCTCCGGGGCCTGATGGTCTGCATCCCAGGGTACTGATGGAGGTGGCTCGGGAAATCGTGGATGCGGTGGTGATTATTTTCCAGAGTTCGATAGATTCGTGGTCGGTTCCTGAGGATTGGAGGGTGGCTAATGTTATACCACTTTTTAAGAAAGGTGGGAGAGAGAAAGCAGGAAATTATAGACCAGTTAGTCTGACCTCAGTGGTGGGAAAGATGCTGGAGTCTATTATAAAGGATTAAATTACGGCACATCTGGATAGTAGTAACAGGATAGGACAGAGTCAGCATGGATTTATGAAGGGGAAATCATGCTTGACTAATCTTCTTGAATTTTTTGAGGATGTAACTTTGAAGATGGACGAGGGAGATCCAGTAGATGTAGTGTACCTGGACTTTCAGAAAGCTTCTGATAAAGTCCCACACAGGATGTTAGTGAGTAAAATTAGGGCGCATGGTATTGGGGGCAAAGTACTACATTGGATTGAAAATTGGTTGGCTGATAGGAAACAAAGTGTAGTGATAAACGGCTCCATTTCGGAATGGCAGGCAGTGACCAGTGGGGTACCGCAGGGATCCGTGCTGGGACCGCAGCTTTTTACAATATATGTTAATGATATAGAAGATGGTATCAGCAATGACATTAGCAAATTTGCTGATGATACAAAGCTGGGTGGCAGGGTGAAATGTGATGAGGATGTTAGGAGATTACAGGGTGACCTGGACAAGTTAGGTGAGTGGACAGATGCATGGCAGATGCAGTTTAATGTGGATAAAGGTATGGTTATCCACTTTGGTGGCAAGAACAGGAAGGCAGATTACTACCTCAATGGAATCAATTTAGGTAAAGGGGCAGTACAGAGAGATCTGGGTGTTCTTGTACACCAGTCAATGAAGGCAAGCATGCAGGTACAGTAGGTAGTGAAGAAGGCTAATAGCATGCTGGCCTTCATAACAAGAGGAATTGAGTATAGAAGCAAAGAGGTGCTTCTGCAGCTGTACAGGGCCCTGGAGAGACCACACCTGGAGTACTGTGTGCAGTTCTGGTCTCCAAATTTGAGGAAAGACATTCTGACTATTGAGGGAGTGCAGCGTAGGTTCACGAGGTCAATTCCTGGAATGGGGGGATTACCTTACACTGAAAGACTGAAGCGACTGGGCTTGTATACCCTTGAGTTTAGAAGACAGAGGGGATCTGATTGAGACAGCTCAAACCACTGCCTTCTAGTTTTGGACTTCCCTACTCAGAGAAAAAGACCTTGGCTATTCACCTTTATCCATGCCCCTTATAAACTTCTATGATGTCACCTCTCAGCCTCCGACACCAAGGGAAAACAGCCCCAGCCTATTCAGCCTCTCCCTCTCGCTCATACCCTCCAACTCTGACACCAGCCTTATAAACCTTTTCCAAACCCTTTCAAGTTTCACAACATCCTTCCATAGGATGGAGATCAGAATTACACACAATATTCCAAAAGTGGCCTAACCAATGTCCTGTGCAGCCACAATATGACCTCCCAACTCCTTCACTCAATGCTCTGACCAATAGAGAAAAGCATACCAAACATCATCTTCACTATCCTGTTTACCTGCGACTCCACTTACAAGGAACTATGAACATGCACTCCAAGGTCTCTTTCTTCTGCAACACTCCCCCTGTGTAAGTCCTGCCTGCATTGCTTGACCAAAATGCAACACATCACATTTCTCCAAGTTCAACTCCATCTGCCCCTCCTTAGCCTATCAGCCCATCCAATCAATTATAATTTATAGTGAACTCTCTTTCCTCTCTTATTCCTTAGAAGCTGAAGATCTCCATCCCACACACTCTCCCTCAATTTTCAATTTGATGAACCTAATCCCCTGCTGTACCTCATCCTGAAGGGTCTGGTTCATGCTGATTAGCAGGGCCATACTCAGGGGAGATCTAATTGAAACATACAGAATACTGGACAGCCTAGACAGAGTGGATGTTGGGAAGATGTTTCCATTGATAGGAGAAACTAAGACCCGAGGGCACAGCTTTAGAGGAAAGGGAAGACTTTTTAGAATGGAGATAAGGAGAAACCTCTTCAGTCAGAGTGGTGAATCTATGGAATTCATTGGCATAGAAAACTGCAGAGGCCAGGTCACTGAGGATATTTAGACTTAGATAGCTAGGTTCTTGAGTATTGAGGGGATCGAGGGTGACAGGGAGAAAGCAGCAGAATCGCACCCAGAAACTGATCAGCCACGATTGAATGGTATGAGCAGACCCGATGGGCTGAATAGCCTACTTTCTGCTCCGATGTCTTATAGTCTCTTGCTGTCCAGGACACAGAATTGGGAGCAGGAGTCGGCCATTTGGTCTTTTAAGCCTGCACCAGCATTGAACAGATCACAAATGGATATGGATCTCCCTACATCGAGATGCAGAGGCTGGGACTTTTTTCACTGGAGCATCGGAGGTTAAGAGGTGTCCTTAGAGAGGTTTAAAAATTATTTAAAAATCATGAGGGGTATAGGTGAGGTGAATGGCAGGTGTCATTTCAAGATTAGGGAGCAAATGTTTAAAGTGAGAGTAGAACGAGTCTAAAGACATGAGGAGCACTTTATTTAAAAAAAAGAGTGGTTTGTGTGTGGAATGAATGTCCAGAGGAAGTGGTGAATGCAGGTACAGTTACAATGTTTAAAATACATTTTGATAAGTACATGAACAGGAAAGGTTCGGAAGGACATGGGCCAAACACAGGCAGGTAGGATTAATTTAATTTGTGAATATAGTCAGCATGGATAGAAGGGTGTGTTTCTATGCTGTATGACTGTCACTGTTCTGTACTAGCCTTAAAACTATTTTCTTGCCTTCCCCAAGAACCATCCACTTCTCTGTTGTTCAAAAGTGATATGAACTCAGCCTTGAATATATTCAATGACCCCCTAACTGCAGGAAGACACCCCCACTTCTAAATTCAATTCCTCTTGCTCATATACCACTTGCCTTGCTGATTGCTTGCTGCACCTGTCTGACAACTGGCAGTGACTGGTGTAGGAGGACATTGAGGCCCCTTTGCACATCCACACATCATTCCTGATGAAGGGCTCGTATTTGAAACGTCAACTTTCCTACTCCTTGGATGCTGTCTGACCTGCTGTGCTTTTCCAGCGCCACACACATTTTGACTCTGATCTCCAGCATTTGCAGTCCTCACTTTCTCCACTTCCCAATATATCACCATTTAAACAATATACCTCATTTCTGCTTTTTTTTTCCACAGCAAAGGCTATAACTTCACCCTGTGGTACTGCACTTGCCATGTGTTTGAGGCACAGACCAAGACCAGCTTTTACAGAGTCTGTACTCTTTCTGGATTCACTCCCTTTCTTTTCAGTTGCTGCAAGTCAACAATTGGATCCCAGCATGAAAATAAAAGAAATAGAAAAGGGAGTGAGAGAAGAGAGTGCAGTTGGACAGAGGAAGGAAATTACAGTCTTGGATGAATCTCAATCCTCATTCAGAGAGAGAGAGAGGAGCAGCAGCAGCTTCAGAAGCTCATGGGTCAAGATTAGAGTAATGCTGGAAAAGCACACGTCAGGCAGCATCAGAGGAGCAGGAAAATCGACGTCTCCGATTCAGACAATAGGGCTGTTCTGAATGGTAGGAGGACCAGGCTCCTCATTGGGCCGGCAAATGAAATTCATGCACCATTTTTACAGACAGATAGAAGCATGTGCAGTTTTTTGCTGACACCGAGGAGCACACGCAGTAGGCTCTGTAGATATGCTGGTGTAACTGACAGATTCAACTGGCCAAATGTCAATAGGAGGAAAAAAGGGTAGAGCCACAATTTTGTTTCACTTCCCCACCCCCAGCTCGACATAACCGCGCATGCCCCTCGCTATTCTCCTTACCCTCACCCCTCATGATTTTTCAAATCTCAATAAGGTCATCCCTCAACCTCCTCCACTCCAGTGAAAAAGTCCCAGCCTCTCCCTATAACTCAAACCCTCCAGTCCTGGCAACGTCCAAGTAAATCCTTACCGAACTGTCTCTAATAGTATTCTTCCTATTACAGGGTGACCAGAACTGTACCAACATCCTGTACAACCTCAACATAGAAAATTTACAACCCAGGAACAGGCCCTTCGGCCCTTCAAGCCTAAGCCGATCAAAATCCCCTGTGTGAACCTATCACGCAATTCCTGAATCTGTATCCCTCTGCTCTCCCCCTACTCATGCATCTGTACAGATGAACCTTTTTCTTTTTATAGATATTTTTATTGAAAATTTAACATGTTTTTACAAGTTTACAAATAAAAAAAACAAGTACAAACACTAATATACAATTAAATATTAAATAAATAGCCAAAACCTGTCAAACAAAAAGAAGAGATACAGAGAAGAAAAAGACAAAACTCAACTACTAATCTAACCTATAACTAACCAGAGTGTATGATCAAATATCTTACATTATTCAAAAGAAAAAAGGATAACATAGTAATGAAGTAGTGAAGTACATGTTCGGGATGAGTTAACATCAAGTCGTAATAAAACCAGTATTCATGCGGGATTCCTCTCCCAAGGGGCCCGAGCCAGAACTGTTACCTCAACTAGATGAAAACCCTTGAAAGAATGACCGAAATATCTGTATCTATGAAATTCAAAAAGGGCTGCCATATTTTATAGAATAATTCAGTTTTTTGGTGCACCATATTTGTAAGGAAGTCGAAGGGAATACATTCCATGATTAATCTGTGCCAATTCAGTTTACTAAGATATTTTTTCTTGCATAGAAGGAGAGAATGGAAAATAATTTCCTCCCGTGCACATCCAGAGAAGGTAAGCTCGAGTAGCCCAGAAGAGGAGATACTGAATCTACTGTAATTTCCGTTCCCAAGATTTCTGTCAGGGCGTTTACTACTTTGGTCCAGTATTTGAGGATCTTATGGCATGTCCATAAGCGGTGTGTAAGAATGCCCACCTCTGCTTTACATTTGGGACACACTGGCAAAATTTAGGACAGGAGCATCTCCAATCTTTCCGGTGCCATATGGGCCCTATGGAGTATCTTTAACTGAATGGCCTGGGTTCTGCTACAAATGGAGATTTTTTTTGGCATTTTCCCAGATGTCATTCCACATTTCTGTAGAAATTTCCAGCCCCAAATCCTGATCCAATGTTCTAAGCGGACGGCCCATATCTTCCAACACTTCATCACGTAATAAATGATAAAGAGTGCTGACCTATTGGCCACAACAACCTACCTTCTCTATCTGATTTATAGAGAACATCTAATAACGTAGTCGTCTTCTGTATGTAGTCTCGAATGTAGAAGTATCGAAAGAGGTCTCCATTAGGTAATCCAAATTCCTGATGCAGCTGTTCAAAAGACATCAGGACCCCCTTCTCAAACAGATCCCCTAAACAGGAGATACCCCTGGATCTCCAGGATTTGAATATGGCATCTGTAAGCCCTGGTTGAAAACCCCATGCCCCCACTATAGGAGTATAGGGGGATGTTTTATGTGAATTACCCTCGTTTTGCAACATTATATTCCAAGCTTTAATTGTGTTTAGTACTGTAGGGTTTCTACAGTGGTCCGTAATGATTTTCATTTGATCTAAAAATAAGAGGTTAATAAGAGGGCACTGTACTTGAGAAGCCTCGATGTCCATCTAGATTGATTGCGGGTCAGACGTGACCCAATCGGCTATGTAGCTTAACAAGGAACTTAACTGATACTTCCTAAAGTCTGGAAAGTCCAGCCCTACGTCCTTGCCTGTGGAAGCTGTAGCTTCCTTAACTTAATGAGGGGCCGTCTAGGATTCCAGATGAAAGAACCCAGCCAACCATGCCTCGGCAGCATCACCGGAAGCATTCTCATAGGGTATAAGAGACGGGGCAAGACATTCATTTTAATTAGGGCTATTCTACCGAGCCAGGAAATTGGAAGGTTTCCCCAGCGTTTAAGGCCCTGTCTTACCCTTTTCAATAGATGCACAAAATTGACCTTGTATAGCTGGCCAAATACTGGGGTGATGAAAACGCCTAAGTATAAGAAATCCTCCATCCAATAAGTGGGACATACTAGTGAGGCATGGCCTCTGATTTTGAAAAATTAATTTTGTAGCCTGAAAATGCACTACATGTATTAATAACTTGGATTAAGTGAGGCACGGACATCAGAGGATTACTAAGAAAAAGGAGGTCATAATCTGCATATAGGGTAACTTTATGTTTAACCTGTACCAACCCTCGGGGCCGTTATATTAGAGTCAGCCCGTATAGCTTCCGCCATTTGCTCAATTATTAGCGCGAATAGCAACGGTGAGAGAGGACATCCCTGACGGCAGCCCCGACCCACACTGAAGCTATCCAAACCTAATTCATTGGTGATCACAACTGCTTTGGGATCATTATATAGTGTTGAGACACATATCTCTAGCCTCAATGCTAATGTTTTAGAGAGAATTTTAAAATCTACAGTTAGCAAGACACACAATCATCTGGATCATTTCCTTTTTTGAGAATAAGGGAGATATTCACCTCTTTCAGTGAAGGCAGGAGGCAGCCCTGACTTATATGAGTAGTTATACATGTCCATAAGTGGGCCAGCTCATACTCCTGTGAACTCTTTGTAAAATTAAACCTGAATGCCCTCTGGGCCAGGTGCCTTACCGCTCTGAAGTTACCTGATCACGTCAAGTATTTCCTGGGTTGTTAGGGGAGCATTCAGGACCGATACCTGTTCCGGGGTTAAGTCCGGAAAGGCTTTTAAAAAAGGACTGCATCCTCCTGGCTCTATCTTCACAATCCTGCGATCAGAATAAAACTTTCTGAAGATTGTGTTGATCCTTTTAGGATCGTGAGTCAGAGTACCAGCACTTTCCCTGATAGCTGTGATAGCTTGAGGGGCCCTTTTTTCCTTGCAAGAAATGCTAAGCATCTACGAGGTTTATTGCCGAAATCATATAATCTTTGTTTTGCAAATAATATTTCCCTCTTTGCCGTTTGGGTGAGCGTGGTATTCAGAGCTGTCCTAAGGACCGTAATCCTTTGTAATTTGGCAATAGAAGGTCTGTCAGCGTATGCTGTTTCAGCTGCTTTTGAGCGAGCAGCAAGTAGACGCTGTTGTTCTCCCTTTAATTTTTTCTGGGTCACCGAGTATGAAATGATCAGACCTCGCGCATAAGCTTCAATAGTCTCCCACATCATTGACGGGTTACTAGCCGTACCTAAATTAATTTCCAAGAAAGCTTTAAATTCTTGAGCAAAATATTTTGTAAATTTACTATCCTTCATTAAGAAGGAATCCATACGCCAATGTCAGGGGGATGCCTCATTGTTCCTAGCCTTGATTTCCATGTACACAACAGCGTGATCAGAAATTTTCATATCACCTATTTTACAGGATGATATGGAATTTAAAAAAGTCGAGGGGGCAAAAAACATGTCAATTCTAGTGTGACATTTATGTGGATTAGAGTAAAAAGAGAAATCTCTGCCTTGCGGGTGGAGGCACCTCCACACATGTATTAATCCTAATTCTTGATTCAAATCCGACAATTGTCTAGATCTGGGGGATACACCCGTAGTACTCTTGGGTATCCTGTCTATTTCCGGCTCCATAATGCAATTCAAGTCTCCCCCTATAATTGTATGACGAGCACCGAGAGCCATCAGTTTGGAGAAGGCTTCCGTTATAAATTTGAAAGGATGCACCGGGGGACAATACTGGTTTAAAATCCCATATTCCTCTCCATTTATAAGGGCTTTAATTAGTATATATCGTCCAGATTCATCTTTTATCTGACTTATGATTTTGAAAGGGAGATTCTTCCAAATAAGAATGACTACTCCCCTACTTTTTGAGCTGAAGGAAGAATAGAAGGCCTGATCAAATCCACCCTGTTGTAATTTCAAATGTCCTTTATCCAATAAATGGGTCTCCAGTAGAAGAGCTATATCAACCCTTTCTTTTTTGAGGTTTGGTAATATTTTCTTCCCTTGGATTGGAGAATTACTCCCCTTGACATTCCAGGTGCACCATTTAATCGAATGACTAACCATAATCATCCAGGCAAGTCCGAGACCCCCCCGGAGGAGAAACACCATCCAAAACACCACGAGCATAGACCATAGAAAATTCACAAAAATAAAGATTCTTTAATACATTCACAATATAATAAAAAACTATTTCTAAATAAAAAAACAAAAACATATTTAAACGGAGATTTTCCCCCTCGTTTCCGGGGGAATCACTTCCTTTCCGAAAACCCATCATATCCTCTCCCGACCAGTGCCCCACCCTCGACCCAGGCACCCCATAATAAAGTGAAGAAAATTCAAGTGTATGACCAAGCTAAAGTTAACAGTGAGTTAACTTTACAATACAACGGATACAATAAATGATATTAGTGGATGTGCAGGTAAAACTTTGATCGATGTGGAAGGCTCCTTTGGGGCCTTGGATGGAGGTGAGGGAGGAGGTTTTGCAGTTCCTGCGGTGGCAGGGGAAGGTGCCAGGATGGGAGGGTGGGTTGTAGGTAGTCACGGACGGAACGGAAGGTGGAAAGGGGTGGGGAGGGAAATATATCCCTGGTGGTGGGGTCTTTTTGGAGGTGGTGGAAATGTCAGCAGATGATTTGGTTTATGCGAAGGTGGTAGGGTGGAAGGTGAGCACCAGGGGAGTTCTGTCCTTCTTATGGTTGGAGAGGTGGGGTCTGAGGGCAGAGGTGCGGGATGGGGACGAGATGCGTTGGAGGGTGTCGCTGGTGTCACCAACACATTGTCCATACTCCTCGCTGTCAGCAGAAAAGGCGACATCGCTTGTCTCTGTTTCTAAAGGTCTTCCCTTTATTCTTAAAGCTGTGCCCTCTGGTCCTAGTCTCTCCTACCAATGGAAACATCTTCCTAATGTCATTGCACTGTGGGGATGAAGCCGTACGCTGTCCGGTAACTTCTGCTGGTAGGTGAGACTGGGCCTCAAGGTTAGAGGGAGTAGCTTTCAGACAGAGATGAGGAGGAACTGCTTTTCCCAGAGGGTCGTGAATCTATGGAATAGTCTAGATTAGAGTGATGCTGGAAAAGCACAGCAAGTCAGGCAGCATCCGAGGAGCAGGAAAATAGATGTTTTGGGCAAAAGGTCTTCATCAAAATCTATGGAATACTCTCTGGCCAAGGAAGCAATAGAGGCAGCTTCATTAAGTATATTCAAGACACAGTTCGGTGGGTTTTTGCCTGGTAGGGGAATTAAGGGGTTCCTTGTGACAGTGCAGGGAGGAGGAGATGAGACGATGGACAGGTCAGCCATGATCTTAATGATTGCGGAGCAGGCTCACTTTGTAGCAACTGGATTGATTCCAGGGAGCAGACTTTACGACCTCAGGTATGTGTCTTGTTTACCCGGGTGAGGAGAGACATAAGGACAGACTGGGACTGTTTTCCGTAGCTTGCCAGAGTCTGAGGAGTGACCTTATACGCTTTTATATCGTCATGCGAGACATGGATAGGATAACTAGACATGGTATTTTCCTTTGGATGGGGGAGCCCATATGAAATGAACTGCCAGAGGAAGTAGTGGAGGCCGGTACAATTACAGCATTTAAAACACATCTGAATGGATATATGAACAGGAAGTGCTGGCAAATGGGACTAGATTAATTTAGGATATCTGGTTGGCATGGACAGGTTGGACCGAATGGGTCTGTGACTTTAAATAATAAAGTCTACTTTTCCAAATAACAAACTATATCCATGTTAACAAGGCTTAGTGCACCACATGCTTTACTAACCATTCTCAACAGGTCCCCCCCTTCAATGATTGAGGAACATATACATGCTGGTGCATAATCTCCTTCACTAGTATTTACACACTAACCTCAGCAATTGCACAAGTAACAGTAAAGGGCAAAGAGCACAAGGATTAAACAAACAGTGAGGGGGAAACAACACAAGGATTAAACAAAGTGAGGGGTAAACAGCACAAGGATTAAAACAAAAAGTGAGGGGGAAACAGCACAAGGATTAAAACAAACAGTGAGGGGGAAACAGCACAAGGATTAAAACAAACAGTGAGGGGGAAACAGCACAAGGATTAAAACAAAAAGTGAGGGGGAAACAGCACAAGGATTAAAACAAACAGTGAGGGGGTAAACAGCACAAGGATTAAAACAAAAAGTGAGGGGGAAACAGCACAAGGATTAAAACAAACAGTGAGGGGGAAACAGCACAAGGATTAAAACAAACAGTGAGGGGGAAACAGCACAAGGATTAAACAAACAGTGAGGGGTAAACAGCACAAGGATTAAACAAAGTGAGGGGTAAACAGCACAAGGATTAAAACAAAAAGTGAGGGGGAAACAGCACAAGGATTAAAACAAACAGTGAGGGGGAAACAGCACAAGGATTAAACACACAGTGAGGGGTAAACAGCACAAGGATTAAACAAACAGTGAGAGGGAAACAGCACAGGCGCCAGAAAAAGCAGATGGAAAGTGAGTGTAAAATGTCACTATGACAGGACAGGCCCCACATTCCTTCCCCTCCGTCCCCCCCAATCTGCCTCACCTTTCACCTCCCGGGCCCAGTACCTTCCAGGTGGCCCCATAGTTGACACAGGGGCCGCCCCACGACCAGTAGAACTCCACCGACGAGTTCCCAAGCAGGCCCTTAACCCCATCCGCCTCCAGAATGCTCACCGGCTCCTGCCTGCTGTACAGCCGGCCAGTGTGGCCGGAACACAGCAGCTGCGCCAGGAAGGCAGCGGTGCCCAGTGACGGGTGTCTGCCCCGGGCCGCACGGCGCCATTTTCCTAACGGCCGCCCTCCCGCCGCTTCCCCGCTCGAGCGACTTCTCCTCCCAACCGCCTTCGCCCCCGCGTGACGTCTGCACGGGGGGATGGGCGGGGCCGGGGGAGCCTCACCGTCACCAAGCAACAGCCACCTCGCGCTACAACTGCTCATTCACAAAAACAAACTCTCCTGTCTCGCTCTGCAGCTGCAGGGGGGACACTGCCACGTTTCCAGGAGCCCTGTCTACATTGGGAAAGCTCACGGCTCAACTTAAACAGATATTCCGACATCTAACGGAACGGCGTTATATCTATAGGGGGAAATCTGCATTTTAAAGGGACATGGACATTTTTACGGGCTATTTCTGCAAATAAAGAGGTTTAAATGGACAAGATTACATTTCAAAGGGATGTGGGCACATTCAAAGGGATATCTTAATATGTAAAGTGACGCAGTTATATCTAAGTGAATCTACATTTCGAAGAGACATTGCCCTATTTATAAGCAGAAATATCCCTTTAAGAGACAATAATTGTGAATTCTCTCTGTGTCCCAATGTTGAGTTAGACTGACATTTTTCTTAGAAAAGCTCTGCATGAGAAGGTAATTTATAGATTAGGGTGTAGAGGTTAGGGAGGATTGGCCGTGCTAAGTTACCCATAGTGACCAGGGATGTACAGGTTAGGGTGGATTGGCCATGGGAAATACGGAGTAAGGGGTTCGGTATGGGTGGGATACTGTTCAGAGGGCCAGAGTGAAATAGATGGGCTGAATGGCCCGCTTCCACATTGTTGGAACTCTATGACCCTCCCCACAAAGGAGCATTTTATCTGCATCTATCCTGTCAAGCCCCTTTCAGAATTCTACTGGTTTCAATAGAGGGATACAGCACAGAAACAGACCATTCGGTCCAATTCGTCCATGCCGACCAGGATTCCAAACTAAACCAGTCCCACTTGCCTGCATTTGGCCCATATCCCTCTAAACCTTTCCATTCATGTACCCATCCAAATGCTGTTTCAATGTTGTAACTGTATCTGCATCTACCACATCCTCAGCAAGTTCATTCCACATGCAAATCACCCTCTTTCAAAATATTGCCCCTCCAGTTTCTTTTACATCTCTCTCCTTACATTTAAAAAAAATGCCCCCCCAGTTTTGAGTTCCCCTATGCTAAGCAAGAGCCATTTGCTATTCACCTTACCTCCACTCCTCATGATTTTATCAATCTCAATGAGGTCACCCCCCAACCTCCTGTGCTCCAGTGAATAAAGTCTCAGCCTCTCCTTATAACCTCAAATCCTCCAGTCCTTACAACATCCTGGTAAATCTTTATTAAACCCTCTCTTATAGTATTCTTCCTTTTACAGGGCCACCAGAACTGTACTGAGTACTCTGAAAGTGGCCTCACCAACATCTTGTACAACCTCAACATGATGTCCCAACCCCTATACTCAATGGTGTGAACAATGAAGGCAATGTTGCGAAATGCCACCGTAACCACCCTGTCTAGCAGTGATGCAACTTCCAAAGAACTATATACCTGAACATCCCCCACTACCCCCCATGACTGTCTGTTCTATAACACGACTCATGGCCCGACCATTATCTGTGCAAGTCCTTGTTTTAGCAAAAATGCAACTCCTTGCTTTTATTAAGCCTCTCTCTCACACACATACTCTATCTCTCAAACAGACACACACACACCCCTCAACACTCTATCACACTCCATCACACTCACTTTTCCAAGCATACACACACACTTCTGCGCACGCTCACGCATAAACTCCATGCACACACTCTCACTCTCTCATGCACACACACACTACTCTATGGGGTGAAATTGTATTGGCAGAATCATATTTGCAGATACATTCAATTTTGTTCAAAAAGCACACAATCTTCAGGCAGTCAATGCATCTAATATTTTACAAATTCCGACTTTGGAAACAGAACCAGTCTGATTCAAGATTGGAATACTGACAGACTCAAATCTCACACCTTTAATGCATTGTCTGAGCGGAGATGTTTTTTAATAAAACCTTAAGTCATCTCAAGAACATTGTTACATATTAATGAACCAAAGCGCACACCCATTCTAAGAGATGAAGACTAAGTTTGTTCAATATATTCTATCAGTTGCATGACACTGATCTTTTGACATAAATTCTGTGTCTTATGATGCTGTTCCATGAGGCTTATGTGTTGATGAGGCAAGATGGTACAGATGAGGCGATGGAGAATTACAGATCACCGAGGAAGGATTTAAAGAGAGAGTTAAGAAGAGCAGTCTTTAGCAAATAGAATAAAGGAGAACCCTAAAGCTTTTTGTAGGTATGTGAGGAATAAAAGGACGATTAGGGTAGGAATAGAGCCAGTCAAAGACAGAAGTGGGAAGTTGAGCGTGGACCCTGTAGAGATCGGAGATGCTAAATGAACATTTCTTATCGGTGTTCACTCAGGAAAAGAATGAGGTACGAGATATTAGACTTGAAAGGATCGAGGTTAGCTCCGCACAGGTGTTATCAATTCGTGAAAGTGGACAAGTCCCCTCGGTTGGATGGGATTTATCCGAGGATTCTCTGGGAAGCTAGGAAGGAGATAGCAGAGCCTTTGGCTTTGATATTTGAGTCGTCGTTGTCTACGGGTTTAGTACCTGAGGACTGGAGGATTGCAAATGTTGTGCCCTTATTCAAGAAGGGCAGCAGAGATGACCCAGGTAATTATAGATCAGTGAGCCTTACTTCTATTGTAGGAAAGATTTTGGAAAGAATTATAAGAGATAAAACTTATAATCATCTAGCAAGCAACAATTTGATTTCAGATAGTCAACATGGTGTCGTCAAGGGCAGGTCGTGTCTCACAAACCTCATTGAGTTTTTTGAGAAGGTGACCAAGCATGTAGATGAGGGTAGGACAGTTGATATGGTATACTTGGACTTCAGTAAAGCCTTTGATAAGGTTCCACCTGGTAGGCTGATGGAGAAAATGCAGAGGCGTGGAATTGAGGGTGATTTAACAGTTTGGATTAGAATCTGGAAGAAGGCAGCGAGTGGTGGTTGATGGAAGATATTCAGTCTGGAGTCCAGTTACTAGTGGTGTTCCACAAGGATGTTTTGGGACCACTGATGTTTGTCATCTTTATAACTGACTTAGACGCAGGCATAGGTGGATAGATTAGTAAATTTGCAGTAAAGTCGGTGGAGTACTGGACAGTTTGGAAGAATGTTATAGGTTGCAGGGGGATTTGGATAAACTGCAGAATTGGGCCGAGAGGTGGCAAATGGAGTTCAATGCAGGTAAATGTGAGGTGATGCACTTCGGGAAGAATAACAGATTGGCAGAGTAGTTGGTCAATGGAAAGATTCTTGGTAGTGTGGATGTGCAGAGGGATCTTGGAGTCCATGTGCATAAATCCCTGAAAGTTGCAACCCAGGTGGAAAGTGCTGGTAAGAAGGCACATGGTGTGTTAGGTTTCATTGGTAGAGGGATTGAGTTCCGGAACCGCAATATCATGCTGCAACTATACAAAACGCTGGTGCAGCTACACTTGGAATATTATGTACAGTTCTGGTCACCCCATTACAGAAAGAATGCAGAAGCATTGGAAAAGGGGCAGAGGAGATTTACCAGGATGTTGCCTGGTCTGGAGGGAAGGTCTTATGAGGAAAGGCTGAGAGACTTGGGTCTTTTCTCATTGGAAAGGCGGCGGCTAAGGGGGGATTTGATAGAGACATAAAAAATGATCAGAGGATTAGATAGGGTAGACAGAGAAAGAATTTTTCCTAGGATGATCACGTCAGCTTGTACGAGAGGACATAAAGCTATCACCCCTCAATTTGTAGTTAAGACAGATGTCAGAGGCAAGTTCTTTACACAGAGTGGTAAGGGTGTGGAATGCCCTACCTGCTAAGGTAGTCAACTCAGCCACATTAGGGAGATTTAAACAATCCTTAGATAAGCGCATGGATGATTTTGGGCTCGTGTAGGGGAACGAGCTGAGAATAGTTCGCAGGTCGGCGCAACATCGAGGGCCGAAGGGCCTGTTCTGCACTGGATTGTTCTATGTTCTAAACTTAGTGCAGGAGGCTGAAAGAAATGAGCTTTAAAACAAAAACCTCTTGGAGCTCAAAGCTTTCAATGAGAGTCTGAGCCTGGTGGTAAGTTCAGGTAACCTTTATTGCAACCCAACTTTGTTACAGCTTCAGATCCCCCCAGCAAAAAGGCAGAGGAAAAGTAGTTGCTTTTTGAACAGCTCAAGGTCAAAGTGCACACACCACACCTCCCCTCCTCCCCCGCCACCACACTTCCCCTCCTACTCACCCACCCCCATCCCCCACCACCACACTGTCTTTGCTATTGGCCAGCACCAAGTTGTCCATTTGTAATTGGATCCTTGGTACAGCCTTACCCCGGAGGAAGTATTGCCTCACTCAGCAATTTTAACCCATACCCTGTCTCCAACTAAGTTTCTCCCCGCTCCTTTGCCGGGGGAGAGGGGGGGGGGCGGGAGGGCAGTGTAGAGTCAACCAGACTGCTGTGGGTCTGGAGTCACGTGTAGGCCAGACCAGGTAAAGGATGCAGCTGGAACGACTGAGTGAATCCTCTCCCACAATGGCGGTTCCCTTCCCTAACAAGGGAGATGGTAAATCAAATGGGGGCTTTTTCCCCCCCAACACCTTCTCCCTGAAACGGTCTCATTGTTAGATTCTGAAATCCACATTTCTGACTGAATACCAATTCTGTCATCTGTCGTGGGGGGATTCAAACCCGGGAGTCCCCGGAACCGGGTTGATAGTCCAATCGATAATGGCACTCGGCTGTCACTCCTTCAATCCCCCTGCGATGGCACGTGAACTCGCTGGTACTTGTGCAGGTGGGAGGAGTAGGTGAAGCCCTTCCCACACTGAGAGCAGGTGAACGGTCTCTCCCCGGTGTGGACCCGCTGGTGCCTCAGCAGGGTGGAAGATGTGCTGAAGGCCTTCCCACACTCGGGGCAGCTGAAGGGCCTTTCCCCCGTGTGGACACGCCGGTGGCTCAGCAGGGTGGAGGAATACCTGAAGGCCTTCCTGCACTGTGGGCAGCTGAACGGCCTCTCTACTGTGTGGACCCGCCGATGGGCCAACAGGCGGAGAAAAACATGAAGGCCTTCCCGCACTCGGGGCAGCAGAAGGCCTTTCCCCCGTGTGGTCCTGCTGGTGGGCCAGCAGGTGGGAGGAATGTCTGAAGGCCTTCCCGCAGCGGTGCAGGGGAATGGCCTCTCCCCGGTGTGATTGCGCCGATGAGTCTCCAGGGCAGATGGGAAATGGAAGCCTTTCCCACAGTTACCACACTTCCACGGTTTCTCCACGGGGCGGGATTCCTCTGGTTCCTCCATGGCCAAAGCTTCAGCTGCACACAAACACGTGTAGAGACCTTCCCTGCCGTGAAATCCCCTTTCCAGGCCGTATAACAGTTTCAGGCTCCACACACAGTGCGCTGCAACAGTGGAGGCTCTCGTCCAGTCCCACTGATGCTGAAAGCGTACTCAGACAGGAACCAAAAAGCTTTGATCCCTCTCACAGAAATCACGGTTGAAAATCTTTGCTGGCCCTGGTGGATTGAGTGACTGTCAGACATTGACATCAAAATGAGGACCGAAGATGCTGGAGAGTCAGTCGAAAAATGTGGCACTGGAAAAGCACAGGGGAGTCAGGCAGCATCCGAGGAGCAGGAGGGTCAATGTTTCGGGCATCAGCCGTTCAAAATCTGTTGATTTTGAAACTTCTCTCTTCAAATCTTCAAAAACTCTGTCAGAATAGATTACAAAGCTCAGCACTGCCAGTGCAGGGTAGAAATTCTGAACAAGCAATTCTACTTTTTGCAGTACATTCTTTTCTTTTGTTATTTCACAAAATTGAAGGCACCATCCCACTTTCTCTCCCCCTCTATTCTCACTCCGTTCTAACTAATTCTCCTGAAGGTGCTGATTCAGGATCTTACAGGGGCAGAAAAAGCAAAAATGTCAAGACTTGATATCTCTCTGAATTTTGAATACCTCCATCTGAAAAGTTAATATCTTTCACAACACTGGGATACTGCAGAGAGTGAGCAGGTCTGATTTTGGGAAGCAAAAAGTGTCAATTCAGGGTGAACCTGCCACGCAGCTTCTTGATGAACAACCAGACACAAAACGGTTAACGTCCCCGGGAAGGTGGGAGCAAAATGAGACGTCAAGGCATTAACACCGGCATTAGAGTGAAAGTGAACCTATTGACATGGCAAAAGTTCGTCATAGAGATATATAGCACAGAAACAGACCCTTCTGTCCAACACGACTGTACTGACCAGATATCCTAAATCAATCTAGTCCCATTTGCTGGTATGTGGCCCATAGCTGGGGTCATCCCCACCCCTGTCCTGAGATCTTGATGCCTCCAAGCTGACCCTCAAAGGTTTGGTTTGTCCCTCCATTCTTTCCCAGTTGTCTTTTGTAGGTTTTGAAAACTTTCCCGATCCTCTGAGTATAGGATTTGGGAAGTTATGTTGTAGCCGTACAGGACATTGGTTAGGCCACATTTGGAATATTGTGTGCAATTCTAGTTTCCTTACTATCGGGAAGATGTTGTGAAACTTCAAAGTGTTCAGAAAAGATTTACAAGGATGTTGCTAGGGTTGGAGGATTTGATCTATAGGGAGGCTAGGGCTGTTTCCCCTGAGCGTTGGAGGCTAAGGAGTAACCTATAAAATCATGAAGGGCATGGATAGGATAAATAGACAAAGCCTTATCCGGGGAAGGGGGTCAGGGGGAAAGAGTCCAGAACTAGAGGGCATATGTTTAGGGTGAGGGGAAAAGATACAAAAGAGATCTGAGGGGCAACTTTTTCACACAGAGGGTATTATGTGTATGGAATGAGCTGCCAGAGGAAATGGTGGAGGCTAGTACAATTGCAACATTTAAAAAGACATCTGGACAGGTATTATGAATAGGGAGAGTTTGGAGGGATATGGGCCAAATGCTGGCAGGTGGGACTAGATTGGGTTGGGATATCTGCTTGGCATGAACGGGTTGAACCGAAGGGTCTGTTTCTATGCTGTACATCTCTATGACTAGTTGGACTAAAGGGTCTGTTTCTGTGCTGTATGACTCTGGAACTGTTCTTAAAACCATTTTCTTGCCTTCCCCCACAAAATTCACTGCTGTGTTGTTCAAAAATCAGATGAACTCAGCCTTGAATATATTCAATGACCCCCTAATTGCAGGAAGACATCCCCATTTCTAAACTCAATTCCTCTTGCTAATATACACTTGCCTTGCTGATCGCTTGCTACACCTGTCTGACAAATGACAGTGACTGGTGTAGAAGGACGCTGGGGCCTCTTTGTCCATCCACACATCATTCCTGATAAAGGGCTCGTGCCCAATACGTCAACTCTCCTGTTCCTCGGATGCTATCTAACCTATTGTGCTCTTCCAGTACCACACTTTTTGACTCTGATCTCCAGCATCTGCAGTTCTCACTTTCTCCACATTCAAATACATCTCCATTTAAACAATGCACCTCCTTTCTGTGTTTTTTTTTCCACAGCCAAGGCTATAACTTCATATTGTGGTACTGCATTTGCCATATGTTTACCAATTGTGGTCTTCTCTATATCGGAGAGTGAGTGCAAACTTGGGGAACGATTCGCCGAGCATCGCAGCTGTGTCTGCAGAGGGCGACCAGACCTCTCAGTAACCACCCATTCCAATTTCCCTTCCTACCCCCTTTCTGACATGACCATCTTTGGCCTCCTCCATTGCCACAACGAATCTAACCGCAAATTGGAGGAACAACACCTCATCTTCCGGGCAGCCTGCAGCTCGAAGGACTCAACGTTGAGTTTTCCAATTTAAAAAAAAACATCCCTCTCCATTCCCTAACTCCATTCCCATCCTCCTCCCTGCCACCAACCAGATTCATTCCTCCCATTGACCAGTCAGGTCGTTTCCTCTAACTATCTCGACCTACCCCCACTTCACCACCACCCCCTTTTATCTGCAGCTTCTGCACTCGCTCTCCGATATAGAGAAGACACACTTTCCTCATTCCTGAAGAAGGGCTTATGCCCGATGCTGCCTGACCTGCTGCGCTTTTCCAGCAACACATTTTCAGCTCTAAATCTACTCCCATCAACTTGAGGTCTGGTCTCATCCATCAGCAGAAATGACTGTCTAGGGTAGGGCTTTGTCCCCACAGTGCAATGAATTCCCACTTTCCACCAAACTCTCAGATGTACTCTCACTCAGTTGCTGTCTCACAAACGAAAGACTTCATTGTAACTTCTTTTGCTCCCAGTAAGGGCACAACATCTTGGAAAGCTGCTCTGAAAGTCCAACCACACTTCTGCATTCATCGAAGACAATTCCAGTGTTACAGCACAGAAACAGACCTTCCGGCCCAACTCGTCCGTGCTGGGGGGAATATGTTAAGCTAAATATGCTTGCAAGCAGTTACAAGTAGCTGCATCTTGCTTCTGCAAAAATCGCAAGGCATGAGGGTATATTCCAAAAACATAACTAACTGAAAAGGGAGGTGGTCGACTGGTAGAAGCAGATGTTTTGACATGACAATAGCAATGGTCACGCACAGAGGGAGTTAGTTTGAACAAGGTAACCAAATAAGACCCTGTATTGCATCAGCAAAAGTAATAAGACCCAGCTATCGGGGGGGGGGGGGGGTGCACGCTACAGACAGATGTGGTAAAACGATTAGATTAGCAGAAGTAAGAAGGGAGTCTGGAACAAACTCAATCTTCATTCAGAGAGCAGCAACTTCCAAAACTCGTGTTCCAGCTTCTGGATTCAGACAATAGGAAGGCTCTGATTGGCAGGAGGACCAGTCACCTTCCGGTCCTCCAGTGCTCCTGATTGGCCCACCAAAAGAAAGTCGCGAGGCGTGCCTTGCGTGCACTGAAGAGCATGCGCAATTTCATCCTGACGCCGGCGAGCACGGGCAGTATGCTCTCTGGCGATGAGGCTGTTACTGACAGAATTTAAGTGTCCAAATGCCAAGAGAAGTAAAAAAGGGGAGATGCATAATTTTTCCCCCTGTGATATTTACCTTTCCTATACGCCCCAAGACTTTATAAATCGAAATAAGGTCACCCATCAACTTGTGGTCGTCGATAGGGCGAACAGAAGTGTACTCAGTCCTCTCCACGTGGTCTCACTAATATCCTGTACAACCACAACGTGATGTCCCAACTCCTGCACTGAACGGTGTGAACAATGAAGGAAACTGTGCTAAACGCCTCTTTCACAACCCTGTCTACCAATGATGCAACTTTCAAAGAACTATGTCCCCGATTTGGAGATGCCGGTGTTGGACTGGGGTGTACGAAGTTAAAATTCACACCACACCAGGTGATACTGCAACAGGCTCATTTGCAAGCATTAGCTTTTGGAGCACTGCTCCTTCATCAGGTGGTTGTGTCTTATGTACCTGCTCCACAAACACCCCATGAAGGAGCAGCGCTCCGAAAGCTTGTGCTTCCAAATAAACCAGTTGGACGATAACATGTCGTTGAGAGATTTTTAACTTTATATACCAGAACCCCTCCACGCCGCCCCCCCCCATGAATCTGTTCTAGAACACGATGCAGGGCCCGACCATTAACTGTACACGTCCTGCCCTTCCTTGTTTTAGCAAAATGCAACCCCTTGCCTTTGTCTGTCACTGGCTCAGACACACACACAGCCTAACACTCACACCATATCACAGGCTTATACTCCATCTCTCACACACACTTCATTAGCATATGTGCACAAACTCGCATGCGCGCACACACACTCTCATGCACACACAGTCACACATAAGTCTATGGGGTGAATTTGCATTTGCAGAATTATATTTGCAGATATATTCAATTTTGCTCAAAAAGCACACAAACTGCATGTAATATTTTATAAATTCCTACTTTGGTTAATAGAACCAGTCTGATTCAAGATTGGGATACAGACTCGAACCTCACACCTTTTATGCAGTATCTGAGCTGAGACGTCACCTATTTTTATAAAACCTTAAACCATCTCAAGAAGGTGAATTAAAAGTAGTTCTGGGGTTTACATATTAATGAACTGAAACCTGCAACCCATGGTAAAAGATGAAAGACTAATCCGCAATCTAGATTTGTTCAATATCTTATCAGTTGCATGACACCGTCAGCTTTTGCTATAAATTCTGTGTCTTATGATTCTGCTCCACAGCTACCTGATGAAGGAGCAGCGCTCCAAAAGCCAGTGCTTCCAAATAAACCAGAAGGAAGATAACCTGGTGTTGTGTGATTTTTAACTTTATCCACCCCACCGGTCCAACACCAGCACCTCCACATCATTTCCAGTGGACACAGCCCACACCTCCCAGTGCTGCCAGGAAACTGTACAATGACAATGGGATGATGTAGTACCTGCACTCCTGAAAAATTCACAATTTCTAACAATACTGGCCACTCATTCACTGTTGCAACCGATACACAACATTGGAAACATAGTACAGGAGGCTGTCAGAAATAAGCACAACAGGTCAGGCAGCATCGGAGGAGCAGGAAAATCAACATTGCCCGAAAAATGGAGATTTTCCTGCTCCTTGGATGCTGCCTGACCTGCTGTGCATTGCCAGCACCACTCTAATCTTGACTCTGATCTCCAGCATCAGCAGTTCTCACTTTCATCTGTAAGAAATGAGCAGTTTTAAAACAAAAACCTGTTGCAATTCAAAGCTCTCAATGAGAGTCTGAACTTGGCGTGAAGTTCAGGTAATCTTTATTGTGACCCAACTTTGTTACAGCTTCAGAATCTCCCAACAGAAAGGCATAGAAAAAGTAGCAATGTTTTAAAAACAGCTCACAGTCAAAGTGCACACACTCCCTCCAACCCCTCACTTTCTTCATTATCGGTCACCACCAAGTTGCCCTTTGTAATTGGATCCTTGGTACACCCTTAACCCGGAGAAAGTATTGCCTCACTCAGCATTTTCAACCCGTATCCTGTATCCAAGTAAGTTGGATGGACAGTGCAGAGTCAATCATACTGCTGTGGGTCTGGAGTCACGTGTAGGCCAGATCAGGTAGAGGATGCAGCTGGGACGACTGAGTGAATCCTCTCCCTTAAAAAGAACTGTGTGAATCAGGTGGGAGTTTTCTTCCACCCCCACCCCACCGACAATGGTTTCACCGTTAGATTCTGAACTCCAGATTTCTGACTAAATTCCAATTCCACCATCTGCTGCAGTGGAAATCGAACCCGGGAGTCCCCGGAAACAGGTTGATAGTCCAGTCGATAATGGCACTTGGCTGTCATTCCTTCAATCCCCCTGCGATGGCACATGAACTCGCTGGTGGCTCCGCAGGTAGGAGGAGCAGGTGAAGGCCTTCCAGCACTCGGGGCAGCTGAAGGGCCTGTCCCCCATGTGGACCCGCTGGTGCCTCAGCAGGTTAGAGGAATTGCTGAAGGCATTCCCGCACTCATGGCATGGAAACGGCCTCTCCCCTGTGTGGACCCGCCGGTGGGTCAGCAGGTTAGTGGAATGCCTGAAGGCCTTCCCACACTCTGTGCAAGGGAACAGCCTCTTCCCAGTGTGGACCTGCTGGTGGCTTAGCAGGTTAGAAGAATTGGTGAAGGCCTTCCCGCACTCAGGGCAGCTGAAGGGCCTTTCTCCCGTGTGGACCTGCTGGTGCCTCAGCAGGGTGGAGGAATTACTGAAGGCCTTCCTGCACTCAGGGCAGCTGAAGGGCCTCTCCCCGGTGTGGACCCGCTGGTGCCTCAGCAGGTGGGAGGAATTACTGAAGGTCTTCCCACACTCGGGGCAGCTGAAAGGCCTCTCCCCTGTGTGGACCCACTGGTGGCTCCGCAGGTGGGAGGAATTGCTGAAGGCCTTCCCACATTCAGGGCAGCTGAAGGGCCTCTCCCCCGTGTGGACCCGCTGGTGGGTCAGCAAGTGGGAGGAATTCCTGAAGGCCTTCCCACATTCAGGGCAGCTGAAGGGCCTCTCCCCTGTGTGGACCCGCCGGTGGGTCAGCAGGTGGGAAGAATTGCTGAAGGCCTTCCCGCACTCGAAGCAGCTGAAGGGCCTCTCCCCCGTATGGACTCGCCGGTGGGTCTGGAGGTTGGAGGCCTGGGTAAAGGCCTTCCCACACTCAGGGCAGCTGAAGGGCCTCTCCCCTGTGTGGACTCGCTGGTGGGTCTGGAGGTTGGAGGCCTGGGAAAAGGCCTTCCCACACTTGTGGCAGCTGAAGGGCCTCTCCCCCATGTGGACCCACTGGTGGGTGTGGAGGTTGGTGGAATCGCTGAAGCCCTTCCCACAGACAGGGCTGGGGAATCGCCTCTCCCCAGTGTGGCTGCGCCGATGAGTCTCCAGGGCAGACGGGAAACGGAAGCCTATTTTGCAGTCGCCACACTTCCACGGTTTCTCCACGGGGCGGGATTCTTCTGGTTTCTCCATGGCCGGAGCTTCAGCCACACACAAACGTGTGCAGAGCCTATTTCCCACTGTGAATTCCTCTTTCCAGGCCATATAACTGCTTCAGGCTCCACACTCAGTGCACTGCAATGGTAGGGTCTCTCATCCAGTCCCACTGATGCTGAAAACGTACTCAAACAGGAACCAATACGCTTTGCTCCTTCTCACAGAATCATAGTTGAAAACGGTTGCGGTCCCGATGGATTGAGTGACTGTCAAAGTGAGGACTGCAGACGCTGGAGAGTCAGAAAGTGTGGCGCTGGAAAAGCACAGCTGGTCAGGCAGCATCTGAGGAGCAGGAGAGTCAACGTTTTGCGCATAGGGCCTTAAGCTGTTGATTTTGAAACTTCCATCTTCAGATCTTCAAATACTCTGTAAAAAGAGATTGTCAGTGCAGGGTAGAAATTCTGAACAAGGAATTCTACTTTCTGTGGAATATTCTTTTCTTTTGTTATTCCACAAAATTGAAAGCCATCCCACTCTCTCTCCCCCTCTGTTCTCACTCCACTCTAACTAATTCCCTGAAGGTGCTGATTCAGAATCTTAAAGGGGCAGAAAAGCAAAAACGTCAAGACTGAAATCTCTCTGCATTTTGGATAACTCCACAACACTGGGATACAGTTGACAGTGAGCAGGTCTGATTCTGGGAAGCAAACATAAGTGTGTCAATTCATGGGGTAACCTGCAACGCAGCTATTTGTGGAACAAAATGGTTAACATCCCCAGGAAGGTGGGAGCAAATTGAGACATCAAGGCATTAACACCGACACACTTCAGTGAAACTCTTCTGCTCCCAGTCAGGGCAAAACATCTTTGAAAGCTGCTCTGAAAGTCCAGTCTTCACAACCACACTTCTGCTTTCACCAAAGACAATTAGAGTCATACAGCACGGAAACAGACCCTTTGGCCCAACTTGTCCGAGCTGACCAGATATCCTAAATTAATCTAGTCACATTTGCCATCACTTGGCCCCTATATGGGCTGGGTGCTGGCAGCTGGGACTAAATTGGGTTGGCTATCTGTTCGGCAAGAATGAGTTGGACCAAAGGATCTGTTTCTGTGCTGTACATCTCTCTGACTCCAGTCGCATTTGCCATCACTTGGCCCCGATCCACTGAACCCTTCGTATTCATACACCCATCCACGTGCCTTTTAACTGCTGGAATTGTACCAGAACCCACCACCTCGTCTGGCAGCTCATTCCATAACTGCACCACCCTCTCCATCAAAAAAGTTTCCCCTAAGATCTCTTTTACATCTCCCCACCCCGGCCTTACCGGAAACCTATTACCCTCTCGTTCTGGACTCCCCCATCCGAAGGAAAAGACCTTGAGTATTGACCCTATCCATGCCCCTCAGCATTCTATAAAACGTCTGTAATGTCACCCTTCAGACTCTGGGGAAAACAGCCCCATCCCATCCTTCCATCCCTCCTTGCCCAGGTAATTAAGACACATACCTGAGTTTGCAGAACCTGCTCCCTCCCTGGATTCACTCCAGCTGCTACAAGTGAACAGATTTCCACCCCTCCCCTCTCTCGCCTTCCCAGGATGAACAGTTCCTCCAGAGGGAGGAAGTTTCAGCCTGAAACTGACAGGGCCACTTCCGCGCATTGTGACGCCATCAATGGGTCGGGGGTGGGGGAGGGTATGGGAGACGGGGCAAGAGAAAGGGGCAGGACGAGATACGGGGCTCGGCCGGAAGCGGGACCCCGCACTCCGCCTGCGCTGCCCTGCACAGTTTGCAGAAATTCCTTCCCTTCAGAGAATCCCCAGTGTAGAAGCAGGCCACTCGGCGCAATGAGTCCACACCGACCCTCCAAAGGGTAACTCACCCTCAACCATTCCCCTAGCCTTTTTGCTCAATACTGTTAGAAATGGGGTAAAGTGTTGTTTTTGCAGATGTAGAAAAAGCATACAGAAAAGGGGTACAGCAAGAGAACTATTAACCCTGCAGGTATTTAGGGACTTTTCAGTGTATAATTGTGGTTAATTAAATGCTAACATTGGTGTGTAATTACTATAACAAAAAATTCTTTTTGTAAAATTACGCTTTCAGCAAAAAGCTGAGATAACCGAAATGCTTGAGCTACACAAAACGATACAAGTTAATGAAATGTCCGAGGATGGAATGTACCAGCAGAATTGATACAAAATGTTAAACCAGATCTTGACAAAATAAATGTATGTGTCGGCATTTACAGAAAGGAAGGTTGCCAACCTGGGGAAGGGGGAAGTAATAAGGGTGGAGTGCAGCTGGGCAGTGGTCTGGTACAGTAAGAGAGATTGGGTAATTAGGAGTCTGGAGAGATGCCCTCACTCAGCTCAAAGGGTATAACTGTACATTAACCTAAGTTCTAATTTGCTCATTTGCTTCTGCATTTGATGCCCTTTCTTGCAAGATCGTAGAATAAATTGTCTTGTTTCCAGTTTTGGTGGTCTCGTCTAAATTTTATTAAACTTGTTTCTAAAATATTTGGGGGCGTGTTCCGGGATCCCAAGCTCCGGTCGCTCGGCATTCTTGGAGAAACGGAAAAGGTGCACCTCGCTGATTTCGGCGATCTCTAGTTTCCCCTTGTTGCCGAGGCAGCTCTGAGCGAGCGTGATCCGGACTGGGAGACCCTGGAGACAGGATGGGCAGACGCGACGCAGCGGGGTCGGTCGGGTAACTCTTGTGCACAAGACCCGGGTAAGAAAAAGGTCTTAAATAAGTATTATCTGGGTGACTGGGGTAGGCACAGGGTTTTGTTTTGTTGTCAGTCTTTGCCACGAGCGAGGCGCACTAAGACACGGCGGGTTGGTCGGGTAACTCTTATGGACTTAAGACCCACATTCGCGGGCGGCCAGGATTTGCAGCATTACTTGCTGTTTCGCCGTGCTGCGAAGGGCACTAAGACGTGGTGGTTCAGTCAGGTTACTCTTGTGTACATAAGACCCGGGTAAAGGTAAATTTCGGGCGACCTCGATTGACAACGTATTTTGCTGTCTGGTATTGCCGCGGGACGGGGTGCGCATTCGACCAAGTAACATTTGTGCACAGACCAAGGTATGAAAATTGACCTTTAAGTATTACCTTGGTGGTCAGTTCCGTACGAGAAGTACGGGGGAATTGGCAACTTAAAAAAATAGAGAATAAAGGTCTTTAATTGGCTAGATTAATCTAACAAGTAAGGTGTCTAACTGACTCGATCACCCAGCCTTAGACTGGTTATTAAGAAGGGAAACCCCCACGCGGAGATTAGGACCCTGAAGTGGGTGTGGAAGCAGGTAACACCGAACTTCAGAGAGGTTAATTTAAATTATATAAAGAAAACGGCCGAGTATTAAAATGGGAAATAAGAATAGCAATTTAGATGTAGAAGGGGACATGAGAGGGACGTTCGAGGACCACATCCCAACGGACAGTCCTTTAGGAAAAATGTTAAGAGATTGGAAGTACAATCCTCGGACGCGAGGAAAGGATAAAATACGAATGATAAAATGTCAATGAAAAACAGCCTTATAGTCAGGAGGAATCAGATCATGCTTCGTGTCAGAAGGGCTAGTAGCTGAAGGGCTACTGAGGAGGCACTTCGTAACTAACTTATGGCAGACGCCCAGAAAAATATTCAAAAGCTAGAGGAGTCGTTGCGGGAAACTCAAAGTATCTGTGAGACATGGTGTCTGTGTGTGTGTGAGAGAGAGAGAGAGAAAAGAGTTGTACAGCTAGTAGAAAGTTTAACCCTTTGTGATTCAGTGTGAATGCACATTTGTTTGTTGGTGATTGAATGTTCCCTGGAGCTTGAGATCCGGGATTGTTTTGAACCTGATTTCTATTATGGAAATTTTAACATGATTTCTTTTAAGGTTAAGGATTTTGCAAGATTATGAAATAAAATGTTCTTTTTACAGGTCATGACTGCCTTACTATCAGTTTCTAACTAACCTCTTTTATCCTTACATAAAAGTGATTTATGGAGGACAGTTGAAGTTTTAACTTGAATAGACAAATCCTTTTAAGGCAGCTCTGGTTATTTCACGACCTATAGCATTGTAATTGAGCAATGACTGGTCAGGACTACTTGGGAGGACTAGTTTTGGATTTGAATCAGGGGACTGGAACCGGGTGATTGTGGTGGATTTCAGAGTTGGGAACTGTGTGCATTTTGCATTTTGAATATTAAACACTGAATAAAAGAATTTATAATATATAAATATATATTTACAAGTAAGATTACAAAATGTATAGTTAGGAACAGGCTTTAAAGAAAAGCAAGCATCAATTGATAAATTGTATTTGAGATTACAGGGAGCAAGAAAAATTGCAATATTTCTTTAAAAGAATCAAGGTTTAAACAAAACATTGGGTGAGGAGATGTTACAAAAGGGAGGAGAAAGGATTGGGGAGGAGATGTTAAGGGGTCTGGTAGACAGGAACAAGGATCAAAGTGGAAATCCCCACAGGCGGGATGTTATTACTGTGGAAAGACAGGTAACTTTAAGAGAGAGTGTCCAGATCCAAAAAAGGAAGTAAAGGCAGTGTTGTTTATGAACCTTGATGAAAAATAGGGGTGTCAGGAGTTCCTGCCCCCGGGACCCACCAGGAACCCTTGATAAATTTAAAGGTGGGACCTTACAAAGAGGACGTAGTTTTCCTAGTCGAGACGGGGGCAGCAAGGTCATCCTTAAATTTTAAGCCCAAGGGAGTGGGAACAAAAACAAAAGTTAATTGGATTATGGTGACAGTTTTGTGATGAGAGGCATGAAGAATCAGTTTTGCGTTCATGACGAGATATTGCCACCAAATTGGGGATCGAATTAACTGCAAAAGGTGCTATTGAATCTGTTGAGGTTCTTATAAATGAATGTGCTTGAGCAAAAATATATAATTAATAATTAATATTTATAATAATTCAATTGTGTTAGCCTGAATCAATATTAATTGGCAGGATTCCTTCATGCATTCTCAGTGACCTGTCATATTGATTCATGGTTAATTTAAAACATGACTGCATTAATTCATTGTTAATTAAAGAATGGAAAACTACATTACTGGCCAGTGTGTGTGCAGGCAGTGGTAGCAATAGCCTTATTGGTAGAGGAGAGTCGGAAACTTACTTTTAGGGGAGCCTTAGTAGTCAGCACCCCACATCAGGTACGGTCAGGAGAAGAAAGGGGCATGATTAGAAGAGCTGCTCTGAGGGAATGGAAAAGAGACATCTGGTGGGTGAGGGAGTGATACCAGCCAAAAACAAATTCCCCAATGTGGACCCACATTGGAAGGATATCGATGAACATGATAGAGGAAAAATGAGGGACTTACGAGAAATGGTCATTTTGGGTATTAAAGAAGCAGCACCTAAATCTCAGAAGTTTTTTAAAGCTTTTGAAGTAAGACAGGAAAAGGAGGAAGCCCCATCAGCCTTTTTACAGGGATTAAAAGAAGCCACTAGAAAATATTCGGGAATGAATCCCGATGATCCGGTAGCACAGGGACTTTTAAAGGTCCAATTTGTGACTAAATCATGGCCGGACATACAAAAGAAATTACAGAAATTAGAAGGCTGGAGTGAAAAACAGATAGAAGATCTGTTATATGAGGCACAGAAAGTGTGTGTGAAAAGGGAAGAGGAGAAACAAAAACAAAAAGCTAAAATAATGGTTGCAGCAGTTGAAGAAATTACGATAGACAATGTCCAAGGTTAAGACGACAAAGAGAAGCGGTATCATTGATGATTTTTGATGAAGATTAGGGGAGTCAGGGGTTCCCTCCTCCTGTGACCCACCGGGAACCCTTGATAAATTTAAAGGTGGGACCTGAAGGAGAGGAAACAGTGTTCTTAGTGGATACGGGAGCAGCACGATCATCCCTAAGCTTTAGACCTAGCGGTGCTAAATTAACTAACAAAGGTCTCAAAGTTCCTGGAGTAAAAGGCAAAGAATTCTTAAATCAGAATGCAGGACAATGGCTCACAGACTCTAGGATCTTGAAATATGAGACAATCTTAATAGAACAGGATGACCTTGTGTTAGTCACAGACAGTTGCTTGAATCCAGCTGCATTTCTGTGGCGGAGAGAGGGGGGTAGCCCCTGTCAATCCAGAATATGACTGTCTTGATATTACTGAATATCAGACTAAGTGCGAATGAACTTAAGAGACGTACCGTTGCATGCGGGAGCTCGGTTGTTTATCTGCGGGTCCTCCCGGCTGATTGAGGGTAAAAAGCACAATGAATATACTGTAGTAGACGGGATAGAGGGAAGCATTATCGAGGCTGAAAGACTGCCTAATGGCTGGTCAGAGTTCAATGATAAGTTTTTAAAGAACTATACTGTGGCGCTCGGCTCTTCTTTGTCTATTCTTAGGAATAAAGGCCTGTTGGTACAGACACTGCCACTCAAGTTTGCAGTACATCGAATACAACCGGGTGATTGGGTCCTGATCAAGACCTGGAAAGATACCAAACTGCACCCATGCTGGGAGGGACCATTCCTAACCCTCCTGACTAGTGAAACAGCTATTCGGACTGCTGAGAAAGGGTGGAGTCATCACACTCGCGTTAAAGGTCCTGTGAATGCCCCAAAGGCGGAGTGGCACGCTCATCCTACAGACAACCCTCTGAAAGTTAAGAAAGAAAGAATGAACGGAGACAAAAGAAAGGGCTGTGTGACACCTAAAATGTTAAGACAGGACGGTAGGCAGAGTTCAGAGATGGGTAGATACTGGTATAGTATTGTAACGTTAGTAGTACTAACTATTCAAGGAAATGCAAAAAATCACTTCACTACGCTGTGCCAGAATTATGCTAAACAAGAGGGACTTGCCGACTGTTGGGTCTGTGCAGAGGTCCCACACCATGGCAAATCTGGGATCCCCACCTCAATAATATTGCTCACTAAAAAAGAAGTATACGATGCACAATAATTTGATGTGGGTTCAAATAATACAAAGTGGAGGTTTGAAAGAAGCAAATATAGCTTTGCGGGATGGCTCCCAAGGCCAGCTCCAAAACATCAGGGCACTATTGATAGTCTTAGAATTTCCCCACCGAAAGGAGCAGTAAATACCACCGGTTTCTGTAATCAGAATGATGCTGCACCTTTCCAACTAGGAAAATCATCTTGTGTCCACACCAGTCAAGCCACTGCCACGACCACTCCCCGAATATTAAACGGAACATATTGGGTATGCGGTCTGAAGGCCTATCCTTTTATTCCCGGGGAAAAATATGTTTGTGTGATCAAATGTGTCATGTTATGAAGTTGACGAAACACTTCCTCAAAACCAGAAAGGTTGGAGTGTCTGCTGTTACCTCGCTTATATAGTCCCTCACCTCCGAATAGAAAAGCATGAGCCCAACCTGAGAAAGGAGGGGGGGATAAGACGCAAGACCAGAGAGGTCTCAGAAGGAGACCGTCTACTGTGGACACTACTCCCAATACGGCACTACAAGGGCAGGGGTGGAAATACAGAAATAGCGGCTGCCCTTGAAAATTTAATTAATGATACCACCGGCGCGATGGGAGAAACTCAATCCCAAATATCGGCCATAACCACTGAAATGATTGCCACAAGACTGACAGCTTTACAGAATCAAATGGCTTTAGACTATCTTTTGGCCGAAAAAGGGGGAACCTGTGCTCTGATTGGTAAAGAATGCTGCACCTTCATCCCAGACACCTCTTCCATAGTGGAAGATAAGGTGGAAATAGTAAAGAAAAAGATAAGCAATATAAGAGAAATTGAAGATGAACTCCAAAAAGATGAAGGATGGGGATGGGGTAACTGGAGATTGACCGGGTGGGAAAACGGTTAGTGAATTTAGGCATTTATGTGCTACTAATAATTGTAGGTTTACTGATAGGGTTTAATGTGTTAAAATGGATAATGACTAAGCTGGTAATGTCTTTGGGAGGGCAACAACCAATAATGGTACAAACTTAGAAGGACAGAAATGACTAGATTGTGAACCTCGACACCATAGGGTGAAAAGAGGGCAGAAAATAAGATTGCAAAAACAACAAATGGTTAAGAAAAGAAATGGGGGAATTGTTAGAAATGGGTAAAGTATTGTTTTTGCAGATATAGAAAAAGCATACAGGAAAGGGGTACAGCAAGAGAACTATTAACCCTGCAGGTATTTAGGGACTTTTCAGGGTATTATTGTGGTTAATTAAATGCTAACATTGGTGTGTAATTACTATAACAAAAAGTTCTTTTTGTAAAATTATGCTTTCAGCAAAAAGCTGAGATAACCGAAATGCTTGAGCTATACAAAACGATACAAGTTAATGAAATGTCCGAGGATGGAATGTACCAGCAGAATTGATACAAAATGTTAAACCAGATCTTGACAAAATAAATGTATGTGTCGGCATTTACAGAAAGGAAGGTTGCCAACCTGGGGAAGGGGGAAGTAATAAGGGTGGAGTGCAGCTGGGCAGTGGTCTGGTACAGTAAGAGAGATTGGGTAATTAGGAGTCTGGAGAGATGCCCTCACTTAGCTCAAACGGTATAACTGTACACTAACCTAAGTTCTAATATGCTCATTTGCTTCTGCATTTGATGCCCTTTCTTGCAAGATCTTAGAATAAATTGTCTTGTTTCCAGTTTTGGTGGTCTTGTCTAAATTTTATTAAACTTGTTTCTAACAATACTAACGCTCCTGACGAATACACCTAACCTGCACATCCCTGGGCACTATGGGTAATTTAGAACTGCCAATCCATCCTAACCTGCACATCCCTACACACCATGGATAATTTTGTATTGCAAATCCCCCCCTAAAATGGATAAAATTAAAAATCACACAACACCAGGTTGGAGACCAACACGTTTGTTTGAAAGCATTAGCATTTGGAGCGCTGCTCCTTCATTCGGTGGTTGTCGAGATTAAGGTCATAAGACATAGAATTTATGGAAAAACATGACAGTGTCCACGTCATTGAAATGACATGTTGAACAAACCTGGATTGTTCAGTCTTTCATCTTTTCGATTGGGTTGCAGGCATCATTAACATGCAAATCCCAGAACTACCTGTAAGGCACCTTCTCAAGAGAACTTAAAGTTTTATAACAAAAAGTGACAGAGCTGAAAATGTGTTGCTGGAAAAGCGCAGCAGGTCAGGCAGCATCCAGGGAACAGGAGAATCGACGTTTCGGGCATAAGCCCTTCTTCAGGAAGGGCTTCTGTCCGAAACGTCGATTCTCCTGTTCCCTGGATGCTGCCTGACCTGCTGCACTTTTCCAGCAACACATTTTCAGCTCTGATCTCCAGCATCTGCAGTCCTCACTTTCTCCCCAACAAAAAGTGACATTTTAGCCCAGCTCTGCAAGTGAAGTGTAGTGCGGTGCGGTCATGAGAGAGAGAAAATGTCTATTTCCATCCTGTATGTCTCTACCTATTTGAGAACAGATGCCTTACTTCTGTTTGTTAAGTATTGTTGTAAATCATAGCTGGGTACTAATAGTTAGATATAAGCGGGAAGAGAATTCCTCAAATAGGGCAGTATAAGAATCCTGGGAGAGCCCTATTTCTGGTTTACTTGCTAATGAACAAACATTAAACACAAGCACCTACTTATTTCAAATTTGGTTTCATTTTTCTTGTGTGATTCCCTGTTGTGACTACACTGTGCCTGGATGGTTGACAGGCTGGGAGATTGTGGGTTGGGGCTTGATTGACTGAATGTTTTATTGTTCCAGAAGGTGTAGAAGGGAACAGGGAGATCAACAGAGGACAGAGAAATCAGGACCTGAAATCTGAGCCGACACCAGACTACCCTGTGATCAGTGCTTTGATTAGCAGTGCCAATCCTCCACCTTTACTTAACTTCCCATTTGAGGACACCCTCAATATTCAGGATCCAATCCTTGTCATCCTGAAGCCATGTCTCTGTAGGAGTGTCAGATTGCAATTATTCACTTCAATGTATGTAGTCAATTCATTCACTTTTGTTACAATGCAGCACACATTTAGACACACCATTTTTAGTTTCAATTTTTGTGATCTTTAGAGTCTAGTTTTGATTGCTGGTACATTTCCTCTCCTTGTCCCTTTCAACTGTTCTCTGATGTTCATTTTCCACATTACTACATTAGTCACTGGCCTTGATTTGGATTAGCCATAATGTCCAGGGACGTGCAGGTTAGGTGGGTTAGCCATGGGAAATGCAGGGTTATAGTTTCAGAGTAATAGAAGCAGGAGTAGGCCATTTGGCCCATCCAGCCGCTCCGCCGTTCATTTAGATCAGGGCTGATCTATCCATTCTCTCAGCTCCTCCTCCCTGCATTATTCCAACTACCCTTAATTCCCCTACCATTGCAAAAACCCATCCAACTGTGTCTTGAATATACTTAATGAAGCTGCCTCCACTGCTTCTTTGGGCAGAGAATTCCAAAGATTCACTACTCTCCAGGAAAAGCAGTTCCTCCTCATCTCTGTCCTAAATTTACTCCTCCTCATCTTGAGGCCTGGTTTCATTCACCAGCAGAAATTACTCAATAGGTAGAGCATCATCCCCACAGTGCAATGAATTCCCACTTTCCACCAAAATCCTGGATGCAACTCATTCAGTTGCTGTCTCACAAATGCAAGATTTCATTGTAACTTCTTCTGTTCCCATTAAGGGCAAAACATCTTTGAAAGCTGCTCTGAAACTCCAGCCTTCACAATCACACTTCTGCTTTCACCAAAGATTAGAGTCATACAGCACGGAAACAGCCCATTTGGTCCAACTTGTCCGGCCAAACAGATATCCTAAATCAACCTAATCCAATTTGCCTGCATGTGGCTCATATCCCTCAAAACCCTTCCTTTTCATGTTCCCATCCAAATGCCTTTTAAAATTCTCCCTCACCTCAAACATATACTTTGTAGTTTTGGACCTTTCTACTTTGGCAAAAGTAACTTGGGTATTCACCCTATCCATGCCCCTTACGAACGTCTATAAGGTCACCCTTCAGCCTCCAGTGCTCTAGGGAAAATATCCCCAGTCATTTGAGTCTCTCCCTGTAGCTCGAACCCTCCAACTCTGACAGGAGCCTTAAAAATCTTTTCCGACCCCTTTCAAAGTTTCACAACATCTTTTCTATAACAGGGAGACCAGAAATGAATGCAGTCTTCCAAATGTGGACTCACACAGCTGCAACATGACCTCCCAATTCCTGTACTCTCTGCTCTGACCAATAAAGGAAAGCATACCAAATGCCTTCTTCACTATCCTGTCTACCGGTGACTCCACTTTCAAGGAACTATGAACCTGCACTCTAAGGTCTCTTTGTTCTGCAACACTCCCCTTAACTGTGTCAGTCCTGCCTGGATTGCTTGACCAAAATGCAAACGACACACCTCTTAAACTAATGCAGGGAGGAGGAGCTGAGAGAATGGATAAATCAGCCCTGATCTTAATGAATGGCGGAGCGGCTGGATGGCCCATCAGCTCACCTGATCAATTCTCATTCATAGTGAACTCTGTTTCCTCTCTTATTCCTTTGAAGTTGAAAATCTCCACCCTACACACTCTCTCCATTCTCAGTTTGCTGAACCTCATCCTGAAGGGTCTGCTTCATGCTGATTAACAGGCCCACACTCAGGGTGGAGAGGGGGTGGGGACCTAATTGAAACAAGGAATACTGAACAGCCTGGACAGAGTGGAATTTGGAAAGGTGATTCCATTGGTTGGAGGGATTAGAACCAGTGGGCACAGCCTTAGAGTAAAGGGAAGACCTTTCAGCATGGAGATACGGAGAAACTTCTTCAGCCAGACAGCGGTGAATCTATGGAATTCACTGCCACAGAAGGCTGTGCAGGCCAGGTCACCGAGGATATTCAAGATTGAGATGGAGACGTTTTTGAGTCTCAAGGTGATGGAGGGTTACGGAGATGAAGTGGGAGAATGTGGCTGAGGAACCTATCAGCCATGATTGAACGGCAGAGCAAACCTTGAATGGTCCAATTTCTGCTCCGATGCCTTATGTTCTCTTGCTGTCCTGGACACACACAGAGCGCATTGGAAGCAGGAGTAGGCTATTTGGTCTTTCAAGCCTGCACCAACATTCAACAGATTATCGGCAGATTCACAACCATCGAGATGAATAGGTTGGGACTTGTTCACTGGATCACAGGAGGTTTAGAGGTGACCTAACAGAGTTTTATAAAATCAAGAGAGGCAGAGATGAGGTGACCGCTAGTATCCTTTCCCTAAGGTGGGGGTTTCAAGATTAGGCAGCAAATTTGAAGGTGTGAGGAGAAAGGATTTTAAAAAGGCAGGGGGGGCACTTTTCTTTTTACACAGAGTGGTTTGTATGTGGAATGAATGTGGATGCAGGTTGAGTAACAACATTGAAAAGACATTTGGATAAGTATATGAATAGGAAAGGTTCGGAGGAATATGTGCCAATCACAGGTAGGTGGAATTAGTTTAGTTTGTGAATATAGTCAGCCTTAGACTAGTTTGACTAAAGGGTCTGGTTCTGTTGGTGTCTGACTCTGTAACTGTTCTATACTGGTGTTAAATCATTTACTTGCCTTCTCCCAGAAACATCCACTTCTTTGGTGTTCAAAAATCAGATGAACTCAGCCTTGAATAATATTCAATGACCCCCTAATGCAGGAAGACATCCCCACTTCTGAACTCAATTCCTCTTGTTAATATACCCCTTGCCTTGCTGATTGCTTGCTGCACCTGTCCAGGCAAAAGTGAGGACTGTAGATGCTGGAAATCAGAGTCGAGATTAGAGTGATGCTGGAAAAGCACAGCCGGTCAGGCAGCATCTGAGGAACAGGAAAAATCGACATTTCAGGGAAAAGCTCTTCACCTGCACCTGTCTGACAACTGGCAGTGACTGGTGTAGAAGGATGCTGAGGCCCCTTTGCACATCCACACATCATTCCTGATGAAGTGCTCGGGAACGAAATGTCCACTTTCCTGGTCCTCGGATGCTGCCTGACCTACTGCCTTTTTCCAGCCACACTTTGACTCTACTCTACAGCATCTGCAGTTCTCACTTGCTCCACATCCCAATATATCACCATTTAAACAATACATCTCCTTTCTGCTTTTTTTTTCACAGCAATGGCTATAACTTCACATTGAGATACTGCATTTATCACGTGTTTGTAAATTGTGGTCTTCTCTACATCGGGAAGACTGAGTGTAACTGGGGAACAGTTTGGCGAGCATCACAGCTGGGTCCACAGAGGCTGACCAGACCTCCCAGTCACCACCCATTTTAATTCCCCTTCCCACTCCCTTTCTGACAAGAACATCTTAGCCTTCCTCTATTGCCACAACGAACCAAACCGTAAATTGGGGAAACAACACCCCATCTTCTGCCCAGGCAGCCTACAGCCTGTGGGACTCAACATCAAGTTCTCCAATTTCAAATAACCTCCCTTTCCATCCCCCTACTCCCTTCTCAGCCCCGTGCCCCTCATTTCCACTTTTCCCTTTCACTAACCTGATTTCTTCCACCCATTGACTCATCAGGCCGTACCCTCTCCCTGTCTTCACTTATCCCCACTTTAGCCCCCTGCCCCAGCACCCATCCCCAGTCCTGAAGAAGAGTTACACCCGAAACATCAACTTCTCCACTTCCTGATGCTTCCTGGTTTGCTGTGTCCTTCCAGCCTCCTGCCTGTCTATTTTGCCAATTGAGACACACACCTCGACCATGTTTCCAGAGTCTGTCCCCTCCCTGGGTTCACTCCCTTTCCTTTCAGTTGCTGCAAATCAACAATTGAATCCCAGAATGAAAACGAAACGGAAAAGGGGGCGAGAAAAGAGAGTGCTGTACTCACAGATCTTAGACAGAGGAAGGAATTTGCAGTCTGGGTGAAGCTCAATGTTGATTCAGAAAGAGAGGAGTAGGAGTAACAGCTTCAGAAACTCATTGTCCAACTTCCGCATTCAGACAATGCAGTGGCTCTGATTGGCAGGAGGACCAGTCTCCTTCCGGTCCTCCAGGGTTCCCTCCTGGACCATCAAAGGAAGGTCGCGGGCTTTTTTTTGCGGAATGCGATGAGCATGGCCAGAGTTTTGCTGAGCTGAAAATGTGTTGCTGGAAAAGCGCAGCAGGTCAGGCAACATCCAGGGAACAGGAGAATCGACGTTTCGGGCATAGGCCCTTCTTCAGGAATCCAGAGTTTTGCTGATACCGGTGGGCATGTGCACTGCGTTGCTGACACCGGATTACATGCGCAGTATACTCACTGGGGATGCTGGTGTTCCTGTCAGATTTTAAGAGTCCAAATGCCAATGGGTAAAAAAGGGGTAGAGGCACAATTTGTTTTTTCGCTGTGGTTCGACACTTCATTGCTTTTGCATTCTGTCTGGCTGCTCAACTTTTGTATGTCTTTTCACCACGTTGGGGGGCGAGTCCAGAACTGGAGGGCACGGGTTTCGGGTGAGAGGGGAAAGGTTTCTGAGGGGTAACCTTTTTGCACAGACGGTAGTGCGTGTCAGCCAGAGAAATTGGTGGAGGCTAGTACGTATGATATTTTAAATGCATCTGCATGGGGATATGAATAGGACAGATTCGGAGGGATAAGGGGCCAAATATTGGCAAATGGGGTCACTAGATTAATTCAGGATATCTGTTCGGCATAGACCGAAGGGTATGTTTCTGTGCTTTGTGACGCTATTTCTAGATAGTTGGAACAACTTCATTAGGCCATTCACCCCTTACAGTCAAGATCAGAGTGCTGCTGGAAATACACAGCAGGTCAGGCAGCATCCAAGGGAGCAGGAAAATCGACGTTTCAGACAAAAGCCTTGAATGCTGCCTGACTTGCTGTGCTTTTCCAGCACCACTCTAATCTCCAGCACCTACAGTCCTCACTTTCGCCCATTCACACCTCCCAGCCTCTCCTGAGCTGTGGCCTGACTATGCTTATTTCAGTGAAAGTTTCAGAAAGATTTCAGCAGCTCTTTGAAAAACTTGAATGTGCTTTCTGACTTTAACAATGTTTCTGAAGATATCATTTTAGGTATTCTCAATTTTGAAGATCAGCATCCAAGGAACAGGAGAATTCCTGAAGAAGGGCTTATGCCCGAAACGTCGATTCTCCTGTTCCTTGGATGCTGCCTGACCTGCTGCGCTTTTCCAGCAACACATTTTCAGCTCTGATCTCCAGCATCTGCAGTCCTCACTTTCTCTATTTCTCACCCTTCCCGACTCCCAGGTAGAGTCATCACCATCCATTTTCTCGGTGTGTGTGTGTGTCCTTTGAAGGGCTTGATATAGTAGTCAAAGCTGGTTCGAGGCATGAGAAAGGACGGGTGTGGTGGGGGCTGGGGAGAAAAGAGACAGAATGGATGGGGGACAGAGAGGGAGAAAATGGAAGGGATAGAGAGAAACTGTGTGGGGGGGGGGGGGGGGGGACCGAGAGAGAATAAGTGGGGTTGACAGAGAGATTGGGCGGGGGAGAGAGAGTGGGCGTGACGGAGAAGTGGGAGATGGCACAGGGCACGGTGATACTAGGCACACTGATACACAAGATGATCACTGAGCCATCAGTTGGCCAACTTGACACACAAGATGGCCGCCGGAGGACAATACAGAGAGAAACAGCAGAGCTGATACAGACACTGCCTGGCGCCACCAGAATGCCAGCACAATGGACTCACAACCCAGGTGATTAGTTTAAGGTGGGTGAGGGAGAGAATACACACGAGTAATGAACACTGCCCGCCGAAGTGTCTGGGTCCGGCCAACACCCATTATAGAAGTGCTAACAGCTTGATACAAACTCAATACCAAATGCTAATAGCCAGGGCTGCAGGAATCCTCCTTCTCAGGAAGAGCAATTAGCGCCCATTACTACAACAATGGATTTCCACGCAGACATTGAAATGGACAATGTCTGCACTGAAACTGACAACGACTGTGCGGAAATTAACAAAGGCTGTGCCTGAACTGACAAAGACTGTACCGAAACTATCAACGATTCTATAATGATTACCATAAACAAATCATGTTACAAAGACAATAATCTCATCCCTGACCGATTGTATCACAAGATGTATAAAAGTTTCTTGACGTGTGCTCCAGGTCGAGAGAAGTCTCGCAGCTGACACTGTGCTGTTGGTGTTTTTCTCTCCCCGGTGCCCCGGTATTTCCTTGTGCAATAAACTCTGTCATTGAACCTCAATTCTGAATCCGAGCCTGGTGTTCTTCCCCACAACAGGAGAGAGAGAGAATGGGCGGGGGTGGCAGACGGTGGGGGGAGGGAGAGAGAGAATGGATAGAGAGGAGATGGTGGAGGCCTGGAAGAATAGAAATGGGACAGAGGGTATGGTGAGAGAATAGATGGGGGCAGCGGGTGTGGTGGAGAGAGAATAGATGGGGCAGAGGGTGTGTAGAAGGACTGGTCAGAAGGCAGAGGGTGAGGAATGAAATGACAGGGTTGCGTGAGATAGAATTGCCAGGCTGTTTGAAGTATCGAGGGAGAATGGACAAGAAGCTGGGGATGGAAAGAGAATGGACAAAGGGCGCTGTGGATGGCGGGGGAGAATAGACAGTGGGAGCTGTGGGTGATGGGGGGAATGGACAGGGGGAGCTGTGGCTGGCCAAGATCAAAAAAGTTGATGACAGTCAACATTTATCAGATTGTTTCTGGAACAGAAAAACTTGCACTGGCGTCTCCCGGAAGAGGGGTGTCTCGTATGTATTCCTTAAATTTGTTTTAAAATAATTGTTGTGTATCTTAATTGTTAAGGTATACCTGGCACATACAGAGATGGCTGTGTTTGTTGGAGGTCAGTCATCTCAGTTCCAGGACCGTCTCTGCAGGAATTCATAGGGTAGTGTCTTAGGCTCAACCATCTTTATCAATGACCTTCTTCCATCATAAGGTCAGAGGTGGTGATATTCACCAATAATTGCACAATGTTCACAATTCCTCACAAACTGAAGCAGTTCAGTTTGAAATGCAACAAGACCTTAACAATATCCAATGGGCTGATGAGTGGCAAGTAACATTTATGCCACGCCAATGCCAAACAATGACTCATCCCCAAAAGAGATAATCTGACCGCTGCCCCGTGATATTCAACAGTGTTACTGTCACTAAACACCCCGCGATCAACATCCTTGGGGTTTACCATTGACCAGAAACTCAACTAGACTAACAACAGACACAATCGCAACGAGAGCAGGCAACAGGTCAGGAATATTGTGGCAAGAAACTCCCCAAACCCTGCCCATCTTCTACAAGGCACAAGTCAACTGTGTAATGGAATACTCTCCCACCAGCTTGGATGGGTGCAGCTTCAAAAACATTCAAAAAGCTTGATACCATCCAGGACAAAGTCGCCTGCTTGATTGGCACCATCTCCACATACATCCACTCCCTCTGCCCGACTGTTCAGAAGCAGGAGTGCATATGATCTACAAGACACAACACAGAAATTCACCAAAGATCCTTAGAAAATACCTTCCAAACCAGCAACCACTTCCGTCCAGATGGATCAGGCAAAAGATACTTGGGAACACAACTTCTTGCAAGTACCCCTCCAAGCCACTCGCCATCTTGACTTGGAAATATATTGCTGTTCCTTCAGTGTTGCTGGGTCTAAATCCTGGAATACCCTCCGTAAGGACATTATGGGTCACAGTACAGCGTGTGGACCACAGCAGTTGAAGAAGGCAGGTCACCATTACCTTTTCAAGTGGAACTAAATGCTGGCCAGCCAGCAATGCTCATGTACCATGAATAACTTTTAATAAAAGGATGGAATCTGCAAACTAAAAAAAAATCAACGTTCAGGTGGAACAGACGTCGGGTTTTGATTTGGTCCTTATTTGAGGACGGACAAAGAGCGATATACTAACACTGAATTGGAAATAGAGTTTCGAGTTAAACACCTGTAGTGTTTCACTCAGTGTATCAATTGAAAATCGATTAAAGATTGGCTCCTGGCGTGTACGTCAGGAACACCTGAAAAAGGACAGTTAAGAAGGCATGAGGGACTCTTGATTTCATCTCTTTCATGGCTGATGTCCTACCCACAATCCCATGCGATCCAGATACTGCTCTATCAGCTGTGAGCAATGTTCATGGTGCGCATGTGTGAGATCGGAATGTGGCCCCGCCCCTCGCCGTTCTGATGGACGGTGCGACCAACCTTTGGGAATCCCAGGAGGACCGGAAGGAGTCTGGTCCTCCTGCCAATTAAAACCCCCGCCATTGTCTGAATGCGGAAGTTCGACCATGAGCGTCTGAAGCTCTTCTCTCGCTGAATGAAGATTGAGTTTCAGTACATACTGCATCTTCCTTTCCCTGTTTAACATCTGGGAGTACCGCACTCTCTTTTCTCGCCCCCTTTCCCATTTCTTTTCTTATCTTGGGTTAAGCTGTTGCTTTGTAGGAGCTGAGGGAAAAAGGAAGTCAATCGAGGGAAAGGGGCAGACTCTGGAAAAGGTTGGTTTAGATCTGTGCCTGTTGATGTTTGACAGGCTTTGTTTCCTGAGCTTGATACATTCAGTTGTCTGGCAAAAAAGGATGGCCTCTTAATCCATGTTTGGGATGGAAATGGATTCTGCTGTGGGTGACTTGTTCGTAGTAGTCCAATAAGTATTGGATAAGTATTTATGACACACAAACCTTGAGTTATTGACTGTTTATTCGGGAGCTCACGGGGAGAGCCAAGTCGACCTAATAGTCACAAGTCACTCCGACGAGAAACAGAGTTATGTGATTATATAGGTTACAGTCATTTAACAATTAGCAAACTGTTAATAGCAGGATATTGAGCAACTAAGTCAATTTGCCCAGCGACGTAGTGTCTGGACGATGTTGGTTAGTAGCTGATAAGTGTGCAATAGGTCCTTGCAAAGAGAAGGATATTCCCATGGAAGGAAAGAATTTGTTTATCAGGTAGCAGTACAGCTGCAAGGGAATTAAGGGTAGTTGGGACAATGCAGGGAGGAGGAGCACAGATAATGGATAGATCAGCCATCATCTTAATGAATGGTGGAGCAGTATGGAAGGGCCAAATGGCATATTCCTGCTTCTATTACTATGAAACTATAACCCTGCATTTCCCATGGCTAACCCACCTAACCTGCATATCCCTGGCACTGTGGCCAATTTAGCATGGCCAATCCAAATCATGGCCGGTGAGCAATGCAGTGATGTGGAAAATGAACATCAGAACAACAGAAAGGGACAAGGAGAGGAAATGTATCAGCAATCAAGACTGAACACTAATGTCACAAAAATTGAAATGATACATGGTCAGTCTGAATGTGTGCTGCATTGTAACAAAAGTGAATGAATTAACTGCACACATTGGAAGTGAATAATTATGGTCTGAGACTCCTTACAGAGACATGGCTTCAGGATGGCAAGGATTGGATCCTGGATATTGAGGTGTAGTCAGATGGGAAGCGAGGTAAAGGCAGAGGGTTGGCACTGTTCACCAAAGCACTGAGCACACAGTAGTCTGGTGTCAGCTTGGGTTTCAGGTCCTGATTTCCCTGTCCTCTGATCTCCCTGTTCCCACGGAATAAGATGTCGGTCTGTTCTCAGCTTTGCTGGACTTCTGCAGAAGCTTTCACGCCTCTTTTACAGCTTCCAGAACAATAAAACATTCAGTCAATCGAAAGCCAACCCACAATCTCAGCCTGTCACCCATCCAGACACAGAGTGTAGTCAGAGCAGGGAATCAAACAAGAAAAATGAAACAAAATCAGAAATAAATAAATGCTTAATGTTTGTTCATTAGAAAGTAAACCAGAAATAGGGGTCTCCCAGGATCCTGAGAGTGCCCTACTTGAGGAATTCTCTCTCCCTAGATTTAACTATTAGTATTGTTGGGGCAAAGTAACTCGTGTGTCAAACCGTTTAAAGCAAAGTTGTCAGGAGAGGAGACCTTGAGCAATTGACTAGCTTTATTCATTGCCATGGGGAATACCTCTTAGTTCAAAACAAAGTCTGATGTATTCCAATAAAATACAGAATGTTACAAGTTTTATGTAAAACACAAGCCCCACTCTCCAATAATTATGCAACTGAGGGGCAGTTGTAAGGTTCACATACATTGTCCAGACCTACACTTCCTAATGCCTGCAAAACTGAATGTTTTCTTATACTGCATGTTCAGCTAGGCTCGAATTACTAATAAGGGACAGAGAGAACCAATCCATCATTCTATGAAGCAGCACAGTCTAATGGCCTGAGGAGCAGAGACAGCCTGCAGCTGCAAGGTCAGGCTATCAAACCAGAATTCCTTAGCCAGGGCTCAGACAGCATTCTGTTAACAGTCTACATTTTCCTCCAAACATTGCTTTGTGATAAAATGGCTTCCACGTAGTTTTGTGTCAATTTTGATCAAAATCTCCCACAATCCCTCGTTTTTTATTAAAAAGAGGAGATTGGGGGTGTCAGCAAAAGGGGGATTATACCCAGAGCCAGGGGGACTGTCGGGAGGTAGTGTTTGGAGAGCGAACTGTTAGTCCTCGGGTTCAGTAAGGACAGGGGCAGAAGGCTCCAGGGATTGGGAATCATCATCAGGGGTTTCATCAGGAAGAGGAAATCTCGGCAACTGGTAGATCACTGGAGAGGAGGGCCACAACAGTGAACTGAGCCGAGCACAGGATTGTATGCGGGATGACTTTGATTTCCAATCGAGCAGTTCCAAAGGCAGGGGGAAAGAAAGCTTCAAGTTGCTCAAATTACATAAGGGCTCGAGTACGAGTTCGGGATGGATGGGGATATGGGCACATAGCCAGCAGCTAGAGTGGTTGACCTTCTGTGCATAAAGAAAAGTATTAACTGTAATTTCTGTTTACTAGAGGTTATCAGGCCCAATCAAACATAGTTCGTGAAAGAAAGATAAGGAAGAGTGCAGTGAAAGGCAGAATGATCAGGCTGAGGCATTCACGGATGAAGGCTGAAGATGTGTCTCTGACGGGGTCTTCTGGTGTTCCTCCAGGAGGTGGCGCTCGTTTGCATTGTGTTGTGTGTGTCCATGCGGCCTCCGCTTGACCTTGACTTCTGACCGGGTAACCCAGCAGGACTAGGAACGGGCCTTTCCATCTCAGCGCCAATATGTCCCGGTCCTAATGCTGAGGGTTGGCATACCCATGAATGTAAACTCTGAAGAGTTTTGGTTAACTGATGCAAATATTTCCCACTTGTCCAACATTAGAGTGTCAGCTGTTTCAGCCATTGGGATGGTTTTGATTCATCTACTAAATACATTTACTCTTATTAGACAATATTCATAACAATGTACGCGAGGTGATTCTATAAAAGCAAGTTGTAGACAGGGAAAAGGCTGACCAGGCAAGGAGGTTGTTAGCAAACACACTCTCTGTCTGCCTGCACTACTCTCTCTCCCCCTTTCTCTCTCTCTCCCTTTTTCTCTCTATCTGCCTCCCTCATGCGCATACGCACACATAGAAGTCCATGGCAGTGAATGTGTATCTGCAGAATTAAACTTGCAGATACATTCTATTTTGCTCAAAAAATGCACAATCTGCAGGCAGTCAATACATGTAATATTTTGTGAATTTTGTTTTGGAAATAGAATCAGTCTGACTCAAGATTGGGACACAGAAGACTCTGACCTCACACCTTTAATGAATTGTCTGAGCTGAGATGTCACATTTTGCTATAAAACCTTGAGTTAGCTTGAGAAGGTGACAGACGGAAGATGTGGGATTTACACAGTAATGATACCTGCAACCCATTTGAAAAGATGTAAAACTTAACAATCCAGGTTTGTTCAATATATCATTTCAGTGGCAGGACACTGGAATGTTTTGCTATAAATTCTGTGTTTGTGATATTATTCTCCACAACCACCTGATGGAGGAGCAGCACTCCGAAAGCTGCTGGTTCCAAAGAAACCTGTTTGACAAAACGTGGTGTTGTGTGGTTTTTAACTTTGTCCAGATTAGGGTGGGTTGACCCTGCTAAATTACCCATAGTGCCCAGGGATGTGCAAGTTAGGGTGGATTGGTCATGCCAAATCACTCATAGTTGGCCATGCTAAATTACCCATAGTGCCCAGGGATGTGCAGGTTAGGGTGAATTGGTCATGCTAAATTACCCATAGTGCCCAGGGATGTGCAGGTTAGGGTGGATTGGTCATGCTAAATTACCCATAGTGCCCAAGGATGTGCAGGTTGGGGTGGATTGGTAATGCTAAATTACCCATAGTGCCCAGGTATGTGTAGGTTAGGGTGTATTGGTTATGCTAAATTACCCATAGTGCCCAGGGATGTGCAGGTTAGGGTGGATTGGTCATGCTAAATTACCCATAGTGCCCAGGGATGTGCAGGTTAGGGTGGATTGGTGATGCTAAATTACCCATAGTGCCCAGGGATGTGCAGGTTAGGGTGGATTGGTCATGCTAAATTACCCATAGTGCCCAAGGATGTGCAGGTTGGGGTGGATTGGTAATGCTAAATTACCCATAGTGCCCAGGGATGTGCAGGTTAGGGTGGATTGGTCATGCTAAATTACCCATAGTGCCCAGGGATGTGCAGGTTAGGGTGGATTGGTCATGCTAAATTACCCATAGTGCCCAGGGATGTGCAGGTTAGGGTGGATTGGTGATGCTAAATTACCCATAGTACCCAGGGATGTGCACGTTAGGGTGGATTGGCTATGCCAAATTCCTCATAATATCCAGGGGTGTGTTGGTTAGGTGTATTACTCAGGGTTAAATGTAGAGCGGTGGGGGAATGGGTGTGGGTGGGTTACCCTTGGGAAGGTCAGTGTGGGACTCGTGGGTCAGAGTAGCCTGCTTCCACACTGTGGGGATTCCCTGAAGGGAAGGGATTCTCCTCCCCTTCTGCTGCAGGGCCCCGAAGGTGCAGTGAGGTGGCCCGCTGTCCACCTCGCCCCGCCCCTTTACCGTCACCTTTCCCCGCCCCTTTAATGACGTCACAAGACAGAAGTGGCCCTGTTAGTTTGAGTGACACTCCCTCCCTCTGGGCAAATCCTCATCCTGGGAGGGCTGGAGAGACGGGAGGCGGGGAAGTCTGTTCTTTTGTTGCAACTGGAGTGAATTCAGGGAGGGAGCAGTCTCCGCAAACTCAGGTAGGTTTCTTAATTACCCCAGTGAAGAGGGATTAAAGGATAGAGATTGGAAAGGGGGAGGGGTGGACATTTTTTCTGTTTAAAATGCACCCGATTCCCACCAGTAACTGCAACAGGTACAAGTACAGCACATGCAATATTCCTCATTGCAGCTTCAAGCCGGTTATGCATCCTCTGTTCTTCCTCCACCTTGGCTCCAGCACATTCAGCTTCCTTCCCTCATTCCCATCCCCCCGCCCTGATGTCCAAGCTGACCCGCAAAAGTTCCTCCATTCTTTCTCCAGTGTCTTTTGTGGGTTTTGAAAACTTTCTCAATCCTTTAATTGAGTAGATGAGTTGGGAAGTTATGTTGTAGCTGCACGAGGTTAGGGCACTTTTGGAATGTTGTGTGCAGTTCTGGTCTCTCTGCTAGAGGAAGGATGTTGTGAAACCTGAAAGGATTCAGAAAAGATTGACAAGAATGTTGTCAGGGTTTGAGCTGAACAGGGTTGGGCTGTTTTTCCTTTGAGCGCCAGAGGCTGTAGGGTGACCCTACAGATTTCTATAAAATCATGAGGGGGCATGGATACGATAAATAGATAACATGTTTTCCCTGGCCTGGGGGAGTCCAGAATTACAGGATAATAGGTTTAGGGTGAGGGTGTGGGGAAGATTTAAAAGAGACCTTTGGGGCAATGCCTATGTTGAGGGTAGTGCATGTAAGGAATGAGCTGCCAGAGAAAGTGGTGGAGGCTGGTACAATCACAACATTTAAAAGGCATCTGGATGTGTAAATGAATAGGAAGGGCTCATTTTTTTTTTAATTGGCAGCTCTCAGAATGAACAGGATGTCTGTCTTTCCTGTGTATTTAAAAAATTTTTTTTTCCTTTTAACCCCCACGCTACCGCCTAACTGCGGTAGTGCTTATTTTTACCCCAGAACCCATGTTGTGTGTGTGCAGGTGTGAGACACCGTGAGAGACACAAGGTGTATGAATCTTTATTCAATTTCCACCACCAGGAAGAAAGGAAACACCCGAGTGGCCAATGACAAGCAGTGCCCTTCACAACTAGGAAGGGTTAACAGGGATGTGGGCCAAGTGCTGGTAAATGGGACCAGATTGATTTAGGATATCTGATCAGCATGGATGAGTTGGACTGAAGGGCCTGTTTCTGTGCTGTACATCTGGTAGACAGTGGTCCTCAGAATTCTGTTCCCATTAGGCTCTCCCTTAACTCTCTTGAAAATGGTCTTGGTGACAGTATGAGATTCTGAAAAGAAACAGGACCCATAAATGCGCAAGGGAAGGATTCCGTACATGGAGATGGGTATAGTTACTTATGCCGCATAAGGCCTGCTGTATCCCAGCCAGTGGAACGCAAGCTGTTTGTCTATACGGGCAGGAGGTATATGGCCCCTTTGTCTTACAGGAGTGGGTGAGACAAGTCTCAAATAGACAGGAGATGTTATGTGGAACATACACACCCATAGCTGGTTCCATTAAAGCAATTCTCATACGACCCTGCATGCTGCCTGACCTGCTGCACTTTTCCAGCAACACGTTTTCAGCTATAAAGGTAGTCTGTTTGTGATAGTACAACAGAGTAGCCTGCCAGGGCTCTTGAAGGAAGAACAATGTCCTACTCTCCTGGGTTATTAGAATCCAGTTAGCCTGGCTTATAGGTATCAGGGTTATGTTGTAACAGTGATGTTATTAGTAAAGGAAAGGGATGATTAAAATTAAACTAAAACTGTCTGCAAGAGTTTTTGTAAAATTCCAGACTACCAAAGGTACGATCTCCGGGATAAACCAAGAGAGGCTTGCAAGTTGAGTTCATAAGGAATTCCTTGGGCCGTCTCAAATCTGTACTTCATCAAGAGTTCTTCATTACTATTACCAACAAAGTGCGATCCATTGTCCAAGCTAATGCACGCAGGTATTCCGAAGCAGGGAATAATTTCCTTAAGCAAAATCTTCACAGTCTCAGCAGCAGTGTTAGGGGAAGGGTAGGCTTCAATTTACTTAGAAAAAACATCAACAATAAGCTAAACATATTTATAGCACTGACATTTCTGCAACTCAATGAAGTCCAGTTGAAGTGTCTCAAAGGGAAACTCCGGCAAGGGAGTTCTTCCCGGAGTGCAAGGCAAGCCTTTTCCGGGGTTATGTTCCTGACAAATAAGACACCGGCCGCTAACCCTTTGAGCTCGTTGTTGGAGGCGGGGATGCCACCAAGCCGTCAGGAGAAAGAAGGCGACTGAACGGGCACCACCGTGAGTTGCATAATGTACACAGTCAATAACCCATAGAGCAAGATCATCAGACATACAATTTTAACCCACGGGAGGAGTCCAGAGTTGGAATTGTCCTCCTGCCTATCAGAGCCCCCCCATTGTCTAAATGCAGAAGTTGGACGATGAGCTTCTGAAGCTGCTATTGCTCTCCTCTCTCTCTCTGAATGAAGATTGAGCTTCACCCCAGACTGCAATGCCCTTCCCCTGTCCAACATCTCTGAGCACGGTACTCTCTTTTCTCACCACCTTTTTCCAGAGTGGTGAAGGGAGGTGATTTGAAATTGGAGAACTCAATGTTGATCCTCAGGGATGCAGGCTGCCCAGGCACAAGATGAGGTGTTGTTCCTCCAATTTGCAGTTTGCTTTGTTGTGGCAATGGAAGAGGCCAAAGATGGTCATATTGGGAAGGGGAATTAAAATGAGTGGTAACTCGGGTGGTCCAGTCGGCTTCTGTGAACTCAGCTGCGATGCTCGGCGAACCATTCCCCAAGTTTATGCTCAGTCTCCATGATGTAGAGAAGACTACAGTTGGCAAACACATGGCAAATGGAGTGCCACAATGTAAAGTTACAGCCTTTGCTATGGGAAAAAAAAGCAGAAAGGAGGTGAATTTCCAATGCTGGAGATCAGAGTCGAAAAGTGGTGCTGGAAAAGCACAGCAGGTCAGACAGCATCCGAGGAGCAGGAGAGTTGATGTTTCAGGCACCAGCCCTTCATCAGGAATGATGTGTGGATGTGCAAAGGGGCCTCAGCGTCCTCCGACACCAGTCACTGCCAGTTGTCAGACAGGTGCAGCAAGCAATCAGCAAGGCAAGTGGTATATTAGCAAGAGGAATTGAGTTCAGAAGTGGGAATGTCTCCCTGCAGTTAGAGGATCATTGAATATATTCAAGGCTGAACTCATCTGATTTTGGAACAACGAAGAAGTGGATGTTTGTGGGGGAAGGCAAGAAAATGGTTTCAAGACCAGTCCAGAATAGTTAGTCAGACAGCACAGACACAGACCCTTCAGTCCAACTAGTCCATGCTGACTATATTCAGAAACTAAGCTAGTCCCACCTAGATTGGGCCATATCCCTCCGAACCTTTCCTATTCATGTACTTATCCAAATGTTAAGTTGTAGAACGAAGAGACCTTGGAGTGCAGGTTTATAGTTCCTTGAGAGTGGAGTCTCAGGAACATAGTGAAGAAAGCGTTTGGGATGCTTTCCTTTATTGGTCAGAGCATTGAGTATAGGGGTTGGCAGGTCATGTTGCAGCTGTACAGGACATTGGTGAGACCATTTTTGGAATACTGCATTCAGTTCTGGTCTCTCTGCTAGAGGAAAGATGTTGTGAAACTTTGACAGGAGTTGGAAAAGATTTACAAGGCTGTTGCCAGGGTTGGAGGGTTTGAGCTACAGGGGGAGGCTGAATAGGCCAGAGATATTTTCCCTGGAGCATGAAAGGCTGATGTTTAGCGGTTAGGATAAATTATACAAGAGGGACGGGTTGCACCTTAATAGGTGGGGAACCAGCATTCTGGCAGGTAGGTTTGCCACTGCACACAGCTGCGTTTAAATTAAATAGCTGGGGGGGGTAGAGGGGACAAACTGTAAGTTTAAGAAGAAAGTTAGAACAAGAGAAGTCAAGAAAAACAATGGAATCAATGGAGCAGAAAACTCAAAAGAAAAGGATCATGCCGTAAGGTCAAGTGAAATAGGGATTGATAGGAAGGGTGAGGGGAGTAACAAATTAAAAATATTAAATATGAATGCACGAAGCATTAGAAATAAAGTGGATGAGCTTGAGGCTCATTTGGAAATTGGCAGTTACGATGATGTGGGGATAACTGAGATGTGGCTTCAAGTGGACAGAGCCTGGGAAATGAATATTCAAGGGTATACGTGCTATCATAAGAACAGACTAATTGGCAGAGGGGGTGGGGTAGCCCTGTTGGTAAGGAATGATATTCAGTCCCTTGCATGGAGGGACCTAGAATCAGGGGATGTAGAGTCAGTATGGCAAGAACTGAGAAATTCTAAGGGTAGAAAGACCCTAATGGGAGTTATCTACAGGCCCCCACACAGTAGCCTGGATGTAGTGTGTAAGTTGAATAAGGAGCTGAAATTGGCCTGTCGCAAAGATATTAGTACAGTTGTTATGGGGGATTTCAACATGCAGGTAGACTGGGAGAAATTGTGGATGCATTGGTGATCATTTTCCAATGTTCTATAAATTCAGGATCAGTTCCCTGCAGATTGGAGGGTGGCTAATGTTGTCCCACTTTTTAAGAAGGGAGGGAGAGAGAAAACAGAATTATAGACCAGTTAGTCTGACCTCAGTGGTGGGAAAAATGCTGGAGTCAATTATAAAGGATGAAATTACAACACATCTGGATAGCAGTAACAGGATAGGTCATTGGCATGGATTTATGAAGGAGAAATCATGCTTGACTAATCTTCTGGAATTTTTTGAGGATGTAACTCAGAAGACGGACAAGGGAGATCCAGTGGATGTAGTACACCTGGACTTTCAGATAGTCTTTGACAAAGTCCCACATAGGAGGTTAGTGAGCAAAATTAGGGCACATGGTATTGAGGGCAAAATACTGACATGGATTGAAAATTGGTTGGCTGACAGGAAACAAAGAATAGCGATAATGAAAGTAAGAATAATGGCAGGCAGTGACCAGTGGTGTGCCGCAGGGATCAGTGCTGGGACTGCAGCTTTTTACAATGTACATTAATGATATAGATGAAGGTATTAAAAGTAATATTATCAAATTTGCTGATGACACAAAGCTGGGTGGCAGGGTGAAATGTGAGGAGGATGTTAGGAGAATACAGGGTGACCCGGATAGGCTAGGTGGGTGGACAGATGCATGGCAGATGCTGTTTAATGTGGATAAATGTGTGGTTATCCACTTTGGTGGCAAGAACAGGAAGGCAGATTACTACCTAAATGGAGTCAAGTTAGGTAAAGGAGATCTAGGTGTTCTTGTACATCAGTCAATGAAAGTAAGCATGCAGGTACAGCAGGCAGTGAAGTAAGCTAATAGCATGCTGGCCTTCATAACAAGAGGAATTGAGTATAGAAACAAAGAGGTCCTTCTGCAGCTGTCCAGGGCCCTGGTGAGTCTGCACCTGGAATATTGTGCGCAGTTTTGGTCTCCAAATTTGAGGAAAGACATTCTGGCTATTGAGGGAATGCAGCATAGGTTCACGAGGTCAATTCCCAGAATGGCGGGACTGTCTTACGCTGAAAGATTGGAGCGACTGGGCTTGTGTACGCTTGAGTTTGGAAGGCTGAGAGGGGATCTGATTGAGATGTACAAGATTATTAAAGGATTGGACACTCTGGAGGCAGGAAGCATGTTTCCGCTAATGGGTGAGTCCTGAACCAGAGGACACAGTTTAAAAACAAGGGGTAGGCCACTTAGAACGGAGTTGAAGAGAAACTTCTTCACCCAGAGAGTGGTGGGTGTATGGAATGCTCTGCCCCAGAAGGCTGTGGAGGCCAAGTCTCTGGATACTTTCAAGAAAGAGTTGGATAGAGCTCTTAAGGATAGTGGAATCCAAGGTTATGGGGATAAGGCAGGAACAGGATACTGATTGCGGATGATCAGCCATGATGGTGCTGGCTCGAAGGGCAGAATGGCCTACTCCTGCACCTATTGTCTATTTTCTGATGGATGTTCATAAGGGGCATGGATTGGGTGAATATCCAAGGTCTTTTCCCCTGGGTATGGGAGTCCAGAACTAGAGGGCATATATTTGAGCTGAGAGGGGAATGATTTAATAGGGACCTGAGGGGCAGACCTGCTCGCTCTCAGCAGTATCCCAGTGTTGTGAAAGATATTCACTTTCAGGTGGATTTATCTTGACGTTAGTCTTGACATTTTTGCTTTTCTGCCCCTGTAAGATCCTGAATCAGCATCTTCAGGGGAGTTAGTTAGAGCGGAGTGAGAACAGACGGGGAGAGAGAGAGAGTGGGATGGCGCTTTCAATTTTGTGGAATAACAAAAGAAAAGAATATTCCACAGAAAGTAGAATTCCTTGTTCTGAATTTCTACCCTGCACTGACAATGATCACTTTTGTAATCTCTTTTTAACAGAGTATTGGATGATCTGAAGACAGACGTTTCAAAATCAACAGATGAAGGGCTCTCCATTGTCTGCAGTCCTCACTTTGACATCAATGTCTGACAGTCACTCACTCCATCAGGACGACAACAATTTTCCAACTATGATTCTGTGAGAAGGAGCAAAGCTTTTTGGTTCTGGTTTTAGTACGTTTTCAGCATCAGTGGGACTGGTTGAGAGACCCTACTGTTGCAGTGCACTGAGAGTGGAGCCTGAAGCAGTTATACGGCCTGGAAAAAGAAATTCACGGTGGGGAGGGGCTCCACACGTGCTTGTGTGTGGCTGAAGCATTGGCCATGGAGAAACCCGAGGAATCCTGCTTCGTAGAGAAACCGTGGAAGTGTGGCGACTGTGGGAAAGGTTTCCATGTCCCGTCTGTCCTGGAGACTCATCGGCGCAGCCACACCGGGGAGAAGCCGTTCTTCTGCTATGTCTGCGGGAAAGGCTTCAGCGATTCCTCCACCCTGCTGACCCACCAGCAAGTCCACACGGGTGAGAGGCCCTTCAGCTGCCCCGATTGCGGGAAGGCCTTCAGTAATTCCTCCAACCTTCAGACCCACCTGCGGATTCACACGGGGGAGAGGCCCTTCAGCTGCCCTGTGTGCGGGAAGGTTTTTCGTGATTCCTCAGCCCTGCTGACCCACCGGCGGATCCACGGGGGAGAGGCCCTTCAGCTGCCCTGTGTGCGGGAAGGCTTTTCGTGATTCCTCAGCCCTGCTGACCTACCGGCGAGTCCACACCGGGGAGAGGCCCTTCAGCTGCCCCCAGTGCAGGAAAGCCTTTACCCAGGCCTCCACCCTGCTGAGGCACCGGCGGATCCACTTGGGGGAGAGGCCGTTCCCCTGCACAGAGTGCGGGAAGGCCTTTAGCAATTCCTCCAACCTACTGACGGACCGGCGAGTCCACACGGGGGAGAGGTCGTTCAGCTGCTTCCAGTGCAGGAAGGCCTTTACCCAGGCCTCTGCCCTGCTGAGGCACCGGAGGATCCACACGGGGGAGAGGCCTTTCAGCTGCTCAGAGTGTGGGGAGGGGTTCAGTCAGGTGAGCCACCTGCAGAGGCACTAGCGGCTCCACTAGGGGGAGAGGCCCTTCAGGGGCCCCGAGTGCAGGACGGGGTTCATCTGCTCGAATTAAGCTGCTGACCCACCAGTGTCTCCACTTCCCAGGGAGAGGCCGTTCACCTGCTCCTCCCAACTGTGGACGCACTGAAGTGGCGACGGCCGATTGCCATTATCGACTGGACTGTCAACCCAGTTTCGGGACTGCTGGGTTCGAATCCAGCCGCGGCAGATGGCGGAATTGGAATTTGGTCAGAAACTGGAGTTCAGAATCTAACGATGAAACCATTTTTTGTTGGGGGTGGGGTGGGTGGAGAAAACCCCCATCTGATTCACTCTCATCCTTTTTAGGGGAGGAAACTGCTGTTGTGGGAAAGGATTCACTCAGTCCTTCCAGCTGCATTCTTTACCCAGGCTGGCCTACACGTGACTCCAGACCCACAGCAGTGTGGTTGACTCGACACTGCCCATCCAACTTAGTTGGAATACAGGATACGGGTTGAAATTACTGAGTGAGGCAATACTTCCCACAGGTTAAGGCTGTACCAAGGATCCAATTACAAAGGGACAACTTGGTGGTGACCAATAGTAAGGAAAGTGTGGTTGTGGGGCGATGTGTGCACACTTCGGTCTTGAGCTGTTTGAAAAGTAGCTACTTTTTCTCTGCCTTTTTGCTGCGGGGATCTGAAGCTGTAACAAAGCTGGATCGCAATAAAGGTTACCTGAACTTACTGAGTTTCCAATGTTGTGTTTCAGATCGAGCAGTGAATGAGTAGCTAGTATCGTTAGAAATTGTAAATTTTTCAGGAGTGCAGGCATTGCGTCATTTCATCAGCATTGTAAAGTTTCCTGGCAGCACTGGGATGTTTGGACTGTGTTCACTAGATGTGGAGGTGCCAGTTTTGGATTGGGGTAGATAAAATTTAAAAACTCACACAACACCGGGTTTATTTGAAAGCACCAGCTTTTGGAGTGCTGCTCCTTCATTGGGTAGCTGTGAAGCAGGATCAAAGACATTACATTTTATAGCAAAAGATCACCGTGTCTTGCAACTGATAGGACATATTGAACAAACCTAGATTGCTGTGATTGTGTGCATGTGAGTTTGTGCATGAGTGTGTTTGTAAGAGTGTGTGCATGCTTGGTAAAGTGAAAGTGTGTTGGAGTATAAGTCTGTGAGAGTGTGGGAGTATGTGTGCTTTACGTTTTACTAAAACAAGAAAGGGCAGGATGTGTACAGTTAATTGTAGGACCCTGGTCATGTTGTAAAAGAGAGAGACGTAGAGTCATAGAGATATACAGCATGGAAACAGACCCTTCGGTCCAACCTATCCACGCCGACCAGATATCCCAACCCAATCTAGTCCAACCTGCCAGCACCCGGCCCGTATCTCTCCAAACCCGAGATATGGGGAGATGGGGTTTAGGTACATAGTTCTTTGAAAGTTGTATCACTGGTAGACAGGGTGGTTTAGAGTACTGGGTACAGTTTGGGTGGCCCTGTAATACGAAGAAGACTATTAGAGAGGGTTCGGTAAAGATTTACTAGGACATTGCCAGGACTGGAAGGTTTGAGTTATAAGGAGAGGCCGGGACATCTTTCACTGAGCACAAGGAGGTTGAGGGGTGACCTCATCGAGATTTATAAAATCATGAGGAGTGAAGTTCGGTGAATAGCAAAGGGCTCTCCCTTCGTGTAGGGGAGCTCAAAACTAGGGGGCATATTCTTTCAAGGTGAGAGGAGAGAGATTTAAAAGGAACCGGAGGGGCACTGTTTTGACAGGGTGGTTTGTGTGTGGAATGAACTTGCTGAGGAAGTGGTAGATGCAGGTACAGTTACAACATTTAAACGACATTCAGATGGGTACATGAATAGAAACATTTAGAGGAATATGGGCCAAATGCAGGCAAGTGGGACTGGTTTAGTTTGGGAATCCTGGTCGGCATGGACACGTTGGACCGAAGGGTCTGTTTCTGTGCTGTGTACCTCTATGAACTGGAGGTGATCTTATTGAAACCAATAGAATTCTGAAAAGGGCTTGATAAGATAGATGCCGATAAAATGCTCCTTTTTGGGGAGAGTCAATAGAATCCCAACAATGTGGAAGCAGGCCATTTGGCCTATCTATTCCACACTGGCCCTCTGAAGAGTGTCCCACCCATATCCATCCCCTCACTCTGTATTTCCCCTTCCCCCACCTCACCCCAGCTCCAAACTTCCAGCTCAGCACTGTCCCCATGACTTGTCCTACCTGCCTGTCTTCCTTTCCACCTATCACCTTCATCCCCACCCCCATTCACCCATTATACTCTTTGCTACCTTCCCCCCACCCTCCTCCCTGACCTATCCCCTCCATCCCCACCCCCATTCACCTTGTCCTCTATGCTACTTTCTCCCCACCCCCACCCCCACCCTCACCCTCCTCTCAATTGTCTCTCCACCCTGCAGGCACTCTGCCTCTATTCCTGATGAAGGGCTATTGCCTGAAACGTCCATTTTCCTGCTCCTCGGATGCTGCCTGCACTGCTGTGCTTTTCCAGCACCACTCTAATCAAGAATCTGGTTTCCAGCACCTGCAGTCCTTGTTTTTACCCTGTATTTCCAATGCTAACCTGCACATCCCAGGGCACTATGGATTGGTCATGCTAAATTATCCACCACAACCTGCCCATCCCGGGGCACTATGGGTAATTTAGTAAGGCCAATCCACCACAACCTGCCCATCCCGGGGCACTATGGGTAATTTAGCATGGCCAATCCACCATAACCTACACCTTAATCTATAAGTTAGATTAGTCCGCAAGGGTGAAAAAATCAGTGACGGTAAAAAGCACAAGGACAAGGTTAGTGACTGGTGTCTGCCCCGGGTCGCACGACGCCATTTTCCTAACGACCGCCCTCCCGCCGCTTCCTCGCTCGAGCGACTTCTCCTCCCAACTGCCTGAGCCCCCGCGTGACGTCTGCAAGGGGGGATGGGCGGGGCCGGGGGAGCCTCACCGTCACCAAGCAACAGCGTCAATAATGGACCAACAATCGAAACTGGATACTAATGTCACAAAAACTGAAACGATACATGGTGTGTCTGAATGTGTGCTGCATTGTAACAAAAGTGAATTAATTAACTGCACACATTGGAAGTGAATAATTATGGTCTGAGACTCCATACAGAGACATGGCTTCAAGATGGCAAGGATTGGATCCTGAATATTGAGGGGGGAGTCAGATGGGAAGCGAGGTAAAGGCAGAGGGTTGGCACTGCTCATCAAAGCACTGAGCACACGGTAGTCTGGTGTCAGCTCGGGTTTCAGGGCCTGATTTCTCTGTCCTCTGATCTCGCTGTTCCCACAGAGTAAGATGTCGGTCTGTCCTCAGCTTTGCTGGACTTCTGCAGAAGCTTTCACGCCTCTTTTACAGCTTCCAGAACAAGTAAACATTCAGTCAATCGAAAGCAAACCTACAATCTCAGCCTGTCACCCATCCAGACACAGAGTGTAGTCACAGCAGGGAATCAAACAAGAAAAATGAAACAAAATCAGAAATAAATAAATGCTTAATGTTTGTTCATTAGGAAGTAAACCAGAAATAGGGCTGTCCCAGATTCTGAGAGTGCCCTACTTGAGGAATTCTCTCTCCCTTCGATGTAAGTATTAGCACTGTTGGGGCAAAGTAACTCGTGTGTCAAATCGTTTAAAGCAAAGTAGTCCGGAGAGGAGACATAGAACATAGAACAATACAGCACAGAACAGGCCCTTCGGCCCACGATGTTGTGCCGAACTTCTAACCTAGATTAAGTACCCATCCATGTACCTATCCAAATGCCGCTTAAAGGTCGCCAATGATTCCGACTCTACCACTCCCACGGGCAGCGCATTCCATGCCCCCACCACTCTCTGGGTAAAGAACCCACCCCTGACATCTCCCCTATACCTTCCACCCTTCACCTTAAATTTATGTCCCCTTGTAACACTCTGTTATACCCGGGGAAAAAGTTTCTGACTGTCTACTCTATCTATTCCTCTGATCATCTTATAAACGACCTTGAGCAATTAACTAGCTTTATTCATTGCCATGGGGAGTCAAACAAAGTCTGATGTATTCTAATAAAATACAGAATGTTACAAGTTTTATGGTAAATCACAAGCACAATCTCCATTAATTATGCAACTGAGGGGCAGTCGTAAGTTTCACATACGTTGTCCAGACCGACATTTCTTAATGTCTACAAATCTGAATGTTATCTTATCCTGCAGGTTCAGCTAGGCTCGAATTACCGATAAGGGACAGAGAGAACGAATCCATCATTCTATGGAGCAGCACAGTCTAATGGCCCGAGGAGCAGAGACAGCCTGCAGCTGCAAGATCAGGCCATCAAAACAGAATTCCTTAGCCAGGGTTCAGACTGCATTCTGTTAACAGGCTACATTTTAGTGCAAACATTGCTTTGTGACAAAATGGCTTCCACGTAGTTTTGTGTCAGGGGTAGCTCGGTTTTCTGTTTTTATTTTTAAAATGCAGCTGATTCCCACAATTAACTGCAACAGGTGCACGTACATCACATGTAATATTCCTCATTGCAGCTTCACGCCGGGTTTTGCATCCTCTGTTCTTCCTGCGCCTTGGCTCCAGCACATTCAGCTTCCTTCCCTCATTCCCATCCCCCCGTCCTGATGGCCAAGCTGACCCGCAAAAGTTCGGTTTGCCCCTCCGTTCTTTCCCAGTTGTCTTTTGTGGGTTTTGAAAACTTTCCCAATCCTCTGATTATAGGAGTTGAATTTATGTTGTAGCTGCACCAGACATTGGTTAGGCCACTTTTGGAATATTGTATGCAGTTCTGGTCTCTCTGCTAGAGGAAGGATGTTGTGAAACTTGAAAGTGTTCGGAAAAGATTGACAGGGATGTTGTCAGGGTTTGAGCTGAACAGGCTGGGGCTGTTTTCCCTCGAGCGCCAGAGGCTGAGGGGTGACCCTACAAACTTTTATAAAATCAGGAGGGACGTGGATAGGGTAAATAGACAAGATCTTTTCCCTGGATGGGTCATAGCTTCAGGGTGAGGGTGAGATTTAAAATGAACCTAAGGGGCAACTCCTATATTCAGAGGATGGTGCGTGTAAGGAATGAGCTACCAGAGGAAGTGGTGGTGGCTGGTACAATTACAGCATTTAAAAGGTACCCAGCTGGTGTAATGGAAAATTAACATTTATTGTGAAATCTATAAAAGCACAGGGAAACAAAGAAGTAAGGGCCTGACTTTGCAGACAGGCAGAAAAAAAATGTAAAGTTAAACCGACCTAACAGCAGACTTACAAGACCAGTAAACTACCATATCAACAGTCAAGGAATAAGAAAAACAACTCCATACATGAAAAGGACCTCAAATGTTCCAGGCTCCTGGCCTTGAGCTGTTGATAAGGAAAAGTGAATCCAGCCAGGACTGACACAGTTAAGGCGAGTGTTGTAGAGAAAAGAGACCTTGGACTGCAGGTTCATAGTTCCTTGAAATTGGAGTCGCAGGTAGGCAGGATAGTGAAGAAGGCGTTTGGTATGCTGGCCTTTATTGGTCAGAGCAGAGAGTACAGGAGTTGGGAGGATAAGTTGTGGAATACTGTGTTCAGTTCTGGTCTCCCTGCTGTAGGAAATATGTGTGATACTTCGAAAGATTGACAAGGCTGTTGCCAGATTTTGAGGGTTTCAGCTTCATGGAGAGGCTGAATAGGCTGACAATATTTACCCTGGAGCATCGGAGGCTGCATGGTGATCTTATAGACGTTTGTGAGGGGCATGGATAGGGTGAGTACTTAAAGTCTTTTCCCCAGGGTAGGAGAGTCTGTGGCACAGCAAGGAACCGTAATGACCTCCTCAGGAGACAGACACATGCTGCAACTGACAGGGTACCCTTCATTGTTCTGTACTTCCCAGGGGTTGAAAAATTACGCCATGTTCTTCGTGACCTGCAACACATTATCAATGAGGATGAGCACCTCACCAAGACCTTCCCCACCCCTCCACTGCTTGCCTTTAAAGAACTGCTAAACTTCAAACAGATCATTGTTCGTAGCAAACTGCCCGGCTCTCAGGACAACTCCATGCAACCCTGTCACGGTGGACGCTGCAAGACGTGTCAGATTGTGGACATAGATACCACTATTAGGCATGGGAACACTTCCCACCTTGTACATGGCAGGTACTCATGTGACTCAGCAAACGTTGTCTATCTGATACGTTGCAGGCAAGGATGCCCGGAGGCATGGTACATTGGGGAAACCAAGCAAAGGCTACGACAACGGATGAATGGGCACCGCACAATGATCAACAGACAGGAGGGTTTCCTCCCAGTTGGGGAACACTTCAGTGGTCCAGGACATTCAGCCTCGGACCTTCGGGTGACCATCCTCCAAGGTGGACTTCGGGACAGGCAGCAGAGGAAAGTGGCCGAGCAGAGGCTGATAGCTAAGTTCGGTACCCATAGGGAGGGCCTCAACCGGGACCTTGGGTTCATGTCACATTACAGGTGATCACCATTGCACTACACACACACATATATTCCTACACAAACACACACGGACACAGGTGCACACAGGCGCCCACACACACCCTTATAGACACACACACTTCCACACGCACCCCCTCACAGACTTAAGACACTCTGCACTCACTACACGCACACACACACATTCTCAAACTCACAACTCCCAACCCAGACAGACACACACACACAGACAGACAAAGACCCACATGCACACATATATTTTGTGTGGTGAATTTGTACTTGCAGAGTTACATTGCACTTTGCTCAAAAACTGCATACATTCATGTAGAACTCTGAGCTCAAAAACTGCATGAATTTATGTAAAACTCTGTTATATCACTTTTTAGATTAGAATCAGTCTAAACATCAGGTCATAGACAGAGAACACAGGGGGCTAACTCCTTCAAAATATTATCTAGCTATCACCACTGTTAACAGCTAACCCGAGAATGCAACTTTAAAAAAAAGGGTTTTGTGATTTACACATGAAAGAAGTGAAACTATCACTGTATTCTGACAGATGAAAGGCTTAACAGACAGATCAATTTTTCAATGTATAATTTCAGTTACATCACACTGCAAATTTTTGCTATAAATTCTGTTACGATCGAGCCCTCCACTATCACCTGATGAAGGAGCGTCGCTCCGAAAGCTAGTGTTCTTCCAATTAAACCTGTTGGACTACAACCTGGTGTAGTATGATTTTTAACTTTGTACACCCCAGTCCGACAGCGGCGTCTCTAAATCAAGGTAATCGGAGTTTTTTTAAAACCCGAATAGTTACGAAGTTTAACGACGCGAACCCGAAAATAAACGAAGGCAATCGGAGTTTCTTTAAACCGAAAAGTAACGAAGTTTAAATGACGCGAACCCGAAAATAAACGAAGCTACAACCCGAAAAATAACGAAGTTCAAATGAAACGAACCCGAAAATAAACGAAGTTTAGGCAATCGGAGTTTTTTTTAAAACCGAAAACTAACAAAGTTAACACAACCCGAACCGAAAATAAATGAATTTTAAGCGATCGAATTTTTTTCTATTAAAAAGATAACGCCAGAAAATAACCAACCTCTGGAGATTGATTTTGTTTTATTTCTGAAAGCAACGAAGCTCGGGAGAAAGAATTTTTTTAAAAAAACCAAAAATTAACAAAGCTTGGGAATTCAGATTTCAACCCTCCCCTCAGAGTTCAGCAATTTTCGAAGACCACTGTCCGTAAGTACCAAAGCACCCTCAACTTCAATTAATCTCTCCCCCCTTTTTAAACATTTAACAAGTCCCCCAGACTCAACCATTGCTAAGACCGATCCTTTCGGTCTGGACTAGTCACGTCAGACACCACTTGACTGACAGGAAAACCAAACGTTCTCTAAATAATCACGTCTGGCAGGCCGAATTCCTCAACACTCAATAGTGAAGGACATTTAACTCGTACACTGCTGTTCACAATCTGTCCGAGCCGAAACGTGTCACGGCACCAAAATGAAGATCTGCGTCTCCTCAAGAGGGGCCTCTTGGTTCGAGATCGGTTAAAGGAATCGACAAATGCGGTGTATTCGAAAAGCAAGGTTCACTAGTTTATTGAATTAAGGTATCTGAACGCAATTCTATCCAGCAACACTGAGATTGAAGCTTCTGTGTTCCGTGATGATGTTGCGCAATTACATTTGAAAATTGCACATGATTTATATGTTTTTTTAAGAAATAGTAGTCTTAATTACGAGAAAGACCAATCACATATAATAAGGTGACATGATTTACAGCAAGTTAATCCAATGATATTTTCTTTAAGAAGGATATCTAATTTACATAAATTGTCATGCCATGTATTAGTTCACGTTAGTTCAAATGGTCAAATAATGTGTCAGTATTCATCTTATGAAAATTCTATTGTCCTCTTATCTTTGAACTGCAAGTTAATTCTGCGAATCAGCAGTATGGTTCACAGGCCATTTTGTAGTATTCTTTTAAATCGAGAAGCCATTTTGTTGAAATAAAAATGTACATATTTTGTTGCCTAAATTCCAACTTTAGATCCTCACACCCACCTCCCAATTCAATCTATCACGACCAGACTAGGCAACAGTTTCTTCCCCCAAGCCATCAGGCTCCTTACCACTACATGATTAGACTCTTTTCCGTCTGACTATTTTTGCACATTTTCGAATTTCTGCGAGAAAAATGTCTATTATTTATCATTCTTTTATTATGCTGTAACTTGCGTGTTTTGCACTCTGGTCCCTCGAAGTAGAGGAGATGACAGAAACATTGGAAGCTGGTGAGAGAGCGTTCACAAAATTAATCCCGGGAATTGACGTGTTTGCTAATTTTGCAATGTTGCGTAGCTTAGCTGAGCATTCGTTCGAGTTTGGAAGAATGAGAGGAGATCTGAATGAATAAATATCAGAATTTTAGTGGGCCTGAAAGGTTAGTTGCCAAAAAGGTAGTGCTCATTTGTGGGAGAGTCTCAGACCAGAAGGAATAGCTTCTAATCTTAAGTGTTTGCATATTTATGATGGAGATGAGGTGGATATCTTCTCTCCGAGGGTAATGAATGACAGGGCTATTGAAGTTCTATCACTAAGTATAGTCAAGGCAGATGTTGGGCAGAATTTTAATCAATAGGGGAATCAATAATAAGGCATGAATGTGGATTTTTGGATTATAATATTAATCATTATGGTAATAAATGGTGAAGCAGATTCGATGGGGTGAATGGATTATTTTGGCCAAAGGGCTTATAAACATCCTGTGGGACCTTGACAGGGGAGATATGGATAAAATGCTTCAACTTATGTATGATATTCAGACCTAGAGTTCCACAGGATCTGTCAGTCAACATTTTTCAGCATTTTTAGGAGAACAGGAATGAGGGTGATAATAGCCACAGTAGAATAAGAATGGAGGGAGACTGTAGCATTACGATTCACATTTTTGAGGGAAGGAGAAAAGAAAGAATGTTCCACAGAAACCAGAATTGTCTGTTTTGAATTTCTATACTGTGTAGACAGCAATGTCTTCTGTAATCTCCTTTTACAGGATACGAGAAAGGGAGGATTTACAGCCAGAAATCTCAAAACAAGATCTGATAGAGACAATCAATTCATTGGCACGGGAATATCATCGGCCTTTGAATCTAGTAGAATTTTTTTATTTCTCTCCTGTCCTGTCTGCTTCACAAGGTTTCAAACATCAGTGAGACTGAGGTATGCATACCTGAGTGAGAGTGTTCCAATGAACTGACCGTGGGAAGAGCTTTAAGCGGGTACACAGCCTGAAATAGCAACACCCCATTCGCAGCAGCAATAGATGGAACACGTTCCATACATGAGTGGTCTTTCAACCGATTGTCAAAGCTGGAGAGAGACAAGGATTTCCACATCATGGAGAAATTGTGGGAGCAAAGCAATATCTTCGCCCTTTCTATTCCTCATCCTGGGAGGGAGAGAGAGAGGGAGGAAACACTAATCACTTGTAGCAACTGAAGTGAATCCAGGGAGGGAGCAGACTCTGCACAGGTGTCAGATGCTCTCTGTCCTTCTTAATGGTATATTAATTTTTTTCCCCTCAGTTTGATACGTTTATTTATATACAATTTGCATTGTGGAAAAAGATCGCTTCTTTCCTCATGTTCAGAATTAAAAGGGTAGTTACTCATGGGATGGAGCAGAATCTAAGGGATTGGCACGTTGATATAAAATGTAGACATATGTTGCTTCATATGGTGTATATCTGATATTATTCGCTGTTATAAAAGCCTTGTGGCTATTATTTTTCACATTCTAATCTAGCACTGAAGTTATATTCTGTATTTCTTGTCATCTTTTTTATTGAATAGGACAGCAGAAAGTCATTCAGCAACTTTACTGGTTTGTTTTTCTCAAGTAGCCTTGACATTTCATTTTCATTGTCCTTGATTCAGCTCCATTTCCAGCGCCTTTGTCGGCAGCTTGTTCCAGGTTATTGTCACCGAAATGAAGATTTCCTCCATACACACTTAAGGCTATCTGGCTGCATGAGGGTTTTCAGGTTTCTGTGTCCTGGATAATATGTGATCAGGCATCTGGCAAACTACAGGAATTGTCACCTATGTTATGTTCATTTAACAGTATTGACTGTGATCACGTATTTTGTGAATTTATTTTTGCAGGAAGACATGTAGAAAGAAATCTGAAAGCAAATGATACATCAACTTCTGACAGAGCCACTTGATTCATTGGGACTTGAATATCAGCAACCATTCCAATTGAGAAGAAATGTTTGCTTTTGTCTGCTTGAGAGATTTTGGACACTTTGGCAGGAAGAATACGGAGACACCCAAGTGAGGGAGATTCAGTGCACTGACTGTGAAAAGTGCTTGAAACCTGTTACTCAGTTTGGGGAATCAAAGTTTCACCCCTCATGGTGGAGAGAGACTGTGTACCCATTCTGTTGGTAATTTCAAACCCAGAGCGACAAAAGGGAAGCTCTCCCCATGGGGAAACTGTGGAAATGTGGGGACTGTGGGAAAGGGTTCCCTTCCCCGTCAAGTGCTGGAGACTCATAGAAGCATTCACAAAGGGGAGAGGCCATTCTCCTGCTCTGTGTGTGGGAAGGGATTCAGTTGGCTGTGCAGCCAGCTGATGCACTGGCATGTTCACACTGCGGAGAAGCCATTCACTTGCTCCAAGTACAGGAATACATTAATCAATTCTCCTGGCCTGCTGAAACATCCTTGGGTCCGCATTGGGGAGAGGCCGTTCACCTACTGTCACTGCAGGAAGAGGTTCATGAGTTCATCTACCCTGCAGACATACCAGTGGGTCCACACTGGGAGAGGCTGTTCTCCTGCCCTGAGTGCAGGAAGGGATTTGGTTGGGTGGACAACTTCCAGAGGCATTAGTGAGTTCATGTGCCATCACTGGGATCGAAGGAGCAATGGCCAAGTGGTATTATCAACTGGATTACTACCTCAACTCTGGGAATTCCCGGTTTTGAATCCCGCCATGACAGATTGGAATTTGGTCAGACATCTGGAGTTCAGAATCTAACGGTGAAACCATTTTCAGGGGGAAAACATCCTCATCTGATTCACTCATGATTTTTTTAGGGAAGGAAACTGCTGTTGTGGGAAAGGATTCACTCACTCGTCCCAGATGCATCCTTTACCCGGTCTGGCCTACACATGACTTCAGACTCTCAGCAATATGGTCGACTTTAAACCCCTGTCCCCACCCCTGCCCCCGGAAAATGAGTGGGGAGAAACTTACTTGGATACAGTATATGGGTTGAAATTGTTGAGTGAGGCATTACTTCCTCCGGGTTAAGACTGTATCAAGGATTCAGTTACAAAGGGACACCTCAGTGCTTACCAATAATAAAGCAACTGGGGTGTCAGGGGAGGTCAGGGGTGTGTGTGTGTGCTTTGAGCTTCAGCTGTTGAAGAAAAGGAAAGCTACTTTTTGTAATTTTTTTGCTGGGGAGATCATGAAGCTGTAACAAAGTTGGGTCGCAATAATGGTTACCTAAATTCGGACTCAGACATTGAAAGATTTAAAATCCAACAGTTTCTGTTTTAAAGCTGCTCACTCAGCTTCCAGCACTACGTTACCAAAGTCGTGTATCAGAAGGAGCAGTGAATCAGTAGCGAGTATCGTTCGAAACTGTTAAGATTTTCATCTCTGCAGGCACTGCATCGTTTCATCAGCATTGTAATGTTTACTGGCAGCAGCAGGAAGGTTTATTTGGGAGCACTAGCTTTCGGAGCGCTGCTCCTTCATCAAGTAGCTGTGGAGCAGGATCATAAGACACAGAATTTATAGCAAAAGATCAGTGTCATGCAACTGAAATGATATATTGAACAAACCAAGATTGCTGTTAAGTCTTTCATCTTTTAGAATGGGTTGCAGGTTTCAGTTCATTAATATGCAAATCCTAGAACTTCTTTTAAGTCATATCCTCGAGATAACTTAAGGTAGATAGGATAGTGAAGAAGGCGTTTGGTATGCTTTCCTTTATTGGTCAGAGTATTGAGTACAGGAATTGGGAGATCATGCTGCAGCTGTTCAGGACATTGGTTAGGCCACTGTTGGAATATTGCATGGTCTCCTTCCTATCGGAAAGATTACAGATTATATTACAGTGTGGAAACAGGCCCTTCGGCCCAACAAATCCAAACCGACCTGCCGAAGCACAACCCACCCCTACATTTACCCCTTACCTAACACTATGGGCAATTTAGCATAGCCAATTCACCTGACCTGCACATCTTTGGACTGTGGGAGGAAACCGGAGCACCCGGAGGAAACCCACGCAGACACGGGGAGAATGTGCAAACTCCACACAGTCAGTCGCCTGAGACGGGAATTGAACCCGGGTCTCTGGCGCTGTGAGGCAGCAGTGCTAACCACTGTGCCACCGTGCCGCCCATAAGATGTTGTGAAACTTGAAAGATTCAGAAAAGATTTACAAGGATGTTGCCAGGGTTGGAGGATTTGAGTTATAGGGAGAGGCTGAACAGGCTGGGGCTGTTTTCCCTGGAGCGTCGGAGGCTGAGGGGTGACCTTATAGAGGTTTACAAAATTATGAGGGGCATGGATACGATAAATAAATCTTTTCCCTGAGATCGGGGAGTCCAGAACTAGAAGGCATTCCTTTTGGGTGAGAGGGGAAAGATATAAAAGAGACCTAAGGGGCAACTTTTTCACGCAGAGGGTGGTACGTGTATGGAATGAGCTGCCAGAGGATGTCGTGGAGGCTGGTACAATTGTAACATTTAAGAGGCATTTGGATGGGTATATGAATAGGAAGGGTTTGGAGGGATATGGGCTGGGTGCTGGCAGGTGGGATTAGATTGGGTTGGGATGTCTGGTCGGCGTAGACGGATTGGACCGAAGGGTCTGTTTCCATGCTGTACATCTCTAAGACTCTATGACTCTATTTTATAAAAAGAAGTGACAGCTCAGACAATGCATGGAAGGTGTGAGGTTCAAGTCTGTCAGTATCCCAATCTTGAGTCAGACTGGTTCTATTTCCAAAGTAGGAATTTATAAAATTATTACATGCATTGACTGCCTGCAGATTGTGCACTTTTTGAGCAAAATACAATGTATTTGCAAACATAATTCCGCAAATTCACCCTATTGACTTACATGCATGTGTGTGTATATGAGTGTGTGTGTGTGTGTGTGAGAGAGAGAGAGAGAGAGACTGTATCGTGTAGTGGAGTCACATGTAGTGTGACATCAACCCAAGGTCAATTTGAAGCCATCCTCATGGCTATTGATACCCAAGTTTGGAATCCAAGTTGAACTTAGCCTCTGCCCGGCCACCAGAAATGATTAAGTAGTTACACAACACACATTGGAGAGTGTAAGGTGGGACTTGTCTTTTGATTTGCAGAAGGTGGGAGGCTCTGGATGCTGTGATCCAGGGCAAACACATGCTGGTGGAAATTCGGCTCAGACAGATGGAGCTGAAAGCCAGGCTGCAGACCTTTGATGAGAAAGATAACCAGACATTTTATTCCAGGAGTTGGTCATTCCTCTCCGGACAGACCCTTCTGATTGAGTACGTGGACAGGGTCAGGAGGTGTGAGCGTGGATCAGGCAGGTAAAGGGGATCTGAGAGAAGGCTGCAAGGGAGTGGAGGAGCGAACTGGCTGGGTGCTGGGAGTACGAACAACATTGGGGAGGTGTTGGTAAGGAACAGAATAGTGACAGGGATTGTCTCCGGTCTCCGCAGTTGGTAGCAGGAGGCCAGATGACATCGGTGTCTATCTGGTACCAGGATTCGGGAACCAATGTGCTCAGGGCTGAAGATGTGGGAAATGGAGGTTACAGCAGGTGTGGTCAACAAATGTCAGGAGAGAGCCTCTGCTGAGGGGGCGTGAAAAGTTAGAAGCTAACTCTGGACGGCACAGTGGCTCAGTGGTTAGTACCACTGCCTCACAGTGCCAGGGGATCATGTTTGATTCCATCCTTGGGCAACTGTCTGTGTGGACTTTGGCACGTCCTCCTCCTTGTGTCTGTGTAGGTTATCTGCAAGTGCTCTGGTTTCCTCCCACAGTCCAAAGATCTGCAGTTTAGGGTGGATTGGCCATGCTGAAGTGTGCAGATTAGAGTGGGTTAGCCATGAGGAACTGTAGGGCTGTAGGGTCAGTGGATGGGTCTGGATGGGATGCTATTTGGAATGTCAGTGTGAATTCGATGGGCCGAATGGCCTGTCAGAATTATGAGTCTACTGCTTTCGCCACGTATATATTGAGAAATGATTGACACAAGTCTGCTGTGGGAGGAGTGGGTTCCAGTTCGTGAGATATCAACACCGGTCCTGTGGAAGGTGGGATTTGGGCAGTCTCTCCACCCCACCCTCTGCCCCCCTGTCCAATCTCTCCCCACCCACTGTCCCCGTCCTTTCTCTCACAAACCCCACCCTCTGCCCTGCATTCTCTTCCTCCCCACCTCTGCCCACCAGTCTTTCTCTTTCCCTCACCATCGGTCCCCACAATCTTCTCCATTCCCATCACCCTCTGTTCCCTCCAGTGTTCTCATCCTCCCACCCTCTGTCCCCCTATCAATTATCTCTCTCACCCCCTGACACTCTGCCCCTCCGTCCATTCTCTCTCCTTCTCTTCCACCCACTCCCTGTCCTTGCGGATGCCTCAAACCCTCTTCGATCGCTGTATCAAACCCTTCTAGGAAGAGAGAAAGAGAATGGATGTTGATGACTCTACCTGGTAGACACGGCTGCATGAGAAATGACTGATCTTTAAAATTGAGAATAGCTAAAATGATATATTCAGAAATATCATGAAAGCATGTTCAACTTTATAGAAAAGCTGCAGACATCTTTCTGAAACTTGCATTCAAATATGTCCAGTTAGTCCACAGTTGAGGACAGGGTGTAATTTGTGAATTGATTCTGACTATGCAGAAATAGAACCATAGAGTTGTACAAACCCGTCGGTCCATGCTGACCAGGTATCCTAAATTAATCTTGGCCCATGTACCCATCCAAATGTCTTTTAAATTTTGTAATTGTACCAGCCTCCACCACTTCTTCTGGCAGCTAATTCAATACATGCACCACCCTTTGCGTGAAAAATTTGCCCCTCAGGTCCTTTTTATATCTTTCCCCTCTCACCCAAAATGAATGCCCTCTAGTTCTGGACTCTCCCACACCAGCGAAAATACCTTGTTTATTTAACCTATCAAAGCCCCTCATGATTTTATAAATCTCTATAAGGTTTTATAAACCCTCAGCATCCAACGCTGTATGAAAAACAGCCCCAGCCTATTCAGCCTCTCCCTGCAGCTGAACCCCTCCAACCTTTGCAACATATTTGTAAATCGTTTTTGAACCCTTCTAAGTTTCACAACATCATTGCTACTCATGATTAATAGGCTGTGAACAATCTATCTTATTCAGGGCATAAGATGGGGCATTTGTTGAGGGGAATTAACTTTCAAACTGTTTTTTTCTGACCCTGAGGTCCCTTTAAATCTTTTCCCTCTCAACCGAAATCTATGCCCTCTAGTTTGGGACTCCCCTACCCTGGGGAAAAGACATTCAAAAGTTGAGGAGTCACACAAAATGCAAACGCAATAAAATGTCGAGCTACAGGTTTAAAAAAATGTGGCTTCAGCTTTTTTTTTAAACTCCTGTTGACATTTGACATTCGGGTACAAAATCTGGTCAACAACACCAGCATCGCCACAGACCACACTGCGCATACTCCTCGGTGTCAGTAAGTACTGCGCATGTTCAGCGGCGTTAACAAGAACTGCGCATGCCCCACGCTGTCCGCAATTACGGACCGCGACCTTCTTTTGATGGACCAATGGGGAGCTTGGGATGACCGGAAGGAGCCTGGTCCTTTGTCAATCAGAGGCTTGCTATTGTCTGAATACGGAAGTTTGACCATGAGCTTCTGAAGCTGCTACTGCTGTTGTTCCTCTCTGAATGAAGATTGAGCTTCACCCCAGACTGCAACTTCTTTCCTCTGTCCAACATCTGTGAGTACGGCACTTTCTTTTCTCACCCCCTTTTCCATTTGTTTTCATTCTGGGGTTCAATTTTTGTTTTGCAGTAATTGAAAGGGAGGGGAGAGAGTCTGGAAAAGTTGGTCCAAGATTGTGTCTCAGTTAGCAAACACATGGCAAATGTAGTAGCACAATGTGAAGTTATCGCATTTGCTGTTTTTAAAAAAAAGCAGAAAGGAGACGCATTCCTTAAATAGTGATATATTGGGATGTGAAGAAAGTGAGGACTGCATATGCTGGAGATCAGAGTCGAAAAGTGTAGGGCTGGAAAAGCATAGCAGGTTCAGGCAGCATCTGAGAAGCAGGAGATTCGACATTTCAGGCACGAGGCCTTCATCAGGAATGATGTGTTGATGTACAAACAGGCCTCAGCGTCCTTCTATATCAGCAAGCAATGAGCAAGGCAAGTGGTACATTAGCAAGAGGAATTGAGTTCAGAGGTGGCGATGTCTTCCTGCAGTTGGGGGTGGGGTTCATTGAATATATTCAAGGCTGAGTTCATTTGAATTTTCGACAACAAGGAAGTGGATGGTTATGGGGGGAGGCAAGAAAATGGGTTTAAGACCAGTATAGAACAGTTAGACAGTCAGACAGTGCAGAAACAGACTGTTCTGTCCAACTAGTCCATGCTGACTATGTTCTCAAACTAAACTAGTTGCACCTGCCCGTGTTTGGCCCATATCCCTCTGAACCATTCCTATTCATGTGCTGATCCAAATGCTTTTTAACCCTTTTAACTGGACTACATCCACCACTTGAACTGAATTGAATTTATTTATTGTCACATGTACTGAGGCACAGTGAAAAGCGTTGTCTTGCGATCACATAGTTAAGTCGCATAGTAAATAATAGGTAAACAGTGGCAAAAACAAAACAAAGGTTCAGACAAATCCTGAGAGTTTGAGAGTCCATTCAGTGTTCTAACAATAGTAGGGTAGAAACTGTTACAAAACTGGCTGGTGCGTTTGTTCAGGCTTCTGTACTTTCTCCTCGATGGTAGAGGTTGTAGACAAACATTGCCAGAGTGGGATGGATCTTTAAGAATGCTGGTGGCTTCCCTTGACAGCAGGTCTGGTAGATGGATTCTATAGATGGGAGGTTGGCCTTTGTGATTGTCTGGGCTGAGTTCTCTGTAACCGTCTCCAATCTTGAATGGTACAGTTGCCATACCAGGTAGTGATACATCCAAGACAGCTTGTTGTGGATGACCATTCCCAGGAGCTTGACACTCTTCTCTCATTCCACCTCAGTGCTGTTAATGTGTATGGGTGCATGAGTAACATCCGACCAAAAGTCAATAACGAGTTACTTAGTTTTGCTAGCATTGAGATCTAGTTTGTTTTCAGTGCATCATTTTTCCAGGTCTTCCACCTCCCGTCTGCAGTCTGTTTTGTTGCCATCTGAGATTTGACTGACTATAGTGGTGACAGTGAACTGGTAAATGGCATTAGTCTTGTATTTGGTGACGCAGTCATGGGTATACAGTGAGTACAGTAGGGGGCTGAGTATGCACCCCTGGAGGGCTCCAGTGTTGAGTGTTAGTGAGGATCAAATATTGTCCCCAGTCTTCACTGATTGTGGCCTGTGGGTCAGGAAACTGAGGATCCAGTTGCAGAGAGTGGGGCTTAGTCCGAGATCACTAAGTTTAGTAATCAGTCTTGAGGGGATAACAGTGTTGAAGGCTGAACTGTAGTCAAGTTGGATTCTTACGTACCTGTTCTTGGTGTCAAGATGTTCCAGGGAGGAGGGAAGGGCAAATGATATGGCATCTGACGTGGATCCCAATTTGCCGATGGGCAAATTGGAGTGGGGCAAGAGTAGTGGGAAGGCTGGAGTTGATTAATGCCATGACCAGCTTTTCAAAGCAATTCATGACCACCGAAGTTAGGGCAACTGGGCGGTAGTCATTGAGACATGCTACATGAGTCTTCTGAGGCACAGGGATGATGTTGGCCCTCTTGAAACAGGCAGGGACAGTGGCCTGCTGCAGGGAGAGGTTGAAGGTGTACGGGAAGACCTCTGCCAGTTGGTCTGCACATGCTCTGAGTGCATGGCCTGGTCCTACGTCTGATCCCATCGCTTTCCTTGATTCACACGAAGGAAAACTGATCTGACCTCTGGAATTTCTCTGGACATTCATTCCACACACAAACTACTCTCTTAAAAAAGGGTGCTTCTGATGTCTTTTTAAAATCTTTCTCCTCTCGCCTTAAAAATGTGCTCCCTAATCTTGAAGCTCACATCTGAGCGAAAGGACATCTCTATCCTTCGTGATTTTATAATCCTCTGTGAGGTCACCTCTATGTTCCAGTGAAAAAAAATCCCAGTTTATCGACCTAGATGTAGGTAGATTAATATCCAGTCATGATCTGTTGAATGCTGGTGCAGGCTTGAAAGACTAAATGGCCTACTCCTGCTCCCAAGTTTCTCTCACTGTGTCCAGAACAGCAAGAGCCTATAAGACACAGGAGCAGAAATTAGGCCAATCAGTCCACTGGGTCTGCTCCACCATTCAATCATGGCTGATAAATTTCTCAACCCCATTCTCCAGCTTTCTCCCCTTGATACTCAAGAACCTATCATCTGTTTCAGTCTTAAATATACTCAGTGACTTGGCTACAGCAGGTTTCTGTGGCAGTAAATTTCATAGATTCGCCACTGTCTGGCTGAAGAAGTTTCTCCTTATCTTCGTTCGAAAAGATCTTCCGTTTACTCGAAGGCTGTGCCCTCAAGTCTCCATCTCTCCTACCAGTGGAAACATCTCCCCCAACATGCACTCTGTCCAAGCCATTCAGCATTCTTATGTTTCGATTAAATCCCCCCTGAGTGTAGGCCTGTTAATCAGCATGAACCAGACTTTTCAGGATGAGGCAGAGCAGGGATTTGGTTCAGTAAAATGAGAATAAAAGGAGTGTGTGTGGGATGGAGATTTTCAGCTTTTAGGGAATAAGAGAGGAAAGAGAGTTTGCTATAAATTATAATCGATTGGATGGGATAATGGACCGAGGATTGGCAGGTGGAGTTTAATTTAGACAAACGTGAGGTGTTGCATTTTAGGAAAGCAATCCAGGACTTAACCAGTTAATGGGGAATGTTGCTAGTGAGGGTGAGAATAGGTGGACAGGGCAGATGAATGCGTGGCTGAGGAACTGGTGCATGGGAGAAAGAATCCAAAAATGTGACTATTGGAATCTCTTCTGGGGTAGAAAAGATCTGTACAAGAAGGATGGATCGCACCCGAATTGGAAGGGGACTAATATATTGCTGGGAGATTTGCGAGAGCTGCTCAGGAGGATTTAAACTAGTAAGGTAGGGGTGGGTGGGGGGCAGGGATTGCTGGGACCCAGAGAAATAGTGAGGAAAGAGATCAGTCTGTGACTGGTCCAGTTGGGAAAGGGACTGAGTTAAACAATCAGAGCAGGAAGTAACAAAGCAGAGAACAAGGTAGGACTGGTAAATTAAACTGCATTTATTTCAATTGCAAGAGGCCAAACAGGGAAGGCAGATGATGGTTAGGAACTTGGGACTGAGATATCATGGCAGTTACAAAACATGGCTCAAGGATGGACAGCACTGGCAGCTTAATGTTCTAGAACACACATGGTATTGGAAGGATAGAAAGGGGGGCAGGAGAGGAGGGAGAGTGGCTTTTTTGATAAAGGATATATTACTGTGCTTAGGGAGGATATTCCTGGGAATACATGCAGGAAGCTTATTTGGGTGGAACTGAGAAATAAGAAAAGGGATGATCACCTTATTGGGATTTTATTACAGACTCCCTAATAGTCAGAGGGAAATTGAGAAAAAAATTGTAAGGAGATTTCAGTTATCTGTAATAATAATAGGGTGGTTATGGTCAGGGATTTTAACTTTCCCAACATAGACTGGGACTGCCATAGTGTTTAAAGGCAGTACAAAGGCAGTTGGAGTATACTTAAGAGTAAACTCAGGAGGGCAAAAAGGGAACATGAGATAGCTTTGACAAGTCGAGTTAGGGAGGAATTTAAATGTGTACAAGAAAATTTTCTGATTCAGTAAGTGGATGTTCTGACTAGTGAAGGTGCAAACCGTGACCTACTCCTGGGAAATAAGGCAGGGCAGGTGACTGAGCTATCAGTGGAGGAGCACTTTGGGGACAGTGACCATAATTCTATGAGCTATAAAAGAGTGATGATAAAGTATAGACCAGATCTAAATTGGAGGATGGCTAACTTGGTATTAGGCAAGATCTTCCAAAAGCTAACTGGGAGCAGATGTTCGCAGGTAAAGGGATGGCTAGAAAATGGGAAGACTTCAAAAATAAGAAACTGAGAGTCCAGAGACAGTATATTCCTGTTAGGGTGAAAGGGGAAAAACTAGGTAAAAACAAGGACTGCTGAAACCAGATTCTAGATTAGATGAAGGGCTTTTGCCCAAAACATCGATTTTCCTGCTCCTCGGATGCTGCCTGAACTGCTGTTTTTCCAGCACCACTCTCATCTAGAACCTAGGGTGAAAGGGGAGGCTGGTAGGTGTAGTGAATGCTGAATGACTGGAGGAATTGAGCTTTTGGTTCAGAAAAAGAAGGAAGCATATGACAAGTAAAGACAGGAGAGATCGAGTGAATCCTGACAGTATAAAGGCAGTTGGAGTATACTTAAGAGTAAACTCAGGAGGGCAAAAAGAGAACATGAGATAGCTTCGACAAGTAGAGTTAAGGAAAATCCAAAGGGTTTTTATAAATACATTAAGGAGAAAAGGGTAACTAGGGAGAGAACAGGGCCCCTCAAAGATCAGCAAGACAGCCTATATGTAGAGCTGCAGGAGTTGGGGGAGATAATAAACAAGTATTTTACATCAGTGTTTACTGTAGGGAAGGACATGGAAGAAATAGAATGTGTGGAAACAGATGATGATATCTTGAAAAATGTAAAAATGTACATCCTACAAAGGAGGTGGTGCTGGATGTCTTGAAATGCATGCAAGTGGATAAATCCCCAGAACCTGATCAGTTATACCCTAGAACTCTGTGGGAAGTTAGAGAAGTGATTGCTGGGTCCCTTGCTGAGGTATTTGTACCATCGATAGTCACAAGTGAGGTGATGAAAGACTGGAGGTTGTCTAATGTGGTACCAATATTTAAGAAAGATTGCAAGGAAAAGCCAGAGAACTATCAACCAGTGAGCCTGACATTGCCGGAGGGCAAGTGGTTGGAGGTAATCCTGAGGGACAGGATTTACATGTATTTGGAAAGGCAAGGATTGATTAGGGATAGTCAGCATGGCTTTGTGCGTGAGAAATCATGTCTCACGAACTTGATTGAATTTTTTGAAGAAGCAACAAGGGATTGACGAGGGCAGAGCAGTCAACATGATCTCCATGAACTTCAGAAAGGCATTCAACAAGGTTCCTCATGAGAGACTGGTTAGCAAGGTTAGATCTCGAGAAATACAGGGAGAACTAGCCATTTGGATACAGATCTGGCTTGAAGGTAGAAGACAGAGGGTGGTGGTGAAGGGTTGATTTTTAGACTGGAGGCCTGTGACCAGTGTTGTGCCACAAGGATTGGTGCTGGTTCAACTACTTTTCATCATTCATATGAATGATTTGGATGTGAGCATAAGAGGTATAGTTAGTAAGTTTGTAGATGACACCAAAATTGGAGGTGTAGTGGACAGCAAATAAGGTTACCTCAGATGACAATGGGATCTTGATCCGATGGGCCAATGGGCTAAGGAATGGCAGATGGAGTTTAATTTAGATAAATGTGAGGTACTACATTTGGAAAAGCAAATCAGGTAAGGTCCGAGGGAGTGTTGCTGATCAAAGAAACCTTGGAATGCAGGTTCATAGCTTCTTGACAGTAGAGTCGCAGGTAGATAGAACAGTGAGGAAGCTTTTGTGGGGGGGGGGGTGTGACCTTCCACATGTTTATTCTATCCATAATCCTCATGATTTTATAAACAGACGAGATCTTTTCCCTGGGTTGTGGAGTCCAGAACTAGAGGGCATAGGTTTAGAGTGAGAGGGGAAAGATTTTAAAAGGGACCTCAGGGACAAGTGTTTCATGCAGAGGGTGGTGCATGTATGGAACGAGTGTCAGAGTAAGTGATGGAGGATGGTACAATTACGGCATTTAAAAGGCATCTGGATGGGTATATGAATAGGAAGGGTTTAGAGCGATAGTGGCCAAGTCCTGGCAAATGGGACGAGATTAGGTTAGGATAACTGGTCGACATGGACGAGTTGGACTAAAGGGTCTGTTTCTGTGCTGTACACCTCTATGACTTTACTTCAGGACTCTGAAATTGTTCATGAAAACCACTTCAGTAATCTGCCCAGTTTTAAGACTACAATATACAGGAGCAGAATGAGGCCATTTGGCCCATTGAGTATGCTCCACCAGTCGATCATGGCCGATATGTTTCTCAACCCCATTCTGTTGCCTTCTCCTCGTAACCCTTGATCCCCTTACTTATCAAAGACCTATCTATCCCTGTCTTAAATGCCCTCAATGACTTGGCCTCCACAGCGCTCTGCAGCAATGAGATCCACAGATTCACCATCCTCTGGCTGCAGAAATTCCTCCTCATCCCAGTTCTGAAGGGCATTCCTTCACCCTGAGCCTGTGTCCTCTGGTCCTCGTTTCTCCTACTGGTGGAAACATCTTCCCCACATCCACTGTATCCAGTCAGAGTCACGCAGCACGGAAACAGATCCTTCGGTCCAACCAGTCCATGTTGACCATAATCCCAAACTAAACTAATCCCACCTACATGTGCTTGGCCCAATATCCCTCTGAACATTTCTTATTCATGGACTTATCCAAATGGCATTTAAATGTTGTGACTGTAGGCGCATCTACCACTTCCTCTGGAAATTCATTCCACACGTGAAGCACTCTGTGTAAAAATGTTGCCCCTTATTTTGTTTTTAAATCTTTCTGTTCTCACTTTAAAAATATGTCCGCTAGTCTTGAAATCCCTCATTCCAGGGAAATGACTCCTGACATTCACCTTCTCTGTATCCAGCAAGATTTTATAAATCTCAAAGAAGACCTGAAATGTTAGCTTGCTCTCTCTATGTGGACGCTGCCTGACCAGCTGTGATCTACAGCATTTGTTGTTTTCAGGACGGATTCCAGCATCTGTCGCAATGCGCTCCTAAATGTTGGCTACCTCTTTCCAGATCCTTTGAGACTCAACCTTACTCAACAATCCACTGTGCGGTACCGTCAATAAAGTTCCACATTGCATCTCTTTCAGCACACACGGGCAGCACGTGGCTCAGTGGTTAGCACTGCTGCCTCACAGCACCAGGGACAAGGATTTGACTCCAGCTTCAGGTGACTGTCTGTCTGTGTGGAGTTTGCACATTGTCCCCCCCTCTCCCCCGCGTAGCTGTGTGGGTTTCATTTAGATGCTCCGGTTTCCTCCCACAGTCCAAAGATGTACAGGTTAGGATGAATTGGCCATGCTCAATTGCCCCATAGTGTTCAGGGATGTGTGGGTTAGGTATATTAGTCGGAAGTAAATGGAGAGTTGTTGGGCCAAATGGCCTCATTCCGCACTGTAGGGATTTGATGTGGCAAACCCCCAGCTGTTTGCATTTCCTGTAGGGGAAGTGGGGACGGGCCGAAATTCAGTGTGTGTGAAGCGAAAATTAAACGTAGTGCTTTGCTTGAGCTCAAGCTGAGTGACTTGGTGGCGGACTGGAAAAGGAAGGTACAGTGTCTGTGGTTAGTGATGCTGCCTCACGGCACCAGAGAGCCAGATACAATTCCAGCCTTAGAGCCGTTGTCTGTGTGAATATTGCACATTCTCCGTCTGGTGTTTGCGGCGGATTTCTTCCAGTGCACCTGTTTCTTCCCACTATCCAAAGATGTGCAGGTTTGGGTGAATTAGCCATGTTAAATTGTCCATAGTGTCCAGGATGTGTAGGTTAGATGCATTAATCAGGTGTAAATGTAGAGCAATCAGTGTAGGGTAATGGTGCTTTCAATTTCATGGAATTACAAAAGAAAAGAATGTTCCGCATAAAGTCGAATTGCTTGTTCTGAATTTCTACCCTGACTGACAGTGATGACTTTCATAATCTGTTTTTTCCAGTGCATTTGAAGATTTGAAGACTGAAGTTTCAAATTCAGTAGTTGAAGGGCTTATGCCCGAAACAGCAACTCTCCTGCTCCTTGGATGCTGCCTGACCTGCTGTGTATTTCCAGCACCACACATTTTGACTGACTCTCCAGCGTCTGCAGTCCTCATTTTCATGTCAATGACAGACAGTCAATCAATCCATTGGGACTGTAACGATTTTTGACTATGATTCTGTGAGAAGGAGCAAAATTCTTTGGTTTCTGTTTCAGTACGCTTTCAGCATCAGTGGAGCTGGATGAGAGACGCTACTGTAGCAGCGCATTGAATGTGCAGCCTGTCACAATTATACAGCCTGGAAAGAGGAATTCACGGCAGGGAGGGTTTGTACATGCGTTTGTGTGCAGCTGAAGCTTTGGCCATGGAGAAACCAGAGGAATCTCGCCCCATGGAGAAACCGTGGAAGTGTGGTGATTGCGGGAAAGGCTTCAGTGTCCCATCTGCCCTGGAAATTCATCAGCGCAGTCACACCAGGGAGAGGCTGTTCTCCTGCCCAGAGTGTGGGAAGGGATTTATCCGCTCTTGCCACCTGCTGGACCACCGCCGAGTCCACACTGGAGAGAGACCATTCACCTGCCCCGAGTGCGGGAACAGCTTCACCCACTCCTCCCACTTGCTGACGCACCAGCGTGTCCACACCGGGGAGAGGCCCTTCCCCTGCTCCGAATGTGGGAAGGCCTTCAGCGATTCCTCTGCCCTGCTGAGGCACCAGTGGGTCCACACAGGCAAGAAGCCGTTCCCCTGCCCTGAATGTGGGAAGGGCTTCAGCAGTTCCTCCTCCCTGCTGACACACCAGCGGGTCCACACTGGGGAGAGGCCATTTGCCTGCCCTGAGTGTGGGAAGAATTTTCCCCAGCCCTCCCAACTGCTGACCCACCGGCGGGTCCATACTGGGAAGAAGCCATTCTCCTGCTCAGTGTGCAGGAAGGGCTTTGCGGTCTCCTCCAACCTCGTGGCCCACCGGCGGGTCCACACGGGGGAAAGGCCCTTCAGCTGTCGCGAGTGCGGGAAGGCTTTCAGCAATTCCTCCCACCTGCTGAGGCATCAGCGGGTCCACACTGGGGAGAAGCCGTTCTCCTGCCCAGAGTGCGAGAAACGCTTTAACCGGTCCTCCCACCTACTGACCCACCAGCGGGTCCACATGGGAGAGTGGCCGTTCTACTGTCCTGAGTGCAGGAAGGGCTTCAGCAATTCTTCTGCTCTGCTGACCCACCAGCGGGTCCATAGAGGGGAGAGGCCATTCAGCTGCCCTGAGTATGGCAAGAGGTTCACATTTTCCAGCAACCTGCGAAGACACCAGCGGGGGCACCAGTGCTCCCAACAATCGGATACTGCCAGTGACGCTACTGTGGATTAAACCTTGTGCCCCACTCTGACAATGGGTGCAGTGGGAAAGTTGGTGGGCTTTTAAAAATTTCTGGACTGCACACTGCCTTGCACCCCCAAGTGCAACTCTAAAGTGGCTCGGGGCGACATGGTGGCTCAGTGGTTAGCACAGCTGCCTCATAGAGCCATGGATTCGGTTTGAATCTACTGTTTGATTCTCCCGTGTCTGCATGGGTTTCCTCCGGGTGTTCCGGTTTTGCTCCCACAATACAAAGATGTACAAGTTAGGGTGAGTTAGCCTAGCTAAATTGTCCATAGTGTTCAGGGAATGTGTAAGTGTGGTGCAGTAGTCAGGGGTAAATGTAGACTGGTCAAAAGTGTGGTGCTGGAAAAGCATAGCAGGTCAGGCAGCATCTGAGGCGCAGGAGAATCGACGTTTTGGGCATAAGTCCTTCATCAGGATTCTCCTGGTCTTCGGATGCTGCCTGATCTGCTGTACTTTTCCAGCACCACATTCTTGACTCTGATCTCCAGCATCTGCAGTCCTCACTTTCTCCAAGTAAATGTAAAGTTAATAGGGTTAAGAGAATAGGTCTGGGTGGGTAACTGTACGGAGGGTTGGTGTTGCCTTGTTGGTCCAAAATGCCTGTTTACATTCTGTGGGGATTCTGTGATTCCATAAACTTTGCTTCCAGTGGGCGACATTACTCGGAGTCTGGGACTGCACGTTCCTAAGAATCCACAGAAACCTAAGACCACAAGACCACTGGAGCAGACATGAGGCCAATCAGCCCATTGAGTCTGCTCCACCGTTTGTTAGAAACAAAAAATAATTGCGGTTGCTGGAATCCAAAGTAGGCAAGCAGGAGGCTGGGAGAACGCAGCAAGCCAGGTAGCATTAGGAGGTGAAGTTAGCATTTCGGGTATTAACCCTCCTTCAGGACTGAAGAAGGATTCTTCCCAAAACATTGACTTCGGTATCAGAAACAATTTACCAGGATGTTGCCGGGGGTTGGAGGGTTTGAGCTGCAGGGAGAGGCTATTTGACTGGGTGAGAGATTTAAAAGGGACGTAAGGGGCAATGTTTTCACGCAGAGGGTAGTGCATGTATGGAATGAGTTTCCAGAGAAAGTGGAGGCTGGTACAATTATACCACTGAGAAGGCATCTGGTTTCGGACATGAACAGGAAGGGTTCAGAAAGATAATGGGCCAAATACTGACAAATGGAACCAAATTAATTTAGGATGTCTTGTCAGCGTCGATGAGTTGGACCGAAGGGTCTGTTTCCGTGCTGTACATCTCTATGTCTACCGGTCCTGATGTAAGTTTTAAAATTGAGTCCAAGTAACTTTGAATAGTTCAGTCTTGTTGAACTCACCTCTTGAAAGGTTTCAAGTGAATCCTCCAAGTGATACTGTTTAAAAATGCCGAGTTGGACAAAATATCCCATTAAGTTCGACACAAACCCACAGCTGAAGATATCAGAAATCACACAACACCAGCTTAGAGACCAACAGGTTTATTTGAAATTACAAGCTTTAGGAGCATTGCTCCTTCTTCAATGCTGCTGCTTCATCACTTCACCGACAAAGGAGCAGTGCTCTGAAATCTTGAGTTCAAATAAACCTGTTGGACTCTAACCTGGTGCCATTTGACTTCTGACCTTGTCCAGCCCAATCCAACACCAGCACTTCCACAGCAGAGTTGACTAATGAGATCGGATTTTATTCTGTGAGATTAAGTGAGATGCTCATCTGAAAACTCAAAACTGTTGGAGAGACAAAGAGACACGAGTCAGTGCTACAGCACGGAGACAGGCCCATCGGCCCAAACTGGTCCATGCCGACCAAAATGTCCATCAACAGTAACCCCATTTCCCTGCACTTGGCCACTATCCTTCTAAGCCTTTCCTCTCCATGTGTTTGACCAAATGTCTTTTAAATGTTGTTAATGTACCTACCTCAACCACTTCCACTGGCAGCTCATTCCATACACAAGCCACACTCTAAATTTTTTGCCCCACATAGTTTTTCAATCACTCCCCTCTGACCAGGTTTGTATGCTCTGTTTGGAGATGTAGGAGTAAAACTTCACAATAAAAGATTAATACAGCCTTTATTCATGACTCATGATTAAACACACTTTCTCTATTTACAGCTGTAATTGAGAGGCTTCTCTGAATTAGTCGACATGTTTGTAACAAGTTGTGAAACATGAAAGGGTTCTGAAAAGATTTACAAAGATACTGCCAGGGTTGGAGGGTTTGAGCTGTTGCAAGAGGCTGAAATAGCCCCAGTCTATTTTCCCTGGAGGGTCAGAGGCTGGGGGGTGACCTGACAGAATGTTTCGCTGTAGAAGTGTTTCAGAAAAAAAAATCTCAAACCTTTTTCCGATTGTTGCCTTTGCCAACATCTGTTGGCCATTAGTGAAGTCCCTTAGCCCAGTCGAATCGGACCCTCTGCCTTTTACAACCCCTCTTGGGGAAAAAAAATCAAGATGACATAATCTTCTTAAAGGAGTAACATCATCACAACAGAGAGCACACAAACAGAAACATTTCTATCACAAGGTTGTACAGTTAACAGGCCAAGATAATGACTTTTCAATTTAGCCAATCAATTTAAATCTGGTCCTTTGGCTACCAATATCTATTAAATTTAAATCTGATGGTTTTGACAACAGAGGACCAATCCTATTGTAAAAACTCAATATGGCATCAAGGGTATAAAAGAAGGGGACAGTTGGACAGAACCCAGAGCTAACTCCCCATTGCTAGAGCTAAGAGTCCTCAGCACTAGAGAGAGACATCAGCTCTGACAGTCAGCTGTGAATGAGACAGCATAATTTACAAAAAAACCAGAAGAGCAGGAATTGCAGGAGGCATTCCTGACAAAAGATTCAATAGAAGGATGCTTAGAATATTCTGGAAGATGTAATCTGAGAGACTAAATTCTATTTCTTGTTGTTTTAGTGGGTCTTGTATTTACTGGAACAGCATATGACAAAAATCCTGTTTCATGCCAGAATCGTCAGTAGTTCGAAGGGATTTATTAGGTTTGTTAATAGTTTAGTTCAGTTGTTCACCATTCAAGTTGGATATGTAAATTGCTTTTTGTTGATTTTTAAAGTGTCAGGGATTTATTTTTGTTTTTAAGACTAGAGCAGATGACACTACTTTTCACACTAATTTTCTGATTATAGGGCAATGCGCTCCTCTTTTGGTGTTTCGGTTTGAGATCTCCGAGGGGAGGGGATTCAGCATTCGCTTTATAACAGTATTGACATGCCGTCCTGCTGAATGCAAAGGAGTCATTATTAATCCTAGCCTCTCACTCTGATTGTGGGTGAATCGCTTTAATTTGAATACTGACTCAGAAACTGCACAGACAACCAACTGTTGAATCATAATTTACACTTTATTGTAGGTAGGAACCAAAATATAAAACCCCTCAAGTAAGCAAGTTCACCCTCACCCCCTTGGCTATCACCCAAATGATGGCGGAATTTAACATTGTTTCTACCAACAGTGCCCATCTCTGGAAGTTTACAGGGGTTTGATGCAGGGTTGTTCTTCCAAGCACTGCAGGTGAAACATTCTGGAGTTGAATTCTGGTGGAGTTCCGTTACTTTCAGATTTGTGCTGTAACGTTTCTTTAGATTCTAACACCATCTCCCCACACTTCTGGAGACCTCAGGTCTGTAGCTTACCTTCTTATCCTTGAGGGTTTTCCACCTGTTTGAAACAGCCTGTCCTGCAATTAACCCCTTTACGCCAAGGTAAAAACAATGACTGCAGATGCTGGAAACCAGAGTCGAGATTAGAGTGATGCTGGAAAAGCACAGCAGTTCAGACAGCATTCAAGGAGCAGGAAAAATTGACATTTCGAGCAAAAGCCCTTCATCAGGAATACAGGATTCCTGATGAAGGGCTTTTGCCCGAAATGTTGATTTTCCTGCTCCTTGTATGCCCTCTACACCAAGGCCTTCCTTCTACAAGCAGAATTAATTGTCCTTTTGTCACACAGTTATTAAACACCATTATCTCATCTGTCCAAAGAAACAGCTCATTGTTTTGCCTCCTTCTTCCCAGCGATAGTTAATGTATGTTATTTGTTAACTCCCTTGTAGCAGTTTCTCATTGGCCCTTTCGTTTCTTGGTCCAAAAAGCGTTATTGCTGACTCATGAAGTTATCAAAGTTCTGGAGTTTACAGGACCACACCACATTCCTGTCTGCCTCTTCCAGGAATAACGACTGCTCCTGAGATACTCGCAGTTCCTGACATCCCTTGGTATCCCCAAATACAATCCACATGTCAGGAAATCACTAGTGCTGCCCTGACACCAGACAGTCACTGTTGGAACAGAAGGATTATGGGAAGAAAATACAGAAATCTGAAGTGCAAAGAGACTTGGGAGTTCAAGTCCAGGATTTTCTCCAAGTAAACTTGCAGGTTGAGTCAGTAGTTAGGAAGGCAAATGCAATAATGGCATTTATTTTGACAGGACTTGAATACAAAAGCAGGGATGTACTTCTGAGACTCTATAAGGCTCTAGTCAGGCCACATTTGCAGCATTGTGAGCAGTTTTGAGCCTCCTATTAGCAAGGATGTATTGGCCCAGGAGGGTGTTGAGAGGAGGTTCACGAGAATGGTCCCAGGAATGAAACGTTTAACATATGAGGAACTTTTGAGGACTCTGGGACTATATGGAGTTTAGAAGGATGAGGGGGGTTACAATTGAAACCTACAGGATATTGAATGGCCTGGACAGAGTGGATGTTGGGAAGATGTTTCCATTGTTAGGACAAAGTAGGACCCGAGAGTACAGCCTTAAGAAGAAAAGGAAGACCCTTTAGTTGGGAGATAAGGAAAGCCTTCTTCAGCCAGAGAGTGGTGTATCTATGGAATTCACAGCCACAGAAGGCTGTGGAGGCCAGGTCATTGAGCAGATTTAAGATGGAGACAGAAATGTTCTTGAGTATCAAGGGGATCAAGGGTTCCGGGACGAATGGGCTTGAGAATGTTAACAGCCACGATTGAATGGTGGAGTTGACTCAATGGGATGAATGGCCTAATTTCAGCTCCTATGGTCTTATCATATGCTGATGTGTGGAGAGGTGATGAGTGGGCAAAGAGATGAAGAGGGAGTAGAATTAAGGGGAAGCTGGATACAGCCACAAGGGAGAAAGAAATACAAGAACTGTACAATAAATGACAGAACTCTTAGGAGCATTGGCATGCAGAGGGATCTGGAAGTGGAAACAGAGGTGGGTATGGTGGTCAAGAAGGCACATAGGCCACTTGCCTTTCCTGGGTGTGAGAGTTGGCAAGTTACATTACAGCTATTTATTTCAACCACATTCGGAATATTGTATGCAGTTCTGGTCACCACGCTATCAGAAGGACGTGGATGCTCTGGGAAAGGGTGCTTTAGTCAAGGGCTAATGTTGCGTAATAGGAGTAGGTGAATAAGTCTGTGTCAGTTACTCTTCAGAGGGTCAGTGTGCACATGTTGCGCTGAATGGTCTTTTCCACACTCGGGATTCTATGTTACTCAGAGGTTTTTTTATTCCCCAGAGTGAAAAGATCAACAACAAAAGGGCACAGGTTCAAGGCAAGAGGAGGGCAGTCTACAGGAGAAGTGGAGGGGAAGGTTTTTCACACAGAGGGGTGATGGGTGGTGGAAGGAGGCATCTTAGCAACGTTTAAGGTGTATCTTGATAGACACATGAATGCGAGATGAACAGAAGGATAGAAACCGCACATGGGCAATAAATAGCAGGTCCAAGTGAGAATTAAGAATTGGCACAGGCTTGACAGGGGTGCCTAAACCAAATAAGAATGGCTTGTTGTCCTGATGTAGGTTTTCCCCACTGTCCAAAAGTGGAGCGTTCCTATGAAACCTTTCATAAGGCAAAATAGCGTAAAGCGAAGAAGCAATGAACACTAATTCATTTATATTGTATATACTCAAGTAACAGTCAAATTTTTGACTACTTTTTACGGTTAAATTTAGGGAGTCGACTGTTACTTGGATACTACTTGAGGGGCTGAAATTCATGCCTGTCAAGATTCATACCGTATCATAAGCAGAAGCTCAATTGATGAATAAAGCAAAAAAAGTTTATGGTAATTCTAAAAACTGAGTGGAGCATACAGATAACGGACTGGAAGACCGGAACAGAGCCGAACAACCAACAGACTGCAGAGCTGGAGTGGAACATGACGGCCATCACACTGTCTCACAAACATGGGTCTGTTGTCTATGAAGAACTAGGGTCGACTTTTACATGATCAGACTACTTTTCACAACACTTGCAAGAAAAAGAAATCAAAGACGTCCAATTCGCCATGCATGGAGAACAGGAAATAAAGTAAAGAATTTTTTTTAAAAAAAAGAGATTTCCAGCATTCATACACAACTATACATGTGCACATGTCCATTTAAATACTGGGTAGGTTGATTCTTTGGAAGATGACAATCGCAAAGAAATGAAGCTCTTCAACAAAATGCTGGATTTGGTAGAAAGATTAATTAGTATGCCCACTCCCCTCCCTCCACAGCCGAATCATCACTGGGCAAGATAAAACCCCAGGATCTAAATAACATACCTACAATACACACACACACACAATCCTACCCATTTTACGTGCAATTACCTCAAATCACATTTATAAAACATAACCATAGAGGTTTACACAGGCTCTCGTACACAATATTGCCTGTGACCTTCTACAGCGCTGTGAAGTGCTGCAAATCCCATGATGACAGTATTTCATATCCAATGTGTTAAATCACATTGTATATTTTATAAAAAAAATCTATACATTATACACAATTTAACATCGGAACAGTTCAGTCAGATGGTACAGCCTGCCCTCCTACATGGATTATAGAAGGTGCATGGAGGATTAGATAGTGATTCTAATAGAAATTATGTTTGTTTTAGGAATGGGAGTGATTGTGGCTCCAGGCTAATGGCGATCCGCCTTATCCCCCGGGTTCCCCCTCAGCCCAGCCCGGTACCTGGTAGAGTGAAGCCGCGGGTAGCTCCAGGCTCACGGTCCAGCACAGCACCGAGTGCAACCTCTCCTCCAGCTTGTGCTCCGCCGGACTTTACCCCCCGCCGCCGCTCCTCCACCTCCCGCCGCCGAAGAAGCCGCGGGCGCCGGCTCTCTCTCCTCCACCGCCGACATTTTTAATTTGTTTTCTCGTTCACCCGGTAACCGTCACCTCCCCCTTCCCGGGCCCCGGGAATTATACACAAATAAACAATAAACCCCACCGGGCACTGTCTCCTTTTCTTCACAACTTTTGTTTGAAAGGTTCCGTCTTTAATTTGAAATGTATTTTAAAGGTATTTTCTGAGGTAAACGGTGCCTGTCTGCCCCCCTCCCTCCGTCAGAAACCGCCCGCTGAGTCGATGAGAAAACCGCAGTCTCGCGCCGCCATCTTTGTTTTTCTTCTTTCCGTCTCCTCCTTCAGTGACGCGCGTCATCCACGCCCCGTCCAATCAGAGCGCACCTTACTCCACCTGACCAATGGCGGTGGGCGCCGGTTGTTATTGACAGGTTTTGTGTCTAATTGCCAATTTGGAATAAAAATGGCAGGAGTCACAATTTCTTTTCCCTGTGGTTGCACTTCTCATTCTCCTTACTTTTCTCCTCCCCAGGGGAGGGGAATCCCAAACTAGAGGGCACAGGTTTCGGGTGAGAGGGGAAAAATTTAAAAGGGTCCCATGGATTAGAAAAAAAAGTGTGAAAGTTAGTTCACCTCAAGAAAAGCTCCCTCTTACGACCTGAACAAATTAGATTGTTCACAGCCTATTACTCACTAAACAAGAAGGATGTTGTGAAACTTAAAAGAGTTCAGAAATTATTTATAAGAATGTTGCTAGGGTTGGAGGGTTTGAGCTCCAGGGAGAGGCTGTATTGGCTGGGGCCGTTTTCACTGGAGCACCAGAGGCTGAGGGGTGACCTTATGGAGGCTTATAAGATCACGACAGGCATGGATAGGACAAAAAGATAAGGTTTTTTCCCTGGGGTGGAGGAGTCCAGTACAAGTGGGCATTAGTTTTTGGGTGAGAGGGGAAAGATTTAAAAGGGCCCCAAGGGGCAACTTTTTCACATATAGGTTGGTGTGTGAACTGAATGAGCTGCCAGGAAAAATGGTGGAGGCTGGTACAAATACAACATTTAAAAGGCATCTGGATAAGTATATGAATAGGAAGTTTTAGAGGGATATGGACAAAGTGCTGTCAAACAGGACTAGATTAATTTAGGCTATCTAGTCATCATATACTGAAGGGTTGTTTTTGTGCTGTACAACTCAATGGTTCTATTTCTACAGAGCCAGAACCAATTTCACAAGACTAGGAATAGGCCATTCGCCCCTTACACACTGTCCTCAACTGTGGCCTAACTGAGCATATTTCAATTCGTAGTGCTATGTAATGAGCCAGACTTTATAAAAATATCTTAAAGCAAAGGAACACTTAGGAGGCAGCAATTATAATATGGTCGAGTTCAGTGTGCAGTTTGAAAGAGAGAAGGCAAAATTGGATGTAATGGTGTTACAGTTAAAGAAAGATAATTACAAAGGCAATGAGAGAGGAACGGACAAAAATTTATTGGAAGTAGAGCCTAGTGGGGAAGACAGTAGAGTAACAATGGCAGGAATTTCTGGGTGTAATTGAGGACACAGTACAGAGGTTCATCCCCACCCAAAAAAAAAGATTATCGGGGGGGAGGGCAGTGAAGAAGATAGCCATGGCTGACAAAGGAAGTCAGGAAATGTATCAATGAAAAAAAAGAGAACCTACAAAGTGGCCAAGACCACTGGGAAATCAGATGCCTGGGAAGACTACAAAAACAAACAGAAGATAACAAAGAGAAATAAGGAATGAGAGGATCAAATGTGAAGGTAAGCGGGCCAGTAATGTTAGAAATGATAGTAAAAGTTTTTTTGCAATACATAAGAAACAAACAAGAGGCAAACGTAGAGATTGGACTGCTCCAAATTGATGCAGGAAGATAGTGATGGGCGATAAGGAAATAGCTGAAGAACTTAATAAATACTTTGTATCAGTTTTCACAGTGGAAGACATGAGTAATATCCTAACAATTAAGGAGGTAAGGAACAGAGTTGAGTATGGTCGCCATTACAAAAGAGAAAGTGCTGGAAAAGCTAAAAGGTCTAAAGATTGAGAAATCTCCTGGTTCTGATGGCTACATCCTGGCGTTCTGCGGGAGGTGGCTGAAGAATTCGCAGAGATGTTGGTTGTAATCTTTCAAAAGTCACTGGAGTCAGGGAAAGTCCCAGGCAATTGAAAAATCACTGTCGTAAGTCCTTTGTTCAAGAAAGGATCAAGACAAAAGATGGAAAATTATACGCCGATTAGCCTAACCTCAGTTGTAGGTAAAATTCTAGAATCCATCGTAAAGGATGAGATTTCTAAATTCTTGGAAGTGCATGGTTGGATTACAATAAGTCAGCATGGATTTAGTAAGTGGAGGTCGTGCCTGACAAACCTGTTAGAATTCTTTGAAGAGTTAACAAGTAAGTTAGACTTGGAAAACCCAGTGGATGTCACCTACCTAGATTTCCAAAAGGCCTTTGATAAGGTGCCTCATGGAAGGCTGCTGAGTAAGGTGAGGGCCCATGGTGTTAGAGGTGAGCTACTGGCATGGATTGAGCATTGGCTGCCTGGCAGAAGGCAGAGAGTTGGGATAAAAGGTTCTTTTTCAGAATGGCAGCCGGTGACAAGTGGTGTCCCGCAGGGCTCAGTGTTGGTGCTGCAGCTGTTCACTTTAGATGTTAATGATCTGGATAAAGGGACTGGGGGTATTCCCACGAAGTTCGCTGATGATACAAAGTTAGGCAGACAGTCAGGTAGTTCTGAGGAGGTGGGGAGGCTGCAGAAAGATTTGGACAGTTTAGGAGAGTGGTCCAGGAAATAGCTGATGAAATTCAATGTAAGCAAATGTGAGGTCTTGCACTTTGAAAAAAAGAAACAGGCATGGACTATTTTCTAAACAGTGAGAAAATTCATAAAGCCAAAGTACAAAGGGATCTGGGACTGTTGGTCTAAAGGTTGACTTGCAGATTGAGTCAGTGGTTAAGAAAGCAATGTAATGTTGCCATTTATCTCAAGAGGGTTGGAATATAAAAGCAGCGATGTGCTACTGAGACTTTATAAAGCTCTGGTTCGGCCCCATTTAGAATACGGTGTCCAATTTTGGGCTCCACACCTGAGGAAGGACACAGTGGCACTGGAGCATGTCCAGCGGAGATTCACAAGATGATCGTAGGCCTAACATACAATGAACAGCTGAGGATCCTGGAATTATATTCATTAGAGTTTAGAAGGTCGAGGGGAGATCTATTAGAAACTTACAAGGTAGTGCATGGCTTAGAAAGAGTGGATGCTGGTAAGTTTTTTTCCATTAGGTGGGGAGACTTGCACCCATGGACACAGCCTGATAATTAGAGGGGGTCAATTTAGAATGCAAGTGACGAACATTTCTTCAGACTGAGTGGTGGGCCTGTGGAATTCATTGCCGTGGAGTGCAGTGGAGACCAGGACATTAAATGTCTTCAAGGCAGAGATTGATAAATTCTTGGTATCGCAAGGAATTAACAGCTATGGGGAGAGTGCGGGTAAATCGATTTGAAATGCCCATCAGCCATGATTAAATGGCGGAGTGGACTTATGGCCTTACTTCCACTCCTATGTCTTATGGTCTTAAGGAGAGCTCTTTGCTATTGACTTTACCTCCACTCTCCATGATTTTATAAATCTTAGTAAGGTCACCCCTCAACCCCAACACTCCAATGAAAACAGTCCCAACCTTTCCTTATACCTCAAACCCTCCAGTCCTGGCAAAATCCTGGTAAATCTTTACGGAACCGTCTCTACTAGTATTCTTCCTATCACAGAGCCACCAGAACTGTACTCAGTACCCAGAAAGTGGCCATACCAACATCCTGTACAACCTCAACATGATATCCGAACTCCTACACTCAATGATGTGAGCAGTGAAGGCAATGGTGCTAAATGCCTTCTTTACCATCCATGAGGTGAGGGAAGGAAGAAGAGTGTGCTGGAGCCAAGGTGGAGGAGGAACAGAAGATGCAAATCTGGGTTGGAGCTACAATGAGGAGTATTGCATGTGCTGTACTTGTACTGGTTGCATTTATTTGTGGGACTCAGGAGCATTTTAAAAATAAAAACAGAAAAGATTTCAACCACTGCCCCATCCCAATCTATCCTACTGTCACTCCTCATTCGGGTAATTCAGACACAATAGTGTCCAGAGATGTGCAGGTTAGGTGCATTAGTCAGGGGTAAATGTAGAGCAATAGGGAAATGAGTGTGGGTGGATTATCCTTGGGAGAGTTGATGTGGAGTCTTTGGGCTGAATGGCCTATTCCACACTGTGGGTATTCGTTGATAGGTTGGTAATTTTGCAAACTGTGCAGGGAAGTGCAGGCCAGCCGTCCGTAGCAGGCGCGGTGGGGGTTTCTGCTGCCAGCCTCACCTGCCCACTGTCTTGGCCCAACCCCTTTGTCTCGCTCCATCTCCCAAACCTTCGGCCTGCCTCTGCCTGCCGATCCATTGATGACATCTCAACGCAGACCCTCCCTCTAGCTAACTCTTCATCCTGTGAGAAGAGACGGGGGAAAATCTGTTCACTTGTAGCAACTAGATTGAATCCAGCGGGGGATGGGGGGGGGGGGGGGGGGGGGGGGGGAGGGGGGGAGGGGGGGGGGGGCGGAGGGAAATTTGTTCAGTTGTAGCAACTGGACTGAATCCGGGGGTGGGGGTGGGGGTGGGGGGGGAAGAAGAAGAGATCTGTTCACTTGTCGCAACTGGATTGAATTCAGGAAGGGACCAAACTCTGGTATGTCTCTTAATTACCTGGGTGAGGAGAGACGGAAGAATAGCGTCTGAGGGGTGACCTTGTAGACTTACATAAGATTAATTTATAAGACTAATCCGCAATCTAGTTTTGATCAATATGCCGTATCAGTTGCATGACACTGTGATCTTTTTGCTATAAAATCTGTGCCTGATGATCCTGCTCCGCAGCTACCTGATGAAGGAGCAGCGCTTCAAAAGCTAGTGCTTCCAAATAAACCTGTTGGACTTTAACCTGGTGTTGTGTGATTTTTAACTTTATCCACCCTAGTCCAACACCAGCTCCTCCACATCATTTCTAGTGAACCCAGCCCAGACTTCCTGGTGCTGCCAGTAAACGTTACAATGGCATGATGCAGTGCCTGCGCTCTTGAAAAATTTACCATTTCTAACGATACCAGCTACTCATTCACTGCTCCTTCTGATACACGACATTGGAAACTTAGTGCAGGAGGCTGAAAGAAATGAGCAGCTTTAAAACAAAAACCTCTTGGAGCTCAAAGCTTTCAATGAGAACCTGAACCCAGCTGTAAGTTCAGGTGACCTCTATTCTGACCCAACTTTGTTACAGCTTCAGATCCCCCCCAAGAAAATCGCGTACAAAAAGTACTTATTTTAAAAAAAACAGCTCAAGGTCAAAGCACACACACTCCACTACGTACTCACCTCACCTTTCTTTAATATTGCTCACCACTGAGTTGTCCCTTTGTAATTGGATCCTTAGTACAGCCTCAACCTTTCGGAAGTATTTCCTCACACAGCAATTTCAACCCATATCCTGTATCCAAGTAAGTTTCTCCCTGCTCATTTGCCAGGTTGGGGCAGTGTAGTCAACTACATTACTTTGGGTTGGAGTCACGTGTAGGCCAGATGAGTAAAGGATGCAGCTGGGACAACTGAGTGAATCCATTCCCACAACGGCAGCATCCTTCCCCAAAAATGATGTAAGTGAATCAGATAGGAGTTTCTCTAGGCCCATCCCCCTGAAAATTGTTTCATCGTTAGATTCGGAACTCCAGATTTCTAACCGAATTCTAATTCCGCCATCTGCAGCGGCAGGATTTGAACCTGGGAATCCCCAGAACTTGGTTAATAGTGCAGTCGATAATGACACTCAGCCGTCGCTCTTTCAATCACCCTGCGACAGCATGTGAACTTGCTGGTGCCTCTACAGGTGGGAGGAGCGGGTGAAGCCCTTCCTGCACACAGGGCAACTGAAGGGCGTCTCCCTGGTATGGACCTGCTGGTGCCTCTGCACATTGCCCACCTGAATGAATTCCTTCCCGCACTCAGGGCAGAGGAAGGGCCTCTCCTCTTCGTGGACCCACTTTTGCTTCAGCACGTCAGAGGAATTGCTGAAGGCCTTCCCGCACTTGGGGCAGGTGAATGGCCTCTCCCCCGAGTGGACCCGCCTGTGCCACAGCAGGGAGGAAGAATTACTGAAGGCTTTCCGACATACAGGGCAGCTGAAGGGCCTCTCCCCTGTTTGGACCCGCCAGCGGGTCAGCAAGTGGGAGGTATTGTTAAAGGCCTTCCCACACTCGGGGCAGCTGAAGGGCCTCTCCCCCAGGGTGGTCCAGCTGGTGTCTCAGCAGGTCGGAGTAATGGCTGAAGGCTTTCCTGCACTCACTGCAGGGGAACGGCCTCTCCCCTGTGTGACTGCGCCGATGCGTCTCCAGGGCAAGATGGGAAACGGAAACCTTTCGCACAGTCACCACACTTCCATCGTTTCTCCAATGGGCAGGATTCCTCGGGATTCTCCATAGCCAAAGCTCCTACCGCACACAAACATGTGTGGAGCCTCTCCCCACCGTGAATTCCTCTATCTAGGCCGTTTGACTGTTTCAGACTCCATACAATGTGCTGCAACAGTAGGGTCTCATCCAGTCCTAGTGATGCTGAAAACATACTCCACAGGAACCAAGAAGCTTTGCACCTCACAAAATCACAGTCAAAAATCATTGCAATCCTAATGGATTGAATGAATGTCAGACTTTGATGTCAAAGTGAGGACTGCAGACACTGGAGAGTCAAAACGTGTGGCTCTGGAAAAGCACAGCAGGTTAGGCAACATCCGAGCAGCAGGGCAGTCAACGCTTCAGGCATAAGCCCTTCACTGCTGATTTTGAATATTGCATCTTCAGCTCTTCAGATGCTCTGTAAAGAGAGATTACAAAAGTCATCACTGTCAGTCCAGGGTAGAAATTCAGATTTGTTATTCTACAAAAATCTCTCTCTCTCTCTCTCTTCCCCCCTGCTGTTCTCACTCCACTCTAACTAATTCTCCTGAGGGTACTGATCCAGGATCTTACAGAAAAGCAAAAACATCAAGACAGACATCTCTCTGAATTTTGGATAACTCCACCTGAAAGTTAATATCTTCCACAACATTGGGATACTGCTGAGAGTGAGCAGGTCTGATTTTGGGAAGCAAAAAATGAGTTTGTCAAAATCCCTTCCCTTCAGAGAACCCCCATGAGTTCTCGCTGGCCCTCCGAAGGGTAACCCACTCACACCCATTCTCCTCCCTGCAGTTGCTCTATATTTACCTCTGACTCAAGCACCTAACCTGCACATCTCTGGGCACTATAGCTAATTTAGCATAGCCAATCCACCCTAACTTGGACAAAGTTAAAAATCACACAACACCAGGTTAGAGTCCAATAGGATTTTTTGGAAGGACTAGCATTTGGAGCGCTGCTCCTTCATCAGGTGGTTGTAGAGAATAAGATCATAAGACAGAATTTATGGAAAATCATTACAGTGACCTGCCACTGAAATGATATATTGAACAAACCTGAATTGTTAAGTCTTTCAACTTTTAGAATGGGTTGCAGGTATCATTACTATGTAAATCCCATAACTTCTTGTGTGTCACCTTCTCAAGAGCACTTAAGGTTTTATAGCAAAAGGTGACATCTCAGCTCAGACAATGTATTTAAGGTGTGAGGTCAGAATCGGCCTGTATCTCAATCTTGAGTCAGACTGATTCTATTTTAAAAGTGGAATTTACGAAATAGTACATGGATCAAATGCCTGCAGACTGTACATTTTTATTGCGCAAAATAAAATGGATCTGCAAATACCATTCTGCAAGTACAAATTCTCCCCCATGGACTTATACATGTGAATGTGCATGATAGAGAAAAAAGGTCTATTTCTATGCTGTATATTTCTATGTCTGTTTGAGAACAGATGCCTTATTTCTGTTGGTGTCAATATTGTAAGTCACAGCTGGGTACTAATAGTTAGATATAAGGGAGACAGAATTCCTTAAGTCGGGCACCAGAAGAATCCTGAGAGAGCCCTATTACTGGTTTACTTCCTCATGAACAAAGCATTAAGCATGATCACCTATTAATTTGTAATTTTGTTTCATTTTTCTTGTTTTATTCCCTGCTATGACTACACTCTGTGTCTGGATGGTTGACAGGCTGGGAGATTGTGGGTTGGGTCTTGTTTTACTGTTCCAAAAGGTGTAAAAGGGGGGTCAAAGCTTGAGCAGAAATCTAGCAAAGCTGAGAACAGATAGACATCCAGATGCCTTTAAATGTTGTAATTGTACCAGTCTCCACACTTCCTCTGCCAGTTCGTTCCATATATGCAACACCCTCTGAGTGAAAAGGTTGCCCCTCAGGTCCCTTTTAAATCATTGTCCTCTTACCTCAAACGTATGCCTTCTAGTTTTGGGCTTCTCTACCCTGGGGAAAACACCTTGGATATTCACCTTATTCATGCCCCTGACAAACATCTGTAAGATCACCCCTCAGCCTCCGATGCTCCAGGGAAAATATCCCTGGCCTATTCAGCCTCTCCCAGTAGTTCAAACTCTCCAAATCTAGCAAAAGCCTTGTAAATCTTTTCTGACGCCATTCAAAGTTTCACAACATCTTTCCTGTAGCAGGGAGACCAGAAGAGAACGCAGTATTCCAAAAGTGGCCTACCCAATGTCCTGTACAGCTGCAATATGCGTTGGGTGGCAGGTGGGACTGGACAGGGGATGCTGTGGAATGTGGGGGTCAATGGACAGAGAGCGCTGGGGGTTGTTGGGGAAACAGACAGGGGGCACTGAGGTGACGGGAAAATGACAGGTGGTGCTATAGGTCACGTGGATGAATGGACGGGGCACTGTGGGTGGCGGGGCAGAAAGGACAGGGGATGCTATTTGTGGCGGAGCAGAATAGATAGGAGGCGCTGTAGGTGGTGTGAGGGGCAATGGACCGGGAGAGCTTTGGGTGCCGTGGGCGATTGACGGGGGGAACTAGACAGAGGGTGCTTTGGGTGGCATAGGGAATGGATGGGGGGGCTCTAGGTGGCAAGGGGAATGGACGGGGCTGCAGTGGGTGCCAGAGGGAATGGCCGGCAACGCTGTGTGTGGCGTTGGGGAATGGACAGGGGATGCTGTGTGTGGCGGGGGGAAAGAGACGGGGGCACTGCGGGTGACAGTCTTCAATGGACAGGTGGTGCTGTCACAGAGTGGCAGGGATGTGGATTAAGGGACTTAAAGGGCAAGCTTTTCATGCAGACGGTTGTGTAGGTGTAGAACAAGCTGCCAGGGGAAGTTGTGGAGTTGGGTACAATTACAACATTTAAAAGGTGCCTGGATGAATAAATTGGGTTGAGAAGGATCTGGGCCAAATACTGGAAATTCGGATTGGGTCAGATCTTGGACAATTGGTCAGCGTGGATGTGTTGAACTGAAGGGTCTGTTTCCATGCAGTGTCACTCTATAAATTGATTATTTTTATGATCAAAACCAGACCTTTTTTTACTGAAAATCGTCCTGCTGGATTTTTTTTAGTGCACCAAGTTTCAGGAGATTTGTGGTGGGTAAAAGTGGTGCAAGTCCCCAATCCTGGAAATTCTGGAAAATATAAAGGGGTTATTAAAAATACTTTAACTTTGGGAATACTAGGTCTTGTGGAAATAGTCTATTTGTCAAATATTTTCTTCTGTCCATCTTCTACAAGGCACAAGTCAGCAATGTAATGGAATACTCTCCCATCAGCTTGGATGGCTGCAGCTTCAACAGTTTTCAAGCAAAGACTTGATACCATCCAGGACAAAATAACCTGCTCGATTGGCGCGATGTCCACATACATTCACTTCCTCTGCTCCACTGTTCAGAAGCAGTAGTGTGTATTATCTATAAGATGCACTGCAGAAATTCACCAAAGATCCTTAGAAAATAGCTTCCAAACCCAGACCCTCCCTCTAGCTAACTCTTCATCCTGCGAGAAGAGAAGGGGGAAAATCTGTTCACTTGTAGCAACTGGATTGAATCCAGCGGGGGATGGGGGGGGGCGGGGGCGGAGGGAAATTTGTTCAGTTGTAGCAACTGGACTGAATCCGGGGGTGGGGGTGGGGGTGGGGGGGGAAGAAGAAGAGATCTGTTCACTTGTCGCAACTGGATTGAATTCAGGAAGGGACCAAACTCTGGTATGTCTCTTAATTACCTGGGTGAGGGGAGACGGAAGAATAGCGTCTGAGGGGTGACCTTGTAGACTTACATAAGATTAATTTATAAGACTAATCCGCAATCTAGTTTTGATCAATATGCCGTATCAGTTGCATGACACTGTGATAATTTGCTATAAAATCTGTGCCTGATGATCCTGCTCCGCAGCTACCTGATGAAGGAGCAGCGCTTCAAAAGCTAGTGCTTCCAAATAAACCTGTTGGACTTTAACCTGGTGTTGTGTGATTTTTAACTTTATCCACCCCAGTCCAACACCAGCTCCTCCACATCATTTCTAGTGAACCCAGCCCAGACTTCCTGGTGCTGCCAGTAAACGTTACAATGGTATGATGCAGTGCCTGCGCTCTTGAAAAATTTACCATTTCTAACGATACTAGCTACTCATTCACTGCTCCTTCTGATACACGACATTGGAAACTTAGTGCAGGAGGCTGAAAGAAATGAGCAGCTTTAAAACAAAAACCTCTTGGAGCTCAAAGCTTTCAATGAGAACCTGAACCCAGCTGTAAGTTCAGGTGACCTCTATTGTGACCCAACTTTGTTACAGCTTCAGATCCCCCCCAGGAAAATCGCGTACAAAAAGTACTTATTTTAAAAAAAACAGCTCAAGGTCAAAGCACACACACTCCACTACGTACTCACCTCACCTTTCTTTAATATTGCTCACCACTGAGTTGTCCCTTTGTAATTGGATCCTTAGTACAGCCTGAACCTTTCGGAAGTATTTCCTCACACAGCAATTTCAACCCATATCCTGTATCCAAGTAAGTTTCTCCCTGCTCATTTGCCAGGTTGGGGCAGTGTAGTCAACTACATTACTTTGGGTTGGAGTCACGTGTAGGCCAGATGAGTAAAGGATGCAGCTGGGACAACTGAGTGAATCCATTCCCACAACGGCAGCATCCTTCCCCAAAAATGATGTAAGTGAATCAGATAGGAGTTTCTCTAGGCCCATCCCCCTGAAAATTGTTTCATCGTTAGATTCGGAACTCCAGATTTCTAACCGAATTCTAATTCCGCCAACTGCAGCGGCAGGATTTGAACCTGGGAATCCCCGGAACTTGGTTAATGACACTCAGCCGTCGCTCCTTCAATCACCCTGCGACAGCATGTGAACTCGCTGGTGCCTCCGCAGGTGGGAGGAACGGGTGAAGCCCTTCCTGCACTCAGGGCAACTGAAGGGCGTCTCCCTGGTATGGACCTGCTGGTGCCTCTGCACATTGCCCACCTGAATGAATTCCTTCCCGCACTCAGGGCAGCAGCAGGGCCTCTCCTCCTCGTGGACCCACTTTTGCTTCAGCTCGTCAGAGGAATTGCTGAAGGCCTTCCCGCACTCGAGGCAGCTTAAGGGTCTCTCCCCCGAGTGGACCCGCCTGTGCCACAGCAGGGAGGAAGAATTACTGAAGGCTTTCCGACATACAGGGCAGCTGAAGGGCCTCTCCCCTGTTTGGACCCGCCAGCGGGTCAGCAAGTGGGAGGTATTGTTAAAGGCCTTCCCACACTCGGGGCAGCTGAAGGGCCTCTCCCCCAGGGTGGTCCAGCTGGTGTCTCAGCAGGTCGGAGTAATGGCTGAAGGCTTTCCTGCACTCACTGCAGGGGAACGGCCTCTCCCCTGTGTGACTGCGCCGATGCATCTCCAGGGCAAGATGGGAAACGGAAACCTTTCGCACAGTCACCACACTTCCATCGTTTCTCCAATGGGCAGGATTCCTCGGGATTCTCCATAGCCAAAGCTCCTACCGCACACAAACATGTGTGGAGCCTCTCCCCACCGTGAATTCCTCTATCTAGGCCGTTTGACTGTTTCAGACTCCATACAATGTGCTGCAACAGTAGGGTCTCATCCAGTCCTAGTGATGCTGAAAACATACTCCATAGGAACCAAAACGTTTTGCTCCTCACAAAATTACAGTCAAAAATCATTGCAGTCCTGATGGATTGAATGAATGTCAGACTTTGATGTCAAAGTGAGGACTGCAGACACTGGAGAGTCAAACGTGTGGCTCTGGAAAAGCACAGCAGGTTAGGCAACATCCGAGCAGCAGGGCAGTCAACGCTTCAGGCATAAGCCCTTCACTGCTGATTTTGAATATTGCATCTTCAGCTCTTCAGATGCTCTGTAAAGAGAGATTACAAAAGTCATCACTGTCAGTCCAGGGTAGAAATTCAGATTTGTTATTCTACAAAAATCTCTCTCTCTCTCTCTCTCTCTCTCTCTCTTCCCCCCTGCTGTTCTCACTCCACTCTAACTAATTTTCCTGAGGGTACTGATCCAGGATCTTACAGAAAAGCAAAAACATCAAGACGGACATCTCTCTGAATTTTGGATAACTCCACCTGAAAGTTAATATCTTCCACAACATTGGGATACTGCTGAGAGTGAGCAGGTCTGATTTTGGGAAGCAAAAAACTGAGTTTGTCAAAATCCCTTCCCTTCAGAGAACCCCCATGAGTTCTCACTGGCCCTGCGAAGGGTAACCCACTCACACCCATTCTCCTCCCCACAGTTGCTCTATATTTACCCCTGACTCAAGCACCTAACCTGCACATCTCTGGGCACTATAGCTAATTTAGCATAGCCAATCCACCCTAACTTGGACAAAGTTAAAAATCACACAACACCAGGTTAGAGTCCAATAGGATTTTTTGGAAGGACTAGAATTTGGAGCGCTGCGCCTTCATCAGGTGGTTGTGGAGAATAAGATCATAAGACAGAATTTATGGAAAATCATTACAGTGACCTGCCACTGAAATGATATATTGAACAAACCTGAATTGTTAAGTCTTTCAACTTTTAGAATGGGTTGCAGGTATCATTACTATGTAAATCCCATAACTTCTTGTGTGTCACCTTCTCAAGAGCACTTAAGGTTTTATAGCAAAAGGTGACATCTCAGCTCAGACAATGTATTTAAGGTGTGAGGTCAGAATCGGCCTGTATCTCAATCTTGAGTCAGACTGATTCTATTTTCAAAGTGGAATTTACGAAATAGTACATGGATCAACTGCCTGCAGGCTGTACATTTTTTTTGAGCAAAATAGAATGGATCTGCAAATACCATTCTGCAAGTACAAATTCTCCCCCATGGACTTATACATGTGAATGTGCATGATAGAGAAAAAAGGTCTATTTCTGTGCTGTATATTTCTATGTCTGTTTGATAACAGATGCCTTATTTCTGTTGGTGTCAATATTGTAAGTCACAGCTGGGTACTAATAGTTAGATGTAAGGGAGACAGAATTCCTTAAGTCGGGCACCAGAAGAATCCTGAGAGAGCCCTATTTCTGGTTTACTTCCTCATGAACAAAGCATTAAGCATGATCACCTATTAATGTGTAATTTTGTTTCATTTTTCTTGTTTTATTCCCTGCTATGACTACACTCTGTGTCTGGATGGTTGACAGGCTGGGAGATTGTGGGTTGGGTCTTGTTTTACTGTTCCAAAAGGTGTAAAAGGGGGGGTCAAAGCTTGAGCAGAAATCTAGCAAAGCTGAGAACGGATAGACATCCAGATGCCTTTAAATGTTGTAATTGTACCAGTCTCCACACTTCCTCTGCCAGTTCGTTCCATACATGCAACACCCTCTGAGTGAAAAGGTTGCCCCTCAGGTCCCTTTTAAATCATTGTCCTCTTACCTCAAACGTATGCCTTCTAGTTTTGGGCTTCTCTACCCTGGGGAAAACACCTTGGATATTCACCTTATTCATGCCCCTGACAAACATCTGTAAGATCACCCCTCAGCCTCCGATGCTCCAGGGAAAATATCCCTGGCCTATTCAGCCTCTCCCAGTAGTTCAAACTCTCCAAATCTAGCAAAAGCCTTGTAAATCTTTTCTGACGCCATTCAAAGTTTCACAACATCTATCCTGTAGCAGGGAGACCAGAACAGAATGCAGTATTCCAAAAGTGGCCTACCCAATGTCCTGTACAGCTGCAATATGACCTCCCAACTCCTATACTCAATGCTCTGACCAATAAAGGAAAGCACATGAAATGCCCTCTTCACTATCCTGTCTGCCTGAGACTCCACTTTCAAGGAAATATGAACCTGCACTCTACGGTTTCTTTGTTCTACAACACTCCCCTTAACTGTGTCTGTCCTGCCTGGATTGACTAATTTCTCCAAATTAAACTCCATCTGCCAATCCATGATCCATCGATCAATTATAATTCATAGGGAACTCTTTTTCCTCTCTTATTCCCTCAAAGCTGAAAATGTCCATCCCACCCACTCTCCCTCCATTCTCACTTCGCGAAATCTAATCCCTGCTGCACCTCATCTTGAAGGGCCTGGTTCATGCTGATTAACAGGCCTACACTCAGGGGCGATCTAATTGAAACATAAAGAATACTGAATGGCCTGGACAGAGTGGATGTTGGGAAAATGTTTCCATTGGGAGGACAGACTAGGACCTGAGGGCACAGCTTTAGAGTAAAGGGAAGACCTTTTAGAATGGAGATAAGAAGAAACTCCTTCAGCCAGAGACCGGTGAATCTATGCAATTCTTTGCCACAGAAGGCTGTGGAGGCCACGTCACTGAGGATATTTAAGACGGGGATAGATAGGTTCTTGAGTATCAAGGGGACTGAGGGTTACGGGGAGAAAGTGGGAGAATGGGGTTGAGGAAACCCCATCAGTCATGGTTGAATGGTATGTGCAGACCTGATGGGCTGAATAGCCTAATTTCTGCTCCTAAGTCTTATGGTCTATTTCTGTCCTGGACACAGAATTGGGAGCAGTTGTCAGCCATTTGGTCTTTGAAGCCTGCACCAGCATTGAACAGATCATAACTGGATATGAATATCCCTACATTTAGTTTAATAGGCTGGGACTTTTTCACTGGAGCACAGGAGAGGTTTTTAAAATCATGAGGGTGATAGAGGAGGTGAACAGCAGGTATCCTTTCCGACAGGTGGGGCTTCAAGATTCATGAGCAAATTATGAAGGTGAGACAAGAAAAATGTTAAAAAGACTTGAGTTGCACCTTTTTTCTTTTAAGAGAGTGATTTGTGTGTGGAATGAATGTCCAGAGGAAGTGGTGGATGCAGGTACAGTTACAATGTTTAAAAGACATTTGGATAGGTACATGAATAGGAAAGGTTCAGAGAGATATGGGACAAACACAGGCAGGTGGGATTCCTTTAGTTTGAGAACACAGTCAGCATGGTCTATTTGGACTGAAGGATCTGTTTCTATGCTGTATGACTCTGTAACTGTTCTGTACTGGTCTTAAAAGGATTTTCTTGCCTTCCCCGATAAACATCCCTTCTTTCGTGTTCAAAAATCAGATTAACTCAGACTTGAATATATTCAATGACACCCCAACTGCAGGAAGACATCCCCACTTCTGAACTCAATTCCTCTTGGTAATATACCACTTGCCTTGCTGATGGTTTGCTGCACCTGATTGACAACTGGCAGTGACTGGTGTAGAAGGACGCTGAGGCCCTTTTGTAAATCCACACATCATTCCTGATGAAGGGCTCTTGTTCCTCGGATTCTACCTGACCTGCTGTGCTTTTCCAGTGCTACACTTTCCGACTCTGATCTCCAGCATCTGCAGTTCTCACTTTCACCACACCCCAATAGATCACCACTTAAACAATACACCTCCTTTCTACTTTTTTCACAGCAAAGGCTATAACTTCACATTGTGGTACTGTATTTGCCATGTGTTTGCCAATTGTGGCCTTCTCTACAATCGGGGAGACCAAGTGTAAACTTGGGGAACACTTCACAGAGCATCGCAGCTGGGTCCGCAGAGGCCGGCCGGACCTCCCAGTCACCACCCATTTTAATTCCCCTTCCCATTTCCTTTCTGACATGATCAGCTTTGGCCTCCTCCATTGCCACAACAAACAAAACTGCAAAATGGAGGAACAACACCTCAACATTGAGTTCTCCAATTTCAAGTAACCTCCTTTCCCATCCCGATCCCCTCTCCCACCCTGCCACCAACCAGATTCCTTCCTCCCATTGACCAACCAGGTGTTCATCTGTCCCCATTTCCCCACCCTGCCCCCAGCACCCACTTGTTCTGCAGCTCCCACGCTCAGTCCTGAAGAAGGTTTACACCCAAAACATCAACTTGTCCACCTCCTGACGCTGCCTGGCTTGCTGTGTTCTTCCAGCATCCTGCCTGTGTATTTTGCCAATTCAGACATTGATCTGGACCAATATTTCCCGAGTCTGCCCCCTCCTTACCTTTCAGTTGCTACAAGTCAACAATTTATAGAATCCCTGCAGGTGTGGAAAGAGGCCTTTCAGCCCAACAAGTCCACAGCAACCCTCCAAAGAGCAACCCATCCAGATCCATTGCCTTACTCTATTACTCTCAATTTATCCTGACTAATGCACCTAACCTACACATCCCTGATTAATATGGGCAATTTAGCATGGCCAATTCACCTAATCTCTCCGTCTTTGGATTGTGGGATGACTACGGAGCACTTGGAGGAAACCCACGCCCCTTAATTTAAGAATGAAAAATAAATGGAAAAACGGAGTCGGAAAAGAGAATTATGTGCTCACAGAAGTTGGACAGAGGAAGGAAGTTGCAGTCCAGAGTGAAGCACAATCTTCATTGAGAGGAGCAGCAGCAACTTCAGAAGTTCATGGTCCAACTTCCGCATTTAGACAATGGGGACTCTGATTGACGGGAGGAACAGTCATCTTCCGGTCCTCTTGGTTTCCTATTGGTTCATCAAAAGTAAGTCGCGCGCCTTTTCCGCGGACAGCAAGGAACATGCGCAGTGATTTGTTGACACTGATAAACATGCGTAGTGCATTACTGACACCGTAAAGCATGCGCAGTATGCTCCGGAGAGATGCTGCTGTTACTGACAGTTGTGTCCAAATGTCAATAGGAGAAAAAGAGGGTCGATCCACAATTTTTTTCCTTTTGCATTCTGTCTGGCTGCTCAACATTTTTATGCCTTTTCCTCAGGGTAGTGGAAGGGGCGAATCCAGAACTAGAAGCATAGGTTTAGGGTGAGGGGGGGAAGATTTATGAGGGACCGAAGCGGCGACTTTTCACACAGAGGGTGGTGTGTGTTTGGAATGAGCTGCCGGAGGAAGTCGTGGTAGCTGGTACAATTACAACATTCAAAAGGCATCTGGATGGAAGGGTTTAGAGGGATATCGGCCAAATTAGGATATCTGGTCGGCCTGCACTGAAGGTTTTGTTTCCGTGCTTTACAACTCTAATTCACAAGGGGGACCAATTTCACGTGACTAGGTGTAGGCCATTCACCCCTTACAGCCTGTCCTGAGCTATAGCTTAACTGCGCATATTTCACTGCAAGTTTCAGAACGATTTCAGGAGCTCTTTTTTAAAAAATGTACGTGCTTTCAGACTTTAACGATGTTTCTAAATATAACATTTTCGCAATTCTCACTTTTAAAGATTAACCATTTCTCGTCCCTCCGGTCTCCCAGGTAGAGTCATCATATATTTTGTCTCTCTCTCTCTCACTCTCTTCTTAGAAGGGCTTGATACAGCGACCAAAGAGGGCTCAAGGCACGAGAAAGGACAGGGGGTGGGTTTGTGGGCTGGGGAGAAAAGAGGCAGAATGGACAGGGGAGCAGAGGGTGGGGGTAGAGAAAGATGGTGAGGGGGTGGGACAGAGGATGGCAGGACAGAGAATGTGAGAGGGGCCACAGAGGGAGAATGGGGGAGGCAGAGTGTTGGGAAAGAATGAGAGAGAATAGTGTGGGGTGCAGAGTGTGAGGAGAGAGCGAATGGTTGGGGGTGCAGAGCGTGGGGAGAGAGAGAATGGATGGGGTGCACTGGGTGGGGAGAGAAAGGACAGGGCCAGAAGATGGGGAGATAGAATGGACCGGGTGTTCGGGGTCGAGAGGGATAATGGACAAGAAGCTGGGGATAGAGAGAGAATGGACTTGGAGTGCATTGGGTGGCAGGTGGGACTGGACAGGGGATGCTGTGGAATGTGGGGGTCAATGGACATAGAGCGCTGGGGGTTGTTGGGGAAATAGACAGGGGGCACTGAGGTGACGGGAAATTGACAGGGGTTGCTATAGGTCACGTGGATGAATGGACGGGGCACTGTGGGTGGCAGGGCAGAAAGGACAGGGGATGCTGTTTGTGGCAGAGCAGAATAGATAGGAGGCGCTGTAGGTGGCGTGGGGGGCAATGGACCGGGAGAGCTTTGGTTGCCGTGGGTGATTGACGGGGGGAACTAGACAGAGGGTGCTTTGGGTGGCATAGGGAATGGATGGGGGCGCTGTAGGTGGCATGGGGAATGGACGGGGCTGCAGTGGGTGCCAGAGGGAATGGCCGGCAGCGCTGTGTGTGGTGGGGTGGAAGGGACAGGTGGTGTTGTGGGTGGCGTTGGGGAATAGACAGGGGACGCTGTGTGTGGCGGGGGGGAAGAGACAGGCGGCACTGCGGGTGACAGTCTTGAATAGACAGGTGGTGCTGTCACAGAGTGGCAGGGATGTGGATTAAGGGACTTAAAGGGCAAGCTTTTCATGCAGACGGTTGTGTAGGTGTAGAACAAGCTGCCAGGGGAAGTTGTGGAGTTGGGTACAATTACAACATTTAAAAGGTGCCTGGATGAATAATTTGGGTTGAGAAGGATCTGGGCCAAATACTGGAAATTCGGATTGGGTCAGATCTTGGACAATTGGTCAGCGTGGATGTGTTGAACTGAAGGGTCTGTTTCCATGCAGTGTCACTCTATAAATTGATTATTTTTATGATCAAAACCAGACCTTTTTTTTTACTGAAAATCGTCCTGCTGGATTTTTTTTTTTACTGCACCCAGTTTCAGGAGATTTGTGGTGGGTAAAAGTGGTGCAAGTCCCCAATCCTGGAAATTCTGGAAAATATAAAGGGGTTATTAAAAATACTTTAACTTTGGGAATACTAGGTCTTGTGGAAATAGGTCTATTTGTCAAATATTTTCATCTGTCCATCTTCTACAAGGCACAAGTCAGCAATGTAATGGAATACTCTCCCATCAGCTTGGATGGCTGCAGCTTCAACAGTTTTCAAGCAAAGACTTGATACCATCCAGGACAAAATAACCTGCTCGATTGGCGCGATGTCCACATACATTCATTTCCTCTGCCCCACTGTTCAGAAGCAGTAGTGTGTACTATCTACAAGATGCACTGCAGAAATTCACCAAAGATTCTTCGAAAATAGCTTCCAAACCAACAACTACTTCCATCTAGAAGGACCAGGACAACAGATACTTGGGAACACAACCTCTTGCAAGTACCCCTCCAAGCCACTCACCATCTTGACTTGGAAACGTACCGCTATTCTTTCAGTGTTGCTAGGTGTAAATCCTGGAATTCCCTCCCTAAAGGCATTGTGGGTCATCATACAACATATAGACTTCAGCAGTTGAAGAAGGCAGCCCACCACCACCACCACCAGGGGAATAAAATGCTGGCCAGCCAGCAACGCCCATTTACCACGAGTAACTTTTAATACATCGTTGAAACTGAGCGTTGAATTGTGCAAACTAAAGAAAAATTAACGTTAAGGAGGGACAGATGGAGGGCATTGATTCGGTCCTTATTTGAGGACAGATAAGGAGCAATATACTGGCAATGAATTGGAAATAGAGTTGAGAGTTAAACACCTATAGTATTTCATTCAGTGTATCATTTAAAATCGATTAAAGGTTGGCTCTAACGTGTACTTCAATATCACGTGAATAGTATGATTAAGACGGCATGTGGGAAACTTCATTTCACCTCGTTACTGGCGGCTATATCTCCCACAATCCCGTGCGCTGCAGAACCCGCTCTGTCGGTCGTAGGCAGTACGCATGTGTGAGATCGGAATGGGGCCCGCCCACATTGTTCTGATGGACGGCAGACCAACCTTTGATCCTGATGAAGGGCTTCTGCTCAAAATGTCGATTTTCCTCCTCCTCGGAAGCTGCCTGATCTGCTGTGCTTTTCAAGCACCATTCTAATCTAGACTCTGATCTCCAGCATCTACTGTCCTCACTTTCGCCTTCGCCAACCTTTGGGAAACCCTGGAGGACTGGAAAGAGTCTGGTCCTCCTGCCAATCAGAGTCTGGTCCTCCTGCGAGGATAAAGAACTGGTTGAGCAACAAGAGACAGACAGTCGTAGTTGAAGGGAGTTTCTTGAAATGGAGAAAGGTGACCAGTTCCACAGGGATCAGGGCTCTGGAAGAGAGCACTGCTGGTATGATTAGCACATTTGCAGATGACACAACGATTGGCGGAGTAGCGGAAAGCATAAGGGATTGTCAAAGAATACAGGAGAATATAGATAGACTAGAGAGTTAGGCAGAGAAGTGGCAGATGGAGTTCAATCCAGGCAAATATGAGGTGATGCATTTTGGCTAGTCTAATTCTAGAGCAAATTATACAGTGAACAGAAGAGCCTAGGGAAAAGTTGATGAGCAGAGAGATCTGGGAGTGCAGGTCCATTGTCCCCTGAAGGTTGCTGCACAGGTGGATAGAGTGGTCAAGAAGGCATATGATATGCTTGCCTTCATCAGACAGGGTGTTGAATATAAGAGCTGGCAGGTCATGTTAAAAGTTTAAACGATGTTGGTTCAACTGCTTTGAGAATATTGTGTACAGTTCTGGTCGCCACATTATCAAAATGATGTGGACAATTTGGAGAGGGTACTGAGAAGGTTTATGAGGATGTTGCCTTGTATGGAAGGTGCTAGCTATGAAGAAAGGTTGAGTAGGTTAGGTTTGTTTTCATTAGAAAAAAGGAGATTGAGGAGGGACCTGATTGAGGTTTACAAAATGATGAACGATATAGACAGGGTAGATAGAGATGAGCTTTCTTTCCCAGGATGAAAGATTCAATAACGAGAGGTGAAAAGTTTTTAAGGGTGGTGGGTGTCTGGAATGCATTGCCAGCAGAGGCAGGCACGGTAAATTCATTTAAAATGCACCTGGACAGATGCATGAGTAGGTGGGGAACAGAGTGATACAGATGCTTAGGAATTGGGCAACAGGTTTAGACAGACAGAAGATTTGGATTTGCTCAGGCTTGGACAGCTGAAGGGCATATTCCTGGACTATAAAATTTCTTTGTTCTATCTGTGAGCACAACACCCTCTTTTCTCACCCTCCCCTCCTTTTCTATTTGTCATCCTCGGGTTCAACTGTTGGTTTGTTGCAGCTGGAGGGAAAGCAAGTCAATCCAGAGGAGGGGACAGTCTCTGGAAAATGTTGGTCTCGATCTGTGTCTATTAAAGACATTGACAGGCTTTGTTTCCTCAACTTGACACATTTATTTGTCTCGTAAAAAGGATGGCCTCTTGATCTGCAGTCAGAAAAGATACAAGAATGTAGGTAAAAACTATGACTGCAGATGCTGGAAACCAGAGTCCAGATTAGAGTGGTGCTGGAAAAGCACAGCAGGTCAGGCAGCATCCGAGGAGCAGGAAAATCAACGTTATTCCTGATCAAGGGCTTTTGCCCAGAACGTCGATTTACCTGCTCCTCGGATGCTGCCTGACCTGCTTTGCTTTTCCAGCACCACTCTAACATAGATACAAGAATATTGGATCTACATGAGAAACGGCACTGGTCAGGGGTGAGATTCCCTCTGAGAGTTCTTTGTGAGAGCTTTTTGACTTGATTTATTGCCATATGTCCCACATTGAGTTGGTGGAGTTGTGGGTCGTGTGGAGGGCTGATCTAGTTTGCAATTAGACATTGACAAGATGCAGAACTGGGCTGATAAATGGCAGATGGAGTTCAACGTGGGAAAATGTGAAGTTATTCACTTTGGAACGTCGTATTTGAATGCAGAATACAGGGTTAAAGGCAAGATTCTTGGCAGTGTAGAGGAACAGAGAGATCTTGGGGTCCATGTCCACTGATCCCTCAAAGTTGCCATGCAGATTGATAGGGCTGTTATGAAGGCGTATGGTATGTTGGCTTTCATTAGCAGGAGGACTTCGTGTAAATGCTATGAGGCTATTCTGCAGCTCCGTAGAATCCTGTATAGACCACACTTGCAATATTGTGTTCAGTTCTGGTTGGCTCATTGTCGGAAAGATGTGGATGTTTAGAGAGGATGCAGAGGAGATTTACCAGGATGCTGACTGCACTGGAGGGCATGTCTTATGAAAAAAGGTTGAGGGAGCTAAAGCTTTTCTCATTGGAGCGAAAAAGGATGGAAGTGACTTGATAGAGGTGTACAAGATGTTGAGAGGCATAGATAGAGTGGATAGCCTTGGCAGAAATGCCCTTACAAGAGGGAATAAGTTTCAGGTTATTGGAGGAAGGTTCAGGGGAGATGTTAGAGAAAGTTCTTTACTCAGTGAATGGTGGGTGCATGGAATACACTGCCAGCGGTTATAGTACAATCAGATACATTAGGGACATTTAACCAACTCTTGTATAGGCACGTGGAAGTTAGTACAATGAAGGATATGTAGGTTTGATCTAAGAGTAGGATAAAGGGTCGGCACTACGTCGAGGGCCAAAGGGCCTATACTGTGTTGTATTGTTCTATGTACCTAAGTACAGTCAAAAGTTTTGATTTGTGAGCAGTACAGTTAGATCCTAGCAAACAAGGACATGCAGGTCATACTGTGCTTAGACAGAGCGAGGCGTGTAGGATTATGGCTGCACAGAAGGTGCACAAAAGCAAGGTCAACATCAGATTTCAAATTCATGAGTTACATTCAACAGTCTAATAATGGCAGGGAAGAAGCTATTCTCAAACTTTTGGTTCGTATGTTCAAGCTTCTGTATCTTCTGCCTGACAGAAGAGGGTGTAGGAGATCATTCCTGGGTGCCAGGGCGGGGGTGGCTGCGGGAATAATGTTGGCAGCCTTTCCACGACAATGAGAAGTGAAGATGAATTCCATGGATGGAAGGTTAGCTTCCAGGATGGACTGTACTGTGCACACAACCTTCTGTAGTTTCTTCTGGTCCTGGGCAGAGCAGTTGCCGTTGCAGGCCGTGATGCACCCAGACACAATGCTTTCTATGGTGCATCTGTAAATGTTGGTGAGGATCCTTATGGACATGCTGAATTTTTAAGCCTCGTGTGGAAGAAAATGCATTGTTGTGCCTTCTTGACTGTTACATGGGTAGGTTTGGATATTCAGCCGCTCCTTTTTCATTCTTATTAACTCCTTCACTTGAAGTAGTCACACAGTCAGTTTCATACCTGGTGCTAATATGTTTTGAAGGATTTCTTCAGGAGGATGAAATATTACAAGCGGCAAAGATAGTGTACATACATAATATGAAGTCTTTAAACTTATAGAGTCATAGAGATGTATAGCATGGAAACAGACCCTTCGGTCCAACCCATCTATGCCGACCAAATATCCCAACCCAATCTAGCACCACCTGCTAGCACCAGGCCCATATCCCTCCAAACCCTTTCTATTCATATAGCCATCCAAAAGGCGCTTAAATGTTGCAATTGTACCTGCTTCCACCACTTCCTCTGGCAGCTCATTCCATACACGTACCACCCTCTGTGTGAAAAAGTTGCCCCTTAGGTCTCTTTTATATCTTTCCCCTCTCGCCCTAAGCCTATGCCCTCTAGTTTTGGACTCCCCGACGGAGGATTGTTCCATTCCTGGTCGGGGTGGTGGTGCGGGGCGGCGAATGGGGATGAAAAGGATGCTGTCACTCATGGGGGTGGGGGTGGAGGTGAGGAAGAATCATCCCATGGACATGGGAAAAGGAGAATTGTACAGTCCAGACAGGGAGGGTTGTTTCATTCATGGCGGATGTGGGTAGGGGAGAACTTTACCATTGACAGTTGGAAGGATTGTGCCATTCGGAGACGGGAGAATTGCACCCTACATGGGTGAGGGAGGAAAGGATTGTACCATTGAGAGGGAAGGATTGCATCATTCATGGGGAGGGGTAGAAAGAATAGGATGATTGTACCATTTGGGATTGGGGGGGGGGGGGTGAGGTGCAGAGGGGAAGGAGAGGATTGTACCATTCACGTCGGGGGATGTGGATTGTACCGTTCACAGAGAATTATTTATTTTTATTTTCCAGAATTTCCAGGATACAGGACATGTGCCAATTTCACTCACCACAAATCTCCTGAAACTGAGTGCTCTAAAAAAAATCCAACAGGAAGATTATCAGCAAAAAGGCCTGCTTTCAGTCATAGAGTGAGAAACATAGTCACACTGCACAGAAACAGACCTTTTGGATCAACTCATTCATGCTGACCAGATGTCCCAAACTGACCCAGTCCCAAGTTCCAGCATTTGGCCCAAATCCATCTACACCCAAACTAGTCATCCATTCACCTTTTAAATATTGTAATTGGACCAACCACCATTACTTCGTCTGGCAGCTCATCCCATACAAGCACCACCCTCTGTGTCCAAACATTGCCCTTTCGGTCCTTTTTTTAATCTTTCGCCCTCTCACCTTCAACCTATGCCTTCTAGTTTTTGACTCCCTCATCCTGGGAAATAAGACCTTGGCTATTCGTCCTATCTGTGACGCTCATGATTTTAGAAACCTCTAATAACGTTACTACTCAGACTATGACGCTCCAGGTTTTAAAAAGCCCCAGCCTCTCCCTCCAACTCAAAACCACTAGTCCCAGCAACATCCCTGTAAATCTTACTGCTTCACCATTCAATCATGGCCGGTACGCTCCTCACCCCCATTTTCCTGCCTTCTCCCCATAACTCTTCAACCCATCACCAATTTAAAAACCTATTTCACACCTCTTCAAATTTATTCACTGTCCCAGCTTCCAACACTTTGGGGGAGCGAATTCCACAGATTCACAACCCTTTGGGAGAAGTAGTTTCACGCAACACTGTTTTAAATTTGCTCCCCCTTGTCCTAGTCTGTGACCTCTCCTAGAATGCCCCACAAGAGGGTGCGTCCATTCCATGTCTACTTTATCCATACCTTTTATCATCTTGAATACTTCAATTTGATCTGCTCTCATTCTTCTAAATTCTCAAAAGTATCAGTCTAAACTGTTCAATTTCTCTTCATTCGACAACCTTTATGGGCGGCACGGTGCACCAGAGACCCGGGTTCAATTCCCGCCTCAGGCGACTGACTGTGTGGAGTTTGCACGTTCTCCCTGTGTCTGCGTGGGTTTCCTCCCACAGTACAAAGATGTGCAGGGTCAGGTGAATTGGCCATAATAAATTGCCCGTAGTGTTAGGTTAGGGGTATGGGTGGGTTGCGCTTCGGCGGGTCGGTGTGGACTTGTTGGGCCGAAGGGCCTGTTTCCACACTGTAATGTAATCTAATCTATAAAAAAAGACCTCCTCATCTGTGGGATCAATCTAGTGGACCTCCTGTCAACTACATCTTTTCTGAAGTAAGGGTTTCAGAACTTGGCAAATCCTTCAGGTGTGGTTTCAGCAATACCATGTACAGTTGCAGCAACACTTCCTTAACCTTATATCCTATTCCTTTACCTGTAAAACCCAACATTCCATTCACTATCTTTATTATCTACTGTACCTGCATGCTAGTTTTCTGTGACTCATGAACGAGGATACCCAGATCCCTGTGCATCAGATCACGCCAAAGCCTCTCACCACTTAGATAATAGGTCTCCTTCCTGTTTTTGTGACCAAAATGCATGACCTCACACTTATCTACCAAACTCCATCTGCCAAATTTTGGCTCACTCTCCTAAACTATCTATATCTAGTAGATTAGATTAGATTACTTACAGTGTGGAAACAGGCCCTTCGGCCCAACAAGTCCACACCGACCCGCTGAAGCGTAACCCACCCATACCCCTACACCCACCCCTTACCTAACACTACGGGCAATTTAGCATAGCCAATTCACCTGACCTGCACATCTTTGGACTGTAGGAGGAAACCGGAGCACCCGGAGGAAACCCACGCAGACACGGGGAGAACGTGCAAACTCCACACAGTCAGTCGCCTGAGGCGGGAATTGAACCCGGGTCTTTGGCGCTGTGAGGCAGCAGTGCTAACCACCGTGCCGCCCACGGAAATAAGGTTCTTATTTCCTCAATGCAATTTACCATCCTGCCTATTTTGTGTCATCTGCAAATTTGGCTATAGTGCCTTTTATCACTGTATGTAGATTGTAAATAGTTGGGCTCCAAGGACCCAACCCTGTGGCACATCAATAGTTACATCTTGCCATCCAGAATAAAAAAGCCATCGATTCAGACTGTCTGTCTCCTCCCCATCAGCTTGTCACCTATTCAAGCAGATAAATCAACCCTAATCCCATATGATCCCACCTGTGAATTGACCTTTTGAGTGGCACTTTCACAAATGCCTTCTGGAAGGCCAGATATATTACATCTACAGGATCCCCATTATCCAATTCACTTGTTATATCTTCGAAGAACTTAGTCAAACCTGATTTGCCCTTCATAAAACCATGCTGACTCTGATGGGTGGAGTTTTGAATTTCCAAACGTCCTGATATTGCTTCCTTTATAATTGATACGAATACCTTCCCAACATCAGATACTATACTAACTGGTCTGCAATTTCCTATATATTGCCTCCCTCCCTTTTTAAATACAGATGTTACATTAGCATTTTTCCAATCAACTGGAAACATAAGATCATAAGATATAGGAGCAGAAATCAGGCCATTCAGCCTATCAAGTCTGCTCCACCATTCAGCCATGGCCGGTAAGTTTCTCAACTCCATTCTCCCGCTTTCTCTCCGTAACCTTTGTTCACATTGTCAACCAAGAATCGACCTATCTCAGTCTTAAATACACTCAATTAGTCTTTCTCATGTCCAGGGAATTTTGGAATGTTGTAACTAATGTTTCTACTATTTCCGCCATTATTTCCTTTAGTACCCTAAAATGTAGGCCACCAGGCCCAGTGAACTTGTCTACCCTTAATCCTCATAGTGCACCTATCAACGTTGATTGTTTAAGTGCTACGCTTTCTATGGCTTCTGCCTTGGCTGTTCCAATAGGACTGGTACTGCTGTCCTCCAAGGTGAAAACTGAGGAAAAGTATTAATTTAGAAGCTTGCCATTTCAGTATTCCCCCGATTAACTCACCGGTTTCATCTTCCAAGGGACCAACATTTACTCTGTTCCCTTTAGTATACGACTAGAAGCGTTTGCTTTTCTTTTTGATATTTTGTGCTAGGTTTCTTTGGTAATTTACTTTACCTACTATTATTAATTTTATTAGTATCCCATTGTTTATGTCTGAAAGTTTCCCAATGTTTCAGCTTTCCAGACGTCTGGAATACCATTTCTGTACAGGCTGAAAATTGAAAACATACTTTTGTTCAAACTGAACATAAACCCACCTATCAGGTGGCTGGGGGCGGGCAAACCTATCGCCCCGCTCCCATTGTTTTCAAATTCTTGGAAGACTCGTCCAATCACGTCCCTTCAGCTGGTGATGACATCACCCTTATTCTCACCCCCGCCCAAACGCGTCTCGGGTCCGGTGATCCTCCTTCAGAACAGGACCAGGTTTCAGGAACATCCCGGGGAGGTCGCCAGGCCCGAGCGCCAAGACCTGGCTCCTGTCCCCGGGGAGATGAGACAGGGTAGGATTGGGAACCGCGGGAGGAGGGAGACTGGGGAGTTTATAAACTCCGAGGGGGAGGCCTCAGGCCGCGAATAAAAGCCCCACAGGTCAAGTATTTATTGGAGAAGGAGATCTCGGGTTGCCCGGGTAACCGGCCGCCATCTTTGTGAGGGTAAGGCGCATGTTGTCTTGGGGTGGGCGGCCATCTTGGTGAAGGCACCATCCACGGTCATTTCCGGGAGAGAACTCCAACCTCGTGACAGCCTTTGTGTCAACTAGAATTTCCTCATTTCATTTTGAGAGACCTGGCGCTGAGTTTGGTATATCTGCCCTTAACACAGGAAAAGGGAGTGAGAGAGAGATCCTGAATTTGAGTTGAATGTGATAACTTGTGGCGCTGGACAAGAAAGTGGTGATCGCAGTCACCTGGAGAGTATTGACGTGTTGATGGTTTCAGTTTGTAGACTGGAGAAAAGGGAGAACACCACGAGTGGAAGAAAGACATGAGGAAGTGGATGTGAATTTCAATGCAGGAGGAGAGACAATGTGTAGGATTGAAATTTTTAATACTTCCAGCTAGTAGAGAAGATAAGTGTTCTGTGGAAAGTAGAACTGTCCCCTGAGCTTTTAATCTTGTACTCACAGTGACGTCTTTTGTACATTTTGTTTAGTGGATGTCACAAGTTTCAGATGGGAAATTCAAGACAAACATCATAGAGTCATAGAGATGTACAGCACAGAAACAGACCATTCAATGCAACCCGTCCATGCCAACCAGATATTCCAACCTAATCTTGTCCCACTTGCCAGCACCCAGCCCATATATTTCCAAACCCTTTGTATTCATATACCTATCCAGATGCCTTTTAAGTGTTGCAATTTCACCAGCCACCACTACTTCCTCTGGAAGCTCATTCCATACATGCAACACCCTCTGTTCGAAAAAGTTACCCCTTGGGACTCTTTTATATCTTTTCCCGCTCACTCTAAACGTATGCCTTCACCTCCGGGAAAAGACTTTATCTATTTATCCTATCCATGACCCTCATGATTTTATAAACTTCTATAAGGTCACTGCTCAGACTCCGACTCTCCAAGAAAACAGCACCAGTCTGTTTGACTTCTCCCTGTGGCTTAAATCCTCCAACCCTAGCAACATCCTTCTGATAGTAAAGAGACTAGAATTGCATGCAATATTCCAAAAGTGGCCTAACCAATGTCCTGAACAGCTGCAAAATGACTTCCCAAATCCTGTACTCAATGCTCTGACCAATAAAGGAAAGAATACCAAATGCCACCTTCACTATCCTAAATACCTGTGACTTTACTTCCAAGGAGCTATGAACCTGCACTCCATGGTCTGGTTGTTCAGTAACACTCCCCAGGACCTTCCTGTTAAGTGTGTAAGCCCTGCTAAGATCAGCCCAAGGTTTGACAATTGGATGACTTATCTCAGTCCATACCCTGGAGTTCAGATTATCAGGTGCTGGGGCTTTGTAAACTTTTAATCCCATCAATTTCCCCAACAACTACTCAGTTCTGCTCTCGATGGACCATGTGTTCCCCAAAATTTTGGGGATGTTACTTGTGTCCTGCTTTGATGATACAAGCAACATGTGTGGTTAATTGGTCTGCCATCTCTTTGATCCACATGAGAACTTTGCCTGTTCTCATTTGTAATTATTTTCACTAATCCTTTTTTTTTTGTCTTTACATACCCCATTTTCCCCTTTTTAATCAATCTTTTTGCTGAAACCAGAAGTGCTCCCAGTCTTCAGATCTGGATCCAGTACGATCCATGATGTCCCTTGTTAGCCGTGGCTGGACCACCTTTTGTATTTTATTTTGCCAGACAGGAAGGGACAACTATTGCAGTTCCTCCAGGTGCTATTTAAATGTTTGTCATTTTTTTTTTAATAATGTTCCCTCATTTGTTGTGGCCTGTTTGTGCCTTTGCCATTGTAATTTTCTCGCTTTAGATTTAAGTCCCCAATCACAGAATCAACTCTGTTCCTCTCCACCTTAATGGAAAGTTCTCTCTCTGTTTTTCACTCTTCCGTAAGGGGCCTCTCTCAGCTACGTTGCAAATTATTTCCTTCTCGGTGAAGGAATTAGCATTTTGGAACTAAATTACCATTGCCCAACAGCCACTTTTGGAATGTTGCATGCAATTCTGGTCTCCCTCCTATTGGAAAGATGTTGTGAGACTTGAAAGGGTTCAGAAAAGATTTACAAGAATATTGCCAGGGTTGAGAGATTTGAGCTATAGGGAGAGGTTGAATAGGTTAGGGCTGTTTTCCTTGGAGTGTGAGAGGCTGAGGGGTGGCCTTATAGATGTTTATAACATCATGCGGGGCATGGATAAGGTAAATAGACCATCTCTTTTCCTGGGGATAGGGGAGTCCGAAGTGAGAGGGTCATCGGTTCACCATTGGGGGATGTGGAGGGGGATGGTGGGTGGGGGGGTAGCGAGATTAAAAGGGAGCAGAAGGGCAACTTTTTCATTCAGAGGGTGGTGCATGAAAGGAATGAGCTGTCAGAGGAAGTGATGCAGGCTGGTACAATTACAATATTGAAAAGGCATCTGAATGAGGAAAACGAATAAGAAGGGCTTAAAGGGTTATCGGCTAAGGTGCTGGCAAATGGGACTAATTGATTTAGGATATATTTTCTGTACGGATGAGTTGGTCTGAAGGGTCTGTTTCTGTGCTGTATATCTCCATGACCCTGGCTTTCCAACAATGCTCGTCATGTCTGTATGTTTAGTTTCTCTCGAGTGTTGGTGTTAATGCCTTGATGTCTCACCTCCTCCACACCCACCCTTTTTTTTTTACTGGGGATGTTAACAATTTAATGTCTGGTTCTTCATCAAGAAGCTGCATTGCTGGTTCACCCCGAATTGACACACCCTTTTGTGTTTGCTTCCCAAAATCAGACCTGATCATTCTCAGCAGTACCATGGTGTTGTGAAATATATTAACTGTTGGATGGGGTTATCCAAATTCAGAGATGCCAGTTTTGACGTTTTTTGCTTTTTCTGTCTGAGATCCTGAATCAGCATCTTCAGGAGAATTAGTTCAAGCAGAGTGAGAACACAGGGAGTGGGAGAGTGGGATAGTGCTTTCAATTTTGTGGAATAACAAAAGCAAAAAATGTTCCTCAAAGTAGAATTGCATATTCTGAATTTCTACCCTGGACTGACAATGCTCTGACCTTGTGCTGTATAAAAAGCAGCTACTTTTTCTATGCCTTTTTGCTGGGAGGATCTGAAGCTGTAATAAAGTTGGGTTGCAATAAAGATTACCTGAACTTACCACCAGTCTCAGACTCATGGAAGCTTTGAGCTGCAACAGGTTTTTGTTTTAAAACTGCTCATTTCTTTCAGCCTCCTGCACTAAGTTTCCAATGTTGTGTATCAGTTGCAGCAGTGAATGAGTAGCCAGTATGGTTAGAAATTTTCCAGGAGTGCAGGTACTGCGTTATGTCGTCAGCATTGTAAGGTTTATAGACCGCACCAGGTGTGGGCTGTGTTCACTGGAAACAATGTGGAGGAGTCGATGTTGGACTGGGGTGGATACAGTTAAAAATCACACAAAACCAGGTTATAGTCTAACAGGTTTATTGGGAAGCACTAGCTTTTGGAGTGCTGCTCCTTCAGGTAGCTGTGGAGCAGGATCATAAGACACAGATTTTATAGAAAAGATCAGTGTCGTACAACCGGGCTATATTGAACAACCCTAGATTGCGGTTTAGTCTTTAATCTTTTAGAATGGGTTTTGGTTCATTAATATGTAAAGCTCAGAAGTACTTTTAAGTCAGGTTCTCGAGATGACTTAAGGTTTTATAAAAATCGGTGACATCACAGCTCAGTACATGAACGGTGTGAGGTTAGAGTCTGAAGATTGTCTGTATCCCAATCAGACTGGTTCCATTTCCAAAGTAGGAAGTTTTAAAATATTACAATTTTAAAAATTATTAAAATATTGACTACCTACAGATTGTGCTTTTTGATCAAAATTGAATGTATCAGCAAATGCAAATTTATCCCATAGACGAGTGTGTGTGTGTCTGAGAGTTTGCATAAGTGCGTTTGCCTTTGTGCATGTTTGGTAATGCAAGAGTGTGATGGAGTATAAGCTTGTGAAGGTGTGAATATTGGGTGGTGGGAGTGTGTCTCTGAGAGAGATCATGCGTATGAGAGAGGTATAGATAAAAGCGAGGAGTGCATTTTGCTACAAAAACAAAGGGCAGGACTTGTACAGTTACTGGTAGGGCCCTGGATCATGTTGTAGAACAGAGACATGGGGCGTGGTTTAAGTACATAGTTCTTTGAAAGTTGCATCACTGGTAGACAGGGTGGTTAAGGCATTTAGCACACTTGCCTTCACTGTTCACACCATTGAATATTGGAGTTGGGATATCACGTTGAGGTTGTATAGGATATTGGTGAGGCAACTTTTAGAATGCTGAGTACAGTTCTGTTCGCCCTGTTATAGGAAGAACACTGTTAGATAGGGTTTGGAAAAGATGTACCAGGACGTTGTCAGGACTGGATGGTTTGAGTTAGGAGAGCCAGGGACGTTTTTCACTGGAGCATAGGAGGTTGAGGGGTGACCTTATTGAAACTTGTAAAATCATGAGGGGTATAGGTACGGTAACTAGCAAAAATAATGAGGAGCCACGGAGGAAAATAAATTGTGGGTCTACCCTTTTTTTTTATCTATTAGCATTTGGACCCTTAAAATTTGTCAGTAATAGCAGCATTTTCACAGAGCATACTGCACAGGCTCCTCGGTGTCAGCAGGAACGGCGCTTGTTATTTTTGTCAGCTAAAAAATGCGCATGCTCCTAGTTTCCGCTGAAATGGGGCGTGACTTTTAGCTATTGGGGCATTCCTGGAGGACCAGAAGCTTGGTAGTCATCCTGCCAATCAGAACATCCCCTATTGTCTGAATGTGGAAGTTGTCCTGCACCTCTCTCTCTGAATGAAGATTAAGTTTCACCCCAGACTGCAACTTCCTTCCTCTGCCCACTTTTCTCATGCCCTTTTCTTCATTGTGGGCTTAAATTGCTGACTTGTAGCAAATGAAAGGAAACGGATTGAATCCAGGAAGGAGCAGACTCAGGAAATGTTGGTCCAGGACTGTCTGAATTGGCAAACACATGGCAAATCCAATACTTCAATGTGAAGTTATATCCTTTGCTGTGGGGGAAGAAAAAAAACAAAGAAGGGGCATTGTTTAAATGGTGATATTGGGATGTGGATGAAGGTGAGGACTGCAGGTGTTGAAGATCAGAGTCAAAAAGTGACACTGGTAAAGCACAGCAGGCCAGGCAGCTTCCAAGGAGCAGGAGAGTCGATTTTATGGGTACGAGTCTTTCGTCAGGAATGATGTGTGGATGTACAAAGGGGCATCAGCATCCTTCTATGCCAGTCAATGCCAGTTGTCAGACAGGTGTAGTAAGCAATCAGCAAGGCAAGTGGTATATCAGCAAGAGGAATTGAGTTCAGAAGTGGGGATGTCTTTGTGCAGATAGGAGGTCATTAAATATATTCAAAGCTGAGTTTATCTGACTTTTGAACAACAAAGAAGTGGATGGTTGTGGGGGAAGGAAATAAAATGGTTTAAGACCAGTACAGAACAGTTAGAGTCAAACAGCACAGAAACAGACCCTTGAGTCCAATGAGTCCATGCTGACTATATTCACAAACTAAACTAGTCCCACCTGGTTTCATCCATATTCCTCCAAACTTTTCCTATTCATGTACTTATCAAAATGTCTTTTAAATGTTGTTACTCTACCTGCATCCACCATTTCCTCATTCCACACACAAACCACTCTCTTAAAAGAAAAAGGTTTTCCTCATGTCTTTTTAAAATCTTTCTCCACTCACCTTAAAAATTTGCTCCTCATTTTGAAACGACACTTGCCATTCAACTCATCTATACCCCTCATGATTTTATAATCCTCTAAAAAGGTCACCTCTCAACCTCCTGTGCTCCAGTGAAAAATTCCCAACTTATCCACCTAGATGTAGGTAGATCCATATCCAGTTATGATCTGTTCGATGCTGGTGCAGGTTTGAAAGACCAAATGGCATACTCCTGCCCCCAATTCTGTGTCCAGGACAGTAAGAAACTGGAAGACAGGAGCAGAAATTAGGTCAGTCAGCCCATCAGGTCTGCTGTTACCATTCAAATGTGTCTGATAAGTTTGTTAACCCTATTCTCCCACTTTCTCCCGGGACCCCTCGATACTCCAGAATCTATTTGTCTCAGTCTTAAATATCCTCATTGACTTGGCCTCCACAGCCTTGTGTGTCAAGGAATTCCATGGATTCACTGCTCTCTGGCTGAAGATGTTTCTCCTTGAATCCGTTCTAAAAGGTCTTCTCTTTTCTTTAAGACTGTGCCCTCTGGGCCCAGTGTCTCCTGCCATTGGAAACAGCTTCCCAACATCCACTCTGTCCAGGCCGTTCAGTATTCTGTATGTTTCAATTGGATCCCCCCTGAGTGTGGGCCTGTTAATCAGCATGAACCAGACCCTTTAGGATGAGGTATAGCAGGGATTAGATTCAGCAAAGTGGGAATGGAGGGAGAGTGTGTGTGGATTGGAGATTTTCAGCTTGTCTGGAATAAGAGGAAATAAATATAAATTAGAATTGATCAGATGTGCTGAGGAATGGCAGATGGTGTTTAATTTAGAGAAATGTGTGGTTTGCATTTTGGTCAAGCAATCGATGCAGGACTGGCACAGTTAAGGGGAGTGTTGCAGAACAAAGAGACCATGGTATGCTTTCCTTTATTGATCAGATCATTGAGTATAGCAGTTGGGAGGTCCTTTTGCAGCTGTGCAGTTCATTTGGTTTGGCCACTTTTGGAATACTGCATTCAGTTCTGGTTTCCCTGCTGTAGGAAAGATGTTGTGAAACTTTGAAAGGGGTGGAAAAGATTTATAAGGCTGATGTCAGAGTTGGAGGGTTTGAGCTACAGGGAGAGGCTGAATACCTCCGGTATATTTTCCCTGGAGTATCAGAGGCTGAAGGCTGACTTCATAGAAGTTTATAAGGGCATGGATAGGGTGAATACCCAAGGTCTTTTCCCCATGGGGGGGGGGGGGGTCCAGAACTAGAGGAGTTTAGGTTTAAGGTGAATGGAGAAAGGGACGTGAGGTGAAACTTTTTCACGAAGAGGTTGGCGGATGTTTGGAACCTGCTGCCGGAGGAAAAATGACACAATTTAAAAGACATCTGGGTACATGAATAGCATGGGTTTAGAGGGATATGGGCCAAATGCTGGCAAGTGGAACTACATTAATTTAGGATCTCTGGCCGGCATCTGTCTAGGTTAGGGTGGATTAGCCATGTTAAATTGTTCTGTCAGGTTCAGGGATGTGCAGGTTAGGGTGGATTAGCCATGGTGTTTAGGGATGGGCAGGTTAAGTGCATTAGTAAGGGTTAAATGTAAAGCAATAGGGTTTGGGAAATGGGTGTGGGTGGGTTACCATTCGCAGGGTCGGTGTGGACTCCTTGGGCCGAATGACCTGCTTCCACACTCTGGGTATTCTCTGAAAGGAAGGAATTTTGCAAACTGCGTAGGGCAGTGCGATCCAGGCGGCCGCCATCCGGAGCAAGCGCAGTGCGGCACTGGTGACGTCACAACACGGAAGTGGCCATGTCCGTTTCAGAGTGAAACTCACTTCCTCCCTCTAAGCAACTCTTCATCCTGGGGGGATCTGTTCACTTGTAGCAACTGGAGTGAACCCAGGGAGGGAGCAGATACTGCAAATTCAAGGTGAGGAGAGCCGGATGGAGGGTGGGAGGTGCTGTTTTCCCCAGCGTGCCAGAGACTGGGGGGCGGGTCAACCAGAAAGATTACTTATAAAATCGAGGGGCGGGGATAGAGTAAATAGACAAGGTGGTTTCCTTGGGATGGGGGAGTCCAGAACTGGAGGTTAATAAGTCTAGGTTGAGGACGGGGATGGGAGTGGTGAAGATTTAAGAGACCTAAGGGGTATTGTTTTCACGCAGAGGGTGGTGCGTGTATGGAATGAGGTGCCAGAGGAAGTGACGCAGGCTGGTACAATTGTAACATTGAAAAGGCATTTGGATGGTATATGAATAGGAAGGGTTCAGATGGATATGGGCCAAGTGCTGGCAAATGTGACTACCTTAATTTAGAATGTCTGATCAGCACGGAAGAGTTTGCTCTAAGTATCTGTTTCTGTGCTGTATATCTCTGTGAATCTGACTTTCCACAAACATTTGCCACGTCTTTGTTTGGTTTCTCTCTGGTGTTGGTCTTAATACCTTGATGCCTCACTTTCTCCCCCGTTCCTGGGTACGTTAACCATTTTGTGTCTGGCTGTTCCTCAAGAAGCTGCTTTGCAGGTTCACCCTGAATTGAGGCACTTTTTAAAAAAAATTCTTCCCAAAATCAGACCTGCTCACTCTCGGCACTATCCCAATATTGTGATAGATATTAACTCAGGTGGAGGTATCCAAAATTCAGAGGGATGTCGGTCCTGACGTTTTTGCTTTTCTGCCCTGTGAGATCCTGAATCAGCACCTTCAGGAGAATTAGAGTGGAGTGAGAACAGAGGGGGAGAGAGAGTGGGATAGTGCTTTCAATTTTGTGGAATAACAAAAGAAAAGAATATTCCACAGAGTAGAAATTCAGAACACCCAATTCTACCCTGGACTGACATTGATGTTTGTGATCTCTTTTTAGAATATTGGAGATCTGAAGACGGAAGTTTCAAAATCAACAGATGAAGGGCTCGTGCCTGAAATATTGACTCTCCTGCTCCTCAGATGCTGCCTGACCTGTGCTTTTCCAGCGCTGCACTTTTCGACTCTGACTCTCCAGTGTCTGCAGTCCTCACTTTGATGTCAATGTCTGACAGTCACTCAATCCATCTGGACCACAATGATTTTCAACTATGATTCTGTGAAAAGGAGCAAAGTATTTTCATTGTTGTTTCAGTACGTTTTCAGCAGCAGTGGGACTGGATGAGCCACTGTACTGTTGCAGTGGACTGTGGAGCCTGAAACAATAATACGGCTTGGAAAGAGGATATCATGGCGGGTAGAAGCTCTACACACATTTGTGTGCGGCTGAAGCTTCGGCCATGGAGAAACCCGGGGAATCCTGCCCTGTGGAGAAACTGTGGAGGTGTGGCGACTGCGGGAAAGGTTTCTGTGTCCCCTCTGCCTTGGAGACCCATCGGTGCATCCACACAGGCCTCCACCCTTCAGATCCACCAACAAGTCCACACGGGGGAGAGGCCCTTTAGCTGTCCTGAGTGCGGGAAGGGCTTCAGCCATTCCTCCAATCTGACACACCGGTGGGTCCACACGGGGAGAGGCCCTTCCCCTGCCCCGAGTGCAGGAAGGCCTTCAGCAATTCTTCCCATCTGCTGAGGCACTGGCGGATCCACAATGTTGAGAGGCCATTTGCCAGCCCCTAGTGCAGGTGGAGGTTTTTGTTGTCCTGCAACTTGCGGGGGCACCAGTGCTCCCAACAATCGGATGACACCGGTGATGCTGTTGTGGGTCACCCCCAGGACTGAAACTCCCGCCTGTTCTGGCAGTGGAGAGTCAGTGAGCTATTTTTGTTTCCTGCTGGACTTCCCTCCGTCCAACTTTGCTTCCAGTGGGAGCTGCAGCATGTTGAGCCCAGAAGCTACTCTTTTTTTTTTTCTGTCCAGTTAAAGAATTGTTGGCTTTTTCTGGGAATGAGTCGCAGTCTGTAAGAAGTAGTTGAATGCATCGGGACAACCATTCACATTCAGCAGTGACTTTGAAATTAGATATACGGTTATGTGTGTGTGAACGACTCATCGTCCAAAAATTGCACAAAAGCTTGGAAATCAATTGTTGGAAACTGGTTGAATTGGTAATTTCTTTATTTTCTTTTTTAATTTACCCCTTAAGTCTCTGTCTGTGAGATGGTGGGGGCATGATCATTGCTATTAATTAAATTATCTTGTTTAACTTTGCCTGAGTAAAGTTGCAGTATTTATAATTGTTAATTTTTATTTAAATTATAGTTTTGGTGTGCAAAATCTGTTCTTCAAGTCTGACTAGGAAGAGCTGAGAAATTCTGAGGGACATTGTGTGTTTTAATTTAATTGTGCTGTGAATCTGGTGATAATGACAATCGTTTGTATTGGCTTGCTTACCCTTGCCTTCACCCTAACTACTCACTGTGGTAGTGAGTTCCACAGTCTCACCACAATCTTGAAGTTTCTCATGAAATCCTCAGTACAGACTTGGAAAGGAAAATGTTGACGAGCAGAATATAAGGTGCTATCTGCAAAAAGCCAGGAAGAATTCGGCAAAGTAAAACTTTGACAATGAAGAGACAAATAAGGAACTTTGACAACAATGCAGAGATCACAAGTCAGTGTTCAAGGTAACAGTCATGACAAAAAACTGTACTCTATAGACATTGGATATTGTAATTAGGCAAATGTCGAGATGCTGTCGTTGGTTAAATCCAATAAGGTAAGACAAATAAAATAACCAGAACTACTAATCGTAATTGGATGTGGATTTCCCTACGGAGAAAGTGAGGACTGCAGATGCTGGAGTACCAGAGTTGAAAAATGTCATGCTGGAAAAACAGCAGACCAGGCAGCATCCGAGGAGCAGGAGAAGGGCTTAAGCCCTTCCTGAAGAAGGGCTTATGCCTGAAACGTCGATTCTCCTGCTCCTTGGATGCTGCCTGGCCTGCTGTGTTTTTCCAGCACGACATTTATCGACTGTGGATTTCCCTAAGACAAGTGTATACTGTTGATTTGGTATAGGTAAGCTGCTCTTAAAATAATTGAACAGTATATCAAACAGATGTACTTGATCATCTGGGGGGTTTGTTGCCAACTTATGGAAGTGGCTCTGCAGGCTTGAATAAAAGCAGTGTACGAAAAGTGTCCACGTATCATCTGGTAAGTTACAGGCTCCAGGCAGTTCTAGAATCCCGACCAGCGTGCAATAGGTCGTTCAGCCCATCAAGTTGACACTGACCATCCATTCCAACTACCCTATTCTGGTAACCCTTCATTTCCCATGGCCAATCCACCCTAATCCGGATATCATTTGGACTGTGGGAGGAAGCCCACACATACACAGGGAGAATGTGCAAACACCACACAAACAGTTGGCTGAGGGTGGAATCAAACCTGGGGCCCTGATGCTGTGAGGCAGCAGTGCTAACCATTGAGCCACCACCCTGTGCAGCTCTGAGGGAGTGAATTTCAAAGACTCGTAACCTTTGAGAGAAAAGCAAAACTTTTCCATCTTAAATGAGAGGCCACTTATTTGTTAACTGTGTCCACTCATTTCTAGTCTCTGCCACAAAGGGATTCATACATTCACATTAAGTCCTCTCAGGATGTTATACATCTCCATCAGATCATCTAATTCTTCGAAGCTCAAACTGATACAAGCCGAGCCCAATATCCCCTTGACCCCGATAAGCTAAGTAATGCAGCGACCCTTGACCTCACTGACATGACACAGGATGCCTTCAATCTAAGTTGACCTTTACCCTCTAACATCTTGACCCCAGGCCAGCATGTGGTCAGCTACAACTCAGCTCTGACGGGAACAGATGAACTGATCAGACAGCGGTAAGGTGGACACTACATCCCCAGAGAAACCTATTCGAGTGTGAAAGTTGTTCAGCTCCCATTCGGATTGTTGCAGGGACAATATCTCCTGTCATTTAAAAGTCTTTGATCCCAATAAAGTTCTGGTTCTGTTGCACGTTGTGTGTTTTATCAATCTGTGTTTCACTTGATTTTCTGTTCCTGCCATTCCCATTAGGAAGTGTGAATTCAGTACCAGATAATAGTCTCACTTCTGAATTATCATTGAGGATTGGTGTAGAACATACCAAGTGTCAGTCAGAATGGAAGGAGCTGTACTCTTTATTTAACCCTCTGCTGTCTCTGTCCTGGGAGTGTTTGAATGGGAACGTTAGAGGGAGTTTTACTCTGTATCTAACCCAATGATGTGTCTTTCTTGGCACTGTTTGTTTGGGACAGTGTCATGGTTGCTTCACTTTCAACTGAAAAGAGTAGAGGAGGCTGTATTCTGATTGTATTCCCATGCTGTCCCTGTCCTGGGAGTTTTAGATGGGACAGAGTGCTGATGGAGAGAGCTGTCCTATCTGTCATGAAGACCTCTGTAATTGCAATGAATGCAGACTTGGCTGTGGGAGTGGAGGGTACTTTTACTTGAACACACCCGTCTTGGGCTTTGCTCTGCTGATCAAGACCATCTCAGACACCTTCATTCTCTTTTCCAACCAACCACAGGATGGTTAAGGATGGGTAAAAATGCTGGCATTGCCAGCGGTGCCTACACCCCAAGAACAAATAAATACTTTTTGTTTAAAAGTTACACTTATATTCCAAACCCTCTGATTACTTACATCTGAAAATTCATATTTGATTGCAATATCGTTTTAAAACATGGGAATGTGGCAACCGTAGAAATATAACGAGCAACAAATTGAGCAGGTAACAGGTAATGAGCAGGATGGTAATTTGGACCAGAATGCTGAGTCAGCCTGACCCATGGCTGAGAGAGTTCACCCAGATGTTGCAGTTACAACTTCCCCAAAAATATGTCCCTGATGTAAGATCATTCAATGACTTGAAGAGCTAAATGTTTCTATCTCCATAGCTGCTGCCAGACTTGCTGAGTAATTCCAGCCCTTCTGCTTTACCCTTTTATGGGATTTGAGCTTCCCTAAGTCAGTGTAATGAAGAACTGCAGATACTGGAGATCTGAAATACACAAAGGCAGAAATTGCTGGAGAAACTCAGCAGGATTAGTAGCACGTATTGAGAAAGAATCAGAGTTAGCATTTTGAGTGCATTTTGACCCTTCTTCACAGCTGTTCTGGACTTAGGACAGGATATTGACTCAGTTTCTTTCTCACTCCACCAGTGTTGCCTGACTGGCTGGCTGAGTTTCTCCAGCAATTTCTGTTTTTGACTCTTTCACAACGTTGATGTTTGTTGCCCATCCTTAATTGCAAGGTGTCTTGCTTGTGCCATTTCAGAGAGCAGTTTAAGAGTCATCCACATTGCTGTGGGTCTGCAATCACATGTAAGCCAGACCAGGTAAAGATGGCAGTTTCCTTCCTGAAAGGACATGGTTTTTTATGACGATTGACATCAGTGCCATCGACACCATGCTGAGACTAACTTTGTGTTCCACATTTATTCGTTGGTTTATTCAAATTTCACCACTTGCTGTGATGGGATTTGATCCGATGTCCCTGGATTACTCACCCAGTGACATTACGACTATGCTGTTGTTTCCTGTACTTTACTATTTTGCGTTTACTGTTTCTGTCTTTGGCCTCTGATGTTTGGGAAATGAACCTGTTTAAAGGGCTGCCCTAAACCTGCCCTTTGACCAAGTCTTTCGTCACCTGTCGTTATCTGTGCTCCGGTATTGTAATTTTAGAAAATAATTCTTCTTATTTTCACATGAAGCACTTTGAGGCAGTTGACTATACCACGGATGTTATTTGAATGCAGCTTGTATCCCTATCTTAACATCTGGAACTAGGGAGTCATATGTTAAAAGTGTGAGGTTGCACATTTAAGACAGAAATGAGATTTCTTTTCTCTCTGAGGGTTGTGTGTCTTCCACAAAAGGCAGTGGATTCAGTATCTTTAAGGCAGAGATAGATAGATTCTTGCTAACCAAGTGGGTGACAGATTGTCGGGGATGTGGAGGAATGTAGAGCTGAGGTTGTATTCAGATCAGCCATGATCATATTGAATGTTGCAGCAGGCTCGAAGGGCCGAGTGGCCTACTCCTGTCCCTTTGTCTGTGTCTCCCCTCTTATATCCTTGAACTGGGTCCTTCCTTTCCAATATTGCCTCTTGTAGACAGTTAATTGCTGTGTTTCTTATATCAATTTTGTTCCTTCTTGCTCAGTGTTGCTGAAAATCTTCTAACTAAAATAAAAGTTCCTGTTACTATCGCATCAATGGAAGTGTTGGTTTGGATGTAACGTTGAAATAGCCATTCCCATCTTTTCCAGACTTCCACATTTAAAGCCCTCGAGTCTGGTTTCTGCCCCTGAAACAGTTCTTGTCAAGGTCATGTTTGACATTCTTTGCAATGGTGACAGAGGTAAACATTCCCTGGGTTCAAAACCTACTAAGACAGATGGTGGAATGTAAATTCAATACAAATCTGGAATGAAGAGTCTAATTACAAAACTGTTGTGTATTGTTGTAAAAATGGGCGGCACGGTGGCTCAGTGTTTAACCTTGGGCGACTGTGTGGAGTTTGCACATTCTCCCTGTGTCTGCGTGGGTTACCTCCAGGTGCTTCGGTTTCCTCCCACAGTCCAAAGATGTGCAGGTTAGGTGAATTAGCCATGGTAAATTGCCCATAATGTTAGGTGCATTAGTCAGAGGGAATTGGGTTTGGTGGGTTACTTTTCGGAGGGTTGGTGTGGACTGGTTGGGCCGAAGGCCTGGTTTCCACACTGTAGAGAATCTGTAAGGAATCTAATCTAATCTTTTTTTAAAAAACTCATCTGTCTGAACCTGGTCTGGCCTACATGTGATTCCAAACCCACTGTAAGCTGGTTGAGTCTTCATTGCCCTTATGGTCAATTGTTAACACTCACCCTTTTTGACCAGGATGTTGCTGGAATGATTTATAGACTGGATAGGCTGGGATGTCTTTTCACTGGAGTGTAGGAGATAGAGGGGCCACCTTATGGAGGTTTATAAAGTCATGAGGGGCAAAGATAAGGTGAATAGCAAATGTCTTTTCTCTAAGGGTAGGGGAGTTCAAAACTAGGGCATATATTTTTAAAGTGAGAGGAAAAAGACTGAAAAAGGACTAGAGGGGCAACTGTTTTTACACAGGGAGGTTTGTGTGTGAAGTGAACTGTTAGAGGAAGTGCTGAATGTTTAAAAGTCATAGAGCCAAAGCGATGAACAGCACAGAAACAGACCCAACTCTCCATGCTGACCAGATATCCCAACCCAATCTAGTTCCATCTGCCAGCACCCAGCTCATATCCCTCCAAACCCTTCCTATTCATGTACCCACCCAGATGGCTTTTAATGGTTGCAATTGTACTATCCTCCACCACTCCCTCTGGCAACTCAACACGTACCACCCCCTATGTGAAAAAGTTGCCCCTTCGGTCTCCTCTAAATATCACCCCCCACCCCCCCTTAACCCTAAACATATGCCCTATAGTTCTGGACTCCCCCAACCCATGGTGCGATCTGGGTACGACATCTGTTACCCCATTGATTTTCAGGGTTGATTTGGCTGATCTGGCTGGGTAGGTGGTTGTCCCTCTTCTCTCTCAGTTCCATGTGCGTCCCTCCTGAAGCTCAACGCTCTGGCGCAGAGGATGACCCCCTAGAAGAGAATTGCTCCGCCGGTCTAGGGTATATGATGTAGCTACACTCCCCTGCTTGGCCAAATCTCCATTTGGATAGGTACATGAATAGGAAAGGTTTGAAGGGATATGAGCCAAACACAGGCAGGGGGACTAGTTTAGTTTGGGAACAGGGTCAGCATGGACTAGTTGGACCGAAGGGTCTGTTTCCATGCTGTATGATTCTATGACCAAGATAGTGATCTTATGTTTTATGGTGCTCCTTAGGATTGTTTGTTCTATGAAAGGTGATATTGTGTATAGATAGAAATGCTCCAAGCAGGCACCACCCCCTCACCTCAATCCAGAGTCCCAAGTAGTCCTTCCAGCTGAGACAGAGGTTAACCTGCACATTTTCTAACCTAATTTACAATATCAGATGCGCCTGATGTGGTCCTTTTTACATCGGGGAGACAAAACATAAACGGAGGGAAAGTTCACCAACCATCTCAGCCGGGCCGACAGGACCTCCCAGATCCGCCAATTTTAATTCCCTTTCCGACATGACCATCCTCGGCCTTCTCTATTGCCATGACAAACCACACCTCAACTTCCGCTTGGGCAGCCTTCAGCCTGGAGGACTCACCATTGAGTTCTCCAATTTCAAATACCGTCCCTCTCCTCCCCTCCCTCCGACCCCCAACCGGATTCGTCTCTCCAATTGGCCAACCACGTCAAACCCTCTACCTGTCTACACCAATCCCCACTCCGCCACCCTGCCCCCACAACCCCCTTTATCTGCAGCTCCCCCAACACCCACACCCAAACCTGAGGAAGAGTTACACCAGAAACGTCGACTTCTCCCCCGCCTCCTGCTGCTGCCTGGCTCGCTGTGTTCTTTCAGCCTCCTGCCTGTCTACTTTGAGTCAGAAGGTGGAATGAAGTCGAGTTCGGTCCGAGTTTTGTTATCGGCAGATTCCGGGGCAGCGTTGTCGGAGACCGAGGTTGCGGGTGAGTACTGGGGCGGTCGCGATGGCCTGGGTACCGACCCGGAACTCACATTGGACTGGAGAGGCCCGGTGCTGGATAGAGTCTCCACGTGGAGAAAGTGAGGACTGCAGATCAGAGCTGAAAATGTGTTGCTGGAAAAGCGCAGCAGGTCGGGCAGCATCCAAGAAGCAGGAGAATCGACGTTTCGGGGATGAGCCCTGAAGAAGCCACATTTTCAGCTCAAGTCTCCACGTGGGCGACACGGCAGTGTGGGCGGGGCCTGGGGTAGAACGCATCGTGGGGGCGGCGCCTGGGAGACGGTGGCAGCGTGGGGGCGGCACCTGGGAGACGGTGGCAGCGTGGGGGCGGGGCCTGGAGGAGGAGGCGGCAACATGAAGGTGGCTGAAAATGTGTTGCTGGAAAAGCGCAGCAGGTCAGGCAGCATCCAAGGAGCAGGAGAACCAACCCTTTGGGCATGCGCCCTTTTTCAGCAATGAGGAAAGTGTGTCCAGCAGGCTAAGATAAAAGGTAGGGACTTGGGGGAGGGGGGTTGGAAATGCGATAGGTGGAAGGCGGTCAAGGTGAGGGTGATAGGCCGGAGTGGGGGTGGGGGCGGAGAGGTCAGGAAGAAGATTGCAGGTTAGGAAGGCGGTGCTGAGTTCGATGGATTTGACTGAGTCAAGGTGGGTGGACGGGAAATGAGGAAACTGGAGAAATCTGAGTTCATCCCTTGTGGTTGGAGGGTTCCTAGGCGGAAGATGAGGCGCTCTTCCTCAACCGTCATGTTGCTATGGTCTGGCGATGGAGGAGTCCAAGGATCTGCATGTCCTTGGTGGAGTGGGAGGGGGAGTTGAAGTGTTGAGCCACGGGGTGGTTGGTCCGGGTGTCCCAGAGGTGTTCTCTGAAACGCTCCGCAAGTAGGCGGCCTGTCTCCCCAATATAGAGGAGGCCACATTGGGTGCAGCGGATGCAATAAATGATGTGTGTGGAAGTGCAGGTGAATTTGTGGCGGATATGGAAGGATGCCTTGGAGGGAAGTAAGGGGGGAGGTGTGGGCGCAAGTTTTGCATTTCTTGCGGTTGCAGGGGAAGGTGTCGGGAGTGGAGGTTGGGTTGGTGGGGTGTGTGGACCTGACGAGTGAGTCACGGAAGGAGTAGTCTTTTCGGAATGCTGAAAGGGGAGGGAAATATATCCCTGATGGTCTTTGAAGAAGACATGGAGGTGGCACCTGGTATGGAATACAGCGTGGGGGCGGGGCCTGGAGGAGGTGGCGACGGCACCTGGTATGGAATACAGCGTGGTGACGGGGCCTGGAGGAGGAGGCAACATGGAGGTGGCGCCTGGTATGGAATACAGCGTGGGGGTGAGGGTGTATGTGCAGGTCAGGTGCATTGGTCAGGGGGTAAATGTTGGGTAATATGTCTAGGTGAGTTACTCTTCCGGACTTGGTGTGGACTTGTTGAGCTGCAGGGCCTGTTTCCATACGGTACTGACTTTATGAGCTTCTTTTCTGCTAATCCTAGGGAAAAGACACCTTATCTATACTCTTACGATTTTCTAAACCTCTACAACGTCACCTCTCAACTTTCTAGGCTCCAGCGGAAAAACGTCCTAGCCTATCCCGTCTCTCCTTATAATTCAAACCCTCCATTCCTGGTAATGTTCTGGTAAAGTAAGGAATAGGGAATTGTATCGAATCATGTAAATGTACTGTCTGAAAAAAATTGGTTGTGTTCTTGCCTGAGATGATGACAATATCTGATATAAGTAATTACAAATCCAATTATTTTGGTCACAAAATTGAACAATCATTGTGTAACAAAAGGATCTTTGCCCTGAGGCATTGGTGCTTCCAAGCTGACCATCAAAAGTTCAGTTTGTCCCTGCATTCTTTCCTGGTCGTGTTTTTGTGCATTTTGAAAATATTCCCAATCCTCTGAGCAAAGGAGTTGGGCAGTTATGTTGTGGATGTATAGGACATTGGTTAGGCCACTTTTGGAATATTGTGTGCAATTCTGGTCTCCCTCCTATCGGAAGGATGTTGTGAAACCTGAAAGGGTTCAGAAAATATTTACAAGAATGTTGCCAGGGTTTGAGCTGAATAGGCTGGGGTTGTTTACCCAAGGGTAAGGTTTACCCAAGGGAGGCTGAGGCGTGACCTTATACACATTTATAAAATCATGAGGGGCATAGATAGGGTATGATAGATGACAAGGTAGGGAATTGGGGGAGTCCAGAATTAGAGGATAATAGGGTTAGAGTGAGGAGGGGGGAGATTTAAAGGGGACCCATCGTGCAACTTTTTCATGCAGAAGGTGGTGCATGCAAGGAATGAGCTGCCAGAGGAAGTGGTGGAGGCTGGTATGATTACAACATTTTAAAAGGCATCTGGATGGTTATATGAATAGGACGGGTTTAGAGGGATATGAGTCAAGTGCTATCAAATGGGACTAGATTAATTTAGGATATCTGGTCAGCATGGACGAGTTGGACCAAAGGACCTGCTTCTGTGCTGTATATCTCTATGACTCTGGCTTGCCACTAATATTTACTACGTCTGTATGTTTAGTTTTTCTCTGGTGTTGGTGCCAATGCCTTGATGTCTCATTTCTTCCTCACCACCTCCCCGGACATTAACCATTTTGTGTCTGGTTATTTCTCCAGAAGCTGTAGGTTCATCCTGAATTGACACTTTTTTGCTTCCCAAATCAGACCTGCTCACTCTCAGCAGTATCCCAACATCGTGAAAGATAATAACTTTCAGGTGGAGGTATCCAAAACTCAAGAAAAAAAGAGAGAGAGAGAGAGATGGTGCTTTCAATTTTGTGGAAAAAGAAAAGAATGTTCTGCAGAGAGTAGAGTTGCTTGTTCTGAATTTCTACCCTGGACTGATAGTGATGATTTTTGTAATTTTTTTTAAGAGTATTTGAAGATCTGAAGACAGAAGTTTCAAAATCAACAGTTCGGGCTTATGCCCGAAACATCAACTCTACTGCTCCTCGGATGCTGCCTGACCTGCTGTGCTTTTTCAGCATCGCACTTTTCAACTCTGACTCTTCAGCATTTGCAGTCCTCACTTTCATGTCAATGACTGACAGTCACTCAATTCATCAGGACTGCAACAATTTTCGACTATGATTCTGTGAGAAGGAACCAAGCTTTTTCGTTCCTGTTTCAATACGTTTTCAGCATCAGTGGGACTAGATGAGAGACCCTATTATTGCATCGCTCTGAGTGTGGAGCCTGAAAAAGTTATACGGCCTTGGAAGAGGAATTCACGCCGAGGAAGAGCTGTACGTGCTTTTGTGTGCGGATGAAGCTTCGGTCATGGAGAAACCCAAGGAATCCCGCCCTGTGGAGAAACGGTGCAAGTGTGACAACTGTGGGAAAGGCTTCCATTTCCCGTCTGACCTAGACACTCATCGGCGCAGTCACACCGGGGAGAGGCCGTTCTCCTGTCATGAGTGTGGAAAAGGCTTTAGCAATTCCTCCCACCTGCTGAGGCACCGGCAGGTCCACACAGGGGAGAGACCCTACAGCTGCCCCGACTGTGGGAAGACCTTTAGCAGTTCCTCCCACCTGCAAAGGCACCAGCTGGTCCACACAGCTGATAAGCCATTCACTTGCCCTGAGTGCAGGAAGGCCTTCAGCTATTCTTCTGCCCTCCTGACCCACCACCGGGTCCACACGGGGGAGAAACCCTTCAGCTGCCCTGAATGCGGGAAGACATTCAGCAATTCCTCCAACCAGCTGAGGCACCTGCGGGTCCACACGGGGGAGAAACCCTTCAGCTGCCCTGAATGCGGGAAGACATTCAGCAATTCCTCCGCCCGGCTGAGGCACCACCGGGTCCACACAGGGGAGAGGCCCTTCAGCTGCCCCGAGTGCGGGAAGGGCTTCAGCAATTCCTCTGCCCGGCTGATGCACCAGCGGATCCACACCGGGGAGAGGCCTTTCAGCTGCCCCGAGTGCGGGAATACCTTCAGTAATAGCTCCCACCTGCAGAGGCACCAGCGAGTCCACACTGGAGATAAGCCGTTTACCTGCCCAGAGTGCGGGAAGACTTTCAGCAGTTCCTCCCACCTGAAGAGGCACCAGGGGGTCCATACAGGGGAGAAGCCCTTCACTTGCCCCAAGTGCAGGAAGGCCTTCAAGGATACCTCTGCCTGGCTGAGGCACCAGCAGGTCCACACCGGGGAGAGGGCATTTTCCTGCGCCGAGTGTGGGAAGGGCTTTACCCAGACATCCCACCTACTGGCCCATCAACGGGTCCACACGGGGGAGAGGCCCTTCCCCTGCCCCAAGTGCGGGAAAGCCTTCAGCAATTCCTCCAACCTGCTGAGGCACCAGCGGATCCACACTGGGGACAGGCTGTTGTCCTGTCCCTAGTGTGGGCAGAGGTTCTCATCATCCTGCAACTTGCGGAAGCACCAGTGCTCTCAACAATCTGATTCTGCCGGTGACACTACTGTGGGTCACTCCCAGGACTGAACCCTTCCCATTCTGACAGTGAGTGCAGTGGGAGAGTCAGCATGCCCCCCCCCCCACCCCCAACTTTGCTTCCAGTGGGCATTGCTGCTCATTGTGCCCGGGAGTGTTCTTTCTAGTTTTTTCTGCCCACATAAAGATTTGTTGGCTCTTTCTGGGAACGAGTCTACAATAAATAGCTAAATACTTTGGGGTGTCCATTCGTATTCAGCAGTGACTTTGAATTTAGATTTACAGTTACGTGCCTGTGAACAATCCATTGTCTAAGGATTGCACAAATGCTTGGCAATCCATTTTTGAATTGGTAATTTTAAAATTTTCTTTCTTCAGTCTCTGTTTCTGAGATGGTGGGGAAATGATCATTGCTATTAATTAGATTATCGTGTTTAACTTTGCCCTAGCAAAGTTTCAGTATTTATAATTGTTGGTTTGTGTTTAAATTATAATTTTGGTGTGCAAGATCTGTTCATCAAGTCTGGTTAGGAACAGTTGAGAAATTTTGAGGGACTTTGCATGTCTTAATTTCATTGTGTTGTGAATCTGGTGACAGTGACACTCATTTGTATTGGCTGGCTTACCCTTGGTTGTAATGCTTTTCATGCCAACCTGTTGTGATGGTAGTGAGTTCCACAGTCTCACCACATTCTGAGGTTTCTCATGAAATCCTCAGTATAGACCTGGAAAGGGAAAACGTTGACCAGAGCAGAAGATCGGGTGCTAACTGCAAAAAGCCAGGAACACATTCGACTAAAGTAAAACCTTGACAATGTATGGACAAATGAGGAACTTTGAGAGCAATAAGGAGGTCACAAGTCAAAAGACAAAAAGAAAAATACTGTGCGAACATTGGATTTTGTAATTCGGCAAGTGCCAAGATGCTGTAGTTGGTTGAATACAATAAGGTAAGGCAGATGAAATAACCAGAACCACTAATTGTAACTGGATAACGATAACCATAAAACAACTGTATACTATTGATTTGGTATATGTAAACTGCTCTTAAAATAACACAACAGTATATAAAACGGATGTATTTTAGTATTTGGGGAGTTTGTTGCCATCTTGTGGAAATGGCTCTTCAGGCTTGAATAAAAGCAGTGTAAGAAAAGTGTCCACGTGTCATCTGGTCAGTTACAGGCTCCAGGCGGTTCTAGAATCCTTAGTGTGCAAGCAGGCCATTCATCCCATCGAATCAGCACTAACTATCGCACCCAGACCCACTCTGCTATCCTATCCCCGGAACTGTGCATTTCCCATGGCCAATCCACCCTCACTTTCACATCTTGTGGGAGGAGGCCAGAGCACCAGAGGAAACCCAGGCAGACACAGGGGCAGAATGTGCAAACTCCACGCAGACAGTTGGTCCGAGGGTAGAACCACACTAGGGTCACTGATGCCGTGAGGCAGCAGTGCTAACCACTGTACCACCACTCCATGTTTCCCTAAAAAAGTGAATTTCAAAGATTCGGGAATCTTTGAGAGAAAAACAAAACTCTCTTATCTTAAATGAGAGGCTAGTGTCTGGCTAGAAATGAGTGGACATAACAATGTGAATGTAAAGTCCTCTTCAGATGTCATACACCTCCATCAGATCATCTGGTTCTTCTAAGCTTGAACTGATACAAGCCCAGTCTGACATCCCCTTGTCCCTGATTATTATAAGTTGAGTAAATCAGCAACACCCGACCTCACTAGCATGACACAAGATCCCCTCTATCCAAGTTGACCTTTACCCTCTAACCTCTTGACCCCAGGCCACCATGTGGTCAGCCACAACTCACTCTGAATGAGAACAGATGAACTGACCAGACAGCAGTGAGGTGGACTCTGTATCCCCAGAGAAACTGATGAGAGTGAGAAAATTGTCCAGCTCACATTCGGATTGTTGCAAGGACCGTGTCTCCTCTCATTTCAAAGTCTTTGATCCCAATAAAATTCTGGTTCTGTTGTGCATTGTGTGTGCTTTATCTATGTTTCACTAGGTGATTTTCTGGACCTGGTCATTTCCCATTAGGAAGTGTGAATTCAGTGCCAGATAATAGTCTCACTTCTGAATTATCCGTGAGGATTGGGGTAGAACATACCAAGTGTCAGTCAGAATGGAAGAAGTTCTACTGTTTATTTAATCCTCTGCTGTCATTGTCCTGGGAGTGTTTAAATAGGAAAGCGTAGAGGGAGTTTAACTCTGTATCCAAGCCAATGCTGTGCCTGTCATGGCAGTATTTGTTTGGGACAGTGTCGCGGTAGCTTCACTTTTTCAATTTAAGAGTAGAGGAAGCTTTATTCCGATTGTAATCCCATGCTGTTCTCCCTCCTGGAAGAAGGAAGCTGAAGCACCCAGAGGAGATCCAAACAGACACCGGGGGAGAATGTGCAAACTCAGCCCAGACAGTCGTCCAAGGGTGGAATCAAACTCAGGTCCCTGATGCTGTGAGGTAGCGGTGCTAACCTCTGTTCTATCTCATTCTGCTCTCTAAAGAAGTGAATTTTAAAGACTCAGGAAGCCTTCAGAGAAAAACATAACTCTCCTCTCTTAAATGAGTGGCCACCTATTTGTTAACTAGGTCCACTCATTTCTAGTCTCTGGCACAATGGCATTCATCCATTCACATTGTTAAGTCCTCACAGGATGTTATACATCTCCATCAGATCATCTGATTTTTATAAGCTCTAACTGATAACATCGCAACCCGACAACCCCTTGACTCTGATTATAAGTTGAGTAAATTCAGTTATGAACTGCTTTGAATGTATTTACTAAGTAAAGAAACCAAATATGGCGGTCTTCCCAATACCCACCGACAAATGGAGCAAAACACCCTGACTTTATATTCTACCCCCTTACCAGAAATGAGAACATTTCATTTAAGTTGGACAGGTTTTCCTGCATTAAACTCCAATCTTGCCTGGTCCCAACCTGTCAACCACACTTTACAGTTGTCTTATTCCCTGTTTGTACATGAGTTTGCTACCTAGGTTTGGTCCATCACCAAACTGAACACCTTTGCAGATACTTCCATCATCAAAGCTGTGAAAAGACATTGTGAAAAAAATGGAAGCCCTTGCACTGTGTTCCATTCATCACCCCTTGACAACCCGAAACATTTTGATGACTGTTGCCTGTTCACTCACCAATGCTCTATCCACGCTGTTAAATGACCTGGACAAGATGAGCTCTTATTTTGAATAATGACTTTCGATGTGGCACCATACCAAAAGACTTCTGGAATATCAGTACATCCATGGGTTCCTCTACTTCATAAGAACTAGGAGCAGGAGTCGGCCAACTGGCCCTTCGAGTCCACTTCAACATTCAATAATATCATGGCTGATCTTTTCGTGGCCTCAGCTCCACGTACCCACCCTCTCACCGTATCCCTTAATTCCTACACTGCTCAAAACATTATTTATCTTAGCTTTAAAAACATTTGCTGAAGTAGCCTCAACTACTTCACTGGACAGGGAATTCCACAAGTTCACAGCCACCGCTGTGTGAAGAAAGTGCTGCTCAACTCAGTCCTAAATCGGCTAATGTGACTAATGTTAAACCAAGCAGCCTCTACATTCATAGAGTCACAGAGATGTACATCATGGAAACAGACCCTTCGGTCCAACCCGTCCATGCCGACCAGATATCCCAACCCAATCTAGTCCCACCTGCCAACACCCGGCCCATATCCCTCCAAACTCTACCTATTCATATACCCATCCAAATGCCTCTTAAATATTGCAATTGTACCAGCCTCCACCACTTCCTCTGGCAATTCATTCCATACCCGTACCACCCTCTGTGTGAAAATGTTGCCCGTTCGGTCTCTTTTATATCTTTCTCCTCTCACTCTAAACCTATGCCCTCTAGTTCTGGACTCCCAACCCCAGGGAAAAGACTTTGCCTATTTACCCTAACCATGCCCCTCATAATTTTGTAAACCTCTATAAGGTCACCTCTCAGCCTCCAACATTCCAGGGAAAACAGTCCCAGCCTGTTCAGCCTCTCCCTATATCTCAAATCCTAAATCTTTTCTGAACCCTTTCAAGTTTCACAACCCTTTCAAGTTTCACAACATCATTCCGATAGGAAAGAGAGCAGAATTGCACGCAATATTCCAGCAGTGGTCTAACGAATGTCCTGTACAGTCGCAACATGACCTCCCAACTCCTGTACTCACTACTTTGACCAATAAAGGAAAGCATACCAAACGCCTTTTTCACTATCCTATCTACCTGCGACTCAACTTTCGAGGAGCTATGAACCTGCACTCCAAGGTTTCTTTGTTCAGCAACACTCTCTAGGACCTTACCATTAAGTGTATAAGTCCTGCTAAGATTTGCTTTCCCAAAATGCAGCACCTCACATTTATCTAAATTAAACTCCATCTGCCACTTCTCAGCCCATTGGCCCATCTAGTCAAGATCCTATTGTCTAGGTCCCTAGTAGTTTTCTGACTCTGCTAAAATCAAACCCTCTTTGCTGTCCACTACACCTCCAATTTTGGTGTCATCTGCAAACTTACTAACTGTACCTCTTATGTTCACATCCAAATCATTTATGTAAAAGACAAAAAGTAGAGGACCCAGCACCAATCCTTGTGGCACTCCACTGGTCATAGGCCTCCAGTCTGAAAAACAACCCTCCACCACCACCCTCTGTCTTCTACCTTTGAGCCAGTTCTGTATCCAAATGGCTAGTTCTCGCTGTATTCCATGAGACCTAACCTTGCTAATCAGTCTCCCATGGGGAACCTTGTCGAACACTTTACTGAAGTCCATATAGATCACATCTACCGCTCCGCCCTCATCAATCCTTTGTTACTTCTGTAAAAAACTCAAGTTTGTGAGACATGATTTCCCAAGCACAAAGCCACGTTGACTATCCCTAATCAGTCCTTATCTTTCCAAATACACATATATCCTGTCCTTCAGGATTCCCTCCAACAACTTACCCACCACCGAGGTCAGGCTCACTGGTCTATGGCTCCCTGGCTTGTCCTTGCCACCCTTCCTAAACAGTGGCACCACGTTTGCCAACCTCCAATATCCAGCACCTCACCTGTGACTATCAATGATACAAATATCACAGCAAGAGACCCAGCAATCACTTCTTTAGCTTCCCACAGAGTTCTCGGGTACACCTGATTAGGTCCTGGGGATATTTTATCCCTGCTTCCACGAAGAGAGAACTATCCTGCAGTCTGCAGTGGCCATTTTAGAACCTAGGATTAAAACTGAAGTTCCGGCATCTTCCTTTTTGAAGATGAGAGGATGACGTCTCGTGTAGCTTTGCATGGATTGCAGAAAGACCATGCACATGACACGCAGTTAGATCACCTCACAATGTGGCATTCCACAACAAAGTCTGTTCCCTCACCTCAGTAGTCACAATGCAATATGTGGTCACTCAGTCAGCCACAAGTCGTGTTCTAGTCATGTGGTGCATCAATGAGCCCAGAACCCAGTCTGTGTCTCAGCTTGAGATCTTGTAATGGTGCAAATAATGAGTGTTTTTAATAAACGTCAAGACATCTGCCTCCACAAGAACCCATATTACATGGTGATGGGTCGATTCTGCCCCTAAAACAAGGTTATACTGTCCTTGGTTTTGTTCAAGAAGGGTTGTAAAAGCAGTGGTGTGGAAATGGCTAACAGACACTGCCTGAATCAACAACCAGAGGAAGCCTTTAGAGTTTTTTTAAACACAGTTGCACAATGAAAGGGGAGTGGCCAGTTCTCCCAGCTCAGTTTTTTTTCCCCAGTTTGGTTTGGTTTTAGCAGAGTCAGAAAATTACTGGGGACCTAGACAAGCAGCTACAATGAAACTTGCTTTAATAGACATTATTTTGCCTGACTCCACTCTCTGAAATCTCTCCTGCCTGTAAGAACCTGTGTTCAAATTTACCTTTTGCCAAGAGGTGTGTTCACAGGATGTTGCGAAATTGGAACAGCTTTGTTAAGTTGCAATAGTCAGTTGAGATTTCATATAAGTTATTCTCAATTCTATTTTCTTTTGTTTCTGTTTCATCTGTAGTGTGTAAATAAATTGTTTTGTCTGAAACTGAGTGGTTTGACCAGCTCCATCAGTCCTGGAATATCCACTTCACTAAATAAATTTTGTGAAATTGCCTAAAAAAATAAATTAACAAGTTAGGGTGTGGCCTACATTCTTCACATTTTTTGAGGGGTTCTTGTCTGATCCATAAAGGTCTGTGTTGCAGGGAAGTATTCAGACCATATCCTACTCTGTGGTGTTTGAGCCAAGAAACCACATCAATGTGGCCATAATTGGCAGCTATTGGGTACTATAAGCTGATGGCAGTGCTGGTGGGTAACAAGTTACTGACAGCTGTTATGGACCAGACCACACCCATGCCCAGCCCCATCTAAAGATTTTGAGAAAGGACCCTAAACCCTCTCTTTCTTAATTTAATAGCAGATTTGAAATGTCATCTTCCAGAAGTGATGTGTTGTGAAGTTGGATAGAGTACAGAGGAAACTCAATTATCCGAATATTGGATTATCCGAAGAAGATCTCAAGGTCCCGATAGAAACATTACATCAAAGAAGTGTTTCAATACTGATTGCGCCTTTTGTTTATAATGATTAAAAATGCACTCAGCTGACTGAAATGCTGTCAACAATCCTGGATATCTATGGGAGCCCAGGCACCATCTCCCAATGACTGACTGCTTGGCTTCTCTCTCTCCCACACTTCCCCTGGAGTTCTATACAGGCGAGTACCCTAAACTTCCCTTTCCCAGATAATCTCTCCAATATTATTGTTAGCACGGATGAAATGATATCAGTCCGAGCCCAGAGCGGTTCAACAATCGGTAACGTTTATTGCTACAGTAACGCCGGGAGAGACCAACCAAGGTCCGAATCTCAGCCGCTCTCCTGTTCCTGCACGCTGCTACATATTATATACTTTTATTTGTCAGGATGTGTGGAATTTGAGGATGAATGGGATGATAGTTCCCCATCATCACTGGAGTAGGTGCAAATAGAATGTTTCCTGCCGTCCCAGGAGAGTTGCAGGGCACACACAATAGGGTGCTAATTGGTTTATGTAAAACGGGTCTAGGTATTATCTGCTTGTCTCTCTCTGTGAGGGCAGGGGCTAGCACCCCCCTTTGTTCCCTTGGGGTGTTGGTGTGTATTGGTCTGTCCGTTCCTGTCTGGTGGATGCCTGTCCTTTGTGTCAGGGTGGGTCCATATCAATGGGTATGGGTGTGTTTCAGTCAGTCTCTTGATGTGATTAGGAGATGGGTTTCCATATTAATTAATTCCGGAGTTTTGGTCTATGAGTCATGGGTAGTGTTGGTATATTGTGGATTTTATCTGTCCTCTGTCTCCCATCTCCCGGTCACGTGGGCGGACCGGCAGCTGCTGAGTTCTGTGGGTTTAAAGCTGCGACTGCTGTTTAAAACACAAAATGAATTCTTATAGTTTCCTGATGTAGGCATAGTCCCGTGGCAAAAGCAGGGCGGCTCTGATGCCCGCTTGCATTATCCTGTACAGGGCAAAGGTGGAACCTGTTGCAAATAAAAGTAGTGTGTGCACTATTTGAGACTTAACCCCCCCCCCCCCCCCCAACATCCCCAAGGGCAGCAGCATTCTTACTGTTGGTGTCCAGTCCGGCTGCCCCAGAGAGGGGATAGGGGGCCGGCGGGATACTCACGGGAGCTGATGGGGGGGCGCCCGGGGCTTCAGTAATGCTGCAGGTCCCTTACACACAAAAGTGTATGTCTGCTCAGAAACAAACCCTGAGACAAACAGAGGGAGCAAGCCAGGCAGAAGCGAGGAAGAAGGAAACTTCAGAAAACTGAGCCCCACAGGACAGGCATTGAATCAATTAACCAAATAATCAGTTATCCGAATGAAATAGTGCCCGCCCATCTCGTTTGGATAATCGTGGTTCCTCTGTAATTGTAGGTTGGGTGGCAAGAATTTCGAATTTGGTGGTATGTGTAAAATTGCAAAATGGGGAAAGCATTGCGTGATCCCTTTAAGAGACCATGTGTTTTTTTCTGCAGATGTAGTTGACATAAGTGTTGCATTTTGGGAAAGCCAAATCAGGGCAGGACTTGTACACTTAATGGTAAGATCCTGGGGAGTATTGCTGAACAAAGATCTTGGGGCGCAGGTTCATAGTTCTTTGAAAATGGAGTTGTAGGTAGAATAGTGAAGGCGGCGTTTGGCACACTCTCCTTTATTGGTCAGAGCATCGAGTATTGGACTTAGGAGGTCATGTTGCAACTGTACAAGACATTACACACACAGTATTCCAAAAGTACAGGTCTAACCAATCTCCTTGCTATAGGAGGGATGTTGTAGATCTTTTCTGAACTGTTTCAAGATTCACAAGGAGGTTGCCAGGGTTTGAGCTACAGGGAGGGTCTTAATAGGCTGGGGCTGTTTTTCCTGGAACATTGGAGACTGAGGGGTGACCTTATAGAGGTTTATCAAATTATGTGGGACGTTGAAAGGATAAAGAGACAAGGTCTTTTCCCTGGGTTGGGAGAGTCCAGAACTAGACGGCAAAGCCTTAGGGTGAGGTGGGGGAGGAAGCAGTTAGACTCCTAATTGCTTTTGGAAATAAAGGATTAAGAGGAGTGAATTCCTTTGGTATTTGTAATGATTTAGATAAGTACATGAATAGGAAAGGGTTAGAGGGATATGGGCTGGGAGCAGGCAGGTGGGACGAGTTCAGTTTGGGTTATGCTCAGCATAGAAGAAAGTGAGGTCTGCAGTGAGGAATCCTGAAGAAGAGCTTATGCCCGAAACGTCGATTCTCCTGTTCCCTGGATGCTGCCTGACCTGCTGCGCTTTTCCAGCAACACATTTTCAGCTTATGTTCAGCATAGACTGGTTGGACCGAAAGGTCTGTTTCCTTGCTGTTGGACTCAATGACTCTACAACTGCAAAGGTCCTAGAAATTTATTTCCAGCTTTTTAGGAGACCACTGTAAAGTTGACTCAATCTCAGGACTGAATTCACATCATACCAATAACAGCTGAGTGAACCAATTGACCAATTTGAAGGCAGATCATAATGCCGAGGAATCAAGACTAGTGGTGATCCACAGCAGCATCGCTGGCAGAATCCGATTGTTGGGAGAATTGGTGCCCCTGCAAGTTGCAGGACAACGTGAACCTCTGCCTGCACTCAGGGCAGGGGAACGGCCTCTCTCTGGTGTGGACACATTGGAGCCTCCTCAGATCTGACGAGTCACCGATGGCCTTCCCGCACTCAGAGCGGGTAAACAGCCGTTCACCCATGTGAACCCGCTGGTGGGTCAGCAGGTGGGAAGCCTGGGTAAAGCCCTTCCCGCACTCAGGGCAGCTGAAGGGCCTCTCGCCCGTGTGGATCCGCTGGTGCCTCAGTAGGACAGAGGAATTGCTGAAGGCCTTCCCACACTTTGGGCAGCTGAAGGACCTCTCCCCAGAGTGGAGCCCCCAGTGGGCCAGCAGGGTAGAAGAATCACTGAATGGTACGTCTAACATACGATGAATGGCTGAGGATCCTGGGATTGTATTCATGAGAGGTTAGAAGATTGAGGGGAGATCTAATAGAAACTTACTAATGCATGGCTTAGAAAGGGTGGATGCTGGGAAGGTGTTTCCATTAGGCAGGGAGACTAGGACCCATGGGCACAACCTGAGCATTAGAGGGGGTCAACTTAGAACAAAAATGAGGAGACATTTCTTCAGCCATAGAGTGTGGGCCTGTGGAATTCATTGCCACAGAGGACAGTGGAGGCCAGAATGTTAAATGTCTTCAAGGCAGAGATTGATAAATTCTTGATCTCGCAAGGACTTTCACATTTTGTAATTGTACCAGCCTCCACCATTTCCTCTGGCAGCTCATTCTTTACATTCACTACACTGTGAATTAAAAAGTTGCCCTTAGGTTTCTTTTAATTCTTGGCTCATCCACCTCACCCTAAAGCTATTACCCTTTAGTTCTGGACTCCCGCAAACCCAGGGAAAAGACCTTGTCCAATTAACCAATCCATGACTTACATGATTTTATAAATGTGTACAAATGCCTTCGGCACACTCGGAAAAACAGCACCAACCAATTAAGCTCAAACACTCCAATTCTGGCATCATCCTTGTAATCTTTTTTCACAACATCCTTCCAATAGGAGGGTGACCAGAACTGCACACAATATACCAAAAGCGGCCTAACCAGTCTCAATGTAACCTCCCATCTCCAATGCTCAGAAGATTGGGAAAGTTGTCTTTTGTGGGTTTTGAAAATTGAGAAAGAATGGAGGGACAACCCGAACTTTTGAGTGTCAGCTTGGAAGCACAAATGTCTCGGGGCCAGGGTGGGAATGGGGGAAGGAAGCCAAAATGCAGGAGCCAAGACAGAGGAAGAACAGAGGATGTAAAACTATTGTAGCTGGCTTGAAGCTGCAATGTGGATTATTGCATGCGCTGTACTTGTACCCGATGCATTTATTTGCGGGAATCGCTTTCATCCGTCCCTCCTTGCCCGGGTAATTAAGCCAGATACCCGAGTTTGCAGAGTCTGCTCCCTCCTTAGATTCAGTCCAGTTGTTACAAGTGAACAGATTCCCCCTTCCCTCTCTCCCTCCCAGGATGAGGAGTTTCCCAGAGGAGGGTGCTTTACATTGAAACTGATAGGGCCACTTCCGTGTTGTGAGGTCACAATGGGGCGGAGCTAAGCCGACAGCGGAACCCGACAACAGATGGAAAGAGTCAAGATCAGAGTGGTGCTGGAAAAGCACAGCAGGTCAGGCAGCATCCGAGGAGCAGGAAAATTGACGTTTTGGGCGGGAGCCCTTCAGGGTAGGTTAGTATGGCCGATAAACACTAACAGAACATCCTTGGGCATTAGCAGTAATTTAGCACGGCCGATCCACCCTAACGTGCACATCGCTGGACAGTATGGGGAATTAAGCTCAGCCAAGGCCGGGGCTGCCACAAGGCCGGAAGTCTTTCCCAGAAATAACAGTTGATGGTGCCCTCACCAAGATGGCCGCCCGCGCTTCCCGCCCCAAGACAACAGGCGCCTGACCCTCACAAAGATGGCGGCCGTTGCCTGGGGAACCCGCGAGGTGAGGATTTTATTCGAGGCCTGAGGCCTCCCCCTAGGAGTTTATAAACTCCCCAGTCTCCCTCCTCCCGCGGTTCCCAATCCTACCCTGTCTCCTCTCCGCGGGGGCAGGAGCCAGGTCTTGGCGCTCGGACCTGGCGACCTCCCCGGGATGTTCCTGAAACCTGGTTCTGTTCTGAAGGAGGATCCCCGGACCCGAAACACCTCCTCGGATTTCTCCCCACACAAGCTACCAGGCCTGCTCGGCTGTTCCAGCGATCTCTGTTCTTGTTCCTTAAACCGCCGGAGCCATTCCTCTCCCACAAACAGTAACACTGCCTTTGTCCCGCTGCAGGACCTACACTGCACATGCGCCAACTCTCAAGGGGCGGGGTTCCGGTGCATGACGTCTTCGCCGGAGGGGGGCGTGGTTGGAGGAGTCGATGGGGGCGGGGCGATCGTTTTGCCGGCCCCCAGCCACATGAAGGGGTTTGAAAAAAGTTTTGACATTTTAAAAAACTTTTCAGCCTGCTCAGAAGTAGTTTTCCAGCCCTCTGGATGGATGAAACATTGAACTTTCAAACATAAACAAAGGGATACTAAAAAAAATTAATTAAAATAGATGAGATAAATTACAAAAGAAACCTTGCACTAAAAATCAAAGAGAACAGCAAAAGCTTCTGTTGGTACGGTAACGGGAACAGAGTCGCTAAGGTAAGTATTGGTACCTTGGAAGATGAAAACGGTGAGTTAATGGGGGAATACTGAAATGGCAGAGATGCTAAATCAATACTTGTCCTCAGTTTTCACGTTGGAGGACAACAGAACAATTCCTATTGAAATGGATAAGTCAGAGGCTATAGAAAGGGGAGAACTTAAACAACTAACATCGATAGGGAAAAGGCATACAGCAAACTAGTAGGATTGAGGACAGACAGGTCCCCTGGGCCTGATGGCCTACATCCTAGGGTCCTGAAGGAAGTGGCAGTGGAGATAGTGAATTCATTAGTTACAATATTCTGAAGATCTCTAAACATGGAAAAGATTCATTAAGTTTATTGAAGACTGGTATAGATATGTTCTTGATTGTCAAGGGGATCAAAGATTACGGGGAGAAAGCTGCAGAATGGAGTTGAGAAACTTATCAGCCATGATTGAATGGTGGAGCAGGCTCAATGGACTGAATGGCCTTATTTCTGCTCCTATATCTTATAATCTTATGGTTTCATTGGATTGGAAAAATGCTAATGTATTCAAAATGGGAGGGAGGCAATATGTGGGAAATTGCAGACCAGTTCGTTTACTATTTGTTAGAGTAATAGAGATGTGCAGCACGGAAACAGACCCTTCAGTCCAACTTGTCCATGCCGACAGATATCCCAACCTAATTTAGTTCCATTTGCCAGCACTTGGCCCAAATCCTCGAAAACTTTCCTATTTATCTACCCATCCAGATGGCCTTTAAATGCTGTAATTGTACAAGCCTCCATCACTTCTTCTGGCAGCTAATTCCATATAAGCACACCCTCTGTGTGAAAACATTGCCTCTTAGGTCGCTTTGATATCTTTACCCTCTCAACCTAAACCTATGCCATCTAGTTCTGGACTTTCCCACCCCAGGGAAAAGACCTTTTCTGTTGTTGTGGTTCTGTTCGCCGAGCTGGGAATTTGTGTTGCAGATGTTTCGTCCCCTATCTAGGTGACATCCTCAGTGCCTGGGAGCCTCCTGTGAAGCGCTTCTGTGATCTTTCCTCCGGCATTTGTAGTGGTTTGAATCTGCCGCTTCCGGTTGTCAGTTCCAGCTATCCGCTGCAGTGGTCGGTATATTGGGTCCAGGTCGATGTGCTTATTGATTGAATCTGTGGATGAGTGCCATGCCTCTGGGAATTCCCTGGCTGTTCTCTGTTTTGGCTTGTCCTATAATACTAGTAACAGAGAACAGCCAGGGAATTCCTAGAGGCAAGGCACTCATCCACAGATTCAATCAATAAGCACATCGACCTGGACTCAATATACCGGCCACTGCAGCGGACAGCTGGAACTGACAACCGGAAGCGGCAGGGACAGGCCACTATAAATGCCGGAGGAAAGATCACAGAAGCGTTTCACAGGAGGCTCCCAAGCACTGAGGATGTCACCTAGACAGGGGACAAAACGTCTGCAACACAAATTCCCAGCTCGGCGAACAGAACCACAACAACGAGCACCTGAGCTACAAATCTTCTCACAGACTTTGAACACCTTTTGTGTTTATCCTATCCATGCCCATCATTTTTTTATAAACCTTCTTACAGTCACCCCTTACCCTCTGAAGCTCCAGGGAAAACAGTCCTGGTCCATTAAGCCTCTCCCAAATTCTCCAACCCTGGAAATATCCGTGTAAATCTTTTCTGAACCCTTTCAAGGGTTTGGAGAGAAAGCAGGAAAAGGGGGTGATGAGCAGTCTTGATCGAATGGCGGAGCAGATTTGATGGGCTAAATGACCTAATTCTACTCTTATATTTGTGAACTTTTGAACTCTGGAGCAAGCAGGACTTGAACCCAATCTAGAGTTAGGGTCACTACCTCTTTACTGCAAGACATCCATAAAAATATCAAATCCTCCCTGATGGGGAATTGTACCCCCAGTCTCCTGAGTCACAGGTGGGGATACTAACCACTATACTACCGAGGATGCTGGACAGTTGCAAGATGGTGGAGATAGAGATGGAGAGTGGATGAGTGTTTCAGGAACTATTATTGACATCATAGCCTGAATGGCCTCCTTATATACTGTAACATTCTAAAACATTCTAAGCCAGCCAATGATCTGACCTGTGCCACACAAGCACAGTCCCCTGGGAAGTTACCAGAGGTATGTACGGGCTGTAGGAAGAGATCCAATTCCCTGCTTAATCTGGAATGTAATGTTCTCATGCATACCAGGGAGCGGTGATCCACTTGCTCCACATGTCATTCAAACCCAAATACATCATTGACTTCCTACTGGACAGAAAGGATTAAACTTCTCAGCAACAACTGCCTTAAAAAAACATTCAATTTTTGTAGTCGTAGCGAAAATCACAGTTTTCCAAACTGTGGGCCAATACTACCGACCAGGTAACAATGGTTGCTGTGGGGCTCACAGTGATGACTGAGGGGCTGTCCTTTTAGATGCTCGGTTGTTTCTGTATTGTTTTATTAGATTAGAGTCCCTACAGTGTAGAAACAGGCCCTTCAGCCCAACAAGTCCACACTGACTCTCTGAAGAGTAACCCATCCAGACCCATTGCCCTCTGACTAAGCACCTAGCACAATGGGCATTTTAACATGGCCAATTCACCTGACCCGTACATCTTTGGACTGTGGGAGGAAACCGGAGCACCCGGAGGAAACCCACGCAGACACGGGGAGAATGTGCAAACTCCACACAGACAGTCGCCCGAGGCTGGAATTGTTGATGGGCTTGGCCTCATGGACTGCTCTCTGAAGCCAGATTTAAAAGAAGTTTTGAAAATCATGACGAAAATCATACCCATAAAAGACAGTGAAAAACTGTTCACCATTGTAAAAGCATTGAGAATAAGAACGCAAATTTAAAGTTGATTACAAGAAAGAAAATGTGATGTGAGAAAGAAATTTCACACAGTGGGTAAATAGATCTGGAAGACATTGCGTAGAGAAGTGGTTGAAGCAGGTTCAATTAAGGGCATTGGACAATTATTTGATGACAAGCAATGTACCAGTTTCCAAGGAAACATCAGGAAAATGGCACAAGGTCAGAAAGCTCATTTAGAGAATTGCATGGACACAATGGGCTGAATGGCCTGCTTCTGTGATTTAGTATTTCAATGGATCATAATTGCTTATCAGGTCTCTGTCAGTTATGAACATTAGGCTAACATTTGCTATTTTGTACGGTCAGTCAGGGAGGATCCGTCAGATCGATGTTGTATGATGACTCATGATTGGGGAACTGCAGGGATTGGGACTAGGACCCCAGGTATTCACAGTGTATGTCAGTGATTTAAATGAGAAAACTAATTGGAATGTATCACAAATTGCAGATGATACAAAGCTGGGTGGAAGGGTGAGCTGTGAGGAGGATGCAATGTTATTTGGACAGGCTGAATGAGTGGGTAAATGTATGGCAGGTGCAGTTTAGTGTGGATAAATGTGAGGTTATCCACTTTGGTAGCAAAAATAGAAAAGCAGATTATTTCAATAACTGTAACCTGGGAGATGGGAATGTTCACCAAGAACTAATCCAAGATGGATGACAGGAAAATTTGTGGCTGTAAGAGCTGCTCTTTTTAAAGATATCTTCAGTGTTGGTGGCGATTTCCTTGAATTCCAGGAGCAGCAATTACTGTTTTATATGCTGTTGCATTGTTTTGGAACTTTGGAGTAAAAAAATCAAATCAACAGCACTTTCAAAAGAGAGAAAGACAGCTAAAGGCAGCGAGCACATGGTCTGAAAGAGAGAGAGAGAGAGAAAATCCTACACTGCTAGCTGACACAGCAGTGAATCTATGTAGTTACTGCCTTTGTTGTTTGAAATCATGTATCTCTGAACATTGGAGTGCATCTAGGAAAAATTAACAAACAGCCAAATTCACAACTGGTCTTGGTGGAATCTGTGTGGGAGAGCTCACAGCACAGGAACAGATAAGTGCATAGTTTTTAATGTGTAACCTTGCTGTAAGTCTGCAGTAGTGAATAGAGTGGGTTCTTTCTTGATTATTTGTTTTGAGATTTTAGAAGCTCACCAGCGGGTCCACAACAGGGAGCGGCCAATCACCTGCTCCGAATGCAGGAAGAAATTCATTGATTCTTCCAGCCTGCAGACGTACCAGCGGGTCCACACCGGAGACAGCCTGCTCACCTGCTGTCAGTGTGGGAAGGGCTTTACCCCCTCCCACCTGTGGAGGCCATTGCAGGGTGATTGAAGGAATGACAGCCGAATGCCATTATCGACTGGACTATCAGCCCAGCTCTGGGGACTCCTGGGTTCAAATCACACTGTGGCAGATGGCAGAAGGCAGAATTGGAATTCAGTCAGAAATCTGGAGTTCAGAATCTAATGATGAAACCATTTTCTGGGGAAACAATATTCCGTCAGATTCACTCATGTCAGAGTCTGTCTGTATCCCAATTTTGAGTCAGACTGGTTCTATTTCCATCGTAGAATTTATAACATATTACATGGATAGACTGTCTGAAGATTGTGCGTTTTTTGAGCAAAATAGAATGTACTTGCAATTAAAATCCTGCAATTGCAAATTCACACCATAGACTGATGTGCGTGCTTGGTAAAGTGTGTGAGTAATGGAGTATAAGCCTGTGAGAGGGTGTGTGCATGTGTGTGTGTCTGAGAGCGAGCATGAGTGTGAGAGTGAGAGAGAGAGTGTATAGTGTAGTGGGGTCACCTGTAGTGAGACATGAACCTAATGTCCCAGTTGAGGCCACTCTCATTGGGTTCCAAATTTGGCAGCAGCCTCCGCTCAGCCACCAGAAATGATTAAGCAGTTACACAACACACATTGGAGAGGACAGGGTGGGCCTTGTCTTTCGATTTGCAGAAGTTGAGACGCTCTGGATACTGTGATCCAGGGCAAACAGGCTGAAGGACCTTCGGCTCAGAAAGATGCAGCTGGAAGCCGGGCTGCAGACACGTTGGGGGAAAAGGGGAAAGTTAACTGGACACTTTATTCTGGGAGATGGTCATTCCTCTACGGACAAAGCCTTCTGACTGGGTCAGTGGACAGGGTCAGGACAAGTCAGACAGATAAAGCGGATCTGAGAGAGGTCTGCACGAGTGAGGAGCTAACTGGTTGCGTGGTCGGAGTAAGAACAATGTTGGGGATGGGGCAGTAGTGGTCAGGGAGAGAATAGTGGCAGGGATTGTCACCATTCTCTGCAGTTGGCAGCAGAAGACCAGATTGCATCAGTGTCTGCCTGGCGCCAGGATTTGGGAACCAGTGTGCTCAGGGCTGGAGAAATGGAAAAGGGAAGTTGCAGTGGGCGTGGTCTAACAATGTCAGGAGGAGAGAGCCGCTGCTGAAGGCTCATGAGAAGTCAGAAGCTACACAGATAAAGCAGAACTTCAAAACTCTGGGTGGCAAGGGGATTCTGAAGCTGCTCCTCCCAGGAGAACGGCCTCTCCCCAGTGCGACTGCGCTGACGAGTCTCCAACACAGACGGGAAACAGAAGCCTTTTCCGCAGTTGCCACACTTCCACGGTTTCTCCACAGGGCGGGATTCCTCGGGTTTCTTCATGGCTAAAGCTTCGGCTGCACACAAAATAGTGTACAGGCCCTCCCTGCTGTGAATTCCTCTTCCCAGGCCTGTATATCTGTTTTAGACTCCACACTCAGTGTGCTGCAACAGTAGGGTCTCTCATCCAGTCCCACTGATACTGAAAACCAGCTGCATCCTTTACCCAGTCTGGCCTTTGCGTGACTCCAGACCCATAGCAGTGTGGTTGACTCAACACTGCCACCCCCAGCAAATGAGTGGGGAGAAATGTACTTGTATACAGACTGTGGGTTGAAATTACTCAGTGAGGCAATACAGGTTAAGGCTGTACCAAGGATCCAATTACAAAGGGACAACTTGGTGCTGACCAATAGTAAAGAAAGTGGGGGGGTGGGAGGAGTGTGAGCACTTGGGCCTTGAGCTGTTTAAAAGAAAAAGCTACATTCTCAACACCTTTTTGCTGGGGGGGATCTGCAGTTGTAACAAAGTTGGGTCGCAGTAAAGGATACCTGAATTTACTGAAGGGCTCAGACTCCCATTGAATTGATTTATTGTCACGTGCGCCGCGATACACTGAAAGGCTTTGTCTTGTGAGCAGTACAGGCAGATCACAGAGTTAAGTAGCAAAGATATATAAATAATAAATAAACAGCTGCAAAAACAAAAAAAAAACAGGTCCAGGCGAATGTTAAGAGTTTGAGAGTCCATTCAGTATTCTAACGACAGTGTGGTAGGAACTGTTTCAAAACCGGCTGGTGCATGTGTTCAGGTTTCTGTACTATCCACCCCGATGGTAGAGGTTGAAGAAAAACATTGCCAGGCTGTGATGGGTCTTTGAGAATCCTGGCGGCCCTTCCTTGACAGTGGGCCTGATAGATGGATTATATAGATGGGAGGTTGACCTTTGTGATTGTCTGGGCTAAGTTCACCACTCTGTGTAATTGTCTCTGATTTTGAATGGCACAGTTGAAAGCTTTGACCTCCAAGAGGTTTTTGTGTTAAAGCTGCTCATTTCTTTCAGCCTCCTGCACTAAGTTTCCAATGTCATGTATCAGATGGAGCAGTGAATGACAAGCTAATATCATTTGAAATCGTAAATTTTTCAGGAGTGCGGTTACTGCGTCATTTCATCGGCATTGTAATGTTCACAGACAGCACCGGGAGGTATGGGCTGTCTCCACTAGAAATGATGTGGAGGAGCCAGTGTTGGACTGGGGTAGACAAAGTTAAAAACACAACACCAGTTATAGTCCAATAGGTTTATTTGGAAGCACTAGCTTTCAGAGCGATGCTCCTTCATCGGGTAGCTGTAGAACAGGATCATAAGACACAATTTATCGTAAAAGATCACAGTGTCATGCAACTGATGGGATATATTGAACAAACCTAGAATGATAGTAAGTCTTTCATCTTTTAGAATGGGTTGCAGGTTTCAGTTCATTCATATGTAAACCCCAGAACTACTTTTAAGTCCCCATTCACAAATGTTTTATAAAAATAGGAGACATCTCAGCTCATATAATGCATGAAAGGTGTGAGGTTCAAGTCTGTCTGTATCCCACTCTTGCTTGAATCAGACTGGTTCTATTTCCAAAGTAGGAATTTATAAAATATTACATGGATTAACTGCCTGCAGATTGTGCACTTTTTGAGCAAAATTGAATGTATCTGCAAATTCACCCCATAGACTATTATCTGTGTGTGAGTGTGTATGTGTTGGCCCCGAATGCTTGGTAAAGTGTGAGTGTGATTGGAGTATAAGTCTGTAAGAGGGTGAGTATTTTGGTTGCGGTGGGTGGTGCATATGTGTGTGTGTCTGAGAAACAGCATGTCTATGACAGAGTTGTGGATAAAAGCGAGGGGTTGCATTTTCCTAAAACAAGGGCAGGACTTGTACAGGTAATGGTAGGGCACTGGGTCGTGTTGTAGAACAGAGAGACATGGTGGCTTTCAGGTACATTGTTCTTGAAAGGTGCATTGCTGGGACACAGGATGGTTAAGAAGGCATTTAGCAGCATTGCCTTCATTGTTCACACCGTTGAGATAGGAGTTGGGACATCATGTTGAGGATGTCCAGGATGTTGGTGAAGCCACTTTGAGTGGTGAGTACAGTTCTGGTCGCCCTGTAATAGGAAGAATACTATTGGAGGAGGTTTGGAAAACATTTTCCAGGATGTTGCCAGGACCGGAGGGATTGAGTTATAAGGAGAGACTGGGACTTTTTTCAGTGGAGTGCAGGAGGTTGAGGGGTGACCTTATTGAGACTTAGAAAATCATGAGTGGTGTCGGTAAGACAAATAGCAAAAATAGCGACAAGCATGTACAGTTACGTCAAGCTACAGGAGAACACAATTGTGGCTCTACTCTTTTTTTTCCCTATTGGCATTTGACCACTTAAAATCTGTCAGTAACAGCAGCATCTCCAGAGCATACTGCACATGCTCCTCGGTGTCAGCAAGGTCTGTGCGGGTTAGCCGGTGTCAGCAAAAACTGCATGCTCGTCGCTGTCCCCGGAAACGGTTCGCGACCTTCATGGACCAAAGGAGAGCATTGGCGGACTGGAAGGAAACTTATCCTTCTGCCAATCAGAGCCCGCCTACTGTCTGAATGTGGAAGGTGGACCATGTCCTTCTCAAGCTGCTGCTGTTCCTCTCTCTCTAAATGAAGATTGAGCTTCACCCCAGACTAACTTCCTTTCTTTGTCCAACATCTGTGAGTATGGCACTCTTTTCTCATCCTCATTTTCCATTTATTTTTCATTCAGGGCCTCAGTTGTTGACTTGCAGCAACTGAAACGGAAGAGAGTGAATCTGGGGGGCGAGGGGCAGACTCTGGAAATGTTGGAGAAATGACTACTGCAGATGCTGAAGATCAGAGTCAAGAGTGTGGTGTTGTAAAAGCACAACAGGTCAGGCAGCATCAAGGGAGAGTATGAAGGAATGGAGACTTTCAGCTTCTGTGGAATGAAAGAAAGAGTTCACTATAAATTAGAATTGATCAGATAGGCCAATGGGAGATGGAGTTTAATTTAGAGAAATACATTTTGGTCAAGCAATCCAGGCAGGACTGACAGGGGAGTGTTGCAGAATAAAGAGACCTTGAAGTGCTGGTTCATACTTCATTGAAAATGGAGTCTCGGGTTGACAGAATAGTGAAGGCAGTGTTTGGTATGCTTTCCATTATTGGTCACAGCATTGAGTATGGGAGGTCACGTTGTGGCTGTGCAGGACATTGGTTAAGCCACATTTGGAATGCTGCATCCACCTCTTGTCTCCTTTCTATCGCAAAGGTGTTGTGAAACTCGGAAAAGGATCAGAAAAGATTTACAAGGCTGTTGCCAGAGTTGGAGGGTTTCAGCTACAAGGAAAGGCTGAGTAGGCCAGGGATATTTTATCTGGAGGGTCATTTTATCTGGAGGTTTATAAAATTATGAAGAGCAAGGATAGGATAAATAGACAAGGTCGTTTCCCTGGAGTCAGTGGCGGGGGGATCTAGAGACATAGGCTTTCAGTGAGAGGGGAAAGATATAAGAATTCTGAGGGGCAACTTTTCCACGCAGAGTGTGGTGCATTTAAGGAGTAAGCTGCCAGAGGAAGTGGTGGACACTCGTACAATTGCAACATTTAAAAGCATCTGGATGGGTTTATGAATAGGAAGGGTTTGGAGAGATATGGGTCAGGTGTTGGCAAGTGGGACGAGATTGGGTTAGGATATCTGCTCCGCATGGACAGGTTTGAGTGAAGGGTCTGTTTCTATGCTGTACATCTATGACTCTGTCTATTTGATTACAGATGCTGTTCCTCTCTCTGAATGAAGATTGAGCTTCACCCCAAACTGCAACTTTCTTCCTCTGTCCAACATCTGTGAGTACACTACTCTCTTTTCTCACCCACTTTTTCAATTTATTTTTCATTCTGGGGTTCAATTGTTGACTTTCAGCAACTGAATGGAAAGAGAGTGAATCCAGGGAGGGACAGACTCTGGAACAGTTGGTCCAGGCCTGTGTCTTGATTGACAATATAGACACTCAGGAGGCTGGAAGAACACAGCAAGCCAGGCAGCATCAGGTGGTGGAGAGGTCGACATTTCAGGTGTTTCTTCCGGATGGGGGATGAGTGTAGAACAAGATGCAGATAAAGGGGTGCCGGGAGCAAGGTGTTGAAGTGGGGATTGGTGAAGACTGAGGGTCCAACCTGATGGTCGATGGGAGGAAGGAATCTGGTTGGTGGCAGGGAAGAGTGAATGGGAGGGGCAGAGGCAGTGAAGGGAGTTGGGGGATGGGAGGGGAGAAATTAGACAACTCCAGGTGGAAGATGAGGTGTTGTTCCTCCAATTTGTGGATTGGATCGTTGTGGCAATGAAGGAGCCCAAAGTTGGTCATGTCAGAAAGGGAGAGGGAAGAGGAATTAAAATGGGCGGTGACTGGGACATCTGGTCAGCCTCTGCAGACCCTCTTGCCCTTCCTTGTTTTAGCAAAATGCAACCGCTGGCTTTTATCCACACCTCTCTTATGCACATACTCTCTGACACACGCACATCCCCAATACTCACCCTCACACAGGCTGATACTCCATAACACACACTTCACCAAGCAAGCACACATGCAAAAACACACACGCACAAACTCACATGGAGACACCTGTGCTGCCCTGCATAGTTTGCAGAAATCTCTTCTCTCCAGAGAATCCCCACAGTGTGGAAGCAGGTTACTCGACCCAACGAGTCCACCCAACCTTCCAGAAAGTCACTCCCCTACCCCCATTTCTCTACATTCACCCCTGACTAATGCACCTCACCTGGACATCTCTGGGCACTATGGGTAATTTGAGCATGGCCAATCCACCCTAACCTGGACAAAGTTAAAAATCACATAACACCAAGCTATTTGGAAGCACTGGCTTTCGGCACGAAACTCTTTCATCAGGTGGTTGTGGAGAATAAGATCATAAGGGACAGAATTTATGGAAAAACATTGCAGTGTCCTGCCACTGAAATGATATATTGAACAAACCTGGATTGTTAAGTCTTCCATCTTTTCAAATGGGTTGCAGGCATCATTAATATGTAAATTTCCAACTTCCTGTAAGGCACTTCTCAACATAACTTAGCTTAAGGTTTTGTAACAAAAGATGACATCTCAGCTCAGACAATACACTAAATGTGTGAGGTCAGAGTCCAAACCTTGAATCAAACTGGTTCTATTTCCAAAGTCAAATTTACAAAATATTATATGTATTGACTGTCTGCAGATTGTGCATTTTTAAGCAAAATAGAATGTATCTGCAAATAAAAATTCACCCCCATGGACTTGTGTGTACGCGAGCGTGAGAGAGAGAAAGTCTACTTCCGTGCTGTACGTGTCTATCTCTATTTGATAAGATGCTTCATATCTGGTGTAAATATTGTAAATCATAGCTGGGTACTAACAGTTCGATGTAAGGGAGAGAGGATCCTCAAGTTGGGCACAATCAGAATCCTGGGAGAGCCCTATTTCTGGTTTGCTTCCTAATGAACAGACATTAAGCACTAGCACCTATTTATTTCTCATGTTGTTTCATTTTTCTTGTTTGATTCCCTGCTATGACGACACTTTTGTGTCTGGTTGGTTGAGAGACTGGGAGATTGTGCATTGGGCTTTGATTGACTGACTGAATATTTTATTGTTCCAGAAGGTGTAAAAAGAGGGGGTGGGGGTCAAAGCTTCAGCAGAAATCCAGTAGAGCTGAGAACAGACTGACATCTAATTCTGTGGGAACAGTGAGATCAGACGACAGAGAAATGAGGACCTGAAATCAGAGCGGACACCAGACTACCCTGTGGTCAGTGCTTTGATTCGCAGTGGCAACCCTCTACCTTTACCTAGCTTCCCATTTGACTACCCCCTAGATATTCAGGATCCAATCCGTCATCCTTAAGCCATGTTTCTGTAAGGAGCCTCAGATCATAATTATTCTCTTCAATGTGTGCAGACAATTCATTTACTTTTGTTACAGTGCAGCACATATTCAGAAACACCACTTTTTGTTTCCATTTTTGCGATCTTCAGAATCCAGTTTTGATTGCTGGTATATTTACTCTCCTTGTCCCTTTCTATCATTCTCTGATGTTAATTTCCCACATCACTACTTTGCTCACCAGCCTTGATTTGGATCGACCAGGCTAAATTGCCCATCATGTCCAGGGATGTGCAGGTTAGGTGGGTTAGCCATGGGAAATGCAGGGTTATTGTTTCATAGTAATAGAAGCAGGAATAGGCCATTTGGTCCATCCAGCCTGCTCTGCATTCATTAAAATAATGGTAAAACTATCTCAGCTCCTCCTCCCTGCATTATCCCAACTATCCTTAATTAACCTACCTGCAAAAACGTAACCAACTGTGTCTTCAATATACTTAATGAGGCTGTCTCTACTGCTTCCTTGGGCAGGGAATTCCATAGATTGACTACTATCCAGGAAAAATAGTTCCTCCTCATCTCTGTCCGAAATCCAGTCCTCCAAATTATGTGGCCTAGTCTCATCCACCAGCAAAAATGTTTGGATAGGGTAGGGTTTCATCGCTACAATGCAGTGAATTCCCACTTTCCACCAAAGTCCCGTACATAACTGGATCTTAATCTACCTACATCTAGGTGGATAGGCTGGGACTTTTCTCACTGGAGCACAGGAGGTTGAGAGGTAACCTTAGAGATTTATAAAATCATGAGGGGGGGGGGGGGTAAATGAGGTGAATGGTGGGTGTCAATCCCCACAGGCGGGGATTTTAAGATTAGAGAGCAAACTTTGAAAGTGAGAGGAGAAAGATTTTAAAAAGACTTGAGGGGCAGCATTATTTTTTTAAAGAGTGGTTTGTGTGTGGAATGAACATCCCGACACAGTGGTGGATGCAGGTACAGTAACAACATTTAAAAGACATTTGGATAAGTACATGAATAGGAAAGGTTCAGAGGGATATGGGCCAAACACAGGCAAGTGTGACTTGTTCAGTTTGAGAACACAGTCAGCATGGATTAGTTGGACTGAAGGGTCTGTTTCTATGCTGTATGACTCTGTAACAGTTCTGTACTGGTCTTGAAAGCCATTTTCTCACCTTCCCCCATAAACATCCTCCTCTTGTTCAAAAATCAGATGAACTCAGCCTTGAATATATTCAATGACCCCCTAACTGCAGGCAGGCATCCCCACTTCTGAACTCAATTCCACTTGCTAATATACCACTTGCATTGCTCGCTGCACCTGACAACTGGCATTGACTGTTATAGAAGGACGCTGAGGCCCCTTTGTACATCCACACGTCATTCCTGATGAAGGGCCTGTGCCTGAAGCGCAACTCTCCTGCTCATCGAATGTTGACTGAGCATTTCCAGCACCACACTTTTCGACTCTGATCTCCAGCATCTGCTGTCCTCACTTTCTCCATATCCCAATATGTCACCATTTAAACAATGCATCTCTTTTCTGCTTTTTTTTTTAAACACAGCAAAGGCTCTAACTTCACATTGGGGTACTGTATTTGCCATGTGTTTGCCAATTGTGGTCTTCGGGAGACAGAGGGTAAACTTGGGGAACGGTTCGCCGAGCATCACAGCGGGGTCTGCAGAGGCCGACCGGACCTCCTAATCACCACCCATTTTAATTCCCCTTCCCACTCCCTTTCTGACATGACCATCTTAGGCCGCCTCCATTGCCACAACAAACCATTCTACAAATTGGAGGAACACCACAACATCTTCCACCTGGGCAGCCTACAGCCTGGAGGACTCAACACTGAGTTCTCCAATTTCAAATAACCTCCTTCCCCACTCCTCGAATCCCTTCCCAGGCTCTTCCCCACCCCTCCCTGCCCCCAACCAGATTCCTTCCTCCCAGTGACCAACCAGTTTGTACCCTTTACTTGTCTCCACCTATCCCCAATTCACCACCCTGCTCCCAGCACACCCTTGTTCTGCAGCTCTTCCAACACCCACCCCCAGTCCTGAACAAGGGTGACACCCAAAGCAAGGAACATGTGCAATGCTTGTTGACACAGAGGAACGTATGCAATATGCTCAGTGGCGATGCTGGCATTATTGACAGATTTTGAAGTGTCCAAATGCCAATAGGAGGAAAAAAAAGGTAGAACCACAACTTTTTTCCCCATCTGGCTCGATATTTTGTGGCTTTTCCATCTTGTCTGGCTGCTCAACTTTCTTATGTCTTTTCCCTTGTGTAGGGGGTGAAGGTCTGCACTAGAGGGCCTAGGTTCAGGGTGAGAGCAGAAAGATATAAAAGGTACATAAGATGCAACATTTCAATGCAGAGGGTGGTGCATGAATGGAATGAGCTGCCCGAGGAAGTGGTGGAGGCTGCTACAATTAAAGCACTTAAAAGGTCTCTGGATGGGTATATGTATAGGAAGGGCTTAGAGGCATGAGCCAAGTGCTGGCAAGTGGGACCGGATTAATTTAGGATATCTGGTTGGCATGGACGGGTTGGACCGAAGGGTCTGTTTCCATGCTGTACATCTCTACCCTTCTAAATAATAAAATGTATACTGTGACAAATTACAAACTATATCCATGTTAATGAGGCTCGGTACACCACACACTTCACTAACCATTCTCAACAGGTAATGCCCCTTCAATGACTGAGGAACATCCGCCTCCAGAATGCTCACCGGCTCCTGCCTGCTGTACAGCCGGCCGGTGTGGCCGTGACACAGCAGCTGCGCCAGGAAGGCGGCGGTGCCCAGTGACGGGTGTCTGCCCCGGGCCGCGCGGCGCCATTTTCCTAACGGCCGCCCTCCCGCCGCTTCCCCGCTCGAGCGACTTCTCCTCCCAACCGCCTTCGCCCCCGCGTGACGTCTGCACGGGGGGATGGGCGGGGCCGGGGGAGGCTCACCGTCACCAAGCAACAGCCACCTCGCGCTACAACTGCTACCTGAAGCGGGAAATCTGCATTTTAAAAGGGACATGGACATTTACCGGGCTATTTCTGCAAATAAATGGAAATGGACAAAATTACATTCAAAGGGATGTGGGCACATTCAAAGGGATATCTTAATATGCAAAATGACGCAGTCATATCTAAATTAATCGACATTTCGAAGAGACGTTGCCCTATTTATAAGTAGAAATGATGCTTTAAGAGACAGTCATATCTAAAGGGGTAAAGATACATTATCGAGGGACAAGATTGCGCTTCGAGGAACATAACACATTTAAAGGGCATAACTATATTTGAAGGGGCATTTTTATATTTTAAAAGACACATTGCAATCTCATAATTAAAAGTACATGGTAATATTTAGAAAGCGTGACCATGTTCGAAATAGTGCAGCCACTTTATAAGAAAAGGGATTTGGGCTGGGGCGCGGGGGAGAAGGGGCCGGGGGGGGGGGGGGGGGGGTCAGATTTAATTAAGAAAATAAGCAAGTTATTACGATTTGGAATGATCTTGAAGGGATGATGGCAGCAGTAAGTGGCAAACGTTAATACAAAATTCTTGAAAAGAAAATGATTCCAGATATATGCGGATGCAGGAAAATAATTCAACAAAAGAGCCATTACAAATTTATGGAGCAAACAATATCTTTTTGAGAGATATAAATGGGAGCATCAATATTTAAGTAGGAATTCCAATTTTTGTTCTCCTCCCAAAAATCTGTCTTGTCAGGGTGCAGTGTAAGCCAGTACAATTTGTTATGCCACAGTAGGCCTTACAACTCAACCTCACTGTGTCCTCACCCAATATTCATATGGGTGCTGAGCAGTCAAGCTTTCAAGGGAAAGAGGGGATGATGAAAAATACTGGCTCTGCCAGTGATGCTCACATTCCATGAACAAATAAGTGCTGCACACTACATGTGTCAGAATTAAATGATCAGAAAAATTCTGAACTCACTACAAACAATTTGTGCACAATGCCGTTATTTCTACTTATTCTTATTATTTTGATTGCGATTTAGTCTGTACCAAATTAAGAGCAGCCTTGGTTTACATTTCGTTGGCACTTCTCCATGTTGACTTTCTGTTATCAATATCTCTTTGACATTCTTATATGTATTTAAATTAATCTTCAGATTGTTCACAACTGAATGACATTACCAGACCGAAAATTCACAGCTTAAAAAACGTTTTGGCATTTGAAGAAGTTATTTGGGCAATAGCAATAGCAAATGAAATGTCAAAGAAATACAAAGTTATGAAGAGGGTTACATATCTTGTTTAACCAAATGCAATGGCAGTGCAGAGAATTTCAGAAATGCGCAATAAATATTCACAGTGTACCCCTTATTCAACTCATTCAAGAATTTCAAATTGTGTTTGAGGCAATTCAATGGCAAATGGCAACATTTGTTTGTTAATACACTCACCATAAATTGTGAATATGATTTTGATAAAAATAATCTGTTTAATCCCAAATGGAGCAATTAAGTGCAACCATTCACTAAAACAATCATTTTATAAAATCTTTACAAAGGAACTATATTAAACAAAATAGCTTTCCTGGGTGTCAATATTTACAACAGTTATGCAGCTATTATTTGGCAATCGACCAACTAATTGAAATAATTTCAGAATAAATTAGCTGTTTATTATACATTGGGACATTTTAATTAAAATGTCACAAAGGAAATCTTTAATACAAAGCAAAGTTAGATAAAATACAAAAGTATCTTGCAGAATTCACTTCAAATCATATCGGTTGAATCACAAAATGATGATGCTCAATGTACCAAATGATGGACAATCACTGGTAATGATGGAAAAACATTGTAAAGAATGTATATATCTCAATTATATCTTAAATTAATATTTACTCTGCCTTGGACAACAACAACTGAAAAGTTTTTTTGACAAATTGAAAACTACAATAGCAAAGCTTTAGAAAATTCTCCACTGAGCCAAATCTTGAATAAAAGTTTTTTTCAAGAAATCCTTTAGAGATTTCAGGCTTCTCCAGCTTCAATTAGCTGAAGAAGAAAAAAATGCATCTGGTTGGAGACATGAATAGAAAAGAATCAGAGGGCTATGCACTAAATGGGTCACTAGATTAATTTAGGATATTTGGTTGTCTGGACTGAAGGGTTTGCGTCTGTGCTCTACAACTCTATGACTCTATTTCTACATAGTCAGAATCAATTTCACAAAACTAGGATTAGGCCATTCATCCTTTACAGCCTGTCTTGGGCTGTGGCCTAACTACGCACGTTTCAATGCAAGTTTCAGAAAGATTTCAGCAGCTCTTTTTAAAAAGTGAACATGCTTTCAGACTTTAACAATGTTTCTGAATATATCAATGTAACTATTCTCAATGTTAAAGGTCAGCCATTTCAGAATGTCATTTAAACGTAGAGCTTTTCTAACAATAGGTGTGAATTCTGTGTGTCCCAATATCGAGTCAGACTGACATTGTTGTTCGAAAAGCTCTGCATTTAAATGACATTCTTGAAGGTAATTTAAAACAAGTTCTGGGATTAACGTACCAAAGAAGCCCATTCTAAAATATGAAAGATTTAATCTAAAATTGTTCCGTGAAGGACTCCTTTGGCTATAAATTCTGTGATCACTATCTACTGTCCATGACCACCTGATGAAAGAGCAGCACCCTGAAATGGAGTGATCAGTAACAATGTCTCATTTGGATCACCCAAGGTTAGAAATGGAAGCATATCTCTTCAAGGTTACAGTTTGATTTGCCCTTTCAACGTTCTTGAAATTTAAGGTGTTCCATTGTAGTGTTCAATTCTGATCCATTAAAATCAGTTTCCAGTCTCATCGGAGTGCAGAACCAACTCAACTGACGGAACAAACAAAACAACTTTTCGGTTTGCTTTTTAGATGTGACATCTTCTCCCCCTCCCTCTCTGGTGACCCAACAGGACTATCAGAGCTGGAAGTACCATTCTCGAAATACGATTGCTAACCTACAGTTTTCTTTTAAGGATTTAAAAGCTGCTAGCCTGATCTCGCACAAAGCACAAAAACAGACTGTTCACCCGTGCCTGCGCAGAGGAGAAATTTCAGGAGGAACAGATCACAAAATAACAACTGTTACCAGTCCCACAACACGTGTTTCCTTGGACAAAGTTAAAAATCTCACAACACCAGGTTATAAACCAACAGATTTATTTGGAAACACTAACGTTTGGAGCACCGCTCTTTTATCAGGTTGGTTGTGGAGAATGAGATCATGATCATGGCATTTATAGCCAAAGGACTCCAGTGTCATGGAGATGTGATATATTAAACAATTTTAGATTAAATCTTTCATCTTTTAGAATGGGTTTCTGCTCTTTGGCATGTTAATTCCAGAACTTGTTTTTAATTACCTTCTCAAGAAAGTCATTCAAATGCACAGCTTTTCTAACAATAGGTGTGAATTCTGTCTGGGTCCCAGTGTTGAGTCAGGTGGACATTTTTCTTAGAAATGTTGTGCATTTAAATCACATTCTTGAGAAGGTAGTTTTTAGATTAGGGTGTAGATTAGGCTGGATTGGCCATGCTAATTTACCCTTATTGTTCAGGATATGCAAGGTAGGGTGGATTAGCTATGAGAAATATGAAGTAAGGGGGTGGGTCTGGGTGGCAATGGTGCTAAATGCCTTCTTAACCATCCAGTCTACCAGTTCTTTGCAAGTTGCACAACTATGTATCTGAACCCTCCCAGGTCTCTGTTTTAACTATACAAGTCCTGTCCTTCCTCGTTTTTGTAAAATGCAATCCCTTGCTTTTATTCATACCTCTCTCATATACGCACACCCTAACATGCTCACAGGATCAGTCCTCAGCAGAGGCCTCACCTTCATTCCCCTACGCTCTCGGATTAATGAGTTCAACACACGGCGTGACATCGAAAAATTCTTCCGCCGCCTTCGCCTCCGCGCCTACTTCTTCAACGAAGACTCTCGTCCACCCTCTGACGACCCCTTCTCACGCCTCCAACACACCCCATCCACCTGGACACCCCGTGCTGGCCTCCTACCTGCCCTCGACCTCTTCATAGCCAACTGCCGCCGCGATATTAACCGCCACCTGAACTCCCCCACCCCTCTCACCCTCTGAACGCGCAGCCCTCCACTCCCTCCGTTGCAACCCCAACCTCACTATCAAACCAGTAGACAAGGGAGGCACGGTAGTTTGGCGCACCGACCTTTACACCGCTGAGGCCCAATGCCAGCTCGCAGACACCTCCTCCTACTGCCCCCTTGACCATGACCCCACCCCCCACCACCAAACCATCATCTCCCAGACCATCCATAACCTCATCACCTCGGGGGATCTCCGATCCACCGCCTCCAACCTCATAGTCCCACAACCCCGCACCGCCCGCTTCTACCTCCTGCCCAAAATCCACAAACCTGACTGCCCCGGCCGACCCATTGTCTCAGCCTGCTCCTGCCCCACCGAACTCATCTCCGCATACCTTGACACGGTCCTGTCCCCCTTAGTCCAAGAACTCCCCACCTACGTTCGGGACACCACCCATGCCCTCCACGATTTTCGCTTCCCCGGTCCCCAACGCCTTATCTTCACCATGGACATCCAGTCCCTGTACACCTCCATCCCCCATCACGAAGGACTCAAAGCCCTCCGCTTCTTCCTTTCCCGCCGTCCCAACCAGTACCCTTCCACTGACACCCTCCTTCGACTGACTGAACTGGTCCTCACCCTGAACAACTTCTCTTTCCAATCCTCCCACTTCCTCCAAACGAAAGGAGTAGCCATGGGCACCCGCATGGGCCCCAGCTATGCCTGCCTCTTCGTAGGATATGTGGAACAGTCCCTCTTCCTTAACTACACTGGCCCCACCTTTTCCTCTGCTACATCGATAACTGTATCGGCACTGCCTCGTGCTCCCACGAGGAGGTTGAACAGTTCATCCACTTCACCAACACCTCCCACCCCGACCTCAAATTCACCTGGACAGTCTCAGATTCCTCCCTCCCCTTCCTATTTCTATCTCAGGCGACCGAATCAACACGGACATCGACTACAAACCGACCGACTCCCAGAGCTACCTGGACTACACCTCCTCCCACCCTGCCCCCTATAAAAACACCATCCCATTCTCCCAATTCCTTCGTCTCCGCCGCATCTGCTCCCAGGAGGACCAGTTCCAAAAACGTACAACCCAGATGGCCTCCTTCTTCAAGAACCGCAATTTCCCCCCCGACGTGGTCGACAATGCCCTCCACCACATCTCTTCCACTTCCCGCTCCTCCGCCCTTGAGCCCCGCCCCTCCAACCGCCACCAGGACAGAACCCCACTGGTCCTCACCTACCACCCCACCAATCTCCATGTACAGCGCATCATCCGCCATCATTTCCGCCACCTCCAAATGGACCCCACCACCAAGGATATATTCCCCTCCCCTCCCCTATCAGCATTCCGTAAAGACCACTCCCTCCGTGACTCCCTCGTCAGATCCACACCCCCCACCAACCCAACCTCCACTCCCGGCACCTTCCCCTGCAACCGCAGGAGGTGCAAGACTTGCGCCCACACCTCCCCCCTCACCTCCCTCCAAGTCCCCAAAGGAAACTTCCATATCCGCCACAGATTCACCTGCACCTCCACACACATCATCTCTTGCATCCTCTGCACCCGATGTGGCCTCCTCTATGTTGGGGAGACAGGCCGCCTACTTGCGGAGCGTTTCAGAGAACACCTCTGGGACACCTGGACCAACCAACCCAACTACCCTGTGGCTCAACGCTTCAACTCCCCCTCCCACTCCACCAAGGATATGCAGATCTTTGGACTCCTCCATCGCCAGACCACAACAACGCGACGGTTGGAGGAAGAGCGCCTCATCTTCCGCCTAGGAACCCTCCAACCACAAGGGATGAACTCGGATTTCACCAGTTTCCTCATTTCCCCTCCCCCCACCTCGTCTCAGTCAAATCCTAACCGGTAATCTTCTTCCTGACCTCTCCGCCCCCACCCCAGTCTGACCTATCACCCTCACCCTGACCTCTTTCCACCTATCGCATTTCCGACGCCCCTCCCCCAAGTCCCTCCTCCCTACCTTTTATCTTAGCCTGCTGGACAAACTTTGCTCATTCCTGAAGAAGGGCTTATGCCCGAAACGTCGATTCTCCTGTTCCCTGGATGCTGCCTGACCTGCTGCACTTTTCCAGCAACACATTTTCAGCTCTAACATGCTCTCACACACACACAGACTTATACTCCATCGCACTCACTTTACCAAGCATGCACACACTGTTACATGCACTCTCACACACAAACTCACATGCACACACACACAACTCTATGGAGTAAATTTGTATTGGTAGAATTATATTTGCAGATATTTCAATTTTGCTCACAATCTACAGACAGTCAATCCATGTAATATTTTATATATTCCTACTTTAAAAAACAGAACTAGTCTGATTCAAGATTGGGATACTGACAGACTCGAACCTCACAACTTTAATGTATTGTGTGAGCTGAGATGTCACTTTTTAAAAAAAAAATAAAACCATAAGTCATCTCAAGAACAGGACTTAGATGTTGTTCTTGGATTTACATATTAATGAACCGAAACCTGCAACCCATTCTAAAAGGCATCAGTTGCATGACACTATGAATTTTGCTATAAGATTTGTGTCTTATGATCCTGCTCCACAGCTACCTGTGGAAGGACCGGCGCTCCGAAAGCTCGTGCTTCCGAATAAATCTGTTGGACTATAACCTGGTCTTGCGTGATTTTTAACTTTATCCACCCCAGTCCAATACTGGCACCGCCACATCGTTTCTAGTGAACACAGCCCATACCTCCCAGTGCTGCCAGTAAACTTTACAATGCCAATGAAACAACACAGTACCTGCACTCCTGAAAAATTTACAATTTCTAATGATACTAGCTACCCATTCACTGCTCCACCCGATACACAACATTGAAAACTTAGTGCAGGAGGCTGAAAGAAATGAACAGCTTTAAAACAAAAAACCTCTTGGAGCTCAAAGCTTTCAATGAGAGTCTGAGCCCACGGTAAATTCAGGTAATCTTTATTGTGACCCAACTTTGTTAAAGCTTCAGATCCCCCCAGCAAAAAGGTGTAGAAAAAGTAGCTGCTTTTTAAACAGCTCAAGGTCAAAGCGCGCATACTTCTCACACCCCCTATCCTACCTCACTTTCTTTACTGTTGGTCATCACCAAGTTGTCCTTTGTAATTGGATCCTTGGTACAGCCGTAACCTGGAGGAAGTATTGCCTCACTCAGCAATTTCACCCCACCCTAAAAACGGTTTCATCATCAGATTCTGAAATCCAGATTTCTGACCGAATTCCAATTCCGTGATCTGCCGCGGCTGGATTCAAACTCAGGAGTCCCAGGAACTGGGTTGATAGTCCAGTCCCTAATGGCACTCGGTTGTTACTCCTTCAATCATCCTTCGATGGCACGTGAACTCGTTGGTGCCTCCGCAGGTGGGAGGAGCGGATGAAGGCCTTCCCACACTCTGTGCAGCCGAAGGGCTTCTCCCCAGTGTGGATCCGCTGGTGGGCCTGGAGATTGGAGGAATCGCTGAACCCCTTCCTGCACTCAGGGCAGCTGAAGGGCCACTCTCCTGTGTGAACCCTCTGGTGTCTCAGCAGGATGGAGGAATTACTGAAGGCCTTCCCGCACTCTGTGCAGGGGAATGGCCTCTCCCCCATATGGATCCGCCGGTGGGTCAGCAGAGTGGTGGAACTGCTGAAGGCCTTCCTGCACTCGGGGCAGCTGAAGGGCTTCTCCCCAGTGTGGAGACGCTGGTGCTTCCACAAGTTGCTCACCTGACTAAATCTCTTCCCGCACTTGGGGCAGGTGAACGGCCTCTCCCCCGTGTGGACCCGCTGGTGAGTCAGCAGATGGGAGGAATTCCTGAAGGCCTTCCCACACTCGGGGCAGCTGTAGGCCCTCTCCCCCGTGTGGACCCGCCAGTGGGTCAGCAGGTCAGAGGAATGTCTGAATGCCTTCTTGCACTCGGAGCAAGAAAACAGCCTCTCACCAGTGTGGAGTCGCCTGTGTGTCTGGAGGTTGAAGGAATTGCTGAAGGCTTTCCCGCACTCGGGACACGGGAACGGCCTCTCCCCTGTGTGGACCCGCTGGTGAGTCCGCAGGGCAGAGGCCTGGGTAAAGCCCTTCCCACACTCAGGGCAGCTGAAGGGCCTCTCTCTGGTGAGACTGCGCAGATGAGTTTCCAGGGCAGATGGGACATAGAAGCCTTTCCCGCAGTCACCACACTTCCATGGTTTCTCCGCAGGGCGGGATTCCTCAGGTTTTTCCATGGCCGAAGCTTCAGCCGCACACAAACGCATGTAGAGCCCCTTCGCACCGTGATTTCCTCTTAACAGGCGGTATAGCTGTTACACGCTCCACACTCAGTGCACTGCAACAGTAGGTCTCTCATCCAGTCCCACTGATACTGGAAATGTACTCGAACAGGAACCAAAAAGCTTTGCTCCTTCTCACAGAATCGCAGTCAAAAATCGTTGTGGTCCTGATGGATTGAGTGACCGTCAGACATTGACACCAAAGTGAGGACTGCTGACTCTGGAGAGTCACTGTCAAAAAGCACGGCACTTGAAAATTCACAGCACATCAAGTAGCATCGAGGAACAGGAGAGTTGACGTTACAGTTGATTTTGAAACTTCTGTCTTCAGATCTTCAAACGCTGTAAAAAGAGAATGTAAAAGTCATCACTGTCAGTCCAGGGGAGAAATTCAGAACAAGCAATTCTGCTTTCTGGAGAACACTCTTTTCTTTTATTATTCCACAAAATTGAAAGTGCCATCCCATTCTCTCTCTCCCCTTCTGTTCTCACTCCACTTTAACTAATTCTCCTGAAGGTGCTGATTCAGGATCTTATAGGAGCAGAAAAGCAAAAACGTCAAGACTTATCTCTCTGAAATTCCACCTGAAAGTTAATATCTTTCACGTCATTGGCATAATGCTGAGAGTGAGCAGGTCTGATTTGGAAAACAAAATAAAGTGTGCCAATTCAGGATGAACCTGCAATGCACCTTCTTGAGGAACAACCTCAAGAAATGGTTAATGTCCCCGGGAAGGGGAGCATAATGTGACACCAAGGTATTAACACCGACACCAGAGAGAGAAACTGAACATACAGACGTGGCAAACGTTAGTGGAAAGCCAGAGTCATATACACACAGAAACAGGCACAGGCACTTCAGTCAAACTCTTCTGTGCTGACCAGATATCCTAAATTAATCTAGTCACCTTTGCCAGCACGTGCTCCCTGGCCCTCTGAACCGTCCGTATTGATACACCCGTCCAAATGCCTTTTAAATGCTGTAATTGTCCCAGCCTCCACTACTTTCTCTGGCAGGTCATTCCGTACACACATTCACACCCGCCCAAACGTCGTGAAATAGTTGCCTCCTTAGGTCTCTTTTAAATCTCCACGCCCCCTCCCCCGCCGCCCTCACCCTAAACCAATCACCCTCTCGTTCTGGATTCCCCCACCCCAAGGAAAAGACCATGTCTATTTACCCTATCCATGCTCCTTATCATTTTATAAAAGTCTATAAGGTTACCCCTAAGAATCTGGCGCGGGCTGGGGAAACAGCCCCACCCTATCCCTCTGTCCCTCCTCACCCGGGCAATTAAGACACATACATGAGTTTGCAGAGTCTGCGCCCTCCTTGGATCCACTCCAGTTGCTACCAGTGAATAGATTTTCTCCCTCTCAGATTGAAGCGTTGCCCAGCGAAAGGGTTTTCCTCTGAACCGAGCAGAACCACTTCCGCGTTGTGACGTCATCGATGGGTCGAGGCGGCGGTGGGAGAGACAGGAAGGGGAGGAGCGAGCAGCGGGGAGGGGGGCGGAGCGACGATCGGGGCCAGGGGCGGGGCGACTGGGCGGAGCGAGAGGCGGGTACAGATACGGAGCGCGGCCGGGACAGTGGGAGGAGCAAGTGTCGAGTGACGGCGTGCGAGACGGGGCGTGACGAGACGAAGGGGCGGGGCGAATGGCGGCTCCGCACTGCGCATGCTCCGGATTAACGGCCCGCACTGCCCTGCTCAGTTTGTAAAAATCCTTTTCCTTCAGAGAATCCGCACAATGTAGAAGCAGGTCACCCAGCCCAATGAGACCACACCAACCCTCCGAAGGGTAACCCACCCACATCCATTCCCCTTCCCCTCCTGCCCGATATTTACCCCCCGAATAGACCTCACCTGCACATACCTGGGCACTATGGGTAATTTAACATGGTGAATCCACCCTAATCTGCACATCCCTGGACCATGTGGGGCAATGTAGCATGGCCAATCCACCCTCACCCTTCACAGATTAACTACTCTCCGGGAAAAACAGCTCCTCCTCATCTCTACCTTAAATCTACTCCCCCTAATTTTATGAGGAGAAAGTGAGGGCTGCAGATGCTGGAGATGCTTCCAGCTCTGATCCCCCTAATTTTATGGCCGAGTCTCATCCCCCAGCAGGAACTACTAGACAGGGCAGGGAGCTGGTGGGCGTGGGTCGGGATGGCATGCTCTTCAGAGGGGTTGAATGGCCTACTTCCACACTGTAGAGATTGAATGATTTACTGCAGTCGTGTTTGCCCCGGATCACAGCGCGCAGAACCTCCCACCTTCCACCAAATCAAAAGACAAGTCCCACCCTGCCCTCTCGTATGTGTGTTATTTGTCTGCTTAATCGTTTCCAGTGAATACGGCCCAAACCCCGCTGCTGTCAGTAAACTTTAAAATGCTCAGGAAACAATGAGGTATTGAAAACCGTAAGGTTTCTAATGATAACAGTGACTGATTCACTTCTTCTGATGTACAGCAGTGGAAATACAATGCTGGAGGCTGAAAGAAATGAGCAGTTTAAAACAAGAACCCACCTAACCATTCACTCAGCACACCTGTACTTACTGCCGGTAAACCTTAAAGCACTTCATCCCCACAGTGCAATGAATTCCCACTTTCCACTAAAATTCTGGATATACTCATTCACTCAGTTGCTGTCCCACAAATTAAAGATTTCACTGTAACTTGTTCTGTGCAATGAACCAGAATTGATCAGGGACCTCGAAGTGAAGGAGCCATTGGGAAGTAGTGACCATAATACAATAAGCTTCAATCTGCAATTTGAGAAGAAGAGGGTACAATCGGAAGTGACAATATTTCTGTTGAATAAAGGGAACTATGGAGCTATGAGGGAGGAGCTGGCCAAAGTTCAATGGTGCAATACCTTAGCAGGGATGACAGTGGAGGAACAATGGCAGATATTTCTGTGTATAATGCAGAAGATGCAGGATCAGTTCATTCCAAAAAGGAAGACAGATCCTAGGAGGAGACATGGGTGGCCATGGCTGACGAGGGAAGTTAAGAAACATATAAAGTTAAAAGAGAAAAAGTATAACATAGCAAAGATAAGTGGGAAAATGGAGGACTGGGAAGCTTTTAAAGAACAACAGAGGATAACTAAGAAGGAAATACACAGAGAAAAAATGAGGTACAAAGGTAAACTGGCCAAAAACATAAAGGAGGATAGTAAAAGCTTTTTTAGGTATGTGAAAGGCAAAAAAATGGTTAAGACTAAAATTGGGCCCTTGAAGACAGAAACAGGGGAATATATTAGGGGGAACAAAAAAATGGCAGAAGAATTGAATTGGTACTTCAGATCTGTGTTCACTGGGGAAGACACAAACTGTCTCCCTGAGGTAACAGTGGCTGAAGGACCTGAACTTAAGGGAATTTATATTTGCCATAATTTGGTGTTGGAGAGACTGTTAGGTCTGAAGGTCGATAAGTTCCCGGGGCCTGATGGTCTACATCCCAGGGTACTGAAGGAGGTGGCTCGAGAAATCGTGGATGCGTTGGTGATTATTTTCCAGAGTTCGATAGACTCGGGATCAGTTCCTGCGGATTGGAGGGTGGCTAATGTTGTACCACTTTTTAAGAAAGGTGGGAGAGAGAAAGCAGTAAATTATAGACCAGTTAGTCTGACCTCAGTGGTGGGAAAGATGCTGGAGTCTATTATAAAGGATGAAATTACGACACATCTGGATAGTAGTAACAGGATAGGTCAGAGTCAGCATGGATTTATGAAGGGGAAATCATGCTTGACTAATAATCTGGAATTTTTTTGAGGATGTACCTCTGAAGATGGACGAGGGACATCCAGTAGATGAAGTGTACCTGGACTTTCAAAAAGCTTTTCATAAAGTCCGACATAGGAGGTTAGTGAGCAAAATTAGGGCGCATGGTATTGGGGGCAAAGTACTAACTTGGATTGAAAGTTGGTTGGCTGATAGGAAACAAAGAGTAGTGATAAACAGCTCCATTTTGGAATGGCAGGCAGTGACCAGTGGGGTACCGCAGGGATCAGTGCTGGGACCGCAGCTTTTTACAATATATATTAATGATATAGAAGATGGTATTAGTAATAACATTAGCAAATTTGCTGATGATACTAAGCTGGGTGGCAGGGTGAAATGTGAGGAGGATGTTAGGAGATTACAGGTGACCTGAACAGGTGAGGTGAGTGGTCAGATGCATGGCAGATGCAGTTTAATGTGGATAAATGTATGGTTATCCACTTTGGTGGCAAGAACAGGAAGGCATATTACTACTTAAATGGAATCAATTTAGGTAAAGGGGCAGTACAAAGAGATCTGGGTGTTCTTGTACACCAGTCAATGAAGGTAAGCATGCAGGTACAGCAGGTAGTGAAGAAGGCTAATAGCATGCTGGCCTTCATAACAAGAGGGATTGAGTATAGAAGCAAAGAGGTTCTTCTGCAGCTGTACAGGGCCCTGGTGAGACCATACCTGGAGTATTGTGTGCAGTTCTGGTCTCCAAATTTGAGGAAAGACATTCTGGCTATTGAGGGAGTGCTGCGTATGTTCACGGGTCAATTCCTGGAATGGCGGGACTACCTTACGCTGAAAGACTGGAGCGACTGGGCTTGTATACCCTTGAGTTTAGAAGACTGAGAGGGGATCTGATTGAAACATATAAGATTATGAAAGGATTGGACACTCTGGAGGCAGGAAACATGTTTCCGCTGATGGGTGAGTGCCGAACCAGAGGACACAGCTTAAAAATACGGGGTAGACCATTTAGGACAGCGATGAGGAGAAACATCTTCACCCAGAGAGTGGTGGCTGTGTGGAATGCTCTGCCCCAGAGGGCAGTGGAGGCCCAGTCTCTGGATTCATTTAAGAAAGAGTTGGATAGATCTCTCAAGGATAATGGAATCAAGGGTTATGGAGATAAGGCAGGAACAGGATACTGATTAAAGATGATCAGCCATGATCATATTGAATGGTGGTGCAGGCTCGAAGGGCAGAATGACCTACTCCTGCACCTATTGTCTATTGCTCCCAGTAAGGGCAAAACATCTTTGAAAGCTGCTCTGAAAGTGCTCTGACTCTTCTGCTTTCAGCAAAGCTGATTAGAGTTTTGAAGCATGGAAACAGACCTTTCGGCCCAGCTTCTCATGCCAACCAAATATCCTAAATTAACCTAGTCGCATTTGGCCCATATCCCTCTAAATCCTTCCTATTCATGTTCCTATCCAGATGCCTTTTAAATGTTGTCATTATCTGGTAGTTTGTTACACACGTGCACCATCCTCTGCATGAAAACCTTGCCGGTCACGTCCCTTTTAAATCATTCCCCTCTCACCTCAAACATATGCCCTCTAGTTTTGGACTCCCCTACCCTGGCAAAAAGTGCTTGGGTATTTACCCTATCCATGGCCCTCATAAACATCTATAAGATCACCCCCATAGCCACCAATTCTCCAGGGAAAATATCCCTGGCCTCTTCAGCCTCTCACTGTAGGTCACAAGCATGGCAACAGCCTTGTAAATCTTCTCCAACCACTTCCAAAGTTTCACAACCTCTTTGCTATAGCAGGGAGACCAGAACTGAACACAGTATTCCAAAAGTGGCCTAAACAATGTCTTATACAGCTGCAAAATGCAACACCTCTCATTTCTCTAAATAAAACTCCATCTGCCACTCCTTGGCCCATTGGCCCACCTGAACAATTCTAATTTATAATGAACTCTCTTTCCCTTCTTATTCCCTCGAAGCTGAAAATCTCCATCCCACTACTCTCTTTCCATTTGCCGAACCTAATCCCTGTTGTACCTCATCCTGAAGGGTCTGCTTCATGCTGATTAACAGGCCCACACTCAGGAGAGATCTAATTGAAACACACAGAATACTGAATGGCCTGGACACAGTGGACGTTGGGAAGATGTTACCGTTGGTAGGAGAGACTCAGACCCGAGGGCACAGCCTCAGAGTAAAAAGAAGGCCTTTTAGAACATAGATAAACATAAAACTCTTCAGCCAGATAGTGGTGAATCTATGGAATTCATTGCCACAGTAGGATGGAGAGGCTAGGTCACTGAGTATATTTAAGACTGAGACATATGTTTTTGAGTACCAAGGGGATCGAGGGTTATGGAGAGAAAGCAATAGAATGGGACTGAGAAACCTATGAGTCACAATTGAATGGTATGAGCAGACTTGATGGGCTGAATGGCCTACTTTCTGCTCCTATGTCTTATAGTCTCTTGCTGTCCTGGACACAGTAAGAGAACTGGGAACAGAAGTCGGCCATTTGGTCTTTCGAGCCTGCACCAGCATTGAACAGATCATAACTGGATATGAATCTAACTACATCGAAGTGGATAGGCTGGGACTTTTTCACTGGAGCACAGCAGGTTGCGAGGTGACCTTATAGAGGTTTATAAAATCATGAAGGATATAGATGAGGTGAACAGCGGGTCTTCTTTCTCTAGGGTGGTTTCAAGATTAGGGAGCAAAGTTTGATGGTGAGTGGAGAAAGATTTTAAAAAGACATGAGGGGCACCAGTTTTCTTAAAAAAAAAACACAGAGCGTGGTTTGTGTGTGGAATAAATGTCCAGAGGAAGGATGCAGGTACCGTAACAACGTTTCAATGAAATTTGGACAAGTACATGAATAGGAAATTTTTGGAGGGATATGGGCCAAACACAGGCAGTTGGGACTAATTTAGTTTGAGAACATAGTCAGTATGGACTAGTTGGACTGAAACTGTTCTAAAACCATTTCCTTGCCTTCCCCCATAAACATCCACTTCTTTGTTGTTCAAAAATCAGATGAACTCAGCCTTGAATACATTCAATGACACCCTAACTGCAGGAAGACTTCCCCACTTCTGAACTCAATTCGTCTTGTTAACATAGCACTTGCCTTGCTGATTGCTTGCTGCACCTGTCTGACAACTGGTACTGACTGGTGTGGAATGACACTGAGCCCCCTTTGTACATTCACACATCATTCCTGATGAAGTGCTCATGCCCGAAACATCAACTCTCCTACTCCTTGGATGCTGCCCGACCTGCTGTGCTTTTCCAGTGCCACACTTTTCGACTCTGATCTCCAGCATCTGCAATCCTCACTTGCTCCACATCCCAATACATCACCATTTAAATAATACACCTCCTTTCTGCTTTTTTTTTCACAGCAGAGGCTATAATTTTACATTGTGGTACTGCATTTGCCATGTGTTTGCCAATTGTAGACTTCTCTACATCGGGGAGACTTGGGGAACAGTTCACCGAGCATCGTACCTGGGCCCGCAGAGGCCGACCGGACCTCCCAGTCACCAGCCATTTTAATTCCCCTTCCCACTCCCTTTCTGACATAACCATCTTTCGCCTCCTCCCTTTCCACAATGAATCAAACTGCAAATTGGAGGAACAACATCTCATCTTCCGCCCAGGCTGCGTAGAGTTGGGAGGACTCAACATTGGGGAATTCAATTTCAAATAAGCTCACTATCTTTCTATCTCCTCCTCCTCCCTGCCACCAAACAGATTTCTTCCTCTCATTGATGGGGGCTAGAGGGTGGGGCTAGGGAGAACAGAAAGAGGATGGTCAGGGGCTGGGGAGAATAGAGAGAGAATGGATGGGGGCTGGGTGGAGCTGTGGAGAACAGAGAGAGAGAATGGACAGGGGAGCAGAGGGTGAGGGAGAGGGAAATGGACATGAGGCACTGTGGGTGACAGGGTGGGAATGGACAGGAGGAGCTGTGGATGGACAGGAGGTGCTGAGGGTGGTGGGGAACAGAGAGGAGGTGCTGTGGGTAGCAAGAAGGGAATAAGTGACCTCAAGGACAATCTTTTTATGCAGAGGGTGGTGTGTGTGTGTGTGTGGAACAAGCTGCCAGGGACGTGGGGGAGATGGGTACAAATACAATATTTAAAAGGCATCTGGGAGGGATATGGGCCAAGGCTAGAACTTGGGACTGGGTCAGCATGGATGAGTTGAACAAAAGGATCTGTTTCCGTGCAGTATGTCTCTAGATGTCTATAAATCTATGATTGAAACCAGACCTTTTTACTGATAATCTACCTGCTGGACTTTTGTCGTGCACCCAGTTTCAGGAGATTTGTGGTGGGTACAATAGATAATAGACAATAGGTGCTGGAGTAGGCCATTCAGCCCTTCGAGCCTGCACGGCCATTCAATATAATCATGGCTGATCATTCCTAATCAGCCTTATCTCCATAACCCTTGATTCCACTATCTTTGAGAGCTCTATCCAACTCCTTCTTAAATGAATCCAGAGAGTGGGCCTACACTGCCCTCTGGGGCAGAGCATTCCACACAGCATTCCATTCTTCTCTGGGTGAAGAAGTTTCTCCTGAGCTCTGTCCTAAATGGTCTACCCCGTATTTTTAAGCTGTGTCCTCTGGTTCGGCACTCACCCATCAGTGGAAATATGTTTCCTACTGCCAGAGTGTCCAATCCTTTCATAATCTTATACGTCTCAATCAGATCCCCTTTCAATCTTCGAAACTCAAGGGTATACAAACCCAGTCGCTTCAGTCTTTCAGCGTAAGGTAATCCCGCCATTCCAGAAATTGACCTCGTGAACCTACGCTGCACTCCCTCAATAGCCAGAATGTCTTTTCTCAAATTTGGAGACCAGAACTGCACACAGTACTCCAGGTGTGGTCTCACCAGGGCCCTGTACAGCTGCAGAAGCACCTCTTTGTTTCTATACTCAATCCCTCTTGTTATGAAGGCCAGCATGCTATTAGTCTTCTTCACTACCTGCTGTACCTGCATGCTTGCCTTCATTGACTGGTGTACAAGAACACCCAGATCTCTCTGTACTGCCCCTTTACATAAATTGATTCCATTGAGGTAGTCGTCTGCCTTCCTGTTCTTGCTACCAAAGTGGATAACCATACATTAATCCACATTAAACTGCATCTGCCATGCATCTGCCCACTCACCTAACTTGTCCAGGTCACCTCCTAACATCCATGTAATCTCCTAACATCCTCATCACTTTTCACCCTGCCACCCAGCTTTGTATCATCAGCAAATTTGCTAATGTTATTGCTGATACCATCTTCTATATCATTAACATATATTGTAAAAATCTGTGGTCCCAGCACGGATCCCTGCGGTACCCCACTGGTCACGGCCTGCCATTCCGAAATGGAGCCGTTTATCACTACCCTTTGTTTCCTATTAGCCAACCAATTTTCAATCCAATCTAGTACTTTGCCCCCAATACCATGCACCCTAATTTTACTCACTAACCTCCTGTGTAGGACTTTATCAAAAGCTTTCTGAAAGTCCAGGTACACTACATCTACTGGATTTCCCTCGTCCATCTTCAGAGTTACATCCTCAAAAAATTCAAGAAGATTTGTCAAGCATGATTTCCCCTTCATAAATCCATGCTGACTCTGTCCTATCCTGTTACTACTATCCAGATGTGCAGTAATTTCATCCTTTATAATAGACTCCAGCATCTTTCCCACCACTGAGGTCAGACTAACTGGTCTATAATTTACTGCTTTCTCTCTCCCACCTTTCTTAAAAAGTGGTATAACATTAGCCACCCTCCAATCCTCAGGAACCGACACCGAATCTATTGAACTCTGGAAAATAATCACCAACGCATCCACGAGTTCCCGAGCCACCTCCTTCAGTACCCTGGGACTTATCAACCTTCAGACCTAACAGTCTCTCCAACACCAAATCCTGGCAAATATAAATTCCCTTAAGTTCAGGTCCTTCAGCCACTGTTACCTCAGGGAGATTGCTTGTGTCTTCCCAAGTGAACACAGATCTGAAGTACCCATTTAATTCCTCTGCCATTTCTTTGTTCCTAGTAATATATTCCCCTGTTTCTGTCTTCAAGGGCCCAATTTTTGTCCGAACCATTTTTTTGCCTTGCACATACCTAAAAAAGCTTTTACTATCCTCCTTAATATTCTTGGCCAGTTTACCTTCGTTCCTCATTTTTCCTCTGCGTATTTCCTTCTTAGTAATCCTCTGTTGCTCTTTAAAAGCTTCCCAGTCCTCAGTTTTCCCACTTATCTTAGCTATGTTATACTTTTTCTCTTTTAACTTTATATGTTTCTTTACTTCTCACGTCAGCCACGGCCGCCCATGCCTCCTCCTGGGATCTTTCTTCCTTTTAAGAATGAACTGATCCTGCAACTTTTGCATTATACACAGAAATATCCGCCATTGTTCCTCCACGGTCATCCCTGCTAAGGTATTGCACCATTGAACTTTGGCCAGCTCCTCCCTCATAGCTCCATAATTCCCTTTATTCAACAGGAGTACTGTCACTTCCGACTGTACCCTCTCCCTCTCAAATTGCAGATTGAAGCTAATTCTATTATGGTCACTACTTCCCAATGGCTCCTTCACTTCGAGGTCTCTGACCAATTCTGGTTCGTTACACAATACCAGATCCAGAATTGCCTTCGCCCTGGTCGGCTCCAGCACCAGCTGCTCTAAGAATCCATCTCTGAGGCACTCCACAAAGTCTCTTTCTTGAGGCCCAATACCATCCTGATTCTCCCAGTCTACCTGCATGTTAAAATCCCTCATAACAACTGTAGTGACATCTTTGCGACAGGCCAATTTCAGCTCCTGATTTAACTTACATCCGACATCCAGACTCCTGTTTGGGGGCCTGTAGATGACTCCCAAGAGTGTCTTTTTACCCTTAGTATTTCGAAGCTCTATCCACACTGACTCTACATCTCCTGACTCTACGTCCCCCCGCGCAAGGGACTGAATATCATCCCTTACCAACAAGGCCACCCCACCCCCTCTGCCCGTCAGTCTGTCCTTACGATAGCACGTGTATCCTTGAATATTCATTTCCCAGGCCCTGTCCACTTGAAGCCACGTCTCAGTTATCCCCACAATATCGTATCTGCCAATTTCCAAAAGAGCCTCAAGCTCTTCCATCTTATGTCTAATGCTTCATGCATTCATGTATAGTATTTTTAATTTGTTACTGCTCTCACCCTTCCCATCAACCCTTATTTCACTCAACCTTACAGCATGATGCCTTTCTGAGTTTTCTGCCTCATTAATACAGTTGTCTTTCTTGACTTCTCTTGTTCTAACTTTCCCTTCAATTTCCTTTTCAAACATCCAGCTTGTCCCCCCCCCCCCCCCGCTACTTAGTTTAAATGTAGCGGTGTTGCAGTAGAAAACCTGCCTGCCAGAATGCTGGTCCCTAACCTATTAAGGTGCAAGCCGTCTCTCTTGTAGAATTTATGTTTACCACAAAATATACTCCAGTGATCCAAGAACTTAAATCCTTGCTTCCTGCACCAGTTCCCCAACCACACGTTCAAGTGGCACATGTCTCCTATCATGGGAATTCTGGAAAATATAAAGGGGCTGTTAAAAGTACTTCAACTTTGGGAACACTGGGTCTTGTGGAAGCAGGGCATTTGACAAACCTTTTCAGAGAAATTCTCTCCAACTGGTGGACTATAGACAGTTTTCCCATGGAATATTACACAGATATTAAGAATGTTACCTTCTGTGAAACATTTTCCTGAAAAATGCAGATGAATTCAACTTGCTAACGTGAAACAAATGTTGGAGGGAAAGGAAACTGCCAAGATCAAAAGGCTGATGAATGTCAACATTTATCAGATTGGTTTCGAGAATAGAAAAACCTGCACTGGAGACACCCTGAAGAGGGTTGTCTCATACCTATTCCTTCAATTAGTTTATATGTCTTAATTGTTAAGTCATACCTAGCACATGGAAAGATGGCTATGGTTTGTGGAGGTCAGTCATCTCGGCATCAGGACAACTCTGCAGGAGTTCATAGGCCGAACCATCTTCATCAATGACCTTCCTCCATCATAAGTTCAGAATTGGAGATGTTGCAATAATTGCAGATGTTCAGCACTATAAACAACTCCTCACAAACTGAAGCAGTTCAGTTTGAAATGCTACAAGATCTTAACCATATCTAATGGGCTGATGAGTGGCAAGTAACATGAATGCCATGCAAATGTCACACAAGGACTCATCCCCAAAACAGATAATCTGACCACTGACCTGTGATATCAACAATGTTACTGTACTAAATACCCCACAATCAACATCCTTGGGGTTTACCATTGAACAGAAACTCAACTAGATGAACCATATATTCACAGTAGCTACAAGAGCAGGTCAGAGGCCAGAAATACTGCAGTAAGTAACTCACCTCCTGACTCTCCAAAACGTGTTCCAACTTCTACAAGCCACAAATCAGCAGTGTAATGGAATACTCCCCACTAGCTTGGATGGGGTTGCAGCTTCAACTGTATTTGAAACGCTTCATGCCATCCAGGTCAATGTTGCCTGCTTGATTGGTACCATATCCACTGTTCAGAAGCAGTAGTGTGTAGTATAGTATCTACAAGACGCACTGCAAAAATTTACCAAAGCACCTTACAAATTGCCTTTCAAACTAACAACCACTTCCATCTAGAAGGACCAGGAAAACAGATACATGGGAACACAACCACTTGCAAGTACCTCTCCAAGCCACTCACCATCTTCACTTGGAAATGTATTACTGTTCCGTCAGTGTCACTGGTCCAAATCCTGGAATTCCTTCCCTCAAGACATTGTGGGTCACCGTACAGAATGTGGATTGCAACGGTTCAAGAAGGCAGCTCACCACCACATTCTCAAGGAGAACCAAACGCTGGCCAGCCAGCGACGCCCATGTACCGGAAGTAGATTTTAATAAATTATTGAAACAGAGTGTTGGAATCTGCAAACTAAAGAAAATCAACGTTAAGAAGGGTCAGATGGAGAGCATTGATTCGGTGCTTATTTGAGAACAGATAAAGAGCGATTATACTGACACTGAATTGGAACTAGAGTTTAGAGTTAAACACCTGTAATGTTCCACTCAATATATAAATCTAAAATCGATGAAAGATTTGCCCCTGACGTGTACTTCACTAACACGTGAATAGGACAGTTAAGAAGGCATATAGGATACTGGATTTCATGACCTTAATGGCATCTTGAATTCCCACGATCCCATGCGATCGAGAAACCTCTCTATGGGCCCCTGGCTGTGCGCATGCGTGCGGTGAGGCACAGTTACTGAGTGTGGGAGAGAAATGGCGCCGGCGGCTGAAGGAACCGGAACAGAAATCGCTGGAAAAGCTGAGCAGGTCCGGCAGCGCCTGTCCAGAGAAATCGAGGAGGTGTTTCGGGTCCGGTTATCCTTCTTCAGAACAGGAACAGGTTTCAGAAACATCCCGGGGAGAGGAGACAGTGAGACAGGGTAGGATTGGGACCCGCGGGAGGAGGGAGACTGGGGAGTTTATAAACTCCGAGGGGGAGGCCTGAGGCCGTGAATAAAACCTCCCCAGGCCCACTTCACCACCGAAGGAGCTCTCGTGTTGCCCGGGTAACAGGGCGCCATCTTTGTAAGGATAAGGCGCATGTTGACTTGGGGCGGGGAGCGCGGGCGGCCATCTTGGTGAGGGCACCATCTGCTGTCATTTCCGGGAGAGAAGTGACAGTTGGTGTCATTCAACTAGAATTTCCTCATTTCACTCTGAGAGACCTGGCCCTGAGCTTGGTCTGTGTGGCCATAAAACAGGAAAAGGGAGTGGGAGAGAGAGAGAGAGAGATCTAGAATGACACGAAGGCGGACTGTGAATTTGAGATGAATGAATCTGATCATTTGTGGAGCTGGAACAGAAACTGGGTACTTCCAAGATCTCAGTGACCAGGAGAGCATTGATGTGTTGATGTTATTTTCAGTTTGTAGACAGGAGAAAAGAGAACGCCAGGAGTGGAGGAAAGACGTGATGAAGATGGATTTGAAATTCAATGCAGGAGGAGGGATAACTTGAGCCAGCACCCAGCCCATATCCCTCCGAAACCTTCCTATTCATATACCCATCCAGATGCCTTTTAAATGTTGCAATTGCACTAGCCTCCTCCACTTCCTCCAGCAGCTCATTCCATACACTTACCACTCTCTGCATGAAAAAGATGCCGCTTACATCTCCTTTAAATCTTTCCCCTCTCACCCTAAACCTATGTTCTAGAGTTATCAACTACCCCACCCCAGGGAGAAGACTTGGTCTATTTATTCTATCCGTGCACCTCATCATTTTAAAACCTTTATTAGGTCACCCCTCAGCGTCCGACTCTCCACGGAAAACCGCCAGCATGTTTAACTTTCCCTATAGCTCAAATCCCTCAACCCTAGCATGGGATGTTACCTGTGTTTTATGATAGAAGCAACATATGTGGTTAATTGGTCTGCCATCTCTTTGTTCCACATGAGAACTTTGCCTGTTCTCATTGTTATTGTTTTCTCTAATTTTTTTTTCCTCTTCACATACCCCATTTTCCCCTTTTGACCAATCCTTTTGTTGAAACCTGAACTGCTCCCAGTCTTCAGATCTGCTACTTTATTTTTAGCCAATTTGTACGCCACTCCTTTGGATCTAGTCCTATCCATCATGTCCCTTGTTAGCCGTGGCTGTGCCACCTTCTGTGTTTTATTTTTTCAGACAGGAATGGACAACTGTTGCAGTTCCTCCAGGTGCTCTTTAAATGTTTGTCATTTCTTTCAATAATGTTCCTTCATTTGTTGTGGCCTGATTGTGCCTCTGTCATTGTAATTTCCTTGCTTTAGATTTAAGTTCCCAGTCACAGAATCACCTCTGTTCCTCTCCATTTTAATGGAAAGTTCTCTCACTCAGTTCTTCACTCTTCCGCAAGAGGCCTCTTACAGCTACATTGCCAATTATTCCCTTCTCATGAAGAAATTAATATTTTGGAATTAAATTGCCATTGTTCAGCAGAACCATAGCCACTTTTGGAATGTTGTGTGCAGTTCTGGTCTCAGTCCTATCAGAAGGATGTTGTGAAACTTGAAAGGGTTCAGAAAAGATTTACAAGGATGTTGCCAGGCTTGGGGGGTTTGAGTGAAATGGAGAGGCCAAGCAGACTGAGGCTGTTTCCCCTTGCGCGCTGGAGGCTGAAGTTGATAAAATCATGAGAGGCATGGATGGGGTAAATAGTCAAGGTCTTTTCCTTGAGATGGGATACTCCAGAATGGAAGGGTAATAGGTTCAGGGTGGGCAGGTGGGGTGGGGAAGGGAAGGTTTAAAAGGGACGTAAGGGGCAACTTTTTCATTCAGAGGGCGGTGTGTGTAAGGAATGAGCTGCCAGAGGAAGTGGTGGAGGCTGGTGCAATCACAACATTTAAAAGGTATCTGGATGGGTATATGAATAGGAAGGGGTTAAAGGAAAATGGGCCAAGTGCTGGCAAACGGGCCTAGATTGTTTCTGGATACCTGATCGGCATGTTAACTTTCTCTCTGGTGTCGGTGTAATACCTTGATGTCTCCTTTTCTCCCCCTTCCAGGGGATGTTAACCATTTCGTGTCTCATTGTTCGTCAAGAAGCTGCATTGCAGGTTCACCCTGAATTGACACAGTATTTGTTTCCCAAAATCAGACCTGTTCAGTCTCAGCAGTATTCCAATATTGGGAAAGATATCAACTTTCAGGTGGAGTTATCCAAAATTCAGAGAGATGTCAGACTTGACATTTTTCCTTTTCTGCCCCTGTAAGATCCTGAATCAGCATCTTCAGGAGAATTAGCGCGGAGTGAGAACAGAGGGGGAGAGAGAGAGAGTGGGATGATGCTTTCAATTTTGTGAAGTAACAAAAGAAAAGAACGTTCTGCGGAAAGTAGAGTTGCTTGTTCTGAATTTCTACCCTGCACTGACAGTGATAATTTTTGTAATCTCTTTTTACAGATTATTTGAAGATCTGAATTTGGAAGTTTCAAACTCAACAGATGAAGGGCTTATGCTTGAAACATCGACTCTTCTGCTCTTCGGATGCTGCCTGACCTGCTGCGCTTTTCCAGCGCGCACTTTTCGACACTGAGTGTCCAGTGTCTGCAGTCCTTACTTTGATGTCAACGTCGGACAGTCACTCAATCCATTGGGAACGCAACAACTTTCGACTGTGATTCTGTGAGAAGGAGCAAAGCTTTTTGGTTCCTGTTTCTGTATGTTTTCAGAATCAGTGGGACTGGATGAGAGACCGTACTGTTGCAGTGCACAGTGTGGAGCCAGAAATAGTTATACAGCCTGGAAAGAGGGATTCATGGCAGGGAGGGGCTCTACACATTTTTGTGGGTAGTTTTGGCCATGGAAAGGCCTGAGCGATCCCGCTCCGTAGAGAAACCATGTAAGTGTGGTGACTGTGGGAAACGTTTCCATTTCCCGTCTGCCCTGGAGACTCATCGGCGCACTCACACCGGGGAGAGGCCGTTCCCCTGCACAGAGTGCGGTAAGGCCTTCAGCAATTCCTCTGACCTGCTGAAGCACCAACGGGTCCACACGGGGGAGAGACCCTTCAGCTGTCCCGAATGCAGGAAGGGCTTTACCCAGGCCTCCAGTCTGCTGACCCACCGGCAGGTCCACACCGGGGAGAGGCCGTTCCTTTGCACCAAGTGCAGGAAGGCCTTCAGCAATTCCTCAGCCCTGCTGAGGCATCAGCGGGGCCACACTGGGGAGAGGCCCTTCAGCTGCCCTGAGTGTGGGAAGGTATTTAGCAATTCCTCTGCCCTGCTGAGGCATCAGCGGGTCCACACGGGGGAGAGGCCCTTCAGCTGCCCCGAGTGCGGGAAGGCATTCAGTAATTCCTCCGACAGACTGAAGCACCAGCGGGTCCACACTGGAGAGAAGCCCTTCAGCTGCCCCAAATGCGGGAAGGGCTTTACCCATGCCTCCACCTTGCTGACCCATCGGCGGGTCCACACCGGGGAGAGGCCCTTCACCTGCCCCGAGTGCGGGAAAGCCTTCAGCAATTCATCCGACAGACTGAAGCACCAGCGGGTCCACACTGGGGAGAGACCCTTCAGCTGCCCTGAGTGTGGGAAGGGCTTTACACAGGCCTCCACCCTGCTGGCCCACCAGCGGGTCCACACTGGGGAGTGGCCATTCACCTGCTGTCAGTGTGGGAAGGGATTCACCCGCTCTTCCCACCTGCAGAGGCACCAGCGAGTTCACGTGCCATGGCAGGGGGATTGAAGGAGGAATGGCAGAGTCCCATTATCGACTGAACCCCTGGGTTTGAATCCCGTCGTGGCAGATGGCGGAATTGGAATTTGGTCAGAATTCTGGAGTTCGGAATCTAACGATGAAACCATTTTTGGGGGCGGGGGCGTGAGATCCCCCATCTGATTCACTCATGCCCTTTTTAGGAAAGGAAACTGCCATTTCAGGAAAGGATTCACTCAGTTGTCCCAGCTGCATCCTTTACCCGGGTGGCCTACATGTGACTCCAGACCTAGAGCAGTGTGGTTGACTCCCCCACCTGCAGAAATGAATAGGGAGAAACTCACTTGGATACAGGGTCTGGGTTGAAATTGCTGAGTGAGGCAATACTTCCTACGGGTTAAGGCTGTACCAAGGATCCAATTACAAAGGGATAACTTGGTGCTGACTAATAGTAAAGAAAGTGGAGGGTGGGGGGACTGTGTACTCTTTGACCTTGATCTGTTTTTAAAAAAATAAGCTACTTTTTCTACGCCTTTTTGCTGGGGAAATCTGAAGCTGTAATAAAGTTGGGTCTTGATAAAGGTTACCTGAACTTACTGCCGGGCTGAGACTTTCATTGAAAGCTTTGAGCTCCAAGAGGTTTTTGTTTTAAAGCTGCTCATTTCTTTCAGCCTCCTGCGCTGAGTTTCCAATGTCATGTATCAGATGGAGCAGTGAATGAGTAGCTAGTATCATTAAAAATTGTAAAGTTTTCATGAGTGCAGGTATTGCGTCATTTCATCAGCATTGTAAGGTTTACTGGCAGCACCGGGAGGTGTGGGCTGCCTTCACTAGAAATGATGTGGAGGAGCCAGAGATGGACTGGGTTGGATCAAGTTAAAAAAAATCACACATCAGGTTATAGTGGTTTATTTGGAACCACTAGCTTTCGGAGCGCTGCTCCTTCATCAGGAAGCTGTGAAGCAGGATCATAAGGCAGAATTTATAGCAAAAGATCACAGTATAGTGCAACTGATCGGATATATTGAACAAACCTAGATTGTTGTGAAGTCTTTTGTCTTTTAGAATAGATTGCAAATTTTAGTTCATTAATGTGTAAATCCCAGAAAGTCTTTGAAGTCAGATTCTCGAGATGACTTAAGGTTTTATATAAATAGGTTTCATCTCAGTTCAGACAATAATGAAATGTGTGAGGTTTGAGTCTGTCTGTATCCCAATCTTGGTTCTATTTCCAAAGTAGGAATTTACAAATATTACATGTATCAACTGCCTGCAGGTTGTTTGCTTTTTGATCAAAATTGAATGTATCTGCAAATGCAAATTCACCCCATAGACCTGTGCATGCATGAGAGAGAGTGTGTGCATGAGAGCGCGTGTGTCTGTTTGCGTGTGTGCATGCTTGAAGTGTGAGTGTGATGGAGGAGAAGCCTGTGAGAGGGTGTGAGTGTCTCAGAGAGAGCATGTGTATGAGAGAGGTATGGATAAAAGCGAGGGGTTTCATTTTGCTAAAACAAGGAAGGGCAGGGTTTGTATAGATAATGATAGGGCCCTGGGTTGCGTTGTAGAACAGAGACATGGTGGGTTACAGGTACATTGTTCTATGAAAGTTGCATCATTGGTAGACAGGGTGGTTAAGAGGCGTTCAGTACACTTGCCTTCATTGTTCACAGCGTTGTGTATAGGAGTTGGGACATCATGTTGGTAAGACCACTTTCAGAGTACTGAGTACAGTTCTTTTTGCCCTGTTATAGCATGTCGGAGAAATTTGCCCAATAAGTTAGAGATCACAAAGCACAATTCAAAGTGAAATTGACAAACACTTTATTACAAGCAATGTCACTGGAAGAGAAACTGACTAGGCTGACACAGAATTGACAGTCTGTACAGGTAGATCAGAATTTCTCTTCTAAGAGCTGAGGATGAGACCAGTTTTTATAATAATGCTGTACAATAAGGCTGATTAAGAAATGGGGAATATACAATGTATCTGGGAATGGAGTAATCTAGTTACAAGGATGCTAATTGGAAAACAGTTATTGGATGAATGTCCTGTTCCTTCACACAGTGTAACATCCTGACTATCGATGGTTCCATTCCTCTTCACAGGTCGGTGTTAACTTCTCCTCTGAAGTGGTGAGGTGCTTCCATTTCTTGTTCTGGAAGCAAGTCCTTGCTGGTGCCTCTCTGTCTGACCTGCTCTTTGTGTGGCTTTGGTATTGTTGGGTTGTGAAACTGTCCTTGGGGCTTTGAGATACCTTTGGTGCTCTGTCATTGTAGTGAGGTTGAAGTGCATTCCTTTGTCCGTGTGTGCTGTCAGGTTTGGCTTGCGAGCCTGCATGGGCATTCTGGGTATTTTAGGTACAGTTTGGCCAATTTTGCTTTTGTGGGTTGGCAGAGTGGCAGATCTTTTTCCACAACTTCCCCCCCCCTTTTCTTTTTGTTTTGCTCAGGGGAGGGACGAGAAGGGGCAATGTAGCCAGAGCCAGGGGAATTGTCGGGTGGGGGTCTCGGTATCAGACAGATAGCTCTCTGTGTCCGAGTCTGGTCCAGGAGAGGCTATTTTAGGGGCAGCGATGTTCTCCCAGTGGATCTGTGCTAGCTGAGTGGTGAGGGGGACAGAGGGTAACAGAATTGTACATAGGTGTGAACAGCATAGTCGGATAGCCATGGCTAGCACTCTAAGCCTGGCAATGATAGTGATGAGGGCTATCAGTCCCTGCAGTCAGGCTCTGCGCGTGCCCTCTTTCACAGCGAGTAGGTAGTCCAGGGCTATCGTGTTCTGCAGAGTCACAGTACAGATGGCAACAGCCTCCACATTCAGCTGGGCGAATACGTCTGCTGTGGAGTTTGCCACCTCCTGTACTGTGACAGCGAGTTTGTGGGATTCTACCTGTAACTGTAAGGGTGCAGAGTGGGGTGACATCAGGTAGAGAGCTGCTTCAATGGCAGCGAGGGCTCGTCTACTGCCTGGCATGGGCTTTGGGAAAGGAGGGGACTGGGAGTGAAAAATTAATGGTACCGCATACCCAACATTGTAGCTCCCTGTCCAGGACAGCAGTAGGCTTTGTGGCCACAGATAAAATAGGTGCCGTTGTCGGTCTGGAGATGGAGTGTCTGGGTCCCTGTCCAGCTGGTGAGGAAGGTGGTATTCTGGGTGATCCTGTTGAGGACCTGTCGGTTTAAAATGCTGCCTTCTGCAGCGGATCGGCGTGCTGCGGGAGTTAGGAGCAGGGAGTCAGTGCACCGGCTTCAGTCAGCCTCTCATCCAGATGGCTGTGTGTGTTTCAAACAGATGGAACCTGCAGGTGGCCCGTGTGTGTTAGTGTCAGCAATGGTCAGGGCTAACGGCTCATGGGAGAGGTTGTAGGCCGGGTAAAAGCACCCTTTATATTTTTCCAGGTGGTAACCTGCAGACCTCCAGCGGACTGGACTGTTGCCCCCATATTTGGTCATTGATGGTGGTATTTTGAGTGTGGTAACTTCAGGGGACCTGTCTGGCTCCAGGCACCATTCCACCATGTCAGAGATATTTAAGGGGATTGAGGCTAAGGAAATACCCCCCGTGAGAGTGGACAGGGACCTAGTGCAGACCCAGCAGCGGGTCTGATTAAATCGCATACCCATGAGCCATTTTGAGGAAGGTGTTGGCCTGCAAATCACAGTGGGTTATGAAATGTGCTGCCCCTTGGCCCTGTTTACCAGCAAGCCACAGTGTGATGGTCAGACAGATCAGATGGTGAAGGCTGCCGCGAGCAGCTGGATTCATCCTCTGTGTTCGGAGTGGTGCCTTCCTCTGTGTGGTCCCTGTTCAGAGGTTGTGGAGCCCTCTTGCAGCGGGTGGTATGTGTCCATTCGGGCCATCCTTCCGGTTTCACAGCAGTCCGAGTTGTCATCAGGATCAGGTACAGACCTTTCCACCGAGGGGAGAGAGAATCTTTTTCTAGTGATTTGATCATGACATAGTCCCCAGGTCAGAACAGATGAATGGGCAATGATGGGGTGGAGAAGGGCTTATGCCCGAAATGTCGATTCTCCTGTTCCCTGGATGCTGCCTGACCTGCTGCGTTTTTCCAGCAACACATTTTCAGCTCTGATCTCCAGCATCTGCAGACCTCACTTTCTCCTCAATGATTGGGGTGTGGGCAATGCAGCCCTGACCTGGTTGTGTGAGCACTAATGCTCCTGCTTAGGGCCTGGACATACTCTAGTGGGGCCTCTTGTGTCAGAAGCAGGGTTGTGTCTGTGGTGAGTGTCAGGGGTCTGGTGGCAGTGGGCATAGGCTGCCCCATAAGTACTTGAAAAGGGGTGAGCACAGCTGTTCAGTTTGGTTGTGCATGTGTAGCATAGAGGGCAAGTGGCAAGGTGTCTGACCAGGTCAGTCCTGTTTTCTGGGTGGTTTTAGTCAGTGTGGTCTTCAGGATGCCATTCATCCGCTCGACCATGCCTGACGACGGGTTGGTTGGGGATGGGGTGTCGCCGTGGTATCCCTAGTGCCTCGCTATTGCCGGTCACAAGCTAAGCCGTGAGTGAGTCCCCCTCTCCATCTCTATGCTGCTGGGAACTCCAAATCTGGGGATGACATCCTTTAGGAGGCATTTTACTACCATACATGTATCATCCTTTCTTGTGGGAAATGCTTCGACCCATTTGGAGAACATATCTCTGATGACCACGATGTGCTTGTAACCCTGTTTTTGGGGCATGTGTGTGAAGTCAATCTGTAAGAGGCTGAAAGGCCCCTCAGGAACTGGCAGGTACTTGGCAACTGGCTTCCCTGCATTGTTCTGCAGGCAGATGAGGCACTGTGACAGCAGGTCTTGGGCAGCGGCAGTGAATCCTGGTGCATACCAGGACTGCGTTACAGTGTGTATCATGCCCCTCTTGCCTGTATGGCCAATGCTGTGGGCTGCTAGGGCCAGTGTGTGTAGGTGGGCACTTGGGCAAATGATGTGGCCATCAGGGTGTATTAGCAGGTTGAGGGAAGGAGATTGTGTGGCCCCAATGCAGGCCCAACTGTCCTTTTCCTGCTGTGGAGCAGTTTCTTGGGTAGCTTGCACAGCCTCCATGGGGTCAGGGAATACTGGGGCCTGTGCTATTCTGGGAGCCTGCAGGATGTAGATGGTGGGGTGCAGTGCAACTTCCGGGCTGCTGTGTCAGCTGAGGCCTTCCCGAGGGTGACCGGGTCAGTGGCTGAGGTATGGGCACAGCATTTGATAATTGCTAGGGCTGAGGGTAACAGGGCTGCTTCCAGGAGATCAGAAATTAGCGTAGCATGTTGTAGTGGCCTCCCTGCTGACGTGACGAAGCCTCTCTGTTTCCAGAATGTGCCAAAATCGTGGATGACTCCGGCATATCTGGAGTCAGGATAAATGTTTGCTGTGTGTTCTTTAGCAATGACATCAGCCCTAGTGAGTGCAAACAGCTCTGCAGCTTGTGCAGATGTGCCATTTGGCAGTGCAGCTGACTCTAGAACTGTGAAAGGAGTGCAGAGGGCACATCCTGCCAGTGTGCAGTGGTCTGAGGGCCTGAAGGATGAGCCATATGTATAGAATATGAGGTCAGAGTTGTCTAGAGGTGTTTCAGAGAGGTCAGGGCATGGGGCAACGACCTGCTGGACAAGGTCTAAACAGATGTGTGTTCATCCGTAATAGTGGTCAGAGTGAGTGGAAGCAGGTTGGTGGGGTTCAGGGCAGGGGCACGTTGTAGGGACAGGATGGCTTTGGATAGTAAAGCAACCTCATATCCAATTCTCTGGGTGGCAGTGAAATGTTGCTGCTGGAAATGGAGTAATCTAGTTACAATGATGCTAATCGGAAAACAGTTATCAGAGGAATGTCCTAATTCTCTACACAAAGCAACATTCTGACAGTATCGATGGATCAGGAGCTTCCATTCCTCTTCGCAGGTAGGTGCTAATGTCTCCTCTGAAGCGGTGAGGTGCTTCCATTGTCCTGTCCTGGGAGCAATGCTCTTGCTGGTGCCTCTCTGTCTGACCTGTCCTTTGTGTGGTTTTGGTATTGCTGGGTTGTGAAACTGCCCTCAGGGCTTTGGGATAGCTGTGGTACTCTGTCATTGTTAGTGGGTGCTTGAGGTGTACAGGTATTCCCTTGTCTGCAAGTGTTGTCTAGTTTTGTTTGTCAGCCTGCTTGGTCCCTGCTAAGATATTCTGGGTGTTTTGGTACAGTTTGGCCAATTTTGTTTTTGTGGGCCTATTGTGGGTTGCCAGGGTGGCAGATCTTTTCCCACATACAATTACCAGGAATACTTGGAATCCTGAGAAGGATTCAAGTGAATCCTAGAGAGATGTTGCATCCCTTGGACTATTCCCAGAAAGTGAATGAACGATCAAGACTCCAGTTATTTGGTAATTTTTATTTGTTTAAAAATGTGAAAACTTAATGAAGAGTTCTCCCAGTTAATCACTGGGTATTCAAATGTCTCTTCAGAATTAAAGATCATAACAAAACTGGGTGTCATTGTGGGATGTTGAATCTGTAGTATGTGCTTGGTAAAATTTGGATGAACAATATTTCAAAGTGAATTTTATCATGTTAAGTACTAAGACTTTCTGGAGAGGAAAGATTTGCCCTTGTGTGTTTTGCAACACTTAATCAAGGTCAGTTCAATAGAATACGCAGACAAGTTGATGCTCGAGTTGAGAGCTGTGGCAAAATATCAGAAATAATGCAGGCAGTAGCACGGCAATTAGGGTTAGAAAGTTAGCTAAAAGAATTATAAAAACAGGTTGGAAAGTTTTGTCAGCTTTTCTTAAAAAAAGTTAACAGAATGAGTCTGGGGATTCAGTAACGGAGGATAAAGAGATGGCACATGAATTGAAAAGAGTTTGAATCTGACTTCACTAGAGAGGATACAAATAACACCCTGGAACTAGTTGGAAATCAGGAATTGAAAGGGAGGGAGGAACTGAAGAAAATTACAATCACCAAGGAATTAGTACTGAGTAAACTGTTGGAACTACGAGCTGATAAGTCCCGGGTATTTGAAGGAATGCATCCTAGACTGTTAAAGAGAAATTAGCGAGTGAAATAAGACCATAAGACATAGGAGTGGAAGTAAGGCCATTCGGCCCATCGAGTCCACTCTGCCATTCAATCATGGCTGATGGGCATTTCAACTCTACTTACCCGCATTCTCCCCGTAATAGTTAATGTATTGGTTTTAATTTTCCAAACCTCATTAGTTTCAGGGATGGTTTCTTTAGATTGGAAAAATCCTTTCTTCAAAAAGGGAGACCGAGAACAGGAAACTGCAGACCATTTAACTTAACATATGTAATGGGGAAAATGTTCAAAGCTATTATCAAAGATATTATGACAGGGCACTTGTTTCAGTTCAAGGTAATCAGGCAGCCTGAATGTGTTTTTGTCAATGGGAAATAATGTTGTAATAATTTTTTGAAGAACGGCCTCTCCGCACTGTGATTGAGCTGATGAATCTCCAGTGCCCACAGGGAATGGAATCCCTTCCGTCAGTCCCCACATTTCCACAACTTCTCCGCAGTTCTGGTGACTTTTTGGCTCTGTGTTTCCGATAAACAATTGAAAGTGTGATCACACTCAGGAAACGTGTACAGTCACTCCCTCCTGCGAATAGTGTAATGTTTCTTCAGTCTGTGTAACTAGTTAAAGCGCTGCCCATAGTCAGCTCACGGGGAGACTCTCTCAACAAGGGTAAAAGACATACAAAGGTTGAGCAGCGAGACAAAATGCAAAAGCAATAAAATGTCGAACCACGGGGAAAACATATTGTGGCTCGACCCCTTTTTTTTTCTATTGGCATTTGGACACTTGAAATCTGCCAGTAACACCAGCATCCCGATTGAGCATACAGCGCATGTTTGCCGGTGTCAGCAACGCCATGCGCATGCTCGCCGGGTGTCAGCAAAACACTGGGCATGCTCATCGCAGTCCGCACAAAAAGGCGCGCGATCTTCTTTTGATTGACCAATAGAACGTACAGGAGGACCGGAAGGAGTCTAGTCCTCCTGCCAATCAGAGCCACCCCATTGTCTGAATGCGGAAGTTGGACCCTGAGTTTCTGAAGCTGCTGCTACTGCTCCTGTTTCTCTGAATGAAGATTGAGCTTCACCCCAGACTGCAATCTCCTTCCTCTGTCCAACATCTGTAAGTATGGCACTCTCTTTTCTCACCACCTTTTCCAATTCTTTATTTTCATTCAGGGCTTCAGTTGTTGACTTGCAGCAACTGAAAGGAAAGGGAGTGAATCGGGGTGGACAGACTCTGGAAACGTTGCTCCACGTCTGTGTCGCAATTGGCAAAATAGACAGGCAGGAGACTGGAAGAACAAGCCAGGTAGCATCAGGAGGTGGAGAAGTCGATGTTTCGGGGTAACCCTTCTTCAGGATTGGGGATGGGTGCAGATAAAGAGTGTCCTTGGGGCAGAGTGGTGAATTGGGGATAGGTGAAAGGTCTGACCTGGTTGGTGAATGGAAGGAATAAATCTGGTTCGTGACAGTGATGAGTGGAAATGAGGGGGAGGAGCTGAGAAGGGAGTCGTGGGGGTGGGGGGGAATGGGAAGTGAGGTTATTTGAGACTGGATAACTCAATGTTGAGTCCTCTGGGCTATAGGCTGCCCAGGCGGAAGATGAGGTGTTGTTCTTCCAATTTACTATTTGGTTCATTGTGGCAATGGAGAAAGCCTAAGATAGTCTTTTCAGAAAGGGAGTGGGAAGGGGAATTAAAGTGGGCAGTGACTGTGGAGCCGCCTGCGACGTTCAGCAAACCGTTCCCAAGTTTATGCTCAGTCTCCACAATGTAGAGAAGACCACAATTGGAAAACATGAGAAAAAGAGTACAATAATATGAAGTTGTGAAAAAGAGCAGAAAGGAAGTGTATTATTTAAATGGTGATATACTGAGATGTGGAGAAAGTGAGATCTGCAGATACTGGTGATTAGAGTAAGTAAGTGTGGCGCTGGAAAAGCACATCAGGTCAGACAGCATCTGAGGGGCAGGACAGTCGATGTTTCAGGCACAAGGGAATAGGGAATGATATGTGGATATAGAAAGGGGGTTCAGTGTCCTTCCACACCAGTCACTGCCAGTTGTTAGACAGGTGCAGCAAGCAATCAGCAAGGCAAGTGGTATATTAACAAGAGGAATTGTGTTCAGAATTGTGGATGCCTTCCTGCAGTTAGGGGTCATTGAATATATTCAAGGCTGAGTTCATCTGAGTTTTGAGCAACAATAAAGTGGATGTTTATGGGAGAAAGCAAGAAAATGTTTTTAAGACAAGTACAGAACAGTTACAGAGTCATACAGCAAAGAAACAGACCATTCAGTCCAACTAGTCCACGCTGAATATATTCACAAACTAATCTAGTCCCACCTGCCAGTGTTTGGCCCATATCCCTCCGAACCTTTCCTATTCATGTAATTAACCAAATGTCTTTTGAAAGTAACATCACTTCCTCTGGACATTCATTCCACACATGAACTACTGTATTTAAAAAAAAAAAAAGCTGCCTTAAGTCTTTTCAAAACCTTTCTCCTCTCTCCTTTTCAAAATTTGCTGCCTAATCCTGAAACCCCCACCTGAGGGAAATGACACCTGCCATTCACCTCATGTATACTTCTCACGATTTTATAAACCTCTATAAGGTCACTTCTCAACCTCCTGTGCTCCAGTGAAGAAAGTCCCAGCCTATCCACCGAGATGTCGGAAGATTCATATCCAGTTATGGTCTGTTCAATGCTGGTTCAGGCTCCAAAGACCAAATGACCAACTCCTGCTCCCAATTCTCACGCTCTGTGTCCAAAGTTAAAAATCAAAAACACAGGATTATGGTCCAACAGGTTTATTTGGAAGCACGAGCTTTCAGACTGCTGCTCCTTCATCGGTGGTTGTGAAGAATAAGATTGTAAGACACTGAATTTATAGCAAAAGTTTACAGTGGGATGTAACTGAAATTATATATTGAAAAAGACCTGGGTTATTGTTAAGTCTCTCATCTTTTAGAATAACCATGTTGGTTTTAGTTCTTTCATATGTAAATAGCAAAACCTTTTTTAAAAGTTACATTCCCAATTGGTATCATGTTGTCTCAAATAACGTGTTGAAGGTGTGAGTTTCCCTGTTTGAGGCTGTCTGTACCACAACGGTTAGACTGATTCTAATCTTAAAAAATGGATTAACAGAATCTTACTTGGATTCATGCAGTTTGTGTCCAGGACAGCAAGAGACCATCAGATATAGGAACAGCAATTAGGCCATTCAGCCCATTGGGTTTGCTCATACCATTCAATCGTGGCTGTTAAGTTTCTTATCCACATTCTCCTGCTTTTTCCCCGTAACCCTCGATCCCCTTGATACTCAAGAACCTATCTATCTCAGTCTTAAATATCCTCAGTGACCTGGCCTCCACAGCCTTCTGTGGCAGTTAATTCCTTAGAGTCATTACTCTCTGGCTGAAGACGTTTCTCCTTATCTCCAATGTAAAGGTCTTCCCTTTACTCTAAGACTGTGCCTCGAGCCCTAGTCTCTCCTCCCAATGGAAAGATCTTCCCAACATCCACTCTGTCCAGGCCGTTCAGTATTCTGTATGTTTCAATTAGATCTCCCCTGAGTGTGGGCCTGTTAAACAGCATGAACCAGACCCTTCAGGATGAAATACAGCAGGGATTAGGTTCTACAAAGTGAGAAGGGAGGGAGAGTGTGTGGGATGGAGATTTTCAGCTTCTCGAGAATGAGAGGAAGCAGAATTCACTATAAATTAGAATTGATCGGATGGACCAATGGGCCAAGGAGTGGCAGATGGAGTTTAATTTAGAGAAATGTGAGGTTTTGCATTTTGGTCAAGCAATCCAGGCAGGACTGGCACAGTGAAGGGGAGTGTTGCAGAGCAAAGAGACCTTGGAGTGCAGGTTCATAGCTCCTTGAATGTGGAGTTGCAGGTAGACAGGATAGTGGTGGTGGTGTTTGGTCTGCTTTCCTTTATTGGTCAGCGTATTGAGTATAGGCGTTGGTAGGTCATGTTGTGGCTGTACATTGGTAAGGCGACTTTTGGAATAGTGCGTCCAGTTCTGGTCTCCCTGCTTTCGGAAAGAACTTGTGAAACTTTGAGAGGGGTTGGAAAAGATTTGCGAGGATGTTGCTAGACTTGGAGGGTTTGGACGACAGGAAAAGGCTGAGTAGACCCAGGATATTTTCGCTGGAGCATCAGAGGCTGAGGGGCAACCATATAGAGGTTTATAACTGGCATGGATAGGGTGAATATCCAAGGTCTCTTTCCCCAAGGTAGGAGAGTCCAAAACTAGAGGGCATATGTTTGAGGTGAGAGGGGAATGATTTAAAAGGGCCCTGAGGGGCAACTTTTTCACGCAGAGGGTTGTGCACGTATGGAACGAGCTGCCAGAGGAAGTGGTGAGGCTGGTACAATTATCTTTAAAATGTATCTGGCTGGGTGCATGAATAGGAATGGTTTCGAACCATAAGAGCCACATGCTGGCAAATGGGACTAGATTAATTTTGGATATCTGTTTGGCACAGACGAGTTTGACCAAAGGGTCTGTTTTCGTGCTGTATGACTAATTGTCTTCGGTGAAAGCAGAAGTGTGGTTGTGAAGACTGGACTTTCAGAGCAACTTTCAAAGATGTTTTGCCCTTACTGGGAGCAGAAGAAGTCACAATGAAATATTTGATTTGTGAGAGAGCAACTGAGTGAGTGTGGACATTTGGGATTTTGGTGGAAAGTGGGAATTCATTGCCCTGTGGGGATCAAGCCCTCCCTATCCAGTCATTTCATCTGGTGGATGAGACTCGGCAGTTCATGGAGGCAGTCAATCCAGATAATATTTTATAAATTCCTGCTTTGGAAATAGAAACAGTCTGAGTCAAGACTGAGATACAGGCAAACTCTGACCTCATACCTTTAATGCATTGTCTGAGCTGAGATGCCACCTTGTGTTGTAAAGCCTTATGTTATCTTCAGAGGGTGCCTTACAGGAAGTTCTGGGATTTACATATTAATGATACCTGCAATCCATTCTAAAAGATGAAAGACTTAACAATCCAGATTTGTTCAATATATCATTTCCGTGGCAGACCACAAATGTCTTTCCATAAATTCTGTGCCTTATGGTCTTATTCTCCACAATCACCTGATGAAGGAGCAGTGCTCCGAACGCTGGTCCTTCCAAATAAACCTGTTGGACTATAACCCAGGTTTGTGTGATTTTTAACTTTGCCCAGGTTAGGGTGGATTGATCATGCTAACTTACACATAGTGTCCAGGGATGTGCAGGTGAGGGTGGATTGATCATGCTAAATTATGCACAGTGCCCAGGGATGTGCAGGTGAGGGTGGATTGGCCGTGTTAAAGTACCCATCGTGCCCAAGGAGGTGCAGGTTTGTGTGGGTTAGCCATGCTAACTTACACATAGTGTCCAGGGATGTGCAAGGTAGGGTGGATTGGCCAAGGGATATGGGCCAAGTGCTGACAAATGGGACTAAATTGATTTACAATATCTGGTCAGCATAGACGAATTGGACCAGAAGGTCTGTTACTGTGCGGTATATCTTAATGACTCTGGCTTTCTACTAAAGTTTGCCACGTCTCTTCTGTTCAGTTTCTCTCTGGTGTCTGTGTTAATACCTTGATGTGTCTGGTTATTCCTCAAGATGCATTCCCGATTCATCCTGAATTGACACATTTTGTTTTGCTTCCCAAAATCAGACCTGCTCACTCTCAGTTTCCCAATGTTGTGAAAGATATTAACGTTCAGGTGGGGTTATCCAATATGTAAGTCTTGACGTTTTTGCTGTTATGATCCTGAATCAGCACCTTCAGGAGAATTACTTAGAGCGGAGTGAGAACAGAGAGAGAGAGAGAGAGGGAGAGGGGAGAAGGATGTTGCTTTCAATTTTGTGGAATAACAAAAAAGAATGCTGCACAGAAAGTAGAATAGCTTGTTCTGAATTTCTACCCTGCATTGACAGTGATGACTTTTGTAATCTCTTTTTCCAGAGTATTTGAAGATCCGAAGACAGAAGTTTCAAAATGAACAGATGAAGGGCTTATGCCCGAAATGTTGACTCTCCTGCTCCTTGGATGCTGCCTGACCTGCTGTGCTTTTCCAGCGCCACACTTTTCAACACTGACTCTCCCCTGTCTGCGGTCCTCAATATATGACAGTCACTCAATCGATTGGGACAGCCACGATTTTTTATTACAATTCTGTGAGAAGGAGCAAAGCTTTTTGGTTCCTATTTCAGTACATTTTCATTATCAGTGGGACTGGATGAGAGACCCTACTGTTGCTGCGCACTGAGTGTGGAGCCTGAAACTGTTATACAGGCTGGAAAGAGGAACTCACAGCAGTGAGGGGCAGTACATGCGTTTGCTTGTGGCTGAACTTCGGACATGGAGAAACCGTGGAAGTGTGGTAACTGTGGGAAAGGCTTCCGTACTCCGTCTGACCTGGAGATTCATCGGCGCATCCACACCGGGGAGAGGCCGTTCTCCTGTCCCAAGTGTGGGAAGGGCTTTACCCAGGTCTCTGCCCTGCTTAGGCACCAGCGGATCCACACGGGGGAGAGGCCCTTCAGCTGTCCCGAGTGTGGGAAGGCCTTCAGCGATTCATCCTCCCTACTGACCCACCGGCGAGTCCATACGGGAGAGAGGCCCTTCAGCTGTCCCGAGTTGTTTTAAAAAAATTCTCAAGGTCAGGTTCGTAGGAGAGTAGTCTGACACAGAACAAACGACCAAGAGGCGAGACTGCTAGAATATGGGCATTTTATTCCCCGCAGTGTCGCACAACGGGTCTGGCTTATACTCACTCTACATGTTACAAAAACTGGGAGCCGTCAGTTCTCGTAGAGCGGTTGCCAACAACCCACGCTCGGCGGTTAAACGTAACCCCGGAGCAGACTCACCGAACTGGAGACTTTTCCAGCTGATATACTCCCTTCCAGATATAAACATTCATGTGAAAAACACATTCCATTCTGGTTACATACAGATAAGAAGATTCACACGGGACTAAGCAACACCTCCATTCCGGTTAGATTCACACATGTATTGGGACATAATTTTTAACCGTTTCACCACATTCCACTGCTTGGAATTTTACACCACACGAGTGTGGGAAGGCCTTCAGCGATTCCTCCACCCTGCTGAGGCACCAGCGGGTCCACACGGGGGAGACCCCCTTCAGCTGCCCCGAGTGCGGGAAGGCCTTCAGCCGTTCCTCCAATTTGCTGACCCACCAGCAGGTCCACACGGGGGAGAGGCCCTTCTGCTGTCCCGAGTGTGGGAAGGCCTTCAGCTATTCCTACTCTCTGCTGAGACACCAGCGGGTCCACACTGGGGAGAAGCCCTTCAAATGTTCCGAATGTGGGAAGGCCTTCAGCTATTCCTCCTCCCTGCTGACCCACCGGCGAGTCCATACAGGGGAGAGGCCCTTCTGCTGTCCCGAGTGCGGGAAGGCCTTCAGCGATTCCTCCTCCCTGATGACCCACCGGCGAGTCCATACGGGGGAGAGGCCCTTCAGCTGCCCTGAGTGTGGGAAGACTTTCACCCGCTCCTCCCACCTCCGGAGCCACCAGCGACTTCACATGCTATCGCACGGGGACTGACAAAGCGACTGCCGAGTGCAGTTATCGACTGGACTATTAACCCAGTTCTGGGAGCTGTTGGGTTTGAATACCACCGCTGCAGATGGCGGAATTGGAATACGGTCAGAATCTAACGATGAAACCATTTTCTGGGGGGGGGGGCGGGGAGAGAGAAAACCCCAATCTGATTCACTCACGCCTTTTTTCGGGAAGGAAACTGCCATTGTGGGAAAGGATTCACTCAGTCGTCCCAGCTGCATCCTTTACCCGGTTTGGCCTACATGTGACTCCAGACCCACAGCAGTCTGTTTCACTCCACACTGCCCCCGTTCCCGGCCCCACGGGTTAAGTCTGTGCCAAGGATCCAATTACAAAGGGACAATCTGTGCTGACCGATAGTAAAGAAAGTGAGGTGGGGAGGGGGAGTGTGTGCGCTTTGACCTTGAGCTGTTTAAAAAGCAGCTACTTTTTCTACATCTTTTTGCTGGGGGGGGATCTGAAGCTGTAACAAAGTTGGGTCACAATAAAGATTACCTGAACTTACTGCTGGGCTCAGACTCTCATTGAAAGCTTTGAGCTCCAGATGGTTTTTTGTTTTAAAGCTGCTCATTTCTTGCACTAAGTTTCTAATGTCGTGTATCAGATGGAGCAGTGAATGAGTAGCTAGTATCATTCGAAATTGTAAATGTTTAAGGAGTCCAGGTACTGCATCGTTTCATCAACATTGTAAAGGTTACTGGCTGCACTGGGAGGTGTGGGCTGTGTTCACTCGAAACTCTTATCTTTAAAATTGAGAATAGCTAAAATGATATATTCAGAAACATCATTGAAGTCTAAACGCATTTCAATTTTTTAAAAGAGCTGCTGAAATCTTTCTGAAACTTGCACTGGAATATGTGCAGTTAGGCCACAGCTCAGGACAGGCTGTAAGGGGTGAATGACCTATTCCTCATTTTGTGAAATTGGTTTCCAACTATGTAGACATAGTCATAGAGTTGTAGAGCCTGAAACAAACCCTTCAGTCCATACCTTAAATGAATCTGGTGACCCATTTGCCAGCATTTGGCCTATGTTCATCTGTACCCTTCCTATTCGTATCCCCATCTAGATGCCTTTTAAATGTTGTAATTGTACCAGCCTCCAACACTTCTGGCAGTTCATTCCATACACGCACCACCCTCTGCGTGAAAATGTTGCCCCTCAGGTCCCTTTCCCCACTCACCTTCAACCTATGCCCCTTTAGTACTAGACTTTGGGGAAAGACCTTGGGTATTCACCCTATCCATGCCCCTTACAAATGTCTATAATTTTAAGGAGGAGAGAATGAGGACTGCAGATGCTAGACATCATTTTCCACCCCCCCCCCCACTTTATCCCAGTCCCGTGCCTTCAACTCAGCACGCCATCTTGACCTGTCCATCAACTTTTCAATCTATCAGCTCCACCCACTTCTCCAACCTATCCATTGCCAAACCGTTACTACCTGATGCCTGGAGGAGGAACACCTCATACTCTGCCTTGCGACCCTGCAACCACACAGGACAAATGTGGATTTCAACAGTTTCCTCACCTCCCCCACTTTATCCCAGTCCCAAGCCTCCAACTTGGCGCTGCCCCTTCTGACCTGTCCATCATTTTTTCCTATCTATCTGCACCATAACCCCCTCCGAACTATCATCTTGCCACCCCAACCCCCACCTCTCTCTCTCTCACTCACACACACACACACACACACACACACACACACACACACCCATACACCTAGCTTCATCTACCTATGGCATTCTCAGCTACCTTCTCCCCCAACCCCACCCTCTTCCCATTTATCTCTAAGCAGCCCCGACCACAAGCCTCGCTCCTGATGAAGGGCTTATGCCCAAAACGTCAATTCTCCTGCTCCTTGGCTGCTGCCTGACCTGCTATGGTTTTCCAGCACCACACTCTCGGCATAATTTTAAGGTAATTGGAGGAAGGTTTCAGGGAGATGTCAGAGTAGGTTCTCTACTCAGATAGTGGTGGCTGTGTGAAATGCACTGTCAACTGTGGTAGTAGAGTCAGATACATTAGGGACATTTAATCGACTCTTGGATAAGCACATGAAAGTTAGTACAATAAATGGTATGTAGGTCAGTCTGATCTTAGAGTAGGATAAAGGGCCGGTACTGCATCGAGTGCCGAAGGGCCTGTACTGTGCTATGTACCTAAGTAGAGTCAAAAATGTTGTTTTATCAGCAGTACAGTCAGATCCGAGCAAACCAAGGACATGCAGGTCATACTGCGCTTAGACAGAGTGAGGCATACAGGGTTACAGCTGCACAGGAGGTGCGCAGAAGCAAGGTCAACATTAGATTTCAAATTGGAGAGCTTCATTCAGCAGTCTAATAATGGCAGGGAAGAAGCTATTCTTGAACCTGTTGGTACATGTGTTCAAGCTTCTGTATCTTCTGCCTGACAGAAGATGGTGCAAGAGATCATTCCTGGGGTGGGAGGGGTCTTTGAGGTTGGTAGCCTTTCCATGACAATGAGAAGTGTAGATGGATCTCATGGGTGGGAGGTTGGCTTCTATGATGGACTGTGCTGTGCACACCACCTTCTGTAGTTTCTTCCAGTCCTGGGCAGAGCAGTTGCCGTAGCAGGACGTGATGCACCCAGATTCAATGCTTTCTGTGGTGCATCTGTAAATGTTGGTGAGTGTCATTATGGACATGCCGAATTTCTTGAGCATCTTGAGGAAGAAAAAGTGTTGTTGTGCCTTCTTGATCGTTGCATGGGTAGGTTTAGATATTTAGCCACTCCTTTCTCATTCTTACGAACTCCTTTTACTTGATGCAGTCACAATCAGTTTCATACCTTGTGCTAATCTCTTTTGAAGGTCTTCTTCAGAAGGATAAAATATTATAAGGGGCAAAGGTAGTGTACATACATAATATGAAATCTTTAAACTTGAATTCATTTTAAAGAGCAGAACAACGTATTTATGGTAAAAATGGGTAAACTTAACAGGTTTTATGAAGGGTGAGAGTGGGAAGTATGTGGAGGTGCATGTTAAAACAGGACCGAGTCTGCATGGCTTTGACAACAGGAGGTCATGTCTGACAAATCTATTAGGATTCTTTGTGCAGGTAGTGAGTAAGTTAGACAAACGGAGAGCCAGTGGACGTGAGCGATTTGGATTTCCAGAAGGCCTTTGACAAGGTGCCGTGCAGGAGGCTGCTAAGTAAGATAAGAGTCCCTGGTGTAAGAGCAAGGTACCGGCACGAATAGAGGATTGGCTGACTGGCAGAAGGCAGAGAATTGGCATAAAGGGGTCTTTGGAGTTCCAAAGGGGGTCCATGCTGAGAATGCTTGGACAGGCCAGGAGAATGGTCAGAGAAGGGGCAGATGGAATACAATGTGGTAAAGTCTGAGGTTATGCACTTTGGTGGGAAGACCAGAAACAGAGACTGTTCTCAAAATGGGAAAGGCTTCGGAAATGTGAAACAGAAAGGGATTGGGGAATCCCAGCTCAGGGGGAGGATTGTACCATTCATTCGGGGTGGTGTAGAAAGGATCGTACCATTGAGACTTTGGAGGATTGTACCCTTAAAGGCTGTGGGGGAGTAAAGGATTATACCATTCAGAGGGGGACGATTGCATCATTCGAAGGTGGAGGGGTGTGGAGGAGGAAAAGGGGCGGGGAGGATTGTACCATTCACATCACGGGGTGTGGATTATACCATTCACAGGGAGAATTATTTATTTTTATTTTTCAGAATTTCCACGATACAGGACATATGCCAATTTTACCCACTAGAAATCGACTGAAACTGGGTGCACTAAAAAAATCTAGCAGGAAGATTAACAGTAAAAAGGTCTCGTTTCGGTCATAGCAGTTATAGACTCAGAGTCACACCGCACAGAAACAGACACTTCAGTTCAACTCATCCATGCCGACCAGATGTTCCAATCTGGCCCAGTCCCAAGTTCCAGCATTTGCTCCATATTCCTCTAAATCCGAACTATTCATCTAGACACCTTTTAAATGTTGTAATTGTACCCACCTCCACCACTCCCTCTGGCTGCTCATGCCATACACGCTCTACCTTCTGCGTGAAAACTTTGCCCCTTAGTTCCCTTTTAAATCTTTTCCCCCTCTCATCTTAAACTTATACCTTCTAGTTTTGGACTCCTCCATCTTGGGGGAAAAGACCTTGGCTATTCACCCTATCCGTGATTTTCATGATTTTATAAACCTCTCAGGTCACCCCTCAGCCGCCTCCACTCCAGGGAGAACAGCCTCAGCCTAGTCAACTTCTCCCTATAGCTCAAATCCTCCAACCCTGGGAACATCCTTGGAAATCTTTTCTGAACCCTTTCAAATTTCACAACATCCTTCCAAGAGGAAGGATGCCGGAATTGTACACTTATTCCAAAAGGGTCCTAAACATTCTCCTGTACAGCCACAACATGACCTCTCAAATCCTATACTCAATACTCTGACCAATAAAGGAAAGTATACCAAACACCTTCTTCACTATCCTATCTATCTGCAACTCCACTTTCAAGGAACTGTGAACCTGCACTCCAAGGTCTCTTTGTTCAACAACACTCCCTAGAACCTTACCATTAAGTGTAGATGTGCTGCTCTGATTTGTTTTTCCAAAATGCAGCACCTTGCATTCATCAAAATTAAACTCCATCTGCCACCCTTCAGCCCATTGGCACATCTGATCAAGATCCCATTGTAATCTGAGGTAACCTTCCTCGTTGTTCACTACACCTCCAATTTTGGTGTCATCAGCAAACCTACTAACTATACATTTATGTTCACATCCAAGTCATTTGCATAAAAAATACAGAAAGTAGTGGACCTTGCACTGATCCTTGTGGGACTCCACTGGTCATAAGCCAGTGGAGTGCCACAAGGCAACTGAAAAACAACTCTCCACCACTACCTTCTACCTTTGAGCCAGTTCTGTATCCAAATGGTTAGTTCTCTCTGTATTCCATAAGATCTAACCTTGCTAACCAGTCTCCCTTGGGGAACCTTGTCAAACACCTTACTGAAGTCCATATAGATCACGTCCATTGCTCTGCCCTCATCAATCTTCTTTGTTACTTCTTCAAAGCACTCAATCAAGTTTGGGAGACATGATTTCCCACGCATAAAGCTATGCCGACTATCCCTAATCAGTCCTTGCCTTTCCAAATATGTGTAAATCCTGTCTCTCAGGTTTCACTCCAATAACCTGCCCACCACCGATGTCAGGTTCCCTGGCTTTTCCTTATCACCTTTCTTAAATAGTGGTACCATGTTAACCAACCTCCAGTTTTCTGGCACCTCTCCTGTGACTATCAATGATACAAATATTTCAGCAAGGGGCCCCACAATCACTTCCCGTAGCCTCCCACAGAGTTCTCTGGTACACCTGACCAGGTCCTGGAGATTTATCCACCTTCATGTTTCAAGACATCCAGGACCACCACCTCTGTAATATGGACATTTTTAAAGATGTTATAAGCTATTTCCCTACATTCTATATTTTTCATGTCCTTCGCCAGAGTAAACATTGATGCAAAATACTCGTTTAGTATCTCCCCTATCTCCTGTAGTTCCACACATTGGCTGCCTTGCTCATCTTTGATGTGCTGGAAATGTGTTGCTGGAAAAGCGCAGCAGGTCAGGCAGCATCCAGGGAACAGGAGAATCGATGTTTCGGGCATAAGCCCTTCTTCAGGAAGTTTCGGGCATAAGCCCTTCTTCATCTTTGATGTGCCCTATTCTCTCCCCAGTGACCCTTTTGTCCTTAATGTATTTGTAAAAACCCTTTGGATTCTCCTTAACCCTATTTGCCAAAGTTGGGGGGATTTGTCTCAGTCAAATCCCTCGAACTCGGCACCGCCTTCCTAACCTGCAATCTTCTTCCTGACCTCTCCACCCCCACTTCCACTCCCACTCCCACTCCCACTCCCACTCCGGCTTATCACCCTCACCTTGACCTCCTTCCACCTATCACATTTCCAAAGTCCCTCCCCCAAGTCACTCCTCCCTGCCTTTTATCTTAGGCTGCTGGACACACTTTTCTCATTCCTGAAAAAGGGCTCATGCCCGAAACGTCGATTCTCCTGTTCCCTGGATGCTGCCTGACCTGCGCTTTTCCAGCAACACATTTTCAGCTCTGATCTCCAGCATCTGCAGCCCTCGCTTTCTCCTCTTTCGTAATTTACCTTACCTATTTCTATTCATCTTTGAAAATCCCTTTGTTTGTGTCTGGAAGTTTCCCGATGTTTCAGCTTTCCAAAGGTCTGGAGTAACATTCCTGAACAGACTGAAAATTAAAAAGAAACCCACCTTTCAGGTGGCTGGGGGCGGGGAAAACCAACCCCCATTGTCCCCTATTGGTTGGAGGGCTCCCCAACCACGCCCCCTCCGTTGGTGACGACGTTGTCGGGATCACGCCCCCTGTGTGTTGGCGCATGTGCAGTGTCGGTCCCGCGGCCGGACAAAGACAGTGTTACTGAGTGTGGGAGAGGAATGGCGCCGGTGGCTGAAGGAACAAGAACAGGAGCCGCTGGAAAAGCTGAGCAGGTCCGGCAGCTCGTGTCGGGAGGAATGTGAGGAGGTGTTTCGGGTCCGGTGATCCTTCTTCAGAACAGGACCAGGTTTCAGGAACATCCCGGGGAGGTCGCCAGGCCCGAGCGCCAAGACCTGGCTCCTGCCCCCGGGGAGAGGAGACAGTGAGACAGGGTAGGATTGGGAACCGCGGGAGGAGGGAGACTGGGGAGTTTATAAACTCCTAGGGGGAGGCTCAGGCCTCCAATAGAAGCCCCACAGGCTCAGTGTTTACTTCACCGGCGAAGGAGCTCTCGGGTTGCCCGGGCAACCGGCCGCCAGCTTTGTGAGGGTCAGGCGCCTGTTGTCTTGGGACGGGGTTGTTGGATTGTTGTATAATATTGATCTCCTCTGTGCTTTTAATCTTAAATATTATAAAAATGTGCACTGGCTTCAATTTATGAATTCTAAGTACAGAAGCAAAATATAAACATCTCCTTACATGTATCCCAACATGTGCACAGGAGCCAAGACCGTTTCAAGATTTACTGAGGTGCTGAATCAATAGCTCTTTCTCTTTTGATTAACGAAGGTGGTGCCCAGCAGACTCCTGTACACAGCCTGTTCTGTCAGCCTTTATGGGAAAGATAGGATAGCAAAACCGAGACACCCGTGTAGCCAAGTAATCTGAAGTCACACTTTGGTGCTTTAATCGCCTCAAACGCATGCCATTCAGAATAATGTCAAGGCTATAGGGGTACCAGGCTCCCCAAGATAGCCAGGATGGATAACAAAGAGGAGAGCTGAAGTGTTATCCTTATCAAGCCTGGAACATCTTCACAAATCTCTAACAAGTTAGTTAAATGCAGTGTCCCCGTCAGAAATCCCATGCAGACTCTTCCTAATCAATCCACCTTTCTCCATGTGATTATTAATTTTGACCAGAATAAGTATTACTGGAAGCTTCTCCACCAAATTTAAACTGGCAGGTGGGACTAGATTGGGTTGGGATATCTGGTCGGCATGGACGGGTTGGACCGAAGGGTCTGTTTCCATGCTGTACATCTCTGTGACTCTATAATTGCTGAGATTAACTTTACAACCTTTCTTAAACCAGGCTGCAATGTTTGCAATTCTCCAGTCTTCTGACACCTCCTCCAAGTCCCTTCCTTCAAGATTGTTGGATGCATTTCATCAGTGCCTTGTCAAAATTTAAGTACCAAATGCTTATCGAAGACTTCTTTCATGTTAATTTTGAACTCTTGGGAGGTCATGTTGCGGCTGTACATTGGTTAGGACACTGTTGGAATATTGCGTGCAATTCTGGTCTCCTTCCAACGAAAAGATGTTGTGAAACTTGAAAGGGTTCAGAAACGATTTACAAGGATGTCGCCAGGGTTGGAGGATTTGAGCTTTAGGGAGAGGCTGAACAGACTGGAGCTGTTTTCCCTGGAGTTTTGGAGCCTGAGGGATAACCTTATAGAGGTTTACAAATTTATGAGGGTTATGTATAGGATAAATAGACAGTCTTTTCCCTGGGTTCAGGTCTGTTTCCATGCTGTACATCTCTGTGACTCTATATTGGTTGCATCTGTAAGATCCTGAATCAGGACCTTGAGGAGAATTAGAGCAGAGTGAGAACAGAGGGGGTGAGAGAGTGGGATGGTGTGTTCAATTTTGTGGAATAATAAAAGAAAAGTATAATCTGCAGAAAGTAGAATTGCTTGTTCAGAATTGTTACACTGCACTAAGTGTAATGACTTTTGTAATCTCTTTTTACAGAGTATTTGAAGATCTGAAGACGGAAATTTCAAAATCGCCTTCTGCTCCTCTGATGCTGCCTGACCTACAGTGCTTTTCCAGCGTCATACTTTTGAACTCTTGACTCTCCAGCATCTGCAATCCTCACTTTCACATCAATGTCTGACAGTGACACTGGGACATCGGGACTGCAACGATTTTTGACTGTGATTCTGTGAGAAGGAGCAAAGCGTTTGCTTCCGGCTTGAATACATTTTCAGAATCAGTGGGACTGGATGAGAGACCCTACGTTGCAGCGCAGTGAGTATGGAGCCTGAAACAGTTATACGGCCTGGAAAGAGGAATTCACGGCAGGGTGGGGCTGTACCCACGTTTGTGTGCGGCTGAAACTTCGGCCATGGAGAATCCCGAGGAATCCCGCCCCGTGAAGAAACCGTGGAAGTGTGGCGACTGTGGGAAAGGCTTCTGTGCCCCGTCTGCTCTGGAGACTCATCGGCGCAGTCACACCGGTGAGAGGCCCTTCAGCTGCCCCGAGTGCAGGAAGGGCTTTACCCAGGCATCTGCCCTGCTTACCCACAGGCGGGTCCACACGGGGGAGAGGCCCTTCAGCTGCTGTGAATGCGGGAAGTGCTTTACCCAGGCCTCTGCCCGGCTGAGACACCACCAGTCCCACACCGGGGAGAGGCCCTTCAGGTGCCCCGAGTGTGGGAAGGGCTTTGCCCGGGCCTCCAACCTCCAGACCCGCCAGCGGACCCACACGGGGGAGAGGCCCTTTCGTTGTCCCGAGTGCGGAAAGTGCTTTACCCAGGCCATCACACTTCAGAAACACCAGCAGGTCCACATAGGGGAGAGGCCCTTCAGTTGCCCCAGGTGCAGTAAGGTGTTCACCTGCTCCTCCCACCTGCAGAGGCACCAGCAAGTTCACGTGCCATAGCAGGGGCATTGAAGGAGTGAGGGCTGAGTGCCATTATCGACTGGAGTATTAACCCAGTTCCAGGGCCTCCCAGGTTCGAATCCTGCTGTGGCAGATGGTGAAATTGGAATTCAGTCAGTAATCTGGAGTTCCAAGTCTAATGATGAAGCCATTTTTTGGGGGGAGGGGGAAGAAAACCCCCATCTGATTCACTCACGTCATTTTTCAGGAAGGAAACTGCCGTTGTGGGAAAGGATTCACTCAGTCGTCCCAGCTGCATCCTTTACCCTGTCTGGCCTATGGTTGACTCTACACTGCCTCCCCCCCACCCCTCCCACCCTCCTCCCCCCCCCAGCCCTCCCACCCTCCTCCCCCCCACCCCCCCACCCCATCCTCCCTCCCCCACTCTGTTCTCTCCCCCACTGGGCCCCTCCCTCTCCCCAGCAAATGAACAGGGAGAAACCTACTTGGATATAGAGTATATGTTGAAATTGCTGAATGAGGCAATACTTCCTACAGGTTAAGAAAGGGAGTGTGTGCGCTTTGACTTTGAGCTGTTTTTAAATAAAAAGCTACTTTTTCCATGCCTTTTTGCTGGGGGGAGTTTGAAGCTGGAACAAAGTTGTGTCACAATAAAGGGTTACCTGAACTTACCGCCAGGCTCAGACTCTCATTGAAGGCTTTGAGCTTCAAATGGTTTTTGTTTTAAACCTGTTGATTTCTTTCAGCCTCCTGCACTAATTTTCCAATGTCGTGTATCAGATGGAGCAGTGAATGAGTAGCTAGTATCGTTGGAAATTGCAAATATTTCAGGAGTGCAGGTACTGTGTCGTTTTATCGGCATTGTAAAGTTTACTGGCAGCACCAGGAGGTGTGGGCTGTGTTAATTAGAAATGATGTGGAGTTGCTGGTGTTGGACTGAGGTGGATAAAGTTAAAATCTACACAACTCCAGGTTATAGTCCCAACAGATTTATTTGGAAGTGCTAGCTTTTGGAGCGCTGCTCCTTCATCGGGTAGCTGTTGAGCAGGATCATAAGACATAGAATTTATGGCCAAACATTACAGTGTCATGCAGTTGATAAGATTTCCTGAACCAGTCCAGTTGCAGTTCAGTCTTTCATCTTTTAGAATGGGTTGCAGGTTTCGGTTCATTAACATGTATATCCCAGAACTACTTTTAAGTCACATTCTCCCGATGACTTAAGATGTTATAGAATTAGGTGACATCTCAGCTCAGACAATGCAAGAAAGGTGTGAGGTTCAAGTCTGTCTGTATCCCAGTCCTGAGTCTCACACGTTCTATTTCCAAAGTAGGAATTTATAAAATATTACATAGATTGACTGCCTGCAGATTGTGTTTTGTTCAAATAGCACAATGTATCTGCAAATGCAAATTCACTGCATAGGTTTGTGTGTGTGTGTGTGCACATGAGAGAGACAGTGTGTGTGTTTGCATGTGCATGCTTGATAAAGTGTGTCGATGCAATGGAGTATAAGCCTGTGAGAAGGTGTGTGCATGGATTTGAGTGTGGGAGGTGTATGTGTGTGAGAGAGGGTCTGCGTGACTGGGTGTGTATGTGTGCGTGTGGGAGTGAGAGACAGTGTTAAGTGTCATGAAGGTCCCGGTTGAGACCGTCCTCATGGGTTCCAAACTTGCCTATCGGCCTCTGCTTGGCCAGTAGAAACAATTAATCAGTTACTGGGTGGCATGCTGGCTCAGTGGTTAGCAGTGCTGCCTCGCAGCACCAGGGATCCGGGTTCGATTCCCACCTTGGGCAACTGTCTATGTGGAGTTGGCACATTCTCCCCAATGCTTGCACGGGTTTCCTCCGGGTGCTCCAGTTTCCTCCCACAATCCAAAGGTGTGCAGGTCAGGTGAATTGGCCATGCTAAATTCCACATAGTGTTGGGTGCATTAGTCAGGGGTAAATATAGGGAGGGGAATGGGTCTGGGTGGATTACTCTTTGGAAGGTCAGTGTGGACATTTTGGGCCAAAGGGCCAGTTTCCATACTGTAGGGAATCAAATCTAATCTACACGCACACACATTGGAGAGGGCAGGGTGAGACTTGTCTTTCACTTTGCAGAAGGTGGGAGGTTCTGGAAGCTGTGATTCAGGGTAAACACACGCTGGAAGACCTTTGGCTCAGAGAGATGGAGTTGGAAGCCAGGCTGCAGACATGTCACGGGGAAAGTTAACCGGACACTTTATTCCAGAAGATGGTCATTCCCCTCTGGACAGAGCCTTCTGATTAGGTCATTGGACAGGGTCAGAAGGGTGAGAGTGTGAATCACACAGGTAAAGGGGATCTGAGATTGGGCAGTGGGGAAGAGCTAACTGGCTGAGTGGTGGGAGGGGGGGGTGCTGGGGGTAAGGGGCAGAATATTGACAGGTGATTGTCGTCTTTCTCTGCAGTTAGCAGCAGGAGGCCAGATGGCATCAGTGTCTGTCTGGTACCAGGTTCAGGAACTGACGTGCTCAGGACAGGAGAAGTGGGAAAGGGAGGCTGCAGTGGGTGTGGTCCATAAATCTCAGGAGGGGAGAGCTTCTGCTGAGGGCGCATGAGAAGTCAGAAGCTATGAAAACAAAGCAGAACATCAAAGCTCTGGGTGGCATGGTGGCTCAGTCGTTAGTACTGCTGCCTCACAGTGCTGGGTTTGATTCCAGCCTCAGGTGACTTTGGTACATTGTCCCCCTTGTGTCTACGTGGGTTTCCTTCAGGTGCTCCAGTTTCCTCCCACAGTCCAAAGATCTGCAGTTTCGGGTGGATCAGCTGTGCTGAAGTGTCCAGGGATATGCATTTTCGGGTGGGTTGGTCTGGTGGGATGCTGTTTGGAAGGTCAGTGTGAGGTGAATGGGCTGAATAGCCTGCAGGGATTATGTGATTCTACTGCTTTAGCCATTTGTATATTGAGAAATGATTACTGTGGTCCTGGGAAAGGTGGGATTTATAGTGTCACTGTCCTCTGTCCATTATCTTTCTGTCCCCCTGTCCATTTTCTCTCTCTTGACACCCACCCTCAGCTCCCCCCCCCCCCCCCAACCATTCTCTTTCCCCACCACCTATTATTTCTCATGCCTCCATCCCTCTTTGATCGCTGTATCAAGCCCTTCTAAGAAGAGAGAGACAGATGATGATGACTACCTGGGAGATGGGGGTGCACAAGAAATGGCTGATCTTTAACATTGAGCATAGCTACTCAAACAACATTAAAGCATGTTCAATTCTATTTTTAAAAAAGCTGCAGGCATCTTACTGAAACTTGCGTTGAAACATGTGCAGTCTGGCCACAGTTGAGGACAGGCTGTAAGGGGTGAGTTGCCCATTCTAATATTGTCAAATTGGTTCAGACTATGAAGAAATAGAGTCATGGAGCATGGAATGAAACAGTTTGGTCTGTGCCGACCAGATATCCTAAATTAATCTACTCCTATTTGCCAACACTTGGCCCAAACCCTTTAAACCTTCCTATTCGTACACCCATCCAGATGCCTTTTAAAAGTTGTAATTGTAACAGCCTCCACTCCGGTAGCTCATTCAATACATTTGCCATCCTCTGCGTGAAACAAGTTACCCCTCAGGTCCCTTTTAAACCTTTCCCCAATCACCCAAAACTAATGTCCTCTAGTTCTGGCATTTCTTGAGATAAATTAAATGTCTCATGTTTTTTCTCATCCTTTGGTCCCTCATCTTTCCCCACTCAACCTAAACCTATGCCCTCCAGTTTGTGACTCCCCTAACCAAGGGAAAAGATGTACAAAAGTTGAGCAGCCAGCCAAAATGCAAAAGGAATACAATGTTGAGCCACAGGGGGGAAAAAATTGTGGTTCAACTTTTTTTTTCCTCCGATTGGCATTTAGAACATAGAACAATACAGCACAGAACAGGCCCTTCGGCCCACGATGTTGTGCCGAACATTTGTCCTAGCTTAAACACCCATCCATGTACCTACCCAATTGCCGCTTAAAGGTCACCAAAGATTCTGACTCTGCCACTCCCACAGGCAGCGCATTCCATGCCCCCACCACTCTCTGGGTAAAGAACCCACCCCTGACATCTCCCCTAACATCTCCCCTATACCTTCCACCCTTCACCTTAAATTTATGTCCCCTTGTAACACACTGTTGCACCCGGGGAAAAAGTTTCTGACTGTCTACTCTATCTATTCCTCTGATCATCTTATAAACCTCTATCAAGTCACCCCTCATCCTTCGCTGTTCCAACGAGAAAAGGCCTAGCACTCTCAACCTATCCTCGTACGACCTATTCTCCATTCCAGGCAACATCCGGGTAAATCTTCTCTGCACCCTCTCCAAAGCTTCCACATCTTCCCTAAAGTGAGGCGACCAGAACTGCACACAGTACTCCAAATGTGACTTAACCAAAGTCCTGTACAGTTGCAACATCACTTCACGACTCTTGAATTCAGTCCCTCTGCTAATGAACGCTAATACACCATAGGCCTTCTTACAAGCTCTATCCACCTGAGTGGCAACTTTCAAAGATCTATGAACATAGATCCCAAGATCCCTCTGTTCCTCCACTAAGAACCCTACCGTTAACCCTGTATTCCGCATTCTTATTTGTTTTTCCAAAATGGACAACCTCACACTTGGCAGGGTTGAACTCCATCTGCCACTCCTCAGCCCAGTTCTGCATCATATCTAAGTCTCTTTGCAGCCGACAACAGCCCTCCTCACTATCCACAACTCCACCAATCTTCGTATCATCTGCAAATTTACTGACCCACCCTTCGACTCCCTCATTCAAGTCATTAATAAAAATTACAAACAGCAGAGGACCCAGAACTGATCCCTGCGGAACTCCACTTGTAACTGGGCTCCAGGCTGAATATTTGCCATCTACCACCACTCTCTGACTTTGACCGGTTAGCCAGTTTTCTATCCAATTGGCCAAATTTCCCTCTATCCCATGCCTCCTGACTTTCCGCATAAGCCTACCATGGGGAACCTTATCAAATGCCTTACTAAAATCCATGTATACTACATCCACTGCTCTACCCTCATCCACATGCTTGGTCACCTCCTCAAAGAATTCATTAAGACTTGTAAGGCAAGACCTACCCTTCACTAATCCGTGCCGGCTGTACCTAATCAAGCAGTGTCTTTCCAGATACTCATAAATCCTATCCCTCAGTACCCTTTGCATTACTTTGCCTACCACCGAAGTAAGACTAACTGGCCTGTAATTCCCGGGGTTATCCCTATTCCCTTTTTTGAACAGGGCACAACATTCGCCACTCTCCAGTCCCCTGGTACCACCCCCGTTGACAGTGAAGACGAAAAGATAATTGCCAATGGTACTGCAATTTCCTCTCTTGCTTCCCACATAATCCTAGGATATATCCCGTCAGGCCCCGGGGGACTTGTCTATCCTCAAGTTGTTCAAAATGTCCAACACATCTTCCTTCCTAACAAGTATCTCCTCTAGCTTACCAGTCCGTTTCACACTCTCCTCTTCAACAATACGGTCCCTCTCGTTCGTAAATACTGAAGAAAAGTACTCATTCAAGACATCTCCTATCTCTTCCGACTCAATACACAGTCTCCCACTACTGTCCTTGATCGGACCTACCCTCGTTCTCGTCATTCTCATGTTTCTCACATATGCTTAAAATGCCTTTGGATTATCCTTGATCCTATCCGCCAAAGATTTTTCATGCCCTCTCTTAGCTCTCCTAATCCCTTTCTTCAGGTCCCTTCTGGCTATCCTGTATCCCTCCACTGCTCTGTCTGAACCCTGTTTCCTCAACCTTATGTAAGCCTCCTTCTTCCTCTTTACAAGACATTCAACCTCCCTCGTCAACCAAGGTTCCCTCACACGACCATCTCTTTCCTGCCTGACAGGTACATACATATCAAGGACACGTCGTATCTGTTCCGTGAAAAAGTTCCACATTTCCACGACATCCTTCCCTGACAGCCTATGCTCCCAACTTATGCTACTCAGATCCTGTCTTACAGCATCATAATTACCCTTCCCCCAATTGTAAAACCTACCGTGTTGCACGCACCTATCTCTCTCCATAACCAAGGTGAAAGTCACAGAATTGTGGTCACCATCACCAAAATGTTCACCCACTAACAAGCCCATCACTTGTCCCGGTTCATTACCGAGTACCAAATCCAATATGGTCTCCCCTCTGGTCGGACAATCTACATACTAGTTAGAAAAGCTTCCTGGACACACTGCGCAAACACCGCCCCATCCAATCTATTTGATCTGAAGAGCTCCCAATCAATATTTGGGAAGTTGAAATCGCCCATGACTACTACCCTGTGGCTTCTGCACCTTTCCAAAATCTGTTTCCCAATCTGTTTCTCCACATCTCTGCTGCTATTGGGGGGCCTATAGTAAACACCCAACAAGGTGACTGCACCTTTCCTATTTCTGACTTCAGCCCATACTACCTCCAAAGGCAGATCCCCCTCGAACTGCCTTTTTGCAGCCGTTATACCATTTCTAATTAGCAACGCCACCCCCTCTCCTTTTTTACCACCCTCCCTAATCTTACTGAAACATCTGTAACCAGGAACCTCCAACAACCATTCCTGTCCCTCTTCTATCCACGTTTCCGTGATGGCCACAACATCGTAGTCCCAGGTACCGATCCACGCCTTAAGTTCACCCACCTTATTTCTGATACTCCTTGCGCTGAAGTATACGCATTTGAACCCATCTCTGTGTCCGCAAGTATTCCCTGTCTGTGCTACCTTCTTCACAGCCTCCCTACATTCTTGGACATCCTGACAAACAGCTAACCTACTTGCTGGACTACAAGTCCGGATCCCACCCCCCTGCCAAATTAGTTTAAACCCCCCCGAAGAGTGCTAGCAAACCTATCCCCCAGGATATTGGTGCCCTTCTGGTTCAGGTGCAACCCGTCCTGCTTGTACAGGTCCCACCTTCCCCAGAATGCAGTCCAATTGGACACTTCAAATCTGTCAGTAACGTAGGCATCTCTGAAGAGCATAATGCGCATGCCCCTCGGTGTCAGCAAGCACTGCGCATGTCCGTTGGTGTCAGCAAAAGACCGAGCATGCTCCTGGTTGTACACACAAACGACTCATGACCTACTTTTGATGTACCAATAGGAAACTCGGGAGGACCGGAAGGTGTCTTGTCCTCCTGCCAATCAGAGCACCGCTATTGCCTGAACGCGGAAGTTGGATAATGAGCTTCTGAAGTTGCTGCTGCTGCTCCTGACTCTCTGAATGAAGATTGAGCTTTACCCCAAACTGCAACTTTCTTCCTCTGTCCAACAATTGTGAGTACAGCACTCTCTTTTCTCGCCACCTATTCCACTTTTTTTTTCATTCTGGCGTTCAATTGTTGACTTGCAACAACTGAAAGGAAAGGGAGTGAATTCAGGGAGGGGACAGAGTGTAGCAATATTGGTCGAGAGTGTGGTGCTGGAAAAGCATAGCAGGTCAGGCAGCGTCCGAGGAGCAAGAAAATCGACGTTTTCCTGCTCCTCAGATGCTGCCTGACCTGCGTGCTTTTCCAGCACCACACTCTCGACTCTAATCTCCGGCATCTGCAGTTCTCTCTTTTTTTGTCGAGAAATGTTGGTCCAGATTTATAGAAGAATACAACGCAGTACAGGCCCTTCGGCCCTCGATGTTGCGCCGATCCAAGCCCAACTAACCTACACTAGCCCACTATCCTCCATATACCTATCCAATGCCCGCTTAAATGCCCATAATGAGGGAGAGTCCACCACTGCTACTGGCAGGGCATTCCACGAACTCACGACTCGCTGAGTAAAGAACCTACCCCTAACATCTGTCCTATACCTACCCCCCCCTTAATTTAAAGCTATGCCCCCTTGTAATAGCTGACTCCATACGTGGCAAAAGATTCTCACTGTCGACCCTATCTAAACCCCTAATCATCTTGTATACCTCTATCAAGTCACCCCTAAACCTTCTTTTCTCCAATGAAAACAACCCCAAGTGCCTCAGCCTTTCCTCATATGATCTTTCTACCATACCAGGCAACATCCTGGTAAACCGCCTCTGCACCCGTTCCAGTGCCTCCACATCCTTCCTATAGTATGGCGACCAAAACTGCACACAATACTCCAGATGCGGCCGCACCAGAGTCTTATACAACTGCAACATGACCTCAGTACTCCGGAACTCAATTCCTCTACCAATAAAAGCTAGTACGCCATATGCCTTCTTCACCGCACTATTTACCTGGGTGGCAACTTTCAAAGATTTGTGTCTCAATTGGCAAACACATGGCAAATGCATTACCACAATGTGATAATATAGCCTTTTGCTGTGAGAAAGCAGAAAGGAGGTGCATTGTTTTAATGGTGACATGTTGGGATATGGAGAAAGTGAGGAGTGCAGATGCTGGAGATCAGAGTTGACAAATGTGACTCTGGAAAAGAACAGCGGGTCAGACAGCATCCGAGGACCAGGAGAGTTGACGTTTTGGACACGAGCCGTTCATCAGGAATGTTATGTGGATGTACAAAGAGGTTTCAGTGTCTTTCTACACCAGTCAATACCCGTTGTCAGACAGATGCACTAAGCAGTCAGCAGGGCAAGTGGTGTATTAGCAAGAGGAATTGAGTTCAGAAGTGGGGTAGGGCCTTCCCGCGGTTAGGGGGTCATTGAATATATTCAAGGCTGAGTTCATCTGATTTTTGAACAACAATGAAGTGGATGGTTATGAGGGAACAGAAAAAATGGTTTTAAGAACAGTTACAGCCACTCTCTGGCTAAAGAAATTTCTCCTAATCTCGGTTCTGAAAGGTCTTCCCTTTACTCTAAGGCTGTGCCCTCGGCTGCTAGTCTCTCCTTCCAATGGAAACATCTTCCCAACATCAACTCGTCTAGGCTATTGAGTATTCTGTTTGTTTCAATTAGATTCCCCTGAGTGTGACCCTGTTAATCAGCATGAACCAGACCCTTCAGGATGAGGTACAGCAGGGATTAGGTTCAGCAAAGTGAGAATGGAGGGAGTGTGTGGGATAGAGATTTTGTACTTCCAGGGAATAAGAATTACAGAGAGTTTGCTATAAATTAGAATTGATTGGATGGGGCAATGGGCCAGGGAGTGGCAGATGGAGATTAATTTAGGGAAAAGTGATGTTTGCATTATGGTAAGGCAATCCAGGCAGGACAGTTAAGGGAGTGTTTCAGAACAAAGAGACCTTGGAGTGCAGGTTCATTGTTCCTTGAAAGTGCAGTCTCAGGTAGCCAGAACAGTGAAGAAGGCATTTTGTATGCTTTCCTTTATTAGTCAGAGCATTGAGTATCGGAGTTGGGAGGTCATGTTGTGGCTGTACAGGACATCGGTTAGGCCACTTTTAAAATACTGCATTCAGTTCTGGTCTCCCTGCTACAGGAAAGATGGTGTGAAACTTTGAAAGGGGTCAGAAAAGACTTGAAAGGCTGTTGCCAGAGTTGGAGGGTTTGATCTACAGAGAGAGGCTGAATCGGTCAGGGATACTTTCCTGGAGCATCGGATGTTCAGGGGTGACCTTATAAATATTTATAAGGGGCATGGATAGGGTGAATGCAAAACTAGAGAGCAAATGTTTGAGGAGAGAGGGGAATGATTTAAAAGGGACATGAAGGGCAACTTGTTTCACGCAGAAGGTGGTGCATGTATTGAATGAGCTGTCATAGGAAGGGGTGGAGCCTGATACAATTACAGCATTTAAAAGGCATCTGGATGGGTACAAGAATAGGAAGCGTTTAGCGGGATATGGGCCAAATGCTGGTAAATGGGACGAGATTAAGTTAGGATATCTGGGCGGCACATATGAGTTGGACTGAAGGGTCTGTTTCTGTGCTGTATGACTCTCTGGGTCTTTGGTGAAACCAGAAGTGTCATTGTGAAGACTGGACTTTCAGAGCAGTCTTCAAATATGTTTTGTCTTTACTGGGAGCAGAAGAAGTTACAATGAAATCTTTCATTTATGAGACAGCACCTGAGTCAGTGAGTACATCTGAGATTTTGGTGGAAAGTGGGATTTCATTGCACTGTGGGGATGAAACCCTACCCTATCCAGTCATTTCTGCTGGTAGGTGAGATCAGACCTCAAGATTAGTTGGAGTAGATTTAGGATAGAGATGAGGAGGAACTGCTTTTCCCAGAGAATCGTGAATCTATGTAATTCTCTGCCCAGGGATTTACATATTAATGATATCTGCAATCCATTGTAAAAGATGAAAGACTTAACGATCCAGGTTTGTTCAATATATCATTTCAATGCCAGGACACTAATGCTTTTCCAGAAATTGTGTCTTATGATCTTACACTCCACAACCACCTGATGAAGGAGCAGCGCTCCAAATGCTAGTGCTTCCAAATAAACCCATTGGACGATAACCTGGTGTTGTGTGATTTTTAACTTTGTCCAGGTAAGGTTTGATTGGCAAGTTCAAATTACCCATAGTGCTCAGGGATGTGCAGGTTAGATGTATTAGTCAAGGGGTAAATGTAGAGCAATAGGAGTAGGGGAATAGGTGTGGTGAGGTTGCCATTCGGAGGTTGGTGTGGACTTGTTAGAACAGTGAGGGTTCTCTGAAGAGAAGGGATTTTTGTAAACTGTTCAGGAAGGGGAGGAGGGGGGAAGCGGTGGGTGGAGTGTGGGGGGAGGGGGGAAGCGGTGGGTGGAGTGCGGGGGGAGGAAATTTGTTCACTTGTAGCAACTGGAGTGAACCCGGGGAGGGAGCAGACTCTGCAGACTCAGATATGTGTCTTAATTACCCGGGGAAGGAGGGTTGGAAGGATTGGGTGCTGCTGTTTTCCCTAGTGCATCAGAGTGTGAGGGGTAACCTGATAGACTTTTTTAAAATCATGAGGGGCATGGATTGAGTAAATAGACGAGGTCTTTTCCTTGGGATGGGGAGTCCAGAACTCGAGGGTAATAGATTTAAGGTGAGGGCAGGGGGAGGGAGACTGCAAAGAGACCTAAGGGGCAACATTTTCACGCAGAGGATGGTACATGTATGGAATGAGCTGCCAAAGGAAGTGGTGAAGGCTGGTACAATGACAACATTTAAAAGTCATCAGCATGAGTGTATGAAAAGGAAAGGTTCAAAGGGATATGGGCAAAGCGCTGGGACGAGATTAATTTTGGATATCTGGTTGGGCACAGAGGAATTTGACCGAAGTGTCTGTTTCTGTGCTGTACATCTCGATGACTATGGCTTTCCACAAATGTTTGTCATGTCTATGTTCAGTTTCTCTCTGGTGGCGGTGTCAATGCTTTGATGTCTCATTTTGCTTTCCTCCCCACTTCCTGGGAATGTTAACCATTTTGTCTGGTTGTTCTTCAAGAAGCTGCATTCCAGATTTACCCTGAATTGAGATTTTTTTGCTTCCCAAAATCCGACCTGCTCACTCTCAGCAATATCCCAGTGTTGTGAAAGATATTAAATTTCAGGTGGAGTTATCCAAAACTCAGAGATGTCAGTCTTGACGTCTTTGCTTTTCTGCCCCTATAAGATCTTCAGGAGAATGAGTTAGAGCGGAGGGCGGGGGGAGGAGAGAGTGTGGGATAGTGCTTTCAATTTTGTGGAATAACAACACAAACAAATTGCTTGTTCTGAATTTTTATTCTAGACTGACAGTAATGAATTTTGTAATCTCTTTTGACAGAGTATTTGAAGATCTGAAGACGGAAGTTTCAAAATCAACAGATGAAGAACTTATGCCCAAAATGTCGACTCTCCTGCTCCTCAGGTGCTGCCTGACTTGCTGTGCTTTTCCAGTGCCGCACTTTTCGATACTGACTCTCCAGTGTCTGCAGTCCTCACTTTGACATCAATGTCTGACAGTCACTCAATCCATCGGGACCACAACCATTTTTGACTGATTCTGTGAGAAGGAGCAAAACGTTTTGGTTCCTGTTTCAGTCCGTTCTCGGCATCAGTGGGACTGGACGAGAGACTCTACTGTTGGAGTGCACGGAGTGTGGAGCCTGAAACAGTTATAAGGCCTGGGAAGAGGAATTCACGGAGGGGAGGAGCTCTACATGTGTTGTGTGCGGCTGAAGTTTTGGCCATGGAGAAACCCGAGGAATCCTGCCCCATGGAGAGACCGTGGAAGTGTGGCGACTGTGGGAAAGACTTCCGTTTCCCATCTGCTCTGGCGATTCATCGTCGCAGTCACACCGGGGAAAGGCCATTCCCCTGCACAGAGTGCGGGAAGGCCTTCAGCAATTCCTCCGACCTGGTGAGGCACCGGCGGGTCCACACCAGGGAGAGGCCCTTCAGCTGCCCCGAGTGTGGGAAGGCCTTCAGCAATTGCTCTGACCTGTTGAGGCACCGGTGGGTCCACACGGGGGAGCGGCCCTTCAGGTGCTCCGCATGCGGGAAGGGCTTTACCCAGGCATCCACCCTGTTGGCCCACCGTCAGGTCCATACTGGGGAGAGGCTGTTCCTCTGCACCGAATGCGGGAAGGGCTTCAGCAATTCCTTCGCCCTACTGACCCACCAGCGGGTCCACACCGGGGAGAGGCCATTCCCTTGCACAGAGTGCAGGAAGGCCTTCAACAGTTCCTCCGACAGGCTGAAGCACCAGCGGGTCCACACGGGGGAGAGGCCCTTCAGCTGCCCAGAGTGCGAGAAGGGCTTTACCCAGGCCTCTGACCTGCTGAGGCACCAGCGGGTCCACACAGGGGAAAGGCCGTTCAGCTGCTCTCAGTGCGGAAAGAGCTTTAGCCGCTCCTCCCACCTGCAGAGACACCAGAGAGTTCACATGGCATCGCAGGGGGTTTAAAACAGCAACGGCTGAGTGCCTTTATCGCCTGGACTATCAACCCAGTTCCGGGAGCTGCCAAGGCAGATGGCAGAATTGGAATTTGGTTAGAAATCGAGTTCAGAATCTAACAACGAAACAATTGTCAGGGAGGGGAGGGGGAACCCCCATCTGATTCACTCACAACCTTTTAAGGGAAGGAAACTGCTAATGTGGGAACGGATTCACTCACTCGTCCCAGTGCATCCTTGACCTGGACTGGCTTACACGTGACTCCAGACCCACAGCAGTCTGGTTGACTATTCTGCACTCCTTCCCCCTCCCCCCCCCCCCCCCCCCCCCCAACTCCAGCCGATGAGGGGGGAGAAACCTACAAGGTATGGGTTTAAATTGGTGTATGAGGTAATACTTCTAGTTTATGGCTATACCAAGGATTCAATTACAAAAGGGCAACTCTGTGCTGACAAATAGTAAAGAAAGTGGGGGTGAGGGGGCGGGGGGAGAAGTGTGTGCGCTTTGACCTTGAGCTGTTTTTTAAAAAAAAGATACTTTTTCTACACCTTTTTGCTGGGGGGATCCGAAGCTGTAACAAGGTTGGGTCGCAATAAAGGTTACCTGAACTTACTGCCGGGCTCAGACTCTCATTGAAAGCTTTGAGCTCCAAGAGGTTTTTGTTTAAAAGCTGCTCATTTCTTTCAGCTTCCTGCGCTAAATTTCCAATGTCATGTATCAGATGGAGCAGTGAATGAGTAGCTAGTATCATTAGAAATTGTAATTTTTTTAGGAATGCAGGCACTGCAATGTTTTATCAGCAGTGTAAAGTTTCCTGGCGGAAGTGTTCACCAGAAACATTGTGGAGGTGTCAGTGTTGGACTGGTGTGCACAAAGTTAAAATCTCACAACACCTGGTTATAGTCCAACAGGTTTATTTGGAAGCACTAGCTTTCAGAGCACTGCTCCTTCATCAGGTAGCTGTGGAGCAGGATCAGAAGACACAGATTTTATAGCAAAAGATCACAGTGTCATGCAACTGATAGGATATATTGAACAAACCTTGATTGCTGTTAAGTCTTCCATCTTTTAGAATGGTTTGCAGGTTTCTGTTCATTAATATGTAAATCCCAGAAGCACTTTTAATTCATGTTCTCAAGATGACTTAAGGTTTTATAAAAATAAGTAACATCTCAGCTCAGACAATGCATGAAAGGTGAGAGGTTCGGTCTGTCTGTATCCCAAACTTGAATCAGACTGGTTCTATTTCCAAAGTATGAGTTGATAAAATATTACATGGATTGATTGCTTTCATTAACTGCCTGCCGATTTTTCCACAAAAAGCACACGTTGAATCTATCTGCAAATATAATACTGCAAACGCAAATTCATCCCATGGACATGTATGTATGTGCGTGCATGAGAGAGTAGTGTGAGTGTGTGTGTGTTTTTGTATGATGGAGTATGAGCCTGTGAGAGGGTGTGTGCAGTGGTGGATTTGTGTGTGTCTGAGAGAGACCATGTGTATGAGAGAGGGTCTGTGTGAGGGTGAGAGAGTGTAGGGTGGAGTGGGGTCACCCAAGGTTATCCTCATGGGTTATGAACTTGGCCATCAACCTCTGCTCAGCCACTGAAAACAGTTAAGCAGTGACATAACACACATCGGAGAGGATAGAGTGGCACTTGTCTCACAGAAGGTGGGAGGCTCTGGATGCTATCATCCAGGGTAAACATACGCTGGAGGACCTTCGGCTCAGATAGATTCAGCTGGAAGCCAGGCTGCAGACAAGGTGGTGGTGGTGGTGGTGGTGGTGGGTGGGGGGATCTTAACCGGACACTTTATTCTGGGAGACAGTCATTCCCCTCAGGACAGCCTTCTGATTGGGTCAGGGATTGTCTCCGTTCTCTGCAGTTGCCAGCTGGAGGCCAGATTACATTGGTGTCTGCCTGGTGCCGATAAGAAGAGGGAGAGAGAATGGATGGTGGTGACTCTACCTGGGAAATGGCTTATTTTTAAAATTAAGAATAGCTAAAATGATATATTCAGAAACATTATGAAAGCATGTTCAATTTCATAAAAAAAGCTGCAGACATCTTTTGAAACTCACATTGAAATATGTGCAGTTAGGCCACAGCTGAGGACAGGCTGTAATGGGTGCCGCCGGGACATTAACCGCCTCAACCTGTCGACCCCCCTCCCCCACTCCAACCTCTCACCCTCACAACGCGCAGCCCTCCAATCCCTCTGCTCCAATCCTGACCTCACCATCAAGCCAGCGGACAAAGGGGGCGCAGTGGTAGTCTGGCGCACTGACCTCTACATCGCTGAAGCCAAACGCCAACTCGAGGACACCTCTTCCTACCGCCCCCTTGACCATGACCCCACCCCCCATCACCAAACCATCCTCTCCCAGACCATACAGAACCTCATCACCTCAGGAGATCTCCTACCCACAGCTTCCAACCTCATAGTCCGGGAACCCCGCACTGCCCGGTTCTACCTCCTTCCCAAGATCCACAAGCCTGACCACCCTGGCCGACCCATTGTCTCAGCATGCTCCTGCCCCACTGAACTCATCTCTACCTACCTCGACACTGTCCTATCCCCCCTAGTCCAGGAACTCCCCACATACGTTCGAGACACCACCCACGCCCTCCACCTCCTCCAAGACTTCCGTTTCCCCGGCCCCCAACGCCTCATCTTCACCATGGATATCCAATCCCTCTACACCTCCATCCGCCATGACCAGGGCCTCCAAGCCCTCCATTTTTTTCCTCTCCAGACGTTCCCAACAGTACCCCTCCACCGACACTCTCATTCGTTTGGCCGAACTGGTCCTCACCCGTAACAATTTCTCCTTTGAATCCTCCCACTTCCTCCAGACCAAAGGGGTAGCCATGGGCACACGTATGGGCCCCAGCTATGCCTGTCTCTTTGTTGGCTACGTAGAGCAGTTGATCTTCCGTAATTACACCGGCACCACTCCCCACCTCTTCCTCCGCTACATTGATGACTGCATTGGCGCCACCTCGTGCTCCCACGAGGAGGTTGAGCAATTCATCAACTTCACCAACACATTCCACCCTGACCTTAAATTTACCTGGACCATCTCTGACACCTCCCTCCCCTTCCTGGACCTCTCCATCTCCATCAGTGACGACCGACTTGACACTGACATTTTCTACAAACCCACCGACTCCCACAGCTACCTGGATTATACCTCTTCCCACCCTACCTCTTGCAAAAATGCCATCCCGTATTCCCAATTCCTCCGCCTCCGCCGTATCTGCTCCCAGGAGGAGCGGTTCCACCATAGAACACACCAGATGGCCTCCTTCTTTAGAGACCGCAATTTCCCTTCCCACGTGGTTAAAGATGCCCTCCAACGCATCTCATCCACATCCCGCATCTCCGCCCTCAGACCCAACCCCTCCAACCGCAACAAGGACAGAACGCCCCTGGTGCTCACCTTCCACCCTACCAACCTTCGCATAAACCAAATCATCCGCCGACATTTCCGCCACCTCCAAACAGACCCCACCACCAGGGATATATTTCCCTCCCCACCCCTCTCCGCCTTCCGCAAAGACCGTTCCCTCCGTGACTACCTGGTCAGGTCCACGCCCCCCTACGACCCACCCTCCCATCCTGGCACTTTCCCCTGCCACCGCAGGAACTGTAAAACCTGCGCCCACACCTCCTCCCTCACCTCCATCCAAGGCCCTAAAGGAGCCTTCCACATCCATCAAAGTTTTACCTGCACATCCACTAATATCATTTATTGTATCCGTTGCTCCCGATGCGGTCTCCTCTACATTGGGGAGACTGGGCGCCTCCTAGCAGAGCGCTTTAGGGAACATCGCCGAGACACCCGCACCAATCAACCAAATCGCCCAGTGGCTCAACATTTCAACTCCCCCTCCCACTCGGCCGAGGATATGGAGGTGCTGGGCCTCCTCCACCGCCACTCCCTCACCACCAGACGCCTGGAGGAAGAATGCCTCATCTTCCGCCTCGGAACACTTCAACCCCAGGGCATCAATGTGGATTTCAACAGTTTCCTCATTTCCCCTTCCCCCACTTCATCCTAGCTTCTAACCTCCAGCAACTCGATCCCCTGACCTGTCCGGACTTGTCCGACCTGCCCAGCTCCTTTTCCACCTATCCACTCCACCCTCTCCTCCCTGACCTATCACCTTCATCTCCTTCCCCACTGACCTATTGTACTCGAGGCCACTCTCTCCCCACCCCCACCGTCCTCTAGCTTATCTCTCCACGCTTCAGGCTCTCTGCCTTTATTCCTGATGAAGGGCTTTTGCCCGAAACGTCGATTTTGCCTGTCCTCGGATGCTGCCTGAATTGCTGTGCTCTTCCAGCACCACTGATCCAGTAATGGGTGAATGGCCGATTCCTAGTCTTGTGAAATTGGCTCAGACGATGTCAAAAAAGAATTATAGAATTGTAGAGCACAGAAACAAAGCCTTCAGTTCCGACCAACCAGATATCCTAAATTAACCTAGTCTCATTTGCCAGCACTTTTCCCATATCCCTGTAAACCTTCCTATTCATGTCCCTATCCAGATACCTTATAAATGTTGTAATTGTATCACTTCCTCTGGCAGCTCATTCAATTTACGCACCACTCTCTGCGTGACCCCGACCCCGGGGAAAAGATATACAAAAGTTGAGCAGCCAAACAAATGCAAAAGGACTAAGAAGTCGAGCCACAGATGGGGAAAAGAAAGTGGCTCCAGCCTTTTTTTCTCCTATTGGCAATTGGACACTTCAAATCTGTCAGTAATACCACCCCCCAGGGTCTCCAGCGTCTCTGTGGCAGCAAGCACTGCGCATGCTCCTCGGAGCCAGCAAAAAACTGCGCCAGCTGCTCGCTGTCCGCGCACGCGGCTCGCGCCCTTCTTTTGATGGACCAATAGGAAGCACTGGAGGACCGGAAAGAGACTGGTCCTCCTGCCAATCAGAGCGCCCCTATTGTCTGAATGCGGAAGTTGGAGCATGAGTTTCGGAAGTTGCTGTTGTTGCTCTTCTCTCTCTGAATAAAGATTGAACTTCACCCCAGACTGCAACCTCCTTCCTCTGTCCAACATCTGTGAGTACGGCACTCTCTTTTCTAAATTCTGAGCTTCAGTTGTTGACTTGCAGCAACTGAAAGGAAATGGGGTGAATCGGGGGTTGGGGGAACAGACTCTGCAAGCGTTGGTCCAGGTCTGTGTCCTCATTGGCAAACGCATTACCACAATGTGATGATTTTGCCTTTGCTGTGGAAGAAAATGCAGAAAAAAGGTGCATTGTTTAAATGGTGATATAGTGGGATGTGGACAAAGTGAGCACTGTACATGCTGGAGATTAGAGTCGAAAAGTGTGGTGCTGGAAAAGCACAGCAGGTCAGGCAGTATCCGATAACCAGGATTGTTGGTGATTTGGACACGAGCCCTTCGTCAGGAATGATGTGTGGATGTACAAAGGGGCCTCAACATCCTTCCACACCAGTCACTGCCAGTTGTCAGACTGGCAATCAGCAAGGCAAGTGGTATATTAGCAAGAGTTCAGAAGTTGGGATTGCTTTCTGTGATCAGGCAGCCATTGAATATATTCAAGCCTGCGTTCATCTGATTTCTGAACAACAAAAAAGTGGATGGTGATGGGGGAAGGCAAAAATAATAATTTTAAGACCAGTACAGAACAGTTACAGAGTCATACAGCACAGAAACAGACACTTCAGTCCAACTAGTCCATGCTGAATATATTCACAAACTAAACTAGTCTCATGTAGTTTGGCCCATATCCCTCTGAACCTTTCCTACTCATGTACTTATCCAAATGTCTTTTAAATGTTGTTACTGTACCTATATCTACCACTTCCTTAGGACATTGATTTCACACACAAACTACTCTCTTTCAAAAAATGGTGTTCCTCATGTCTTTTTAAAATCTTTCTCCTCTCTCCTTAAAAGTTTGCTCCCTAATCTTGAAACCCCCATCTGAAGGAAACAGCACCAGCCACTCACCTCATTGACAACCCTCTTGGTTTTATAAACTTCTCAATTTCCTGTGCTCCTGTGAAAAAAGTCCCAGCCTATACACTTAGATGTAGGTATATTCATATCCAGTTATGATCTGTTCAGTGCTGGTGCATGCTCAAAAGACCAAATGGCCTACTCCTGCTCCCAATTCTCTCTCACTGTGTCCAAGACAGCAAGAGACCATAAAACATAGGAGCAGAAATTAGGCCATTCAGCCCATCAGGTCTGCTCATACCACACAACCGTGGTTGATAAGTTTCTCAACCTCATTCTCCCACTTCCTCCCCGTAACCCTTGATCCTCTTGATACTCAAGAACCTATCTATCTCAGTTTTAAATACCCTCAGTGACCTCGCCTCCACAGCCTCATGTTGCAATAAATTCCACAGATTCACCACTCTCTGGCTGAAAAGTTTCTCCTTTATCTCCCTTCTAAAAGGTCTTCCCTTTTCTAGTCTCTTTCAGGTTCTGGTCTCTCCCACCAATGGAAACATCTTCCCAATGCCCACTTTGTTTAGGCCTTTCAATGTTCTGTATGTTTCAATTATATCTCCCCTGAGTGAGAGTGTGCGCCTGTGTTATGGACTAAGCCAGACCACTCAAAATATTCTTAAGCAGGCAGCCCCAGACCTTAACTTTGCAATTTGATTTGGTAAGTGCACAGTGAAAATTACCTGGAGTGAGTTAGCTCGGTTGACTACTAGATTTTAAAACAGACAAAAATGTATTCACAAAATTACACAATGAAACACAAAGATCAGAATAAAGGAAACCCTACAGAACTCAGCCTATCCAACTAGACTCAGTTATGCTGTTCTGAATGTACTCAACAGTCCCAATAAGCCAACTCCCTTTGAAAACCAGTATAAATGGAACACATGTTTATAGGTTGAAGTTGAGAAGCGGAAAAGAGAGAGAGTTTCCACATAGCTCCCTGTTGAACTGCCAACCAGTTCAATACTGAACTAAAACTGCTCAGCTCACTCCCCTTTCTTCATACAGGTCACTTCTAAAACATGACCATTTTGGCCTGAAGTCACACCTGTTCACATATAAACAAAAGGCCTTTCAAAATCCGTTTCATTTCTGTTCAAACCAGACTGATCAGAACCCGGCCGGTTTATTACCTCTGAAAAAAGTCATGGACAGAGTCTCCTTGAGCCAGGGAAAAGCTTTTAGTCAAAAAAGGAACTAGCTTTGTGCCACCTGTTAATCAGCATGAACCAGACCCTTCAGGATGAGGTAAAGCAGGGATTAGGTTCAGCAAAGTAAGATTGGAGGGAGAGTGTGTGGGATGGAGATTTTCAGCTTCCAGGGGATAAGAGAGGAAAAAGAGTTTGCTGTAAATTAGAATTGATCAGATGGGCCAATAGACCGAGGAGTGGCAGATGGAGTTTAATTTAGAGAAATATGAGGTGTTGCATTTTGGTCAAGCAATCCAGGCAGGACTGGCACAGTGAAGGGGAGTGTCACAGAACAGAGAGATCTTGGAGTGCAGGTTCATGGTTCCTTGAAAGTGAGTCTTATGAAGTCATGGAGTGGCTGTACAGGACATTGGTTAGGCCACTTTTAGAATACTGTGTTCAGTTCTGGTCTCCCTGCTACAGGAAAGAAGTTGTGAAACCTTGAAAGGGTTCAGAAAGGTTTTTCAAGGCTGTTGCCAGAGTTGGAGTGTTTAAGACACAGAAAGAGGTTAAATAGGCCGGTGAAAATTTTCCGTGGAGCACTGGAGGTTGAGGGGTGACCTTATAGATGTTTATAAGGGGCAGGATAGGATGAGTACCCAGGGTAGGGGAGTCCAAAACTAGACAGCATATGTTTGAGGTGAGAGGGAATGATTTAAAAGAGACCAGAGGAGCAACATTTTCAAAGAGGGTGATGGAGTCTGATACAATTACTACAAAATTTCAAAGGCATCTGGATGGGAATATGAAGTGGAAGAGTTTAGGGGGATATGGGCCAAATGCTGGCAAATGATTTAGATTAATTTAGGATTTCTTGTTGGCACAGATGAGTTGGGTTGAAGAGTCTGTTTCTGTGCTTATGACTCTAATCATCTTCGGTGAAAGCAGATGTGTGGTTGTGAAGACTGGACTTTCAGAGCAGCTTTCAAAGATGTTTTGCCTTGTCTGGGAACAGAAGAAGTTGCAATTAAATCTTTTATTTGTGAGACAGCAACTGAATGAGTGAATACATCTTGGAAAGTGAGAATTCATTGAACTGTGGGGATGAAGCCCTACCCTATCAGTCATTTCTGCTGGTAGATGAGACTCGGACTCAATAGGGGGAATAGATTTAGGACAGAGATGAGGAGGAACTGCTTTTCCTGGAGCGTAGTGAATCTATGGAATTTTCTGCCAAGGAATCAGGAGAGGCAGCTTCATTAAGGATATTCAAGACACAGTTGGATGGGTTTTTGCAATGGTAGGGGAATTAAGGGGAGTTGGGACAATGGAGGTAGGAGTAGCTGAGACGATGGATAGGTCAGCCATGAGCTTAATGAATGGCAGAGCAGGCTCGATGAGCCAATGGCCTACTCCTGCTTCTATTACTGTGAAACTATAACCCTGCATTTCCCATGGCTAACCCACCTAACCTGCACATCCCTGGACACTTTGGGCAATTTAGCCTGGCCAATCCAAATCAAGGCCAGTGAGCAATGTCGTGATCTGGAGAATTAACATCAGAGAATGATAGAAAGGGACAAGGAGAGTAAATATACCAGCAATCAAAACTGGATTCTAAAGATCACAAAAATGGAAACTAAAAATGGTTTGTCTGAATGTGTGCTGCATTGTAACAAAAGCGAATGAATTGACTGCACACATTGAAGAGAATAATTATGATCTGAGACTCCTAATGGAGACATGGCTTCAGAGTGACAAGGATTGGATCCTGAAAATTGAGGGGGGTAGTCAAATGGAAAGTAAGAGAATGGGAGAGGTGCTAATGAAAGCACTGATCACAGGGTAATCTGGTGTCAGCTCGGATTTCAGGTCCTGGTTTCTCTGTCCTCTGTTGATTTTCCTGTTCCAACAGAGTAAAATGTGGGTCTGCTCTCAGCTCTGCTGGATTTCTGCTGAAGCTTTGACCCCACCCCTTTACACCTTCTGGAACAATAAAACATTCAGTGAATTGAGACCCAACCCACAATCTCCCAGTCTCTCAAACCAATCAGACACAAGAGTGTAGTCATAGCATGGAATCAAACAAGAAAAATGAAACAAAGTTAAATATATAGGTGCTTAATTAGATTAGATTCCTATAGTATGGAAACAGGCCCTTCCACCCAAAAAGTCCACACTGACCCTCCAAAGAGTAACCCACCCAGACCCATTCCCCTACATTTACCCCTATCTAATGCACCTAACATTATGGGCAATTTAGCATGACGAATTCACCTGACCTGCGCAACTTTGGACTGTGGGAGGAAACAGGAGCACTCGGTGGAAACCCACTCAGACCCGGGTAGAATGTGCAAACTCCACACAGAATCAAACCCAGGTCCCTATTGCTGTGAGGTAGCAGTACTAACCACTGAGCCACCATGCTACCCCCCAAATGTTTGTTCATTAGGAAGTAAACCAGAAATAGAGATTTCCCAGGATTCTTATAGAATGAGCTGCCTACTTGAGGGATACTCTCTCCTTTACATCTAACTATTAGTACCCAGCTATGATTTACAACAATATTTACACCAACATAAATAAAGCATTTGTTATCATACAGACATAGAGATATACAGCACGGAAAGAGACTTTTTCTCTCCCTCATGCATGCACACACGTAACTGACAGGAAGTTCTAGGATTTACATATTATTGATACCTGCAACCCATTCTAAACGATGAAAGACTTAATCCAGGTCTGTTCAATATATCATTTCAGTGGCAGGACACTGTAATGTTTTTCCATGAATTCTGTGCCTTATGATCTTATTCTCCACAACCACCTGATGAAGGAGCAGCGCTGTTAACACCAGTCCTTCCAAATCAACCTGTTGGGTGTTTGATTTTTAACTTTGTCCAGGTTAGGTTGGATTGGCCAAGCTAAATTACTCATAGTGCTCAGGGATGTGCATTAGTCAGGGCAATAGGGGGATGGGTGTAGGTGGGTTACCCTTCGGAGGGTCGGTATGGACTCCTTGGGCCGAGTGGCCTGCTTCCACACTCTGGGAATTCTCTGAAAGGAAGGGATTACCCAATTGCAAACTGCAGAGCTGCGCAGGCGCAGTGCGCAGAGCTGTTGTCGGCCTTTCCCCGCCCCCTCGATTCATCTATGACGTCATAACGCGGAAGTGGCCCTGTCCGTTTCAGAGTGAAACTCCCTCCCTCTGGGCAACCCTCCATCCTGGGAGGGAGTGGGGGTAAAATCTGTTCACTTGGAGCAACTGGAGTGATTCCAGGGAGGGGGCAGACTCTGCAAACTCAGGAATGTGTCTTAATTACCCGGGTGAGGAGGGATGGGATGGGGCTGTTTTCCCTCCTGTGCCAGAGACTTAGGGGTGACCTTATAGACTTCAAGAAAAGCATGAGGGGCATGAGTAGGGTAAATATACAAGGGCTTTTCCTTGGGATGGGGGAGTCCAGAACCAGAAGGTAATAGGTTTAAGGTGGGGGAAGATTTAAAAGGGACCTAAGGGGCAACTTTTTCATGCAGAATGTGATGTGTGTAAGGAATGAGCTGCCAGAGGAAATGGTGGATGCTGGCATCTGGATGGGTGTTTGAATAGGAAGGGCTCAGAGGGATATGGGCTAAGTACTGACAAATGGGACTAGATTGATTTTGGGTATCAGGTTGGCACGGAAGAGATTGACCGAAGGGTCTGTTTCTGTACTGTGTATCTCTATGACTCTGGCTTTCTACTAACGTATGTACAGTTTCTCTCTGGTGTCGGTGTTAATACTTTGATGTCTCCTTTCCCCCCACTTCCCAGGGACGTTAGTGTGAGAACCAAGAAAGAGAGAGCGAGATAGTGCTTTCAATTTTGTGGAATAACTAAAGAAAAGAAAGTAGAAATACTTGTTTTGAATTTCTACCCTGGACTGACACTGATGACTTTTGTAATCTCTTTTTACAGAGTATTTGGCGATCTGAGGACGGAAGTTTCAAAATTAACAGATGAAGGGCTTATGCCTGAAACGTCGACGCTCCTGCTCCTCAGATGCTGTCTGACCAGCTGTGCTTTTCCAGCACTGACTGTCCAGTAACTACAGTCCTCACTTTGTTGTCAATGTCTGACTGCAACAATGTTTGACTGTGATTCTGTGAGAAGGAGCAAAGCTTTTCGGTTCCTGTTTGAGTACATTTTCAGCATCAGTGGGACTGGGTGAGTGACCCTACTGTTGGCAGCGCACTGAGCGTGGAGCCAGAAACAGTTGTACAGCCTGGAAAGAGGAATTCACGGTGAGGCGGGGCTCTACACGCATTTGTGTACAGCTGAAGCTTCGGCCATGGAGAAACCTGAGGAATCCCACCCCGTGGAGAAATCATGGAAGTGTGGCGACTGCGGAAAAGGCTTCCGTGCTCCATCTGCCCTGGAGATTCATTGGCGCAGTCACACCGGAGAGAGGCCATTCACCTGCCCCAGGTGTGGGAAGGCCTTCAGCAATTCCTCCGCCCTACTGAGGCACCGATGGGTCCACACCGGGGAGAGGCCCTTCAGCTGCCCCGATTGTGGGAAGGACTTCAGCTATTCTTCTGACCTGAAGACCCACAGGCGGGTCCACACGGGGGAGAGGCCATTCTCCTGCACTGTGTGTGGGAAGGCCTTCAGCACCTCCTCCACCCTAATGACCCACTGGCGGGTCCACACTGGGGAGAGGCCATTCCCTTGTTCCGAGTGCAGGGAGGGATTCACTCAAGAGGGCAAGTTGCGGATGCACCAGCGGGTCCACACTGGGGAGAAGCCTTTCAGCTGCCCTGAGTGTGGGAAGGCCTTCAACGATTCCTCTGCCCTGCAGACCCACAAGTGGGTCCACACGCAGGAGAGGCCTTTCCCCTGCACAGAGTGCGGCAAGATCTTCAGCAATTCCTCCTCCCTGCTGAAGCACCAGCGGGTCCACACAGGGGAGAGGCCCTTCAGCTGCCCCGAGTGTGGGAAGGGCTTTACCCAGGCGTCGGTCCTGCTGATCCACCAGCGGATCCACATAGGTGAGAAGCCTTTCTGCTGCCCTGAGTGTGGGAAGGGATTCACTCAGATGGGCAACTTGCGCACGCACCAGCGGGTCCACACCGGGCAGAAGCCCTTCATCTGTCCCAAGTGCGGGAAGGCCTTCAGCGATTCCTCCACCCTACTGAAACACCAGCGGGTTCACACGGGGAAGAGGCCATTCCCCTGCCCCAAGTGTGGGAAGGCCTTCAGCAATTCCTCTGACCTGCTGAAGCACCAGCGTGTCCACACGGGAGAGAGACCATTCCCCTGTCCCGAATGTGGGAAGGCCTTTAGCGATTCCTCCGCCCTGGTGAAGCATCGGCGGGTCCACACGGGGGAGAGGCCCTTTAGCTGTCCCGAATGTGGGAAGGGCTTTACCCGGGCAGCCACCCTGCGGAGGCACCAAGGAGTTCATGTGCCATCGCAGGGGGATTGAAGGAGCGACTGTCGAGTGCCATTATGGACTGGGCTACCAACCCAGTTCTGGAACTCCCAGGTTTGAATCCCACCGCAGCAGATGGCGGATTTGGAATTCGGTCAGAAATCTGGAGGTCAGAATCTAACAATGAAACCATCGGGCGGGGTGGGGGGAAGCCCCATTCTGATTCAGTCACGTCCTTTTTAGGGAAGGAAACTGCTGTTGTGGGGAAGGATTCACTCAGTCATCGCAGCTGCATCCTTTACCTGGTCTGGCCTACACGTGGCTGCAGACCGACAGCAGTGTGGTTGACTCCATCTGCTTCCCCCCACTTCTTTCCCTCCCGGCAGATGGGCGGGGAGAGACTTACTGGGATACAGGGTCTGGGTTGAAATTGCTGAGTGAGGCAATACTTCCTCCGGGTTACGGCTGTACCAAGGATCCAATTACAAAGTGGGGTGGGGTGCTTTGACCTTGAGCTGTTTAAAAAGCAGCTACTTTTTCAACACCTTTTTGCTGAGGTGATCTGGAGCTGTAACAAACTTGAGTCGCAATAAAGGTAACCTGAACTTACTGCTGGGCTCAGACTCTGAAAGCTTTGAGCTCCAACAGGTTTTTGTTTTAAAGCTGCTCATTTCTTTCAGCCTCCTGCACTAAGTTTCCAATGTCGTGTGTCAGATGGAGCAGTGAATGAGTAGCTGGTATCGTTAGAAATTGTAAATTTTTCAGGAGTGTAGAGTGCGTCGTTTCATCAGCATTGTAAAGCTTACTGGCGGCACCAAGGTGTGGGCTGTGTTAACGAGATATGATGTGGAGATGCCAGCATTGGACTGGGGTGGATAAAGTTAAAAATCACACAACACCAGGTTATAGTCCAACTGGTTTCTTTGGAAGCACTAACTTTTAGAGCGCTGCTCCTTCATCAGGTAGCTGTAGAGCAAGATCATAAGACACATATTTTATTGCAAAAATCAGTGTCATGCAACTAATAGGATATATTGAACAAACCTAGAGTGCTGTTAAGCCATTCATCTTTTAGAATGGGTTGCAGTATCCCAATCTTGAATCGGACTGGTTCTATTTCCAATAGGAATTTATAAAATATTACATGGATTGATTGGCTGCATTGACTGCCTGCAGATTCTGTGCTTTTTGAGCAAAATTGTATCTATCTACAAATATAATTCTGCCAATACAATTCACTCCATAGAGTTGTGTGTGCATGAGAGAGTGTGATTGTGTGCATGCGAGTGTGCATAAGATTGTGTGAACATTTGGTAAAATGTGAGTGTGATGGAGTATAAGCCTGTGAGAGTGTTTGGGGGGGTGGGGGTGTGTGTACATGTATATGACTGAGAGAGAGAGCGTGTGTATGAGAGCGGTATGAATAAAAGCGAGCAGTTGTGTTTTGCTAAAAGAAGGGCAGGACTTGTACAGTTAACGGTAGGGCCCTGGGTCATGTTGTAAAACAGAGACATGGGGGAATTTAAGGTACATAGTTCTTTGAAAGTTGTATCACTGCTAGACAGGGTGGTTAAGAAGGCATTCAGCAGCATTGCCTCCACTGTTCACACCATTGAGTTGGGACATCTTGTTGAGGTACAGAATGTTGGTGAGGCCACTTTCCGGGTACAGCTCTGGGTGACCCTGTAAGAGGAAGAATACTTCAAAGTTTGGGAGAAGATTTGTAGCTCGGGTGCTCGTTGTTGTGGTTCTGTTCGCCGAGCTGGAAGTTTTTGTTGCAGACGTTTCGTCCCCTGTCTAGGTGACATCCTCGACGCTTGGGAGCCTCCTGTGAAGTGCTTTTGTGGTGTTTCCTCTGGCATTTATTGTGGTTTGTCTCTGCCACTTCCGGTTGTCAGTTCCAGCTGCCAGAAGCAGCAGAGACAAACCACAATAAATGCCGGAGGAAACATCACAGAAGCACTTCACAGGAGGCTCCCAAGCACTGTGGATGTCACGTAGACAGGGGATGAAACGTCTGCAACACAAATTCCCAGCTCGGCGAACAGAACCACAACAGGAAGAATACTATTAGAGATGGTTTGGTAAAGATTTACCAGGACTGGAGGGTTTCAGTTGCAAGGAGGGGACTTTTTTCACTAGAACACAGGAGGTTGAGGGGTGCGCTCGTTGAAACTTATAAAATCATGGAGTGGAGGTAAGGTGAATAGAAAGGGTCTTCTTAGTGCAGGGGAGCTCAAAGGTAGGAGGCATTTTTTTTAAGGTGTAAAGAGAGGTGTAAAAGGAACCTGAGGAGCAACGTTTTGACAGAGAGTGGTTTACATGAGGAATGAACTTGCTGAGGAAGTGGGAGATGCAGGGACAGCTACAGCGTTTAAATGACATTTGGATGGGTACATGAAAAGAAAGGTTTAGAGGATATGGGCCAAATACAGGCAAGTGGGACGAGTTCGGTTTGAGAATCCATGGATGATTTGAACCAAAGAGTCTGTTTCTGTGCTGCATATCTCTCTGAATCAGAAGTGATCTTATTGAAACCAGTAGAATTCTGAAAGGGGCTTGACAGAATAGATGCAGATAAAATGTGCCTTTGTTGAGGAGGGTCACAGAATCCTGACAATGTGAAAGCAGGCCATTCGGCCCATCTATTCCACATTGGCCCTCCATATTGCTACCCATCCATACACACCCCCTTACTCCATATTTTCCATGGCTAATCCACCCTAAACTGCACATCTCTGGGCACTGTGGGTAATTTAGCACTGCCAATCCACCCTAATTTATAATTTACCTTCTCAAGAATGTAATTTAAGTACAGAGCTTTTCTAAGAAAAATGTCAGTCTGACTGGACATTGGGACACAAACAGAATTCACACCTCTGTTCAAAAAGCTCTGCATTTCAATGGCATTTTTGAGAAGGTAATTAAAACCAAATTCTGGGATTAACATACCAAAGAGCAGAAACCCATTCTAAAAGATGAAAGATTTAATCTAAAATTGTTTAATATATCACATTTCCATAATGCTTGACTCCTTTGGCTATAAATTCCGTGACCATGATCTCATTCTCCACAACCACCTGATGAAGGAGCCGTGCTCCAAAAGCTAGTGCTTCCAAACAAATCTGTTGGATTATAACCTGGTGTTGTGTGATTTTTAACTTTGTCCATGGAAACTCGTAAGTTGTGGGACTGGTCACAGTTGTCATTTTGTGATCTGTTCCAAGTGAAATTTATCCTCTGCTCAGGCACAGGTGAACAGTCTGTTCTTTGACTTTGGGGATGACCAGACTGGCAGTTATTAAATGCTTATGTTAACCAGCAGAAGCAAACTGTAGATCAGCAATCGTTACTCGATAGCCCTGGTAATCCTGTTGGGTCAACAGAGAGAGAGAGGGAGAGGATGTCACATCTAAAGTGCATACAGAAAAGCTATTTTGCTTGTTCAGTCAGTTGAGTTGGTTCTGCACTCAGATGAGAGTAGATACTGCTTTTAATGGATCATAATTAAACACTATGATGGAACACCTTAATTTCAAGGAACGCTGAAAGAGCAAATTGAGCTGTAACCTTGAAGAGAGATGTTCTTCCATTTCTAACCTTGGATAAGCCAACTGAGACATTTTTACTGATGGCTCCATAATCATTTTACTGCTGGATTTTTTGGGAGAAAATTTCTATCCTGGGAAGGCAGGGAAATTTAAAGAAAAGGCTGTTAAAAGCATTTTAACTGTGGCCCCACGAGCTCTCGTGGGAGCAGTGCATTTGCTATAAACATTTCAGAGAAATTCTGTCTAACTGTTGGACTGAAAATAGTTTCCCCATTGAATGTTAAACAGCTATTGAGAACGTTGCACATTATAAAGTGCGTTCCTGAGGACCGGAGGAGGATTGAACTTGCCAACGTGAACCACATTTTGCAGAGAGAGGACATTTCTCAGGATCGAAGAGGTTGATAGAAGTCAACAATTGTCAAATTATTTCATGAAAAGTACAGCTGGTATGGGGAGATGATTGGGGATCACAGAAGAGGAGTATCTGTAATGAGCACATAGAAACAAACCCTTCAGTCCAGGCCAACCAGATATCCTAAAGTAACCTAGTGACCTATTTGCCAGCATTTGGCCGATATCCCTCTGATTCCTTCCTTATTCATGTCCCCATCCAGATGCATTTTTTTTTCTTCAGAGAATACTTGGGTGAGAGCCAAGATATTGCTATTGCTCATCCTTTCCCTTCGTGCTAATTGTAGCTGGAGAAGCCTGAAATCTGAAAAGGATTTCCTGAAAAAAACATTGATTGAAGGTTGGGTTCAGTGATGGATTTTCTAAAGCTTTGCTATTGTAGTTTTCAATTTGCCAAAAAAACTTTCAGTCATTGTTGTCCAAGACAAAGTAGATATTCATTTAAGATATAATTGAGATATATATGTTCTTCACAATGTTTTTCCTTCATTACCAGTGATTGTCTGTCATTGGTACATTGAGCATCATCTTTTTGTGATTCAACAGATATGATTTGAATTGAATTCTGTAAGATGGTTTTGTATTTTATTTAATTTTGTGTTAAAGATTTCCTTTTCATGACTTTATTAAAATATCTTAATGTATTATAATGAAGCAGCTAATTTATTCTGAAATTATTTCAATTAGTTGGTCAATTGCCAAATAATAGCTGCATAACTGTTGTCAATATTAACACCCAGGAAAGCTATTTTGTTTAATATATTTGTAAAGATCTTATCAAAACTATAAAATTGTTTTTCATAGGAAATAAAATTTGCAATGTTTTATTAAATGGTTGAAAGTAACTTTGCACTTAATTGCTCTGTTTGGGATTAAACATTGTGACTTTGAAAGATTATTTTTATCAGAGTTTATGGTGAGTGTATTAACAAACGAATGTTGCCATTTTCTCTTGAATTACCTCAAGCTCAATTTGAAATTCTTGAATGAGTTGAGTAAGGGGTACAAAGTGAATATTTATTGCACTTTGTTGAAATTCTCTGCACTGCCAATGTATTTGATTAAACAAGATATGTATCTCTCTTGATAACTTTGTATTTCTTTGATATTTTATTTGTCAGTGCTAGTGCCCAAACATCCTAAATAAAAACGTTTTGGCATTTGGTGAAGTTGTGAATTTTCAGTCTGTTTCACAATTAAAGACACAACCAATCTAAAGATTAAATACATATAACAACGTCAAAGAGATTGTGATAATAGAAAGTCAACATGTAGAATTGCCAATGAAACATAAACCGTGGCTGCTCTGAATTTGGTACAGACTGAATATCAATTGAAATGATCAGAATTAGTAGACATGATGGCATTGTGCACAAACTGTGTGTAGTGTGAGTTCAGAATTTTTCTGATCACTTAATTCTGACACATGCAGTGATGGCAGCACCATAATCTGTTTTATTTGTTCATGGACTGTGAGCATCACTGGCAAAGCCGGTATTTTTCATCATCCCTTATTTTCCTTAAATATTGGGTGAGGACAAGATGAGGTTGAGTTGCAAGGTCTACTGGCTTACCCTGTCCCCGACAAAACAGAGACTTTGGCAGGAGAACAAAAATTGGAAGTTTACTTAAATATTGATCCTCTCGTTTATCTCTCTCAAAAGGCAATTGTTTGGTCCATCAAATTTGTAATGGATCTTTTATAGAGTCATAGAGATGTACAGCACAGTATTCTTCCAGTAACAGAGTGACCAGAAGTGTACTCAGTACTCTAGAAGTGGCCTCACCAACATCCTGTACAACCTCAACATGATGGGCCAACTCCTATACGCAGTGGGGGGAACAATAAATGCAATGGTGCTAAATGCCTTCTTAACCACCCTGTCCACCAATGATGCAACTTTCAAAGAACTATGTATCTGAATGCCCCTCCACCTCAATGTTTCTCTGTTTCACAACATGATGCAGGGCCCTACCATTAACTGTACAAGTCCTGCCCTTCCTTGTTTTAAGAAAATGCAAGCCGTCACTTTTATTCATACCTCTCAGCTAACCGACGAAGGAGCAGCGTTCTGAAAGCAAGTGCTTCCAAATAAACCTGTTGGATTATAACCTGGTGTTGTGTGAATTTTAACTTTGTACACCCCAGTCCAATACCAGCTACTCCACATTGTTTCTAGTGAATACAGCCCACATCGCCCAGTGCTGCCAGTAAACTTTAAAATGCTGATGTAACAACACATTACCTGCAGTCCTGAAAAGTTTACAATTTCTAACAATACTAGCTCCTCATTCACTGCTCCATCTGATACACAACATTGGAAATTTCGTGCAGAAGGCTGAAAGAAATGAGCAGCTTTAAAACAAAAACCTCTTGGAGCTCAAAGCTTTTAATGAGAGCTTGAGCCCGGCGATAAGTTCAGGTAACCTTTATTGTGACAACTTTGTTACAGCTTCAGATTCCCCCCAGTAAAAAGGCATGGAAAACGTAGCTGCTTTTTAAACAACTCTAGGTCAAAGCGCGCAAACACCATCCCACCTCACTTCCTTTACTATTGGTAACCACCAAGTTGTCCCTTTGTAATTGGATCCTTGGTACAACCTCAATCCAGAGGAAGTGTTGCCTCAGTCAGCAATTTCAACCCAGACCCTGTCTCCATGTAAGATTCTCCTAGCCCATCTGCTGGGGGAGGGTGGTTGGAGAGGTGGGGCAGTAGAGAGTCAACAAGACTGCTGTGGTTTTGGAGTCACCTGTTGGTGAGACCAGGTAAAGGATACAGCTAGGGTGGAACAAGCAGATATCCACAGAGCTGCTTTTGAGGCGATGAGCCAAGAGTTTGGAAATGAGACTAGAACAGTGAGGGGCTTTAAATCGTGATCGAAATGAAGCAGGCACCTGAGGATTAATGTGTTTTATTTCCCAATGCAAGATCCTGCTTCACAAAGTTGGGACAATGGAAGAAGCAGTGATGGTGATTATCTTTGGCTGTTCACCTTGTGAATGTTCCCATTGCTGCGCATGTCCGTGTTAACGTCAGAACTCTGCAGCATGGGGGCGCAATGGATGACGCATCTGACTCCACCTACCTGTTTGAAATGCAGCTCACAGCTTCTTCACACACCCCAATTAATCTTTCTCATTGTCCTGAAGCCGGCATACGGTTTGAATTCCCGATCTGCAGGAACGAGACTCTTTTCACTGTCTCGCGTCAGTAAGTGTCCCTGAGAACATCAGAGTCACGTCACAGCGCTGTCAGAGGAGGGGAAGCTGAAAGAGCCCCACACGCTGCTCATGGACACATTTCACTTTCCCCAACTCACCGCCCCAACCACTGCGGCTCCTGGGAGTGGAAAGGGAACAAACACCAAAACCCAGTCTCAGTTTTGTAAATCTTCAGGAAATATGAAAGCTGTTCATCCCTTTGGATCTTCCATCCTGGCCTGACAGCGTTGATTTTAAATGGCTGTCCAGTCAGTGCCGATTCGTTTTGGCTGAAAAAAATCTTCCTTATCTCATCCCAGCATTTCTTGCCACAGAGAACTGTGCGGCAGAATTCATGTATATATTTCCTTGTATGGTATTTTGTAAATAACATTCGTTTGCGGGTTGTTTGTATCGGGTATTTCAGGTTCATTAGCCGCTGTTTAAGTGTATTGGTAGGTTTGTGGGCTACCATGATGCTGAGAGGGTTGAGTTGTCTGGACATCATTTCACAGATGTCTTTAATGTAAAGTAATGTGGCTAGGGTTTCTGCACACGTTGTGTCTGCTTGTGTCAATTTGTTGATGTGAAATCGGCACACTGGGTTTATTGGTTCGGCAAAAGTGAGGACTGCAGATGCTGGAAACCAGAGTTTAGATCAGAGTGGTGCTGGAAAAGCACAGCAGGTCAAACAGCTTCCGAGGAGCAGGAAAATCGCCGTTTCGGGCAAAAGCCCTTCATCAGGAATAGAGGCAGGACGCCTCCAGGGTGGAGAGATAAATTGGTGTGGGGGGGGGGGGGGGGAGCTGAGCAGAAGGTAGCAAAGAGTACAATAGGTGAATGGGGGTGGGGATGGAGGTGGCAGGTCAGAGAGGGGGGTGGAGCGGATAGGTGGTCAGGGAGATTGGCAGGTAGGACAGGTCAGCTGTAAGGTTGGAACTGAGGTAAGGTGGGGGGAGGGGAAATGAGGAAACTGGTGAAGTCCACCTTGATGTCCTGGGGGTTGAATGTATCCGAGGCGGAAGATGCGGCGTTCTTCCTCCATGCATCGGGTGGGGAGGGAGCGGCGATGGAGAAGGCCCAGGACCTGCATGTCCTCGGCAGAGTGGTGAAGGGGGGGGGGGGGGGGGGGGGTGTTGAAATGTTGGGCCATAAGGCGATGGGGTTGATTGGTGCGGGTGTCCTGGAGATGTTCCCTCAGCGCTGTGACTTGACTCTGCGAGGAGTCTCCAGTCTCCCCAATGTAGAGGAGACCGCACCGGGAGCAATGGATACAAGAAATGATATTGGTGGATGCACAGGTGAAAGCCTTCGAAATACCGCGGCTCAGGTTCGATTTTCGGGCAGGTAAGTCATTTCTAGCAGATCTGACACCATGCATCGACATCTCCCTGGTGGTCTAGTGGTTAGGATTCGGCGCTCTCACCGCCGCGGCCCGGGTTCGATTCCCGGTCAGGGAAGCAATTTTCTGTGGGGTCTGTTGGCGACCCGTTCTTCTTAAATGCGCTGTACAGTTATTGATTGGTCTTCGAAGTTCCTGGGTGCTCCAGTGTGTCGTGTCTCGTTGAAATAGTGTCCTGATTCAGATTTGTTTGTATGTGTTGGGATGATTGCTTCTGTAGTTAAGTTCTTGGTTCGCGTGCGTTGTTTTCCTGTAGACGCTGTTTTGAATTTACCATTGACTGTTCGCTCTGCTGTGACATCGAGAAATGGCACTTTGTTGTTGTTCTCCTCTTTTGTGAATTTTATGCCAGTAAGGAGATTGTTGATGGTGTTGTTGGTTTCCTCTAATTTGTTTCATTTTTTGATGACAAAAGTGTCATCACTGTAGCGGACCCAAAGTTTGGGTTGGATCGTTGGAAGGGCTGTTGGTTTGAGCCTCTGCATTATTGCTTCTGCTAGGAATCCTGACACTGGTGGTTTCATGGGTGTTCCGTTGATTTGTTTGTAGGGCTTGTTACTGAATATGAAGTGGGTGGTAAGGCACAGTTCCACGAGCTGGATAGTGCTATCTTTGCTGATGAAGTTGGTGCTGTGTTTGTGACTTTGGTTCTTCGAGTAGTGTCTTCAGTTTTCTTTGGTCACGTTGATGTTAATGGATGTGAACAGGGCTGTTATGCCAAAGCACAACATTATTCCATCATCTTCGATCTTGGTGTCTTTGGTGTTCAGGAATTCTTGGATGGAGTAATGGAGTGACGTGAATCTTCGACTTGGTGTTTTAGTCTTCAGTGGAAGCCTTTGACTAGTCTGTATATTGGTGTTCCAAGTAGTGAGACTGTGGCCTGAAGGGGGCTCCTGGTTTGAAGAGGAGGAGAACAACAAAGTGCCATTCTTAGATGTCACAGTAGAGCGAACAGTCAATAGGGAACTTCAAACTAACGTTGACAGAAAAACAACACACACAAACCAAGTGCGAAACCATAGAAACAATCAACCCAACACCCACAAACTAAGCTGCATCAGGACATTATATCAACGAGCCACTACACACTGCAGCACAGAGAAACTACGAAGAGCAGAAGAGAAATACGTATATAGTGTATTTAAGGAGAACGGGTACCCAATAAACCCAGTCCGCCGATTTCTCATTGATGCTTCCAAGCTGACTCTCAAAAATTCGGTTTGTCCCTCCATTCTTTCCTGTTTGTTTTTTGTAGGGTTTGTAAGTTTTCACAATCCTCTGACTGAGTATTGGAGTTGGGAAGTTATGTTGTGGCTGTATAGGACATTGGTTAGACCACTTTTGGAATATTGTGTGCAATTCTGGTCTCCCTCCTATCAGAAGCATATTGTGAAATTTGAAAGGGTTCTGAAGCACAATGGTTCTGCAGAGGGGAAGAGGCCCTTCTGCTGCCCTGAGTGCGGGAAGGCCTTCAGTGATTCCTCTGCCCTGCTGACGCACCAGTTGGTCCACACCGGGGAAGGCCGTTCTCCGGCCCCAAGTGCGAGATGGCCTTCAGCAGTTCTTCCCACCTGCTGAGACACCAGTGGGTCCACACCGAGGAGAGGCCATTCTTCTGCCCAGATGTCACAGTGCAGGAAGGGCTTTGCTCTTTCCTCCGACCTGCTGGCCCATTGGTGGGTCCACATTGGGGAGAGGTCGTTCAGTTGCCCTAAGTGCAGGAAGGCCTTCAGCAATTCCTCAGCCCTGCTGAGGCACCAGTCCGTTCACACCGTGGAGAGGCCCTTCAGCTGGCACGACTGTGGGAAGAGGTTCATGTTTTCCTGCAACTTGCGGAAGCACCAGCGGGGGCACCAGCGCTCCCAGCAATCAGATCCCACTGGTGACGCTGCCTTCGGTCACACCCCAGGACTGAACCTCTGCCAGTTCTGACAGTGGGTGCAGTGGGAGAGTAGGTGGGCTGTTTTTGTTTTCTGCTGGACTGCCAGTGCCTCCCCTACACCCCACAACCACAACCCCATGGTGCCTCAGGGTTAGCACTGCTGCCTCATGGCACCGGAACCCAGGATCAATTCCACCCTAGGGGGTCTGTATGCAATATACGGAGGGTAGAAAAATGGATCTGAGTAGGTTACTCTTCGGAAGATCAGTGCAGATGTGTTGGGCTGAAGGTCCTGGTTCCACATTGTAGGAGTTCTACGATACTATGAGCTTTGCTTTCAATGGACACTGCTGCTCATTGAGCCAGGGACTGCACATTGCCAATGAAATGTTCCAGAGAAACCTAAGACCGCAAGACCATCGGAGCAGAAGTTAGTCCATTCGGCCCGTCAAGTCTTCTCTGCCATTCTTTAGTGACAAAAGTAGTGCAGATGAGATTAGCTACAGTGTGGAAGCAGGCCATTTGTCCCAACAAGTCCACACCGACCCTCCGAAGAGTAACCCATCCAGACCCGTTTCCCTTTGACTAATGTACCTAACTCCATGGGCAATTAAGCATTGCCAATCCACATGACCTGCACATCTTTGGTTTATGGAAGAAAACAGGATCATCCAGAGAAAACCCACGCAGACACTGGGAGAATGTGCACACTCCTCACAGACAACCACCCAAGGCTGGAATCAAACCTGGGTCCACGGCACTATGAGGCTGCAGTGGTAACACTGAGCCACTACATGTTGCAACCCGTAGCAGGCAAGCAGGAGGTTGGGAGAATACAGCAAGCCAGGCAGCACCAGGATGTGGAGTAGTCAGCGTTTTGGGTATTAACCCTTCTTCAGGACTGAAACGCTAACTTCTCTATGAGAAACGATTTACGGGAATATTGCTGAGGGTTGGAGGGTTTGAGCTACAGGGAGAGGCTGAATAGGATGGGGCTGTTTTCACTGGAGCATCAGAGGCAGAGGAGTGACCCAATAGAAGTTACAAAATTATGAGGGATATTGACAGGGTAATAGACAAGGTCTTTTCCCTGGGATGGGGGAGTCCAGAACTAGAGGGCATAGGTTTAGAGTAAGAGGCGAAATATATTAAAGGGACAACGTCTTCATGCAGAGGGTGGTATATATATGAAATAAGCTGCCAGCGTATATGGGTCAGGTGCTGTCAAATGGGACTCGATTAATTTAGGATATCAGCTCAGCATGGACAAGTTGGACAGAAGGGTCTGTTTCCATGCTGTACGTGTCTCTGACTACTGGTCCTGAAGTAAGTTTAAAAGAGAGTCCAAGTAAATTTGAATAGTTCAATCTTGTTGAGCTCACCTCCTGAAAAGTTTCAAATGAATCCCTCTGAGAGATACTGTTTAAACATGCTGAGTTGCACAAAGTATCCCATCAAGGTTCAAAACAAACCCAGAGTTGAAGACGTCAGAAGTCAGAACACCAAGGGGACAAAACTGATCACAATATTCCAAGTGCAGCCTCATCAACGTCCTGTATAACTACAACATAACTTGCCAACATCTATACTCAATTCCCTAATTGATGAAGGCTAGTGTGCTGAAAACTTTCTTCATTGCCTTGTGTATCGATGTTATCAGAGATATAGGACCAACTTTAAACTGATCCACAATCCAGTTTCTGGGAGCACAGAAGCAGAGTAGTGCTGCGTGAGTGTGCTGGGCAGATGAACCAGAGATCGATGGGTCAAAACCATGTGACCCTATTGCTCAATGTCTCCGTAAGCTGCTTTCATTTACAATGGTGCTCTGTTCTGTATCTTGCCTTTGCATCTGCTTCCCAAAGCTTCTTCAGTGGAGGAGTGGCAGCTGGAGCCCAGGAGTTCAACAACCCCCCCCCCCCCCCCCCCCCAAGGAAGGTCCAAGCTCCAAGAAGCGGGCGGTAAGGCTGCAGGCTGGGTTTGATCAAGGATTGTATTTTTAACTCATTTAAATGGTATCTACTGTATGGGGTTATGGTTTACATTAAAACCAGAGGATCATATCAGAGTGTTTATATTTAGCAGTGCTAGTTGGTAAAATACACTCTCTGGAGGAGCACCTTCTATGATGCTGCATTTCTTGCCTTAATGCACTTCTCCCATTTCTTATCTCCCATCTTGATTTTATATTTTTTTGGTCAAATTTAATTTCATATTAATCAGACTTGGTATTCAGTGAGTGCTATTAATTTGTTTCTTCGAATATTGTAAGTCAAAGTTAATGCTGTAATTTCATTTCTGATGTCAGAGTTTGACATTGAATGTGCAGGTGTGAATACCAGTAAGTTGTGAAAATACATCAAGAACTTGTGGATTTTAACAAAAACAGCAGTTCACTGATATTCATGGCATTGTCTCATTTGGGAGTGATGATTCAAATCTGACCAACAAACCGTTTCATGCAGTGACCCAATTTAATTAAAATATTCTTTAATTTAATTAAAGAGAATAACTCTGGCAGGCTAAGATTTATGCAATCTATTTATAAGATTATTTCCACTGCGTGCAATATGGTCTCATCCAGATTGGGGAAACTGGACGCCAACTAGCGGAACGTTTCAGGGAACAACTCTGGGACAATAAAACCAAACGACCGACGGCCCTGTGTCTGAACAATTTAACTCCCCCTCCCATTCCACCAAGGACATGCAAGCCCTGGATCTCCTACACTGCCAAACTCTTGCAACCCGACGCTTGTAGGAAAAACGCCTCATCATCTGCCTTGGGACCCTCCAACCACATGGGATCAGTATCGATCTCATCAGTTTCCTAATTCCCTCTCCCCCACCTTGTCCAAGATCCAACCTTCCAATTCGACACCAACCTCTTGACCTGTCATACCTGTCCACCTTGCTTCTCACCTATTTGCTCCACCCTCATCTCTGACTATCACCATCAATCCCTACCTCTATCTATCTATTGCACTCCCAGCTGCCTTCCCTCCAGCCTCACTTCCTTCCCAGTTATCTCTCAGCCCCCTTGGGCCACCCTTTATTCCTGATGAAGAGCTTATGCTCTAAACCAAGACTGTGATGAAGCAACATCCTCAACAAATAGGAAATAGCTCCCAAGTCAGATTTCATTCCCTCTTCTGTTTCCCCATTCTTTCAGAAATAAGAAATGTCTTTTTTCACCATTACTTCAGCCAGCTTTAAAGAATCATTTCAACCTGTTTTTCTAACAATTGTGGAGGTGACCAAAAGCAAACATTTCACTCCTCCTCAATGTCCCATTTCTCCTCCTATGAGCCATTTTGTCATGTTGTCTCTGTTACAAGCAGCCGAGTGCACTTGGTTTCTGAATTGAAATTTGGTCGTTGAAGTGAACAGGATTAATATTTATCGATGGCTAGCTGTGTTTGCACTAACTGTAATTATCCACCAATATGATGTATTTTGTTCCACCAAAACTGGAAACAATGATCTGTGTTTATATTAGGATGTAGAAAGTCATCCCAGCGATCTTCACGTTATTATAGTTTACTGAGGCCATAACAGCGTTCTGTGGCAGTTTGATGTGACTAAAACTTGGATGGAAAGAATGTAGATTGATGAGAAGTCGAAATGGCAGAGTCTCTGGCCACAATCGATCTGTCTGGCTTGATTATATGAGTGGCGACTGTTCAAGAGCAACATCCACTCCATCACTTCAACCAGCAAGAGGAGATAAGTGTAAACACAACATTCCAACTGTGACATATACGCATTACTTCGATGTTATTGATCAAAATCCTGGAACTCGCTCCTGAACATTTATTATAGACCACATCATATTTGTGAAGCAATTTAAGAGGCAGCTCACCACCACTTTTTCAAGGACAGTTTGGAAAGATTTGCTGGCAGAGCCAATGATATTCGCACGATATCGAGGACAGTCTAATCGTATGGATAGATGATTGGCTAACCAATGATGCAGTAGGGATAAGGGGCATGTTCAGGATCGCAACTTGTAACGAGCAATGTGCCACAGGGTTCAGGGCTGGGGCCAAAATTATTTACAATATGGATATGAATTACTTGGAAACATGAAGTGAATGTACTATTGCCAAGACTGCAGTAGAGACAGTTGATTGGAATGCAGGTGGTGAGGATGATATGGAGAGGGATATCGACAGGTTAAGCAAATGAGCAAACCCTTGGCAGATGGAATAGAATGTGGGAAAATGAGGTTGTGCACTTTGCCAGCAGGAAATGTGCTGAATGTTAAATGGAGAAAGTTGCTGAATAGGAGGATTTGGAAGCATCTATGAACTCTTCATCTAAGTTCAGTGAGTAATAGGGAAGGCAAAAGGGAGATTGGCATTTAAATAGAGTATAAAAGTGGGGAGGTTATTGTGAACCTCCGCCTGGAGGTTTTGATTGAAAGTGCAGTGAAGATTCAACCAGCTGACAGTAGATCTGAATCACATGTAGATCAGACCAGTTTCGGACAGCAGGAAACCAGATAAGTTTTTAAAACAAACCACAACGATTTCATCATTAGACTCTTAATTCCAGATTTATATTGAATTCAGATTCCACCATCTGCCGTGGCAGGTTTTGAACCCAAGTCCCCAGAACATTAACTGGCTGAATAGTCTGGTGACAATAAAGTCGGCCATCGCCTCCCCGGACACATTGGCATATTGTGTTTAGAGGTAACAAAGGAGCGAGAGGTTGCAGCAGCTGCTATGTTGTTGATATTACACAAGGGAACATCAGCACTCTCAGTAATGGCACAAACAAGTCAGTGTCCTGTATCAGAGGTAAGGGCTCGGGAACCATAAAAAATAGGAACAGGAATACGCCATTCAGCCCCTTGAGCCTGCTCCTCCATTCAGTAGGATCGTGGCTGATCTGACATTCCCCACATCCACTTCCCTGCCCTTTTCCTATAACTGTTCATCCCCCGGCTGTTCACGAATCTATCGATCCTTGTTTTAAATGTGACAAGAAGGATGTCAACAGAGTTACTGGGGTTGGAGGGGGTGTCAGGTCGAACTTGGGGATTAAAACAATGGCTTCACCCTTCACAATATTTAACTAAGGGAATGTTTATGGTTATCCAATGCTGGAAATTGGGCAGGCATTCAGATGAAATTATTGGTAAATTATAAATGACAGAGGAGTCGGGAGAGAAGTGGTGTTCAGGCACAGTTGGATATCATCAGTATAGATGCCAACACCAGCAGCTACGGTTAAATAAATAAGAACGGAAGACGCTAAAAGCAGACCCTCCCAGAGCATACAGCGATATTGGAGAGGGTCAGTACTGTCGTTAACCCTGATCGAGGCTGTCCGCAGGTCGACGAGGCAATGTTCATCCCTATCACCGTTACAAAGGATGTCAAATATGACCTTGATAAGAACTGTTTCAGGGGTACAAACCAGACTCTAGGGCTTTAAACACAGAATTCTGGAAAAGCTCGGAATGGCTTATTCAACAATGTTACATCCAAACCAACACTTCCATTGGTGCGATAATAATAGAAGTGTTTTGGTTTTTATTTAGATGATTCTCAGCAACACTGAGCGAGAAGCAACAAAATTAACACAAGAAATACTGCAATTCCGACAATATGCCTGCTCCCAATAGGAGGCCACCTGGTGTTCACTTAACTGTCTACAAGACGCAATATTGGAAAGGAATGACCCAGTTCATAGCTATAAGAAGGGAGACACAGACTGCTTGATACAAACATACAATGGGCGGGAGTAGGCCACTCGGCCCTTCGAGCCTGCTGCAACATTCAATAAGATCATGGCTGATCTGAATTCAACCTCAACTCTACATTCCTACACATCCCCGACAATCTGTCATCCACTTGGTTATCAAGAACCTATCTACATCTGCCTTAAAGATTTTGAATTCACTGCCTTTTGAGGAAGACACACAGCCATCAGAAAGAAAAAAAAAATCATCCTCATTTTTGTCTTCTACTTTTAAAATATGACCCCCTACTTTCAGATATTAAGATAGGGATACAAACTGCATTCAAATAACTTCTGTGGTACAGTTAACTATCTCAAAGTGCTTCACGTGAACATAATGAGAATTCCTTTAAAAATCACAAGAGTGGAGCACAGATTAGGACAAGTGACCAAAGACTTGGTCAATGGGGCAGGTTTAGGGCAATCTTTTAAACAGGTTCAATTTCCCAAACATCAGAGGACAAAGACGTAAAGGGCAAACACAAAATAGCAAACGATGGGAAGCAACACTGTGAACATAATGTCACAGGATGAGTAATCCAGGGAACATGAGATCAAATCCCACCACAGCAAGAGGTGAGATGTGAATAATTCAAATCATAAATGGGGAACACAAAATTAGTCTCAGTATGGTATCGATGGCACTGACGTCAATTGTCATAAAAACCCATGTTCACCAATGTCCTTTCAGGAGGGAAACTGCCATCCTTACCCGGTCTGGCTTACATGAGACTCCAGACCCACAGCAATGTGGTTGACTCTTAAATTGCCCTCTGAATTGGCATAAGCAAGACACCTTGCACTTAGGGGTGGATAACAAACATCAATCTTGTGAAAGTGTCAGAACAGAAATTGCTGGAGAAACTCAGCCAGTCTGGCAACACCGCTGGATAGAGAGAGAGAGAAAGAAACAAAGTCAATATCCTGACCTTCGTCCAGAACAGTTGTGAAGAAGGGTCACAGCACCTGAAATGCTAACTCTGCTTCTCTCTCCACTTGTGCTTCCAGTCCTATTGAGTTTCTCCAGCAATTGGTGCATTTTTGTGTTTCAGATCTCCAGCATCTGCAGTTCTTCATTACACTGACTTAGGGAAGCTCAAATCCTATAAAAGAATAAAGCAGAAGGGCTGGAATTACTCAGAAGTCTGGCAGCAGCTATGGAGATAAAAATAGTTAGTTCTTCGGGTCATTGAATGAACTTACATCGGGGACAAACTTTTGGGGAAACTGCAAGAGTAAAAGGCATTGGTGTAACTTCAACATCTGGGAGAACTCTCTCAGCCATGGAGGTCAGACTGACTCAGCATTCTGGTCCTGCTCATTACCTGTTAACTTCTCCATTTGTTGTTCTTGTTATGTTTCTACATGGTTGACACATTCCTATGTTTTAAAATGATATTCGAAACTGACCGGAATTTTCCATATAAGTAATCATACATTAGAGGGTTTGGAACGTGAATGTAACTTTTAAACAAAAAGTATTTATTCATGCATGGTGTGTGGGCATCGCTGGCAATGCTTGCATTTATACCATCCTTAACCACCCTGTGGTTGGTTGGAAAAGTGAATGAAGGTGTCTGAGAGTGTCTTGATTAGCACAGCAATCTCAAAGATGGGTGTGCTCAGGTAGAAGTACCCTCCACTCCCACAGCAAGTCTGCATTCACTTCAATTACAGATGCCATCTCACACTCCCAGGACAAGGACAGCATGGGATTACAATCAGAATAAAGCTTCCTCTACTCTTAAATTGAAAGTGAAGCTACCTCAACACTGTCCCCAACAAACACTGCTAAGACAAAGACAGCATTGGGTTAGATGCAGAGTAAAACTCCCTCTACACTTCCCCATTCATTTAGTCCCAGGACAATGGCAGCAAAGGGTTAAATAAACAGTAGAGCTTCTTCCATTATGACTGACACTTTGTACGTTCTACACCAATCCTCAAGGATAATTCAGAACTGAGACTATTATCTGGTACTGAATTCACACACCCTAATGGGAATGACAGCAACAGAAAATCAGGTAAAACACACACAATGTACAACAAAAGTAGACTGTTATTGGGATCTATGATATTTAAATGACAGGAGACATGGTCCCTGCAATGATCCGAATGTGAGCTGAACAACTTTCTCACTTGAACAATATTCTCTGGGAATGCAATGTCCACCTCACTGCTGTCTATTCAGTTCCTCTGCTCTCGTTCAGGGCTGAGTTGCGGCTGACCACATGGTGGCGTGGGCGTCAAGAGGTTAGACAATTAAGGTCAACTTGGATTGAGGGCATCCTGTGTCATGCCAGTGAGGTCGAGGGTCGCTGATTTACTCAACTTATAATCGGGGACAGGAGGATGTCAGGCTGGGCTTGTATCAGTTTGAGTTTAGAAGAAACAGATGATCTGATGAAGCTGTATAACATCTGGAGAGGACTTTATGTAAATGTAATATCCACTCATTTCTAGCCAGAGACTAGCCTCTCATTTAATATAGGAGAGTTTTGTTTTTCTCTCAAGTGTTCCCGAGTCTTTGAAATTCATTTCTTTAGAGAGCAGCATGTGGTAGTGGCACGGTGGTTAGCACTGCTGCCTCACAGCATCAGTGACCTCGGTTTGATCCTACCCTCGGGCCGACTCTCTGTGTGGAGTTTGCACTTCTCCCCTTGTGTCTGCGTGGGTTTCCTCTGGTGCTCTGGCCTCCTCCCACAATCCAAAGGATGTGCAGGTGAGGGTAGATTGACCATGGGAGATGCAGGGTTACAGAGATAGGGTAACGAACTGGGTCTGGGTGGGACGGTCAGTCAATGTTGACTCGATGGGCTGAATGGCCTACTTGCACGCAATTGACCTCTATCAATCAATAGTATACACTTGCTTTATGGTTACCGACATCAAATTACATTCGTGGTTTTGGTTATTTCATCTCTTACGTCATTATATTCAACCAACTGCAGCATCTCGAAACTTGCTTAATTACAATATCCAATATCAGCAGGGTACTTTTTCTTTTTGTCACGACCATTATCTTGAACTCTGACGTGTGACGTCTTCATTGCTGTCAAAGTTCCTTATTTGTCCCTACATTGTCATGGTCTTACTTTGTCGAATGACTTCCTGGCTTTTGCAGTTAACACCCTATATTCTGCCCTCGTCAACATTTTCCCTTCCAATTCTGTACTAAGGATTTCATGAAAAACCTCCGAGTGTGGTGAGACTGTGGAACTCACTACCATAGTGAATAGTTGGGGTGAAAGACATTACAACTAATGGTAAGCAACCCAATACAAATGAATGTCACTCTCACCAGATTCACAACACAGTGAAATTAAAACATGCAATGTCCCTCAATTTCTCAACTGTTCCAAACCAGACTTGATGAAGAACAGATCTTGCACCATCAACATTATAATTTAAACAAAAACCAACAATTATAAATACGGCAACTTTTCTAGGGCAAAGTTAAGTAGATAATCTAATTAATAGCAATGATTTAAACTCTTTGATCAAGTCCCCCATCATCTCAGAGACAGAAATTTAAGCGGCAAATTAAGAAAGAATTTATTTTTAAAACTTACCAATTCAAACAAACAGTTTCCAACAATGTATTGCCAAGCCTTTGTGCAATACTTGGACTATGAGTTTTTCACAGACACGTAACTGTAAATCTAATTTAAAAGTCACTGCTGAATGTGAATAGACACCCCAAAGTATTCAGCCATTTCTTTCAGGCTGGGACTCATTCTCAGAAAGAGCCAACAATTCTTTAACTGGACAGTAGAATCTAGAGAGAACAGCTCCTGGGCTCAACAAGCAGCAACGCCCAATGGAGGCAAAGTGGGCGGCGGGGCAGGGTGGGGCAAGGGCAAAAAACAAAAAAGCCCACTGACTCTCCCACTGCACACACACTGTCAGAATGCACAGGGGTTCAGTCCTGGGAGTGACCCACAGCAGTTTCATCAAGAGGACCACACTTGATGAACAGATCTTGCACACCAGAATTATAATTTAAACAAGAACAAACAATTATGAATACCGCAAATTTACTAGGGCAAAGTTAAACAAGATAATCCAGTTAATAGCAATGATTTAAGCCTTATGATCAAGTCCTCCACCATCCCATAGACACAAAATTAAGGGGTAAATTAAGGAAGAGAATTTTTAAAATTATCAATTCAAGCAAACAGTTCCCAACAATGGATTGCCAAGCCGTTGGGGAATCCTTCGATGATGAGTTGTTCACAGGCACATAACTGTAAATTTAATTTCAATGTCACTGCTGAATGTGAATGGACACCCTGAAGTATTCAGCTATTTCTTACAGACTGGAGCCCGTTCCCAGACAGAGGCAATAATTCTTTAACTGGACAGAAAACACTAGAGAGAAAACTCCTCGTCTCAACGAGCAGCAGCGCCCACTGGAAGCAAAGTTGCGGGGGTGGGGGAGCACGACGGCATAAAACAAAAAAATCCGACCGACTCTCCCACTATAAGCACTGTCAGAATGGGCAGGGGTTCAGTCCTCGCAGTGATCCACAGCAGTTTCACCAGCAGAATCAGATTGTTGGGAGCACTGGTGTGCCCGCTGCTGCTTCTGCAAGGTGCAGAATGATGAGAACCTCCGCCTGCACTCGGGGCAGGTGAATGGCCTCTCCCCAGTGTGGACCCGCTGGTGCCTCAGCACGTGGGAGGAATTGCTGAAGGCCTTCCCGCACTCTGGGCAGGGGAATGGCCTCTCCCCCGTATGGATCCGAAGGTGGGATGCCTGGGTAAAGCGCTTCTCACACTTGAGGCAGTAGAACGGGCTCTCCCCGGTGTGGACCCGCTGGTGCCTCAGCAGGGCAGAGGAATTGCTGAAGGTCTTCCCGCACTCACGGCTGCTGAAGGCCTCTTCCTAATGTGGACCCGCTGATGGCTCATCAAGTGAAAACATCAAGACAGACACCTCTGAATTATGGATACCTCCACCTGAAAGTTAGTATCTTTCACGACATCTAGGAGTGAGTAAGTCTGATTTTGGGAAGCAAAAAAGTATCAATTCAGGCGGGTGGAATTGCTGAAGCCCTTTCCGCACTCAGAGCAGGAGAACAGTCTCTCCCCGGTGTGATTGCGCCCATGAGTCTCCAGGTCAGATGGGAAACGGAAGCTTTACCCACAGTCGCCACACTTCCACGGTTTCTCCACGGGACGGGATTCCTTAGGTTTCTCCATGACCGAAGCTTCACCTGCACACAAACGCGTGTACAGCACCTCTCTGCCGTGAATTCCTCCTCCCAGTCTGTATAACATTTACTGGCTCCACAGTCAGAGTGCTGCAACAGTAGTGTCTCTCTTCCAGTCTCACTGATGTTGAAAAAGTACTGAAACAGGAACCAAAAAGCTTGGTTTCTTCTCACAGAATCATGGTCGAAAATTGTTATAGTCCCGATGGATTCAGTGACTGTCAGACATTGACGTGAAATTGAGGACAGCAAATGCTGAAAGGTCAGAGTCCAAGTACAATGCCTGAAAATCACAGCAGATCAGGCAGCATCTGAGGAGCAGCAGAGTCAATGTTTCAGGCAAAGCCCTTCATCTATTGATATGGAAACTTCCGTCTTCAGATCTTCAAATAATCTGTAAAAAGAGATTACAAAAATCATCACTGTCAGTCCAGGTTAGAAATTCCAAACAAGCAATTCTACTTTCTGCAGAACACTCTTTTCTTTTTCCACAAAATTGAAAGCACCATCCCACCCCCTCTCACCCCTCTATTCTCACCCCGCTCAAGCTAATTCTCCCGATGGGACTGATTCAGGATCTTACAGAGACCGAAAAGTGAAAACATCAAGACAGACACCTCTGAATTTTGGATCCCTCCACCTGAAAGTTAGTATCTTTCACGATATGAAGCAGTGAGTAAGTCTGATTTTGGGAAGCAAAAAAAGTACCAATTCAGGATGAACCTTCAATGCAGCTTCTTGAGAAACAACCAGACACGGAATGGTTAACATCTGGGGAGATGGAGGAAATGGGATATCAAGGCATTGGCACCGACACCAGACAGAAACTGAACATACAGGCATGGCAAACATTATGGGCAAGCCAGAGTCATAGAGATACACAACACAAAAACTGGTCCTTCGATTCAACTCATCCGTGCCGACCAGATAACCTAAATTAATCTGGTCTCATTTACCAGCACTTGGCCCATATCCCTCTGAACTCTTCCTATTCATATATCCATCCAGACGCCTTTTAAATGTTATAATTGGACCTACATCCACTACTTCCTCCGGCAGATCATGCCTTACACTTGCCTCTCTCACGCCAAACATACTACCCTCCTGTTCTGGACTTCTCTCATCCCTGGGAAATGACCTTGTCTATTTAACCTATCCATGCCTTGCATGACTCTATAAACGTCCGTAAGGTCACCCCTCAGCCTCTGGTATACCGGGGAAAACAGCTCAAGTAATGCACTGCGTGTACTTTTAGCTTCACACTCGCTGAACCTTCCTCCCGTGTAAAACAATGTTTCCCTCCCCAACACTGTCCATGGGAAAAGCCAAGAGCGCTGAGACTCTGGAGTTGGGGGAATGCCACGTAGAATTCCTACAATGTGGAAACACGCCATTCAGCCCAACAAGTCCACACAGACCATCCAAAGTGTAACCCATGCATACAATTTCACCTATCCCATTACACTACACTTACTGCACACTCTGGGCCCATTTAGTATGGTCACTTCTCCCGAAACCGCACATCGTTAGACTTTGGGAGGAAACCAGAGCAGCCGGAGGAAACCCACGCAGACATGGCAGGGAGAATATGCAAACGCTCATGTGCGGGCGACGCCGCACAGACAGTCGCCCCAAGGCTGGAATTGAACGCGTGTCCTTGGTGCTATGAGGCAGCAGTGCTCACCACTGATCCATCGTGCAAACTACGTATGCAAAAAGAGGTGGGGACTGCGAACTTTGTTAATTGTACCAGACAGTGGATTGTTGAGTAAGGTTAAATCTCACGCGATCCAGGGAGAGCTAACCACTTGGGTACAAAATTTAGAAGCGCGTTGTTGTAGATGCTGGAATCCTTCCTGAAAACAACAAATGCTAAAGATCACAGTGGGTCAGGCAGCGCTGTGCTACTCTATGACCGGATAGTGTGGATGTGGAGATGATGTTTCCACTAGGAGAAGGGTTGAGGATGCCAAGTCATTGAGGGCATTTAAGACAGAGATAGGTTCTTGATTAGTAAGGGGTCAAGGGTTATGAGGAGAAGGCAGCAGAATGGGATGGAGAAATATATCAGCCATGATCGACTGGTGGAGTAGACTCGATGGGCCAAATGGCCTCATCCTGCTCCTGTGTATTATGGTCTTAAAGCGGAGCAGTAGTCTTAAGAGGTTCTCACAAACTATTTCAGAATCCTGAAGAGGAGTTGTTGGACTGGAAACCTTATCTCTGCTTTTTCTCCACATATGCTTCCAGTCCTGCTGAGTTTTTCCAGTGTTCTCAGTTTTTGTTTCAGATTTCCAGCATCCACAGTTCTTTGTCTTATTTATCACAGTCATTTCTTGCCTTTCCCAAGTGTCTGGAACTTCATCTCCCTGATCTACAAACTGTTCACTTACCCTAGAAGTGACCACTACCTCCTTATCAGAGTAGACCCCTTTTTTGCAAAATGATTGTTCAATTCTGTGACCAAAATAATTGCATTCGTAATTACTTACACGAGGGACTCTCAATATCTCAGGCAAGAACACAGCCAGATTTTTTCAGACAGTACATTTATGTGATTTGCTACAAATCCCTATTCCCGGCTTTACCAGCGTGCTGCTGGGAATGGAGGGTTTGAGTTAAGAAGAAGCTGGGACATTTTTCCAACGAAGCCTAGCAAGTTGACAGATAACTTTATCGAGATTTTTAAAATCAGGAGAGGTATAGATAAGTTGTCATTTCCAGGAGGCTCAGAATATTTCATTGCTCCAGAAGGTTTAAAAGGGGGTCAAAGATTCAGCAGAAATCGAGCAGAGCTGAGAACAGACAACATTTAACTCTGTTTGAACAGGGAGACCAAAGGACAGAGAAATCAGGACCTGAAATCCGAGCTGACACCAGACGACCATGTTATCAGTGCTTTGACAATGGTAATTCTGGGCGGGGCAGGTTGAATGATGAATTGAATAGTAGCTTCCTCAACGAGACTGTGCGTAGCGGTCCGAGCCTGTCTCTATGGCGCAACTGGTCAGTGCGTTCGGCTATTAACCGGGAGGTTGGTGGTTTGAGGCCACACCGGGACGGAGCGTTTGTTGTTCTCGTTTCTAGGCTGCAAAGATGCGTGTTTTTAATGGTGTCAGGAAAATGTTTCCCAAACGGAAATCTTTTCCACTGAGGAAGCACAAAGGGATTTCTGAATTGATTGAATTTCTAACGTAAAGGACTGCGGATGCTGACAGTCCGAGACAGAAAGCGAAACTGCTGGAGCAACTCAGTAGGTTTGGCTGTACCTGGATGAGGAAAAAAAAAGTTCTGAAATGTTGTCTCTGATTCTCTTTCGACAGTGGTTCTGTATTGGTGGGCCTAATAGCGAATGCGATGGACATGAAATCCATTGCGGTTTCCCCACGCAGGTGTGAACCCTGCCGACTACAGTTGAGAACTGTCGTCAAAAAGAAAGGGAGTTTGCTCCACGGCTTTTTTAAAGATGCAAATCAGTGGAGGAGTTGGAATATTTCAATCACGTTGTGACTGGTCGGGAATCTGCAACCCACTGCCTGTCAGGGTGGAACAAGCAGATACCCACAGAGCTGCTTTTGAGGATATGAGCCAAGAGTTTGGAAATGAGACTAGAACAGTGAGGGGCGTGAAGTCGTGGTCGAAATGAAGCAGGCACCTGAGGCCGAAGGTGTTTTATTTCCCAATGAAAGATACTGCTTCACAAAGTTGGGACTATGGAAGGGAAGCAGTGACGGTGATTATCTTTGGCTGTTCCTCTTGTGAATGTTCTCATTGCTGCGCATGTCCGTGTTAACGTCAGAACTCTGCAACCTGGCGGCGTCAGGTACGCACAGTGCCAGGGGCGCAATGGATGACGCATCTGACTCCACCTACCTGTTTGAAATGCAGCTCACAGTTTCTTCACACACCCCAATTAATCTTTCTCATTGTCCTGAAGCCGGCATACGGTTTGAATTCCCGATCTGCGGGAATGGGAATCTTTTCACTGTCTCGCGTCAGTAAGTGTCCCTGAGAACATCAGAGTCACGTCACAGCGCTGTCAGAGGAGGGGAAGCTGAAATAGCCCCACACGCTGCTCATGGACACATTTCACTTTCCCCAACTCACCGCCCCAACCACTGCGGCTTCTGGGAGTGGAAAGGGAAGAAACGCCAAAACTCAGTCTCAGCTTTGTAAATCTTCAGGAAATAAGAAAACTGATTATCCCTTCCGGTCTTCCATCCTGGCCTGACAGCGTTGATTTTAAATGGCTGTCCAGTTAGTGCCGATTCGTTTTGGCTGAAAAAATCTTCCTTATCTCATCCCAGCATTTCTTGCCACAGAGAACTGTGCGGCAGAGTTCATGTATTTCCTTGTATGGTATTTTGTAAATAACATTCGTTTGCGGGTTGTTTGTATAGGGTATTTAAGGTTCACTAGCCGTTGTTTAATGCTGAGAGGGTTGAGTTATCTGGAAATCATTTCACAGATGTCTTTAATGTAAAGTAATGTGGCTAGGGTTTCTGCAGACGTTGTGTCTGCTAGTGTCAGTTTGTTGATGTGAAATCGTCACACTGGGTTTATTGGGTAGGCAAAAGTGGGGACCGCAGATGCTGGAAACCAGAGTTCAGATCAGAGTGGTACTGGAAAGGCACAGCAGTTCAGACAGCTTCCGAGGAGCAGGAAATTCGACATTTCGGGCTTAAGCCCTTCATCAGGAATAGAGGCAGGACGCTTCCAGGGATGGCGAGATAAATTGGGGGGTGCTGGGTCGAAGGTAGCAAAGAGTACAATAGGTGAATGGGGGTGGGGATGGAGGTGACAGGTCAGAGAGGAGGGTGGAGCGAACAGTTGAGAAGGGAGATTGGCAGGTAGGACAGGTCATGAGGACAGCGCTGAGCTGGAAGGTTGGAACTGAGGTAAGGTGGGGGGAGGGGAAATGAGGAAACTGGTGAAGTCCACATTGATGTCCTGGGGTTGAATTTATCCGAGGCGAAAGATGGGGCGTTCTTCCTTCAGGCATCGGGTGGGGAGTGAGCGGCGATGGAGGAGGCCCAGGACCTGCATGTTCTTGGCAGAGTGGGAGGGGGGTTGAAATGTTGGGCCAGAGAGTGATGGGGTTGATTGGTGCGGGTGTCCTGGAGATGTTCCCTCAAGCGCTGTGACTTGACTCTGCGAGGAGTCTCCAGTCTCCCCGATGTAGAGGAGACCGCATCGGGAGCAATGGATACAAGCAATGACATTGGTGGAAGCCTTCTCACGATCGTGGCCCAGGTTCGATCTCCGGGCAGGGAAGCAATTTACATTAGAGCTGTGATGAAGCGCTCCTGTCTCCCTGGTGGTCTAGTGGTTAGGATTCGGCGCTTTCACCGCTGCGGCCCGGGTTCGATTCCCGGTCAGGGAAGTATTTCTCAGTGGATCTTTTGCCAACAAATTCTCCTTAAATGCGCTGTAGAGTTCCTTATTGGTCTTCGTCGTTACTGGCTCCTGCAGTGTGTATTGCCTCGTTGAAATAGTGTCCTGATTCAGGCTTGTTTGTATGTGTAGGGATCATTGCTTCTGTAGCTAAGTACTTGGTTCGTGTGTGTTGTTTTCCTGTAAACGCTGTTTTGAATTTACCATTGACTGTTCGCTCTACTGTGACATCTAGAAATCGCACTTTGTTGTTGTTCTCCTCTTTTGTGAATTTGATGCCAGTAAGGATATTGTTGATGGTGTTGTAGGTTTCCTCTAATTTGATTCATTTTTTGATGACAAAAGTGTCATCACTGTGGCGGACAACAAAGTTTGGGTTGGATCGTTGGAAGGGCTGTTGGTTTGAGCCTCTGCATTATTGCTTCTGCTCGGAATCCTGATACTGGTGGTTTCATGGGTGTTACGTTGATTTGTTTGTTGGGTTTGTTACTGAATATGAAGTGGGTGGTTAAGGCACAGTTCCACGAGGTGGATAGTGCTATCTTTGCTGATGAAGTTGGTGCTGTGTTTGTGTCTTTGGTTCTTCGAGTAGTGTCTCCAGTTTTCTTTGGCCACGTTGATGTTAATGGATGTGAACAGGGCTGTTATGTCAAAGGACATCATTATTCCATCCTCTTCTAACTTAGTGTCTTTGGTGTTCAGGAATTCTTGGATGGAATAAATGGAGTGGCGTGAATCTTCGACTTGGTGTTTTAGTCTTCAGTGGAGGCCTTTGACTAGTCTGTATATTGGTGTTCCAAGTAGTGAGACTAAGGCCTGAGGGGGGCTCCTGGTTTGAAAAGGAGGAGAACAACAACAAAGTGCCATTCTTAGATGTCACAGTAGAGCGAACAGTCAATAGGGAACTTCACACTAGCGTCTACAGAAAAACAACACACGCAAACCAAGTGCTTAACCACAGAAGCAATCATCCCAACACCCACAAACGAAGCTGCATCAGGACATTATTTCAATGAGCCACTACACATTGCATATAGAGGATTATAAAATCATGAGGGATACGGATGAGGTGAACAGCAGGTGTCCTTTCCCTCAGCTGGGGGTTTCAGGATCAGGGAGCAAATATTTTGAGGTGAGTAGAGAAAGATTTTATAAAGACAGGACAAAGATCGTTTTTTAAGAGAGTGGTCTGAGTGCAGAATGAATGTCCAGAAGAAGTCATAGAGTCATAGAGATGTACAGCACAGAAACAGACTGTTTGGTCCAACTTGTCCATGCCGACCAACTATCCCAACCCAGTCTCGTCCCACCTGACAGCACACGGCCCCATATCCCTCCAAACCCTTCCTATTCATATACCTAACCAAATGCCTTTTAAATGTTGCAATCGTACTAGACTTCACCACTTCCTCTGGCAGTTCATTCAATAAACGTACAATCCTCTGCGTGAAAACGTTGCCCCTTAGATCTCTTTTGTATCTTTCCCCTCTAATGCTAAACCCATGCCCTCTCCTTCTGGACTCCCCCACCCCTGGGAAAAGACTTTGTCTATTTATCCTATCCATACCCCTCATGATTTTATACACGTACAGTTACAACGTTTAAAAGACATTTGGATAAGTACATGAATATGAAAGGTTCGAAGGTTTATGGGCCAAACACTGGTAGGTGGGACGAGTTTAGTTTGAGAACATACTCAGCATGGAAGAGTTGGATGAAGGGTCTGTTCAGTGCTGTCATACTCTGTGACCGACCTGTACTGGTCTTAAAACCATTTTCTTACCTCCCCCCATAACAATCCACTTCTTTGTTGTTCAAAACTCAGATGAATTTAGCCTTGAATATGTTTAATGACCCCACTTCTGAACTGAATTCCTCTTCGTAATATACCACTTGCCTCGCTCATTGCCTGCTGCATCTGCCCGACAACTGGCATTGACTGGTGTGGAGGGACTCTGAGACCCCTTTGTACATCCATACATCATTCCTGATGAAGGGCTTGTGTCCGAAACGTTCACTGTCCTGCTCCTCAGATGCTACCTGACCTGTTCTGCTTTTTCAGTGCCACATTTTTCGACTTTCACCTCTAGTCCTCACTTTCTCCACATTCCAATATATCACCATTTAAACAATGCACTGTTTTTTTTAAACAGGCAAGGCGATAACTTCACATTGCGGCACTGCACTTGCCATGTGTTTGCCAATTGAGACACAGACCTGGACCAACTTCGGGAAGAGGCAAAACACTGAGTTCTGAACAAAAACCGTAACACACTCAAAACATCGGCTCTGTTTACCTTTCCACAGATGCAGCTCGACCCGGTGGCTTTCTGCAGTATTCGCCGTGTTTGAAGTGATAGAAAACAATGCTAATTCTGGGCGGGGCAGGTTGAATTATGAATTGAATAGTAGCTTCATCAACGAGACTGTGCTCCTGATGCTCAGACCTGTCTCTGTGGCGCAATTGGTCAGTGCGTTCGGCTGTTAACCGGAAGGCTGGTGGTTCGAGACCACCCAGAGACGGAGCGTTTGTTGTTCACGCTCCAACCGCTTTCTTGGCTGCAAAGATGCGCGTTTTTAATGGTGTCAGGAAAATGTTTCCCAAACGGAAATCTTTTCCACTGAGGAAGCACAAATGGGTTTCTGAATTGATTGAATTTCTAACGTAAAGGACTGCGGATGCTTACAGTCCGAGACAGAAAGCGAAACTGCTGGAGAAACTCAGTAGGTTTGGCTGTACTTGGATGAGGAAAAAAAAATTCTCAAATGTTGTCTCTGATTCTCTTTCTACAAATGCTGCCTGACCTGCTGAGTTGCTCCTGCAATTTCTGTATTTCTTTTTAACTGAACGTCCATTTCATCTTTCGGGATGAAACACCCAGACTCGCCATTTGCAGATATTTAACCCTTTCGAAACCTGTGAAGTGATTGGATTCAAACAAACTCTGCAATGATTCACTCTTTCTCAGCTCCACAGGCAGAGAGACCTGGGAAATGAAGCTGTCAGTGTGGTTCTGTATTGGTGGGCCGAGTGGTGAATGCGATGGATATGAAATCCATTGCGGGTTCCCCACGCAGGTGTGAACCCTGCCGACTACAGTTGAGAACTGTCGTCAAAAAGAAAGGGAGATTGCTCCACGGCTTTTTTAAAGATGCAAATCAGTGGAGGAGTTGAAATATTTCAATCACATTGGGACTGATCGGGAATCTGCAACCCACAGAGCTGCTTTTGAGGATATGAGCCAAGTGTTTGGAAATGAGACGAGAACAGTGAGGGGCGTGAAGTCGTGATCGAAATGAAGCAGGCACCTGAGGACAAAGGTGTTTTATTTGCCAGTGAAAGATACTGCTTCACAAAGTTGAGTCGATAGAAGGGAAGCAGTGACGGTGATTATCTTTGGCTGTTTACCTCTACCTCAAAAATTCGGCAGAATTTTAAAGTCACAATGAAAAGAAGTAAAAGTGACATTAGGAAGAACGTTTTCGTACAGGGAGTGTTAGGGTCAGTAAGTCCCTGTCTGACACTGACAAAGAGGAAGATTCAATGGACACAAAAGGGAATTCGGTGGTCACGTTCAGATGTGCAGACTTACGCTGAGAAGGCGAGAGAATGAAACGAATAGAGACATACGTTTACTTAAGTGTAGAACCAGCAGAGCGAAGGTGGGCCGCATGGCCTCCGTCTGCGCTGTGACACATGTTGTGATTCAGTGTGAAATCACAGTTCGACCAACAGAATGTGGGAATTTAGAAATAAGTTTATATTTACACAGCCTCCATACGTCTGCGAAACGGCATATTACACGGCAGCAGTGGAGGTCTTTGACATCAGGCTCGAACGTGCCTGCCGTGTGCCAGACGGAAACCTGAAGTGTTCTGTGGAAGGGGGGCAGAGTGGCGCAGCGGGAGCGTGCTGGGCCCATAACCCAGAGGTCGATGGATCGAGACCATCTTCTGCTATTGTTCCATGTCACCTCGAGCTGCTTTTCTTTGGATCGGTGCTCTCTTCTGCAAGCTGCCTTTGCATCTACTTACCGAATGTCCAAAAGTAGCATATCGATGCACTCGCCAGATCCACTCAAATCAAGTGGCGTGGTTTTAGTGGTCTTTTGGTCTTCGTCGGTTTCCTCTGAATCGAATCGCAAACCCAGTTCTCTGCGATGCCAATCAGCTGGTAAAGTTGAAACACATGCCTTGTGGTTTCGTCCATTCCTTGCAGTAATTCGCCACCCTGGTTCAGACGAGAATGACAAGCATGTCAGAAACCGCATCACGACTCAGACATAGTCCCCTACTATTAGGACGGATACCACCGATTGTGAATGACCTCAGAGAGAGAGACAAGTGACAGACAGTCGCCGTGGACTCGATGGGCTGAACGGCTTCTGTCTGGGCGAGAATGATGCTACGTGTTTATGCCGTCCCACTGCCTGTCTCTGGGACAGAGAGGCTGAGGGAGCAACAATGGTTCATTTTTAACCGTCCCTTCCGTGTTGGACTGCCTGCAGTCCCTCAGCTCAGGGCCGTGGGGATGACTCTCAGTGAGTGAAGGTTTCACTCGGATTCTCTTCATCTGGGACACTTGGGCCTCAGCAAAGAAAGCGATACCCACTTTGCAATAGACTTTCCGTAAGATTGCTGCGTGAAGACGATTTCTGAACACCAAGAAGGCTGCACAACAATGTGAATTTACCTGGGCGAAGAGTCCTCGGTGTCCATTTCTTTCTGTCCTGCCAGCACAGCATCTTTCTATCTCTCCGATAACAGACTATCTCTCCGAGAAAGTTCACAATCAAAGTTGTTCATGTTCCCCGCATTAATGTAACTGACACCTCTCACCCCAAGGGTTTCAGAGAGAGAGAGAGAGAGAGAGCAGAAGAGCGAATGGACTCTACCCGCACCCCACCCTACACCTCGTCCCACCCCCAGAACAACGTGCAAGTAGAAATGAAATGGTTTAATTATCCACCAGTGGAGGTAGTCCAGTTCCTGGGGATGAGACAAATAGCAGCGCCCCGGGGACAGAATGACAAGCACATGTTCTGGAAATGCTTTGCTGCTTGCAATTCTTGGAGCAATGTGGAATGTACTTCACACTGAGCAAGTTTCAGCTGGCTCAGTGTCTCCGATGTACATTGCTGTGTTTGCCGCCAGCTCAGAGAGAGAACAATAGGAAGGACGTAGGAGTGAATAACGATCCGCGTGAGAGGGCGAATAACTGTTAATGGAGACTGTTAGCGGCTAACAATACGTCGTGTGTCACTGCAGAAAATGTGTTGCTGGAAAAGCGCAGCAGGTCAGGCAGCATCCAGGGACCAGGAGAATCGACGTTTCCGGCATAAGCCATTCCTGAAGAAGGGCTTATGACCGAAAAGTCGATTCTCCTGTTCCCTGGATGCTGCCTGACCTGCTGCGCTTTTCCAGCAACACATTTTCAGCTCTGATCTCCAGCATCTGCAGCCCTCACTTTCTCCTCAAAGTGTGTCATAGCAGACGAGGTGATAAGAAGGAGTCGTTTGTGTGGTAGGGGTCAAGGACATGGGGGAGTTCAGGCCCTAAAGTTATGGAACTCGATATTGAAGACCGGAGGGCTGTAAGGTCTCCAAGTGGAAAATGAGGTGTTGTTCTTTCATCTGGAGCTAGAACACTGCTGCAAGCCTGAGACAGAGATGTTGGCCAGGGCACAGGGTGATGTGTTAAAGTGGTGGAAATGTGCTGCTGGAAAAGCGCAGCAGGTCAGACAGCATCCAAGGAACAGGAGAATCGACGTTTCGGGCATAAGCCCTTCTTCAGGGATGGGGAAAGTTTGTCCAGCAGGCTAAGATAAAAGGTAGGGAGGAGGGACTTGGGGGAGGGGCGTCGGAAATGTGATAGGTGGAAAGAGGTCAAGGTGAGGGTGATAGGTCAGACTGGGGTGGGGGCGGAGAGGTCGGGAAGAAGATCTCAGGTTAGGAAGGCGGTGCTGAATTTGATGGATTTGACTGAGACAGGGTGGGGGGAGGACAAATGAGGAAACTGGTGAAATCCGAGTTCATCCCTTGTGGTTGGAGGGTTCCTTGCCGGAAGATGAGGCGTTCTTCCTCCAACCGTCGTTTTGTTGTGGTCTGACGATGGAGGAGTCCAAAGACCTGCATATCCTTGGTGGAGTGGGAGGGGGAATTGAAATGTTGAGCTACAGGGTGGTTGGGTTGGTTGGTCCGGGTGTCCCAGAGGTATTCTCTGAAACGCTCTGCAAGTAGCCGGCCTGTCTCCCCAATATAGAGGAGGCCACATCGGGTGCAGAGGATGCAATAGATGATATGTGTGGAGGTCCAGGTGAATCTGTGGCGGATATGGAAGTTTCCTTTGGGGCCTTGGAGGGAGGTGAGGGGGGAGGTATGGGCGCAAGTCTTGCACCTCCTGCGGTTGCAGGGGAAGGTGCCGGGAGTGGAGGTTGGGTTGGTGGGGGGTGTGGATCTGACGAGGGAGTCACGGAGGGAGTGGTCTTTACGGAATGCTGATAGGGGAGGGAAATATATCCTTGGTGGTGGGGTCCGTTTGGAGGTAGCGGAAATAACGGCGGATAATGCGCTGTACATGGAGATTGGTGGGGTGGTAGGTGAGGACCAGTGGGGTTCTGTCCTGTAGGCGGTTGGAGGGGCGGGGTTCAAGGGCGGAGGAGCGGGAAGTGGAAGAGATGCGGTGGAGGGCATCGTCGACCATGTCGGGGGGGAAAATTGCGGTCCTTGAAGAAGGAGGCCATCTGGGTTGTGCGTTTTTGGAACTGGTCCTCCTGGGAGCAGATGCGGCGGAGTCGAAGGAATTGGGAGAATGGGATGGCGTTTTTACAGGGGGCAGGATGGGAGGAGGTGTAGTCCAGGTAGCTGTGGGAGTCGGTCGGTTTGTAGTAGATGTCCGTGTTGATTCGGTCGCCTGAGATAGAAATAGAAAGGTTGAGGAAGGGGAGGGAGGAATCTGAGACTGTCCAGGTGAATTTGAGGTCGGGGTGGAAGGTGTTGGTGAAGTGGATGAACTGTTCAACTTCCTCGTGGGAGCACGAGGCGGCGCCGATACAGTCATCAATGTAGCGGAGGAAAAGGTGGGGGGTGGGGCCAGTGTAGTTGCGGAAGATGGATTGTTCCACATATCCTACGAAGAGGCAGGCATAGCTGGGGCCCATGCGGGTGCCCATGGCTACTCCTTTCGTTTGGAGGAAGTGGGAGGATTGGAAAGAGACGTTGTTCAGGGTGAGGACCAGTTCAGTTAGTCGAAGGAGGGTGTCAGTGGAAGGGTACTGGTCGGTACGGCGGGAAAGAAAGAAGCGGAGGGCTTTGAGTCCTTCGTGATGGAGGATGGAGGTGTACAGGGACTGGATGTCCATGGTGAAAATAAGGCGTTGGGGACCGGGGAAGCGAAAATCATGGAGCAGGTGGAGGGCATGGGTGGTGTCCCGAACGTAGGTGGGGAGTTCTTGGACTAAGGGGGACAGGACGGTGTTAAGGTACGCAGAGATGAGTTCGGTGGGGCAGGAGCAGGCGGAGACAATGGGTCGGCCGGGGCAGTCAGGTTTGTGGATTTTGGGCAGGAGGTAGAAGCGGGAGGTGCGGGGTTGTGGGACTATGAGGTTGGAGGCGGTGGATGGGAGATCACCCGAGGTGATGAGGTTATGGACGGTCTGGGAGATGATGGTTTGGTGGTGGGGGGTGGGGTCATGGTCAAGGGGGGGTGGGGTCATGGTCATGATGTGTTAAAGTGTCAGGCAACCGCAAGGTCAGGGCCATTATTTCTGCGGGCAGAACCGGGATGTTCTGCGAAGCAGTCACCCAGTTTATGCTTCATTCTACATTGGGGAAACGACACTGTGAGCAGCGAATGGAGTGGACTAGGTTGTGGCAAAAGTGCTGCTTCACCTGGCAGGTATGTTCGAGCCCTTGGATATTCAGGAGGGAGCAGGTAAATGGGCAGGTGTTACACATTCGGCGGTTGCAGGGGAAAGTGCCTTGGCACTATGGGAGGTGGGTGTGGGGTGTTGCGAGTGAAGGAAGAGTGGAACCGAGGTGGAACCCCTGGCACAACGGGTGCGTGTTGCGACCATAACCCAGCTGAGAAAGCATTCTCTCCTATTCACTCAATGTCGTCTTTAGCAGCTTTCTGGTATAACAGCGCTCTGTTCTGCACCTCGCCTTCTTATCTGCACAATGTTTCCTCATTTCCCCTTCCCCCACCTCACCCTAGTTCCAAACTTCCAGCTCAGCACTGTCCCCATGACTTGTCCGGACTAGTCCTACCTGCCTACCTCCTTTTTCATCTATCCACTCCACCGTCTCCTCCCTGACCTATCACCTTCATCCCCTCCTCCACTCACCCATTGTACTCTATGCTACTTTCTCCCCACTCCCACCCTCCTCTAGCTGATCTCTCCACGCTTCAGGCTCTCTGCCTTTATTCCTGATGAAGGACCTTTGCCCGAAACGTTGATTTCGCTGCTCCTTGGATGCTGCCTGAACTACTGTGCTCTTCCAGCACCACAAATCCAGAATCTGTGAACTTCACCCCAGACTGTAACTTCCTTCCTCTGGCTAACTTTTGTGAGTACAACAGTCTGTTTCTCACCACTTTTTCCGTTTTTTGTTTCATTCTGGGGTTCAATTGTTAACTTGCAGCAACTGAAAGGAAAGAGTGAATCGGTGGTGGGGGGTGGGGGCGGCGGGGGGACAGACTCTGGAAAAGTTGATCCAGGTCTGTGTCTCAATTTGCAAACACATGGCAAATGCAGTGATACAAGGTATAGCCTTTGATGTTTAAAAAAACGCAGAGAGGAGGCGCATTGTTTAGATGGTGATATGTTGAGATGTGGTGAAAGTGAGATGATGGAGATCAGAGTTGAAAAGTGTGGCGCTGGAAAATCACAGCAGGTCAGTCAACAACTGAGGAGGAGGAGAGTCAATGTTTTGGGCATGAGCCCTTAATCAGGAATGAGGTGTGGATGGACAAAGGGCCTCAGCGTCCTCCTACACAGTCACTGCCAGTTGTCAGACAGGAGCAGCAAGCAATCAGCAAGGTAAGTGGGATATGAGCAAGAGGAATTGAGTTCAGAAGTGTGGATGTCTTCCTGCAGTTAGGCCGATCATTGAATGTATTCAAGGCTGAGTTCATTTGAGTTTGATGAACAAAGAAGTGGATGGGTGTTGGGGGAAGGTAAGAAAATGATTTTAAGACCAGTATAGAATAGTTACAGTCATACAGCACAGAAACAGACCATTAAGTCCAAGTAGTCCATGCTGACTGTGTTCTGAAACTAAACTAGTCCCACCTTCCAGTGTTTGGCCCAGACTCTCTGAACCTTTCCTATTACAATTGCAACAATTAAGAGGCATTTGGATGGATATATGAATAGGAAGGGTTTGGACATATATGGGCCGGGTGCTGGCAGGTGGGACGAGATTAGTTTGGGATATCTGGTCAGCATGGATGGGTTGGACCGAAGGGTCTGTTTCCATGCTGTACATCTCTATGTACTTATCCAAATGTCTTTTAAACACTGTAACTGTACCTGCATCCACCACCTCCTCTGGACATTGATACCACATGAGAACCATTCTTTGTCTTAAAATAAAAAGGTGCTCCTCGTGTCTTTTTAAAATATTTCTCCTCTCATCTTCAAAGTTTGCTCCCTAACCTTGAAACACCCATCCCAGGGAAAGAATACCTGCTGTTCACCTCAACGATACCCCTGAAGATTTTATAATCCTCTCTAAGGAAATCTCTCAACCTCCAATGCTGCAGTGAAAAATTCCCACCCTGTCCACCTAGATGCCGGTATATTTATATCCAGTTATGAACTGTTCAATGTTGTTGCCGACTGAAAGACCAAATTACCTATTCCTGCTCCCAATTCTCACACTCTGTGTCCAGGACAACAAGAGACCATATGACATAGGTGCAGAAATTAGGCCATTCAGCCCATCAGATCTACTCCACCATTCAATCAAAACTGATACGTTTCTCAACCCCATTTTGAAATTTTGACTTTGGAAAGGCAGATCAGGGAAGGATCTGCAAAGTTAATGGGAAGTGTTGTTGATCAAAGATACCTTGGAGTGCCTGTTCATAGTTTCTTGAAAGTGGAGTCACAGGTAGATAGGATAGTGAAGGAGGTGTTTGGTATGCTTGCCTTTATAGGTCAGTGCATTTCAATACAGATGTTGGGAGGTCATGTTGCCCCTGTACTGGACATTGATTCAGCCACTTTGGAATACTGCGTTCAGTTCTGGTTACCCTGCTACAGGAAAAGTGTTGTGAACCTTTGAAAGGGTTTGGCAAAGATTTACAAGGTTGGAGAGGTTGAGTTATAGGGAGAGGCTGAATAGGGCGGGGCTGTTTTCCCTGGAGCATTGGAGGCTGAGGGGTGACTTTATAGAAGTTCATACGGAACATGGATAGGGTGAAAGCCAAAAACATTTCCACATAGTAGGGAAGTCCAAAACTAGAGGGCATAGATTTGAGATGAGAGGGGAAAGATTTAAATGGAACCATATGGACAACTTTCTCACACAGAGAGTGATGCAAGCATGGAATGAGCTGCCAGAGGAAGTGGTGGAGGCTGGTATAATTACAGCATTTTAAATGGCATCTGGTAACAGGGTGAATTGAGAGGGATATAGGCTAAGTGCTGACAAATGAGGCTATGTTAATTTGGGATATCTGGTCAGCACAGACAATTTGGACTGAAGGAAAGCAGAAATGTCACTGTGAAGACTGGACTTTCAGAGCAGCTTCCAAAGATATTTTGTCCTTACTGGGAGTAGAGCTACAATGAAATCTTTCATTTGAGAGACGGCAACCTAGTAAGTGAGGACATCCAGGATTTTGACGGAATGTGGGAATTTGTTGCAATGTGGGGTTGAAGCGTTTTAAGTAAAGTATCCTGAGCGGGAAGCCCAGTGAAGGGTTTTGGTGTGTTTTTGTTTTAAACTGCTCATTTCTTTCAGCCCCCAACAATGTACTTCCAATGCTGTGCATCAGAAGGAGCGGTGAATCAGTAACTGGTATCATCAGAAGCCTAACGGTTTTCAGTACTGCAGGTATTGCATTGCTGCATCAGCATTGTAAAGGTTACTGGCAGCAGTGGGAGGTGTGGGCTGTATTCACTGGAAGCAGTTAGATAACACACATATGAGAGGGCAGGGTGGGACTTGTCTTTCAATTTGCAGAAGTTGGGAGGTTCTGGGAGCTGTGGTTCTGGGCAAACACAACTGCAGTAAATCATAGAAGCCCTACAGTGTGGAAGGAGGCCATTCAACCCATCAAGTCCACACTGACCCATCGAACAGCTTGCCACCCAGACCCACCCTATCTCGTCGTTTCTGCTGGTGGGTTAGACTAGGTAACAAGATTAGGGGTAGGTTTCAGGCAGAGGAGGAGGGACTACATTTCCTGGAGAGTGGTGAATCTATGGAATTCTTTGCCCAAGGAAGCAATAGAAGCAGGCATATTCAAGACACAGTTCGATGGGAGTTTGGATTGTAGGTGAATTTAGGATAGTCAGGATAATGCTGGTAAGAGGAGCTGAGATGATGGATAGATCAGCCATGATCTTAAAGAATGGCGGAGTAGGCTCGATGGGCCAAATGGCCTCTTTCTGCACTGCAGGGATTTTATGATTGCTTCATATGGTGTATATCTGATATTCGCTGTTGTACAAGCTGCATGGCTATGATTTTTCACCTTCTAATATAGTAATGGAATTACATCCTGTATTTCTTGTATTCATTTTTATTTAACAGGTCAGCAGGAAATCTTTCAGCAACTTTACTGGCTTTCTTTCCTGAAGCAGCCTTGACATTTCATTTTCATATCCTTCATTCAGCTCCATTTCCAGCACCTTTGTAGGAAGGTTGTTCCAGGTCATTGTCACCTAAATGAAGTTTTCCTCTTTATAAACTTAATGCTATCTGACTGAATGAGGGTTTTCAGGTTTCTGTGTCATGGATAATATATGTGTCATGGATAATATATGATCAGCAGGTATCTGGCAACCTAAGGAATTGTCACCGATGTTATGTTCATTTGACTGTACTGACCGTGACTTATTTCGTGATTTTATTTGCAGGAAGACATGGGGAAAGAAATCTGAAACCAAAAGATACATCAGCTTCTGACAGAGCCACTTGATTCATTGGGACTTGAATATCAGCAGCCATTCCAGTCGAGAAGAAATGTTTGCTTTTGTCTGCTTGGACACTGGTGTGGCAGGAAGAATATTGATACACCCGAATGAGGGAAATTCAGTGCGGTGACTGTGAAAAGTACAGTACTTCACACCATTTACTCAGCTTGGAGGATCAAAGAGACCGTTCACTCGCTCTCTGTGCGGGAAGGGCTTCACCCACTCCTCCCACCTGCAGAGACATCAGTGAGTTCACCTCCCATCGCAGGGGGATTGAAGGAGCTTCGGCCGAGTGCCATTCTCGACTGCATTAATAACCCAGTTCTGGGGACTCCCGGGTTTGAATCTCACCATAGCAGATGGCGGATTTGGAGTTCAGTCAGAAATCTGGAGTTCAGAATCTCATTATGAAACCATTTTCGGGGAACAAACACCCCAATCTGATTCACTCATGATTAGGGGAGGAAACTGCCGTTGTGGGAAAGGATTCACTCAGTCGTCCCAGCTGCATCCTTTCCCTGGTCTGGCCTATATGTGACTCCAGACCACAGCAGTGTGGTTGACTCTTGACAGGCCATCTGCAAATGCGCGGGGGGAATCTTACTTGCATACAGGCTATGGGTTGCAATTGCTGAGTGAAGCAATACTTCCTCCAGGCTAAGGCTGCACCAAGGATCGAATTACAAAGGGACAACTCAGCTGACCAATAGAGAAGAAAGTGGGATGCAGGAGAGTGTGAGTGTGTGTGTGTGTGTTTCAATAAAAAGCTACTTTTTGTGCACCTTTTTACTGGGACGATCTGAAGCTGCAACAAAGTTGGGTCCCAACAAAAGTTACCTGAACTTACCGTCGGACTCAGACATTGAAGGCTATGAGATCCAACAGGTTTTTCTTTTAAAGCTGCTAATTTCTTTCAATCTCCGGCGGGAGGTTTCCAATGTCTTATATCAGAAGGAGCAGTCAATGTGTAGCTCGTATTATTAGAATTGTACATTTTTCAGGACTGATGGTTCATTGTTTCCTCAGCTTTGTAAAGTTTACTGGCAGCAGTGGGAGGGGTGGGCTGTTTTCACTGGAAACAAAGTTAAAATCCAGTTACAGTCCAACAGGTTTATTTGGAAGCACTAGCTTTCGGAGTGTTGCTCCTTCGTCAGGTAACTGTACAGCAGGATCATAAGACACAGAACTTGTAGCAAAATGATATATTGAACAAACCTCGACTGCTTTTAAGTGTTTCATCTTTAGAATGGGTTGCAGGTTTCAGTTCATTAGTATGTAAATCCCAAAACTTCTTTTAAGTCACAGTCTCGAGATAACTTCAGGATTTACGAAGAGGTGCCATCTCAGCTCAGACAATGCATGAAAGATGTGAGGTTCGAGTCTGTCTTTAGTCAGACTGATTCTGTTTCCAAAGTAGGAATTTATAAAATATTACATGGATTGACTGTCTGCAGATTGTGCACTTTTTGAGCAAAATAGAATGTATCTACAAACATAATTCTGCAAATGCAAATTCACCCCATAGTCTTATCTATGTGTGCATGCATGAGAGTGAGTGAGTGTGTGCATACGCATGAGTCTGGCTGAGAGAGTGTGTGTTTGCGTGTGTGCATGCTTGGTAAAGTGAGAGCTGCAGGAGTATTAGTCTGTGAGAGGATGTGTGTGTGGGTGAGAGTGTGGGTGGGTACATGTGTGTGCATCTGAGAGAGCACGTATATCTGAGAGAGTGCCTGCGTGAGTATGTGAGAATGTATGGCTGTGTGTGAGAGACAGAATGTGTACAGTGTAGTGGGGTCACCTGTAATGTAACATGAACCAAAGGTCCTGGTGCAGGCCAACCTCATGGGTTCCAAACTTGGCTATCAGTCTCTGCTTGGCCACTAGAAATGATTAAGCAGTTACACAATAGACACTGGAGAGGGCAGGGTGAGACTTGTCTTTCGATTTGCAAAAGGTGGAAGGTTCTGGATGATGTGATCCAGGGCAAACACATGTTGGAGGACCTTCAGCTCAGAGAGGTGGAGCTGGAAGACAGGTTGCTGACACGCTGGGAAGGCAAGGCGGAAAGTTAATCAGATGTTTTTTATTCCGGGAGATGGTCTTTCCCTCCGGACAGAGCCTTCTGATGGGATCAGTGGACAGGGTCAGTGGGGTGTGAGCCCGGGTCAGGCAGGTAAAGGTGATCTGAGAGAGGGCTGCAGGGGGGAGGAGCTAACTGTGCGGTGGGAGGAGCAAGAACAACGTTAGGGAGGGGAGGTAAGGGACAGAATAGTGACGGTGATTGCCTCCGTTCTCTGCAGTTGGCAGCAGAAGCACAGATGGTATCGGAATCTGGTGCCAGGATTCAGGAACCAGTGTGCTCTGGGCTGGAGAAGTGGGAAAGGGAGGTGCAATGGGTGTGGTCCAACGATGTCAGCAGGAGACAGCCTCTGCTGAGGGCGCATGAGAAGTTAAAAGCTGCAAAGACAAAGCAGAACCTCAAAGCAGTGGGTGGGATGGTGGCTCAGTGGTTAGCAATGCTGCTTAATAACGCCAGGAGCCTGGGTTTGATTCCATCCTTGGGTGACTGTCTGTGTGACGTTTGGCATGTTCCCCCCCTTGTGTCTGTGCTGGTTACCTCTGGGTGTTCTGGCTTCCTCCCACAGTCCAAAGATCTGCACTTTAGGGTGGATCAGCTGTGCTAAGATGTGCAGGTGAGCTTGCATCTTGGATGACCATGTTAGTTTCGGTTCCTTCATTTGTAAATCCCAGAACTTTTTTAAACTTACATTCTTAAGATAGCTTTTAACAATAGATGTCATCTCAGCTCAGATAATTGAAAGTGAGAAATTAAAGTCTGTCTGTGTCCCAATGTTAGGTCAGACTGATTCTATTTCTAAAGTGGGAGCTACAGAATCTTACATGGATTTATGCAGTTTTTTAGTAATTCGGAATAAATGGACTTCTGCAAGGAAGTGTACAAACAACTGACCAGGAACACGACAGGCAACTACCAGCTGATCTGACCAAAGAGCACAACTGTGAACTGACAGCATTCATCAAGACTTCTGATCCAATCCTTCCAGAAGCTCAGCACCCACGGACTAGTTGAATCCGTGGATGTGTCAGTACTCTACACCAGCATTCCTCACGATGATGGCATCACAGTAACAGCCTCAGTACTCAATACCAACAAATGCCAATCTCTGAGCACTGTCCTACAACTCATCCGCTTCATTCTCAACCACAACATTTTCACCTTTGGCAACCAGTTCTTCATCCAGACACATGGAACAGCCATGGGGACCAAACTTCCACCCCAGTATGCCAACAGTTTCAAGCACAGGTTCGAACAAGGCTTCTTTTCTGCACAGGACCTCCAACCAACACTATACACCAGATATATTGATGACATTTATTCCTCTGGACCCATGGTGAGGAGTCACTGAAACAACAATACTCTTTAGTATCTGTCTCATTTTTGAATATATGCAGCTCTATCAAGGATGGGTATCTCAGCACTTCTCTGTATCCGCAAACCACGGATAACCTGACAGTGCTACACTTCTCTCATGAAACATATTAAAACAGCCATCCCCTCTGGACAAGCCCTTCGCATACATAGGATCTGTTCAGGTGAGGAGGAACATGGCAGACACTTGGAAGTACACAAGCATGCTCTCATAAGAACGGGGTACAATGTTCAACTCATCAACTCCCAGTTCCAATGTGTCACAGCAAGAAACTGTAATGACTTCCTTTAGGAGACAGACACGAGCTGCAACCAAAATGGTACCCTTTGTTGTCCAGTACTTCTCAGGAGCCGAAACACCACGCCACATTCTTCACAGCCGGCAACACATTATAGATGAGGATGAGCACCTCGCCAAGACTTTCCCCACACCTCCACTTCTCGCCTTCAATCAACCGCCAAACTTTAAACAGATAATTGGTCTCAGAAAACTGCCTGGCCTTCAGGACAACACAATACAACTCTGTCACGGCAGATGATGAAAGACGTATCAGAATGTTGACACGATTACCACCATGACACGTGAGGACACCACCCACCATGAGTGCAGGAGGTACTCATGTGACTCAGCCAACATTTTTTATCTCATACGCTGCAGGCAACGATGCCCTGAGTCTTGGTATATTGGTGAGACCAAGCAGAGGCTACAGCAACAGATGAATGGACACTGCACAACAATCAACAGCCAGGAGTGTTCGCTCCCAGTCGGGGAACACTACAGCGGTCTGGGACATTCAGCCTTGGACCTTCAGGTGACCATCCTCCAAGGCAGACTTCAGGACAGGCAAAAATGCAAATTAGCCAAGCAGGGGCTGATAGCCAAGTTCGGTACCCATGGAGATGGCCTCAACTAGTACCTTGGGTTCATGTCACACTACAGGTGACCCTACTATACTATGCATTCTCTCTCTCTCTCTCTCTCTCTCTCACACACACACACACACACAAGCATGCATTCACACAAATACATGCTCCTCCAAACCAACACACTCACACAGACTCTCTCTCATACACATACGCTCTCTCAAATGCTCCCTCTCACACACACACACACCCTCTCACAGACTTATACCCCATTACACTCTCTCTCTCTCTCACTCACTCACACACACATACACACCCTATGACAGACTTATACCCCATTACACTCTCTCACACACACATGATCACACGGTTTCTCCTGCACACACACACACACACACATAAAAGTTTGTGGGTTGAATTTGTACTTGCAGAATCGCATTTTATTTTGCTCAAAAACTCATACACGTAAGATTCTCTAATACCACGATAGAAATAGAATCCGTCTGACCTAACATTGGGACACAGACAGACGTTAACTTAACACCTTCAATGCATTATCTGATTGAGATGACACCTATTGTTAAAAGCTATCTTGAGAACGTAACTTTTGAAAAGTTCTGGGATTTACATGTGAAGGAATCAAAACTAACATGGTCATTCTAAAAAATGGTCGAGGTAAGCTAAAGTTGTTTAATATTCCATTCCATGACATTGCAATCCTGTTGCTATAAAGTCTGTGTGTTATGATTCTGCTCCACAACCAACGATGAAGGAGCAGCGCTTCGAAAACTAGTGATTCCAAATAAACCTGTTGGGCTATAACCTGGCATTGTGTGATTTTTAACTGTGAAAATCTGCAGTAATGCCAACGTCTCCATACAGCGCATGCTACTCGGTGTCAGCAACGCACTGCGCATGTTCCACAGTGTCAGCAAGACATTACGCATGCTCACACAACAAGCGGAAACACTCCGTGACCTTGTTTTGATGGACCAATGAGAAGTTCTGGAGGACCGGATGGAGACTGATCCTCCTGCCAATCACAGCAAACCCATCGTCTGGATGCGGAAGTAGGACAATTAACTTTTGAAGTTGCTGCTGCTGCTGCTGCTCCTCTCTCTATGAACGAAGATTGAGCTTCACCCCAACTGCAACTTCTTTCCTCTCTCCAACATCTGTGAGTACAGCACACTCTTTTCTCACCCCCTTCTCCATTCCGGGGTTGAGCTGTTGACTTGCAGGAACTGAAGGGAAACGAAGTGAATCCAGGGAGGGGACAGACTCTGGGAAAGTTAGTCCAGGTCTTTTTTCAATGGCAAATACAGGAGAATTGACATTTCAGGCTCGAGCCTTTCATCAGCAATTATGTGTGGATGAACAAAGGGGCCTCTGCGTCCTTCTAATCCAGTCAATGCAAGTTGTCAGACAGGTGCAGCAAGTAGTGAGCAAGGCAAGTGGTATATTAGTAAGAGGAATTGAGTTGAGAAGTGGGGACCCCTTCCTGCAGTTTGGTCGTAATTGAATATATCCAAGGCTGAGTTTATCTGATTTTTGAACAACAAAGATGTGATGGTTATGGGGGAGGCAAGACCAGTACAGGTCAGTTACAGAAACAGACCCTTCAGTCCAACTAGTCCATGCTGACTATGTTCTCAAACTAAACTGGACCCACCTGCCTGTGTTCAACCTATATCCCCCTGAACCTTTTATATTGGAGTCATAGAGATGTACAGCACAGAAACAGACCCTTCGGTCCATTTTCTCCATGCCTATCAGTTATCCTAATCTCATCTGTTTGCCAGCCCTGGGCCCCATAATCCCTCGAACCCCTTCTATTATAGACCAATCCAAATGCCATTTAAATTCTGTAATTATACCAGTCTCCACCACTTCCTCTGGCTGGTCATTTCATATATGCACTACTCTGTGTGAAAAGGCTCCCCTTAGAGCTCTTTTATGTCTTTCCCCGTTCGCCCAAAACCTTTAGTTCTGCACTCCCCCACCCCAGGGAGAAGACTTTGTTTATTTACCCTATCCATGCCTCTCATGATTTTACAAGCCTCTAAGGTCATCCCTCAGCCTCCGACGCTCCAGGGAAAACAGCCCCAGCCTATTCAGCCTCTCCCGAGAGCTAATTTTTTTCAAACCTGGCAGCATGCTGGTAAATCTTTTCTGAACCCTTTCAAGTTTCACACCGTCCTTCTGATGGGCAGGAGACCAGAGTTGCACACAATATTCCAAATGTGGCCTCACCAATGTCTTGTAGAGCTGCAAAATCACCTACCTCCCAACTCCTTTACTCAGTGCTGTAACCGATAAAGGAAAGCATACCAAATGCTGCCTTCACTGTCATATCTACCTGGGACTCTACCTTCAAGGAACTATGAACCTGCACTCCAGGTTTTGATCTGGGACTCCTTACAGAGACATGGCTTCAGGATGACAAGGATTGGATCCTAAATATTGAGGGGAGATGTGGCATTCAAGTCGAATGGGAAGCGAGGTAAAGGTAGAGGGTTGACACTGCTAATCAAAGCACTGATCACAGGGTAGTCTGGTGTCAGCTCGGATTTCAGGTCCTGGTTTCTTTGTCCTCTATTGATCTCACTGTTCCCACAGTTGTTGTCTGTTCTCAGCTCTGCTTCATTTCTGCTGAAGCTTTAACCTCCTTTGACACCTTCTGGAACAATAAATCATTCAGTCAATCAAAGTCCAATCCACAATCTCCCAGCCTGTAAACCATCCAGACAAAGAGTATCATACCAGAAAATATAACAAAATAAGTGAAAAGTTAGAATTAAATAGGTGCTTGTGTCTGTTCATTGGCAAGTAAACTAGAAATAGGGGTCTGCCAGGATTCTTATAGTGCCCTGATTGAAGAATTCTCTCTCCCTTACATCTAAGTATTAGTACCCAGCTATGATTTATAACAATATTTACATCAACAGAAATAACGCATCTGTTATGCAATAGACATAGAGATATATAGTATGGAACTAGACTTTTTCTCTCTCTCATGTGTGTGCGCGCGCGCACACACAAACACACCGAGGTCTATGGGGTGAATTTGTATTTGCACATACCATCTATTTTGCTCAAAAAATGCACAATCTGCAGGCAGACAATACATGGAATATTTTATAAATTCCACTTTGGAAATAGAACCAGTCTGACTCAAAAACTGGGATACAGACAGACTCTGGCCTCACACCTTTAATGCATTGTCTGAGCTGAGTTGTCATCTTTTCTTATAAAACCTTAAGTTATCTTGAGCCTTAGAAGAAGTTCTGGGATTTACATATTAATGACACCAGCAACTCATTCTAAAAGATGAAAGACTTTACAATCCAGGTTTCTTCAATGTATCATTTCAGTGGCATGACTCTGTAATGTTTTGCTGTAAACTCAGTGTCTTATGATCTTATACTCCACAACAACCTGATGAAGGAGCAGTGCTCCGAAAGCTAGTGCTTCCAAATAAACCTGTTGGACTGGCGTCATGTGATTTTTATCTTTGCCCAGGTGAGGGTGGGTTGGCCCTGCTAAATTACCCATGGTGCTCAGGGTTTTACAGGTGTGGGAGAATTGTTAGAAGCGATTTGATTCCACCTTCTCATGACTGTCTGTGTGAAATTTGGTATGTTCTCCCTCTTCTGTCTGCGCGGGTTACATCTGGGTGCTCCGGTTTCCTCCCACAGTCCAAGGATCTGCAGTTTCGGATGGATCGGCTGTGCTAAAGTGTCCAGGGATGTGCAGGTTAGAGTGGGTTAGCCATGGGGAACTGCAGGGCTGTAGGGTAAGTGGATGAGTCTGGGTGGGATGCTGTGTGGAAGGTCGGTGTGAATTTGATAGGTGAAATGGCCTGCAGGGATTATATAAATCTTCTGCTTTAGCCATATGTGGATTGAGAAATGATTGCTGTGGGAGGAGTAGGTTCCAGTTCATGGGACACTGCCCCAGTCCTGGGGAAGGTGGGAATTGTGCTGTCTCTCTCCCCACCCACTGCCCCCAACCATTCTCTCTCATCCCGCAACTCTCTGCCCCCCATTTTCTCTCTCTCCCCTTCATTCTATTCCTCCACCCTTTGACCCCCAAGTCTTTCCTTTCCGCCCCCACCACCCTCTGTTCCCCCCAGTCTCTCAATGGCCCCACACTCTGTCACCCTGTCCATTCTGTATCTCTTCCAACTCCCACTAAACTTTCTCATGCCTCGAACTCTCTTTGATCGCTGTATCAAGCTCTTCTCAGAAGAGAGAGAGAAAATGGTTGGTGATGACACTGCCTGGGAGATGGGGGTGCACGAGAAATGGCTGATCTTTCAAATTGAGAATAGCTAAAATAATATATTCAGAAATAGCATTAAAGTTTGAACGCATGTTCAATTTTATATTAAGACAAAGCTGCAGCCATCTTTCTCAAACTTGCATTGAACTATGTGCAGTTGAGGAAAGGCTGTTCGGGATGAATGAGGCTTTTGCCTAAAATGTCAACTTTCCTGCTCCTCGGATGTTGCCTGACCTGCTGTGCTTTTCCAGCACCACATTCTTGACTCTAATATCCAGCATCTGCAGTACTCACTTTCTCCTGTTAGGGGTGAATGGCCGAACCCTAGTCTTGAAAAATTGGTTCTCTTAGAAGGTGTAGAGGTGTATTCTACCTTCAAGAGAATTGAAAAGCGAGCAGAACCACCTGACGTAGCACCAAGCGTTGTGAACAAGGTAACAATTTAACATTTGGTCAAACAGCTCAGTAGCTGGGTTGCCTGGAGACAAAAACATACTCAATTTTGGCCAATCGATTTAAATCTTGCCCCAAAATACTGAATTCCAATCAAATTTGAATTTAGTATTTTGAGAATATTGGTTAGCACTGCTGCCTCACACCACCAGGGTCGATTCCAGCCTTGGGTGACTGACTGTGTGGAGTTTGCACATTCTCCCCGTGTCTGCGTGGGTTTGCTCTGGGTGCTCCAGTTTCCTCCCACAGTCCAAAGATGTGCAGGTCAGGTGAAGTGACTATGCTATATTGCCCGTAGTGTTAGGTGCATTCGTCAGAGGGAAATGGGTCTGGGTGAGTTGCTCTTCGGAGGCTCGGTGTGGACTGGTTGGGCCGAAGGGCCTGGTTCCGCACAGTAGGGAATTTAATCTAATCTAATATTAACACCAATGAAATGATTTGATGCTTTGGAGTACAAAATCAAAAAAAAAGTTGAACAGTTACAGGAGAACTGCCAAAAGACCAACAAATGTAGGCTGCTAGTGAGAACTCTGAGAGGTACCTGTCCAGAGAAGGAGTCTGCACAGAGAAAAAACATCGACACCGACCTGGAGAGCAAATCTACAGAAGAAGGTACAAAGAGAAGATTTAACAGCTGGCTGGTCTTGAAGTTTGAATCTTTCGGTAAATCTTAATCAGGGGTTTTTATTCGACTGGTATTATACAGGGGAAGGTAGAAGATAGGTTAGAGACAGGAGTTGTAAATTGTTGTTAATTAATTATTCTCCGTTAGACGTTAATAAATAAAGTTGTTAATTTTAACTTTAAATACTGACCTTTGGGAATAGTTTCTTGGTTCTTGAATTTTCACAGATTACCACATGGGTTAAACCTTCTCTCTGTTGCTGGTTTAAATTAGGTGGGGGAGGTTGCACCCAGTGTTGTAAAATTTGAGGGCTTTTGTCCGAGATTTGAACTAGTTTAGACAGATTTGAATAGATTTGGCAGTACGAAAAATCCCAGCAGATTTAAACACTTGCAAGTTAGAGTCCGAGATCATTAAATAAAACTTTAAATAGTGACTTTTAGAAACAGTTCCTTACCTCTTGAATTTTCATATTATCACATGGGGTAAATCTTTTTTGGGTTTAAATTAGTGGGGGGTGCAGTCCGTGTCATAACAGTTCTGACGATGTAGAAATAGAGTAGTGGAACATGGAAACAAACTGTTTGTTCCGTGCCTGTCGGATATCCTAAATTAATCTTGGCCCATTTGCCAGCTCTTGGCCCATATCCCTCCAAACCTTCCTGTTCATATACCATCCAGATTTGAATATTGTAATTGTACCAGCCTCCACCACTTCCTCTGGGAGCTCATTCAATCCACGCACCACCCGCTGCGTAAAATAGTTGCCCTTTAGGTCCCTTTTTATCCTTTCCCCTCCCACCCTAATATAAATCAATTGCTGCTTTTTCTGAACAGGCTCAGTGGCTGGCATTGCTGTCTTATAGCGCCAGGGACCCTGGTTTGATCCCAGTCTTGGGCAACTGTCTGAGTGGAGTTTGCACATTCTCCCTGTGTCTGCGTGGGATTCCTTTGGTGCTCGGTTTCTCCCCACAATCCAAAGATGTGCAGGTTTGGAGAGGGCACTTAAGGGGAATTAACTTTCACACTTTTTTTCTACTCCTTAGGTCCCTTTTAAATCTTTCCCCTCTCACCTTCAACCTATGCCCTCCAGTTTGGGAGTCCCCTACCCTGAGGAAAAGATGAGTCGTCAAATAAAATGCAAAAGGAATAAAATGTGGAGCCGCAGGATAAATATAAAATGTCGCTCCAGCCTTTCTTGTCTCCGATTGTCATTTGGGCACAAAACCTGTCGGTAACACCAGCAACTTCACAGAGCATCTTGCGCATGCTCCTCGGTGACAACGCACACTGTGCATGTTCGCCGGTGTCAGCAAAACCTGCGCGTGCTCCTGGCTGTCCGCGGAAATTGCGCGTGATCTATTGTTGGGCCAATAGGAAGCCCTGGAGGACCGGAAGGAGCGCGGTCCTCCTACTAATCAGAAACACCTTTATTGTGTGTGTCTCTCTCTTCATCTCAATTTATGGAGGGGACAGATTCTGGAAAAGTTTGGCCAGGTCTGTGTCTCAGTTGGCAAACTCATGGAAAATGCAGTACCACGATGTGAAGTGATAGCATTCCCTGTGGGGGGTGGGGAGGTGTGGTGAAAGGGTTAAAATTGTGTTCCAATACATGTGTGAATCTAACCGAAAATGGAAGGTGTCGCTTAGTCCCGTGTGAATCTTATTACACACCTTCCCGTGTGAATCTTCTTATCTGTATGTGACCAGAATGGAATGTGTTTTTCAGCCTTGCTCTGCTGTTCACATGAATGTTTAGATCTCGAAAAGAGTATATCAGCTGGAAAAGTCTCCAGTTCGGTAGAGTCTGCTCCGGGGTTGCGTTTAACCGCCGAGCGTGGGTTGTTGGCAACCGCTCTACGAGAACTGACGGCTCCCAGTTCCGGTAACACGTAGAGTGAGTATAAACCAGACCCGTTGTAAGTACGAGACCTGGTTGTGGCGACGCTGCGGGGAATAAAACACTTATATTCTAGCAGACTCGCCTCTTGGCTGTTTGTTCTGTGTCAGACTACTTTCCTGCGAGCCTGGTCCTTGACCTTGAGAATTTTTTAAAACATTTTGGCGTAGTCGGCAGGATCAATCGCAATTGAGGAAAGATTTTGATACAGAACAATGTTTTGGAAAAAGGCGAAGAAACCAGAGGAACAAACTGTGGAGGTCCCGACCGTCCCGGGATGGCATGGACCGTGGCATGGCGTGGCAGTTTGTTTGAGAAATGGTGGGGGGCGACCGGAGAACTGGGAGGCCGAGGGCGTAGGAACCCCAGGGTCGCTGCTGTCCACCCTTGAGAGGATCCCAGTCCTGCCGAAGAACCCCTTGCCTGGGGTACAGCGGAGGATGTGGGCCTGTGCGGCGGCTTGTAGACAACAGTCAGACAAGCGCCAAAAAGCTGAAGCAGAATTAGCCCTCCTGAAACATGAGCAGGGACTCAGTTCGGGAGATGCCTCTATGTTGAGGCAGGAAATTATGAAGTTAAAAGCTGAATTGACAGCATTAACTGAACTAGCAGGACGAACTATTATGTATCTGTCTGCTAAGAAACGGAAAGAGAAAAGGAAGGTCCCTCGAACCCCGGACCCAGTACAAGTACGGGCGTTTGTAGCCCAGTTAAATAACGGGGATCGGTGGGATATCGATCATTGGGATGGGAACATTTGGGGAGATTCAGATGATCAGTACGAAGAGGACCCACCCGTACTCCAAGCTAAACCAGTGGTTAGGAGAAAGCAGGTTCAGAGACGTCTCCCAGTGCAACGGGAGGTAATGTTAGATGAGGAAGGAAACCCTATACGGAATGAACAAGGGGAGGCAATTATGCATGAATTACCGCGGGCTCAGCCTCCTGCAGAATTCTCTGAATTAACGGAAGACTTCACTACCGATGAGGTGCTGTTTATCACCCAGAAAACCCGACGTAATCCTGGGGAGCCGTTAGAGCTATGGCTAATTCGGCTTCTCGAGGAAGGGGGGCAACAAGTGCAGGTAGACTATCAGGATGCTCCCAAGTTTGGTGGATTAGCAAAGGATGCTGCCATAGACCTGGGGTACCGCAGACAAGCCAAGGATATGGTAATAGATCGCAGTATGGGGACCTTATTTGGGATGTATGCCAGGGCAGTGGCCGAACAGTATCCCTTCCCATCCGATTGGCCCCCCTTGGAAGGAACTTGGACAACAATTAAGGAAGGGGTTCAGAGGCTAACCCGTTTGTGTGTGCGGGATGCCCTGTTGCTGGGAGTGCTGGACGAGGTAGATAACACAAATGTTAGTAGACAGACTAGAGACCACCTAGTGAAGACTGCCCCCCCCCATTATAAACCACTGTTATTAACCATAATGTTGAGTGGACGGGGAGAAACCCTAGGAGATGCCCGTAGTATGATGAGGGAGATGGGTGGTTTGGGGGATTGGGGACCCACAACCCGTGCTTCTCAGGGGGGCACGGAGGGGCGTCGCCCTGAGGCTCGGGCAGGGGGAAAAGTAAACCCTAATCAAGGAAGTAACCAAGGCCCCTCACGGCGTGCTTTGTGGCAAGCTTTGATACAGGCGCAGGTCCCAGCATCGGAGATTGATGGCCTACCTACACCGGAATTAAAAGACTTATGCAGACGAAAGGGACTGAAGGTGTCCCGGGTAGAGACGGAGTCCCGACCCACTATGGAAGACCTAGTGGAATTACTAACACAAAAATGTCAGACACGGGGTCCGGTTGTTAATGAGCCTCGAAGGGGTAGAACTTCCACTTCCCAGCGGTGGGAATCCTCGGAGGACGAGGAGGAGGAGGAGGTACGGCCTCCCCTCCGAGAGTGTTATAAAGTGGATAGGCGTGGCCGGAAACCTAGTAAGAAAGGCAAGAACAAAGAAGGGCGAGGCAAACGTCTTTACCCAGTGCTGTCTGGGGAAGATGAATGGGAGGAACAATAGGAATCGGGCCAAGCCCCAAGGGTTTGCCCACGAACGAGCCAATGGTCAGCAGACGACATTCGACCTCATGTATCATTGACTATCTATTGGCGCAAATCCGTCCAAACCGTTATGGCTCTAGTGGACACAGGGGCGGAGGCCACCTTAATCTATGGGACGCCCCATAAGTTTAAAGGAACCCCAGTCACGCTGGTTGGGCTGGGAGATAATCTGATTGAAGGAAAAACAGTACAATTGCCCCTAAAGATAGGTACAATGCCCATTAAAACTTATTCAATTATCATTACACCAGTTAGAGAATGGATCCTGGGAATGGACATTCTGGCCGGTTTAACACTTCACCTCCAACAAGGGAAGTTTGAATTTGGAATCACGAAAATGGCTTTGCGCTGTAGGACGGTGTTAGTGGGAAAGGTTAAAATGGACCCCTTCCCCATCCCGATCGCCGATCGCGTAATAAGTCTTAGACAGTATAGGATTCCCGGCGGACATAAAGAAATATCCGCCACAATTAAGGATTATTTGGAAGCGGGAGTGCTTAGGACATGCACCACGGCGTGGAATAACCCCTTATGGCCCGTACATAAAGCCGATGGGTCATGGCGGATGACGGTAGATTATCGGCAACTAAACCGTCACACTCCGGCCTTGACGGCAGCGGTCCCGGATGCCGTCACTATTATAGGACGAATCCAACATCATCCAGGGGTGTGGTACGGAGTAATTGATTTGGCTAATGCCTTCTTCACAATTCCTATTCCCGAAGATAGGCAGGAACAGTTCGCATTCACTTGGGAGGGTAGACAATTCACGTTCACGCGATTGCCCCAAGGATATCTGCATAGCCCTACTATCTGCCACCGGATAGTTGCAGAACACTTGGCTGCCTTTAAAGTGCCTGACGAAGTGATGATCTCGCACTATATTGACGATATGATGATACAGGGGACAAGTCAGAAGCAGGTTCAGGAATTGCTGGACCAACTGGTTCAACATATGCGAGGATATGGGTGGGAGATCAACCCAGCCAAAATCCAGGGTCCCTCACAAACGGTAAAATTCTTAGGAATCGTGTGGAACAAGGGGGAAAGGGAAATCACTGCGAAAGCTAAAAATAAGATTCAGGTCTTTGCCGTCCCTCACACCCAGAAGGACGTGCAGCAATTTATTGGGTTATTCGGATTCTGGAGACAGCATATTCCCCATTTAGGACAAATTTTAAAACCTTTGTATCGAGTTACGAGGAAAAAGGCAGCGTTCGAATGGACGGAGGTCCATCAAACTGCATTTGAAATGGCCAAGCAAGCGATACAGCAAGCTGTATCCTTGGGAAAGATACAGTCAGGACCTGTAGAACTGCAAGTCTCAGCACAGGGGGATTATGCCAATTGGAGCTTATGGCAAAAACAGGGAAGAACCCGTAAGCCATTGGGATTTTGGTCCCGAAAATTACCCCCGGCAGGGGAACGGTATACCCCCTTTGAGAAACAGTTATTAGCATGCTACTGGGGCTTGGTGGAAACCGAAGCCCTGACCATTGGACATGAAGTGATCATGAGAACAGCTATCCCTATTCTTCCGTGGGTACTTAGTGACCCCACTACCCACCGAATAGGAACTGCCCAAGAGAGCAGCATCATTAAATGGAAATGGTATGTGTCGGAGAGAGTGCGGACTGGACAGAAAGGAGTGTCAGTCCTACATGAGCAAGTGGCGGAGGCCCCTGAGGAAGGGGAAAAACGGTTTGAGGTGATTGAATACAAGGAATCACCCGTTAAGATGGGAAAACGGTATGATGAACTGACCCCGGATGAACAAGCCACGGCTTGGTTCGTAGATGGGTCAGCCCAATGGAAAGCGGGACAGCGTAGATGGAAAGCTGCCGCCTTTAACCCAAAACAAGGCACTACCCTAGAAGAATTAGGGGAGGGAAAAAGTAGTCAGTGGGCAGAATTAAAAGCAGTGCATATGGTAGTCATGCAAGCAGGGGTCATGGGAGTTTGTTTGTTCTCTGACTCGTGGTCAGTGGTTAACGGCATGACACAATGGATGCCAACTTGGCAGGCCAATCAGTGGATGATCCAGAATAGGGAAGTATGGGGTAAACAGTTATGGGAAGATATAAGGGAGAAAGCTCAATACCTGGTCATATACATCACCCACGTAGATGCCCATACATCTCGAAATGATGTGGAAGCTCTACATAACCGATATGTGGATGGTATCGTCCGAACCATGATTGTGCAAAGGGGCACCTCAGTGGACCTAGCTAGATGGGCACACCTTAAGGCTGGGCACTGGGGAGTGCAAGGAACCTTGCAATGGGCTCGAGACCGAGGAATAGATCTTATGGTAGATGATGTTAAGACTGCAGTAAACCAGTGTGAGCAGTGTCAACATCAGCGGCAGGGAGTGCCCCAACACATGATGGGACATATCCATCGGGGGGATGGTCCGGGACAGAGCTGGCAAATGGACTTTGTGGGTCCCTTACCCTCCTCACAAGGATGTAACCACATATGTACAGCTGTGGACACTATGTCTGGGGTTTTGGTAGCCCATCCCTGTCGTCACAACAATCAACAGGCTACCTTGCGATGTTTAGATTTGATTGAACAATTTTATGGATTGCCCATACAGGTCCAGAGTGACAATGGCTCCCATTTCACAGGAAGGGTGGTAAAGCAGTGGTGTCACGATAACCACGTGGAATGGGTTTATCATGTACCCTATCACCCACAAGCTGCGGGACTTATAGAACGAATGAATGGGCTTCTGAAGTCCTCACTACGAAAAGTAGGAGGTTGCAATGACTTAACAGGTTGGAAGAAGCAACTAATTCGGGTGGTGAAACAAATTAATAACCGCCCATTAGGAAATGGGGTAACACCCTTGAATAGGATGATACGAGTATGTGATACCCCAAAGACTCAGCCTATTAAAATGTGGAAATTCGCTGAGGAAGCTGATATTCCCGTAAGGGCCACGCCGGCTTCGGCTGGACTGGACCTACGAGCACTAACTGCCCAGACTTTGATCCAACAGAAACCTACGGTGATTAAGACCGGATTAGGATTGATTTGTCCCCCTGGAACCTATGGGCATATCCTCCCGCGGTCGGGACTGTCACTAAAGGGGATTGATGTGATGGCAGGCGTAATTGACGCGGACTAACAAGGGGAGTTGGGGGTGGTCCTGGTCAACATCACTGCTGAACCTTACGTGATACAGAAGGGGGACAGAATAGCGCAATTGGTCATTAAACCATGTAACCTTACAACGGTGGAAGAGACGGGAGCTCCCGTTACGGTTACTGAGCGTGGGACGGGGGGATTTGGGTCTACTGACACTAAGGGGGCCAAGGTATGGGTGCGCCAGACAACCGGCCCCCCCAGGCCGGCCGAAATCATAGCACAGGGGAAGGACAGTCTGGTCACCATTATGTACCCCGGGGACCCGACCTGGGCAAACGTCCCGGCGAACCAGTGCTACTTACGTGAGACCTAAATAATGTTGTAATTGCTATGCACCCGCAGGCTGGCCCTCCGCCTTGAACATGGGGTGGTCATGGGGATTGCGACTCCTATTGGCGATGTTCGCGATCGGATGGCCACTCCAGGGCATTGGTATCACGGCCTGGACGCTGGTACCGGTCGCCCGCCATGAGGTGCGGTGGGAGGCCAGTAGCCAGCGACGGACGCAGGACAATTTTACATGTGAACCCGGTCAGCAGTGCGTTGTTCTGACTCTCACCAGCGACTGTCAATTGTACACGTGTGCACAGTGCTACATGCGCCGGGATGGGGAAAAATATGACATATCGTTCATACCGCCTAATTGCGCCCTGGTGGTAAATGCCCAAGTCAAGACGTGTTTGTGGGACCGACGCACCCAGACATGCGGGACAACGGGGACTCATTGGAGCGTCACAGCTCGGGGGGAAGATCTGTGGCTGCGCAATGCCACCGATATTCGGAATCGTCATCGATTCATGCGGTTAATAATGGTACTGCCCTCGACGAACGCCCCGTCTGAGGCGTTATTAAACACCACGCGGGGCGGGCCAGCACCGAAGAGGGGTGCCACGGGGGGCGTGCGGTCGCATCGAACACAGTTGGCCCCTATTATGTCAACTTGTCAACAGATGGCCCGGGCGGTACTGCACACTGATGTTCATTGGCGGGTACAGTTGCCCCTCATACCCGAGTGTCATACCAAGAGGCGGCGACGAGCGTGGTACGACACCCTGCTGGGAGGCACAGGAACTGTTATGGGTATCTCGAATGCCATTGACTCTGAGGTAACCCGTACTAAATTATCTAACACGGGACAGGCCACCTCACAAGGACTACATACTATTGGAAGGTGGATGCCATCCGTAATGATGACTCAAGGAGAGACAGCTGAAATAATGATACGATCTCTGCAATGGGAACTGGATGTCTGGGGTGCCACTCAGGAACTGTTTGAGAACATTACGGCTCAGTTAAATTGGACTGCCTGTCATATTCAAATGTTGCATGCTCAAATACAGAAAGAACGCTTTTTGCGTGTGGTAACATCCCCCAATGTACAGGCGTGGAGGGGACTATGGAATGTATCTGAGAAATTGTGGATGATAACCCATCCAGAACGAACATGGTGTAACGCAACTATGTGTAACGGATACTTTGTTACCATGAATGTAACCCACACTGTTACGGTCTGTCGATATTATGTATTACCAGTGATTACATCTTCTGGATATTATTTTCTGAAGACAAGGGGACAGTGGTTTAGCCCAGATACCAATATTACCTATGATCTGTCCGCTTGTGAACAGACTGATCAGGGGAAAACTTGCCTACTGATGGACAGGTATCGGGACCCTTGCTTGACTAACGGAACGGCCCTGTGCGAATGGACTGTTGAAACTCCAAGGGACATGATGTGGCAGATTGGGCCACACACGCTCTGTGTGGCTACCAATAATCCACATCCTATGCTTCCCTCAGCACCGTTCTCGGGATGCCTCTCAAATGTCTATCAGTGGCACTGGCAGAATCAGACCTATCTGTTGGCCACTTATAGCAGTGCTCGCCACTTTACCAAGGTGCAGTGGAAAGTGCTGATGAATCCTTGGAACATTTCCCTGGATCGGTTTAAGCGAGCATTGGACCGATCCGAGGAGCTTAAGCAGATATTACGAAAGCATCAAACCAATGTCACCAAGGTTACGGTGTCTACCTTTATACATGGACAGGAGGTAGTACATGCTGCCCGTGTAGTGGACGTGGAGTCAGCTCATCATTGGTGGGACATATTGAGTGGTATGTCCTCCACTGCGGGGACATTCCTGTTCCCACCCTTGTCGATCCTGGTAGCGGTCCTGGTGATTTTAACATGCTGTAATGTCCTGACTTGCTTGTATATTTGGCGTGTACGTAGGCGCTTGTTAGAAAGAATACATATGGGCATAATGTAACACATGTATTGGGCCAAGCAGTGGAATGTGGTGTGTCCCAATACATGTGTGCTCATAATGTAACACATGTATTGGGCCAAGCAGTGGAATGTGGTGTAAAATTATGTCCCAATACATGTGTGAATCATAATGTAACACATGTATTGGGCCAAGCAGTGGAATGTGGTGAAAGGGTTAAAATTGTGTTCCAATACATGTGTGAATCTAACCGAAAATGGAAGGTGTCGCTTAGTCCCGTGTGAATCTTATTACACACCTTCCCGTGTGAATCTTCTTATCTGTATGTGACCAGAATGGAATGTGTTTTTCAGCCTTGCTCTGCTGTTCACATGAATGTTTAGATCTCGAAAAGAGTATATCAGCTGGAAAAGTCTCCAGTTCGGTAGAGTCTGCTCCGGGGTTGCGTTTAACCGCCGAGCGTGGGTTGTTGGCAACCGCTCTACGAGAACTGACGGCTCCCAGTTCCGGTAACACGTAGAGTGAGTATAAACCAGACCCGTTGTAAGTACGAGACCTGGTTGTGGCGACGCTGCGGGGAATAAAACACTTATATTCTAGCAGACTCGCCTCTTGGCTGTTTGTTCTGTGTCAGACTACTTTCCTGCGAGCCTGGTCCTTGACCTTGAGAATTTTTTAAAACAGGAGGGAAAGCAGAAAGGAGATGCATTGTTTAAATGGTGATATATTGGGATGTGGAGAAAGTGAGGACCGCAAATGTTGGAGATCAGAGTCAAAAAGTGTGGTGCTCGAAAAGCACAGCAGATGAGGCAGCATCCAAGGAGCAGGAGAGTCAGCATTACAGGCACGAGCCCTTCATCAGGAATGTGTATAAAGGGGCCTCAGCGTCCTTCCATACCAGTTAATGCCAGTTGTCCGATAGGTGCAGCAAGCAATGAGGAAGGCAAGTGGTATATTAGCAAGAGGAATTGAGTTCAGAACTGGGGATGTCTTCCTGCAGTTATGGGATCATTGAATATATTCAAGGCTGAGTTCATCTGATTTTGGAACAACAAAGAAGTGGACGTTTATGGGGGAAGGCAAGAAAATGGTTTTCACACCATTGCAGAACAGTTACCGAGTCAAACAGCACAGAAACAGTCCCTTCAGTCCAACTACTCCATGCTATGTTCTGAAACTAATCTAATCCCATCTGCCAGTGTTTGGCCTATATCCCTCTGTCACAAAGCTGGTCCTTTTTTCTAAAAGCTGGTCCTTCTTCTCAAGGATGCTGTGTCCTTGGTTTTTTTTCAGAGGGGTGGTAAAAAGACCCAAGCTCCGAAGCGACTGGTTTAGTACAGAGATGAAAAACGGTATTGAGAGGCATTTTTGGTTATGTGTGAACAGGTGAGACTTGAGGCCAAAGCTTTTATGTTTTAGAAGTGACCTCTACAATGAAAGGGGAGTGGTCAATCCTGAAAGCTGAAGTCTTGTTTGGGTGAGTTAAGCAGTGGGCTGTCTGGAGAAAGGCTGCTAATACTGTCTCCTTCTGCCCTTCTAACTTCAACTGTAAGCCTCTGTTTCAGTTTTACTTTGTTTAAGGGGTTTGTTTTTTTGGTACTGTTGTGTTCAAGCATTGCGAAGAGTGTGAAGAGTTTCTCCACAACTTGTACTGTACTTAATAAAGTTTGGTTGTTCACAGAAGTTGGCGTATTGCAGTGTAAGAAGCTCAAGCAAAAGAACTTAACAAAGGAACCTAAGGGATAATTCTTTCATGCAGAAAGTGGCATGTTTAAGGAAAGAGCTGTCAGAGGAAGTGGTGGGTGCTGGTACAATTATGACATTAAAAGGCATCTGGATGGGTATACGATTAGGAAGGATTTAGACGATTTTGGCCAGATGCTGGCAAATCAGCCGAGATTAGGTCAGGTTATCTAGTTGGCACGGATGAATTAGACCAAAGGGTCTGTTTCTGTGCTACATATCTTTATCAGTCTGGCTTGCCACTAACATTTGCCACATCTCTGGTGTCAGTGTCAATGCCTTGATGTCTCATTCTTAACCGGACTGGCAGTGATGATTTTTGTAATCTTTTCTTACAGACTATCTGAAGACAGAAGTTTCAAAGTCAACAGATAAAGGGCTCAAGTCCAAAATGTTGATTTTCCTGCTTATCTGATGCTGCTTGCTGTGCTGCGCTTTTCCAGCGACGCATTTTTTGACTCTGACTCTCCAGCGTCTCCATTCCTCACTTTCACGTCAATGTCTGACAGTCACTCAATCCATCAGGACCGCAACAATTTTCAACTATGATTCTGTGAGAAGGAGCAAAGCTTTCTTTTTGCTTCCTGTTTGAGTACGGGGGACTGGTTGAAAGACCCGACTGTTACAGCGCACTAAGTGTGGAGCCTGAAACAACTCTACTGCCTGGAAAGAAGAATTCACGGCGGGGTTGTACACGTGTGTGTGTGTGTGTGTGTGTGTGTGCAGCTGAAGCTTCGGCCATGGAGAAACCTGAGGCAACACTCCCCGTTGAGAAACCATGGAAGTGTGGCAACTGCGGGAAGGGCTTCCGTGTCCCATCTGTCCTGGCGGCTCATCAGTGCAATCACACTGGGAAGAGGCCGTTCTCCTGCCCCAAGCGGGCGAAGGGCTTTACTTGCTCCTGTGTCCTGCTGGCCCACCAGCATATACAGACTGGTGAGAGGACGTTTTACTGCTCTGTGTGCGGGAAAGGGTTCACTTGTGTGGACAACCTCCAGACCCACCAGCGAATCCATGCAGGAGAGAGGCTTTTCAGTTGCCACGAGTGCGGGAAAGCCTTTAGCAATTCCTCCGACCTGCTGAAGCACCGGCGAGTCCACACGGGGGAGAGGCCATTCAGCTGCCCAGAGTGCGGGAAGGCCTTCAGCGACTCCTCCAACCTGCTGAGGCACCGGCGGGTCCACACAGGGGAGAGGCCCTTCAGCTGCCCAGAGTGCGGGAAGGCCTTCAGCAATTCCTCCAACCTGCTGGCCCATCAGCAGGTCCACACGGGGGAGAGGCCCTTCAGCTGCCCAGAGTGCGGGAAGGCCTTCAGTAAATCCTCCAACCTGCTGGCCCATCAGCGGGTCCACACGGGGGAGAGGCCCTTCAGCTGCCCAGAGTGCGGGAAGGCCTTCAGCAATTCCTCCGACCTACTGAGACACCGGCGAATCCACACGGGGGAGAGGCCTTTCGCCTGCTCTGAGTGTGGTAAGGCCTTCAGCAATTCCTCTGACCTGTTGTCCCACCGGCGGGTCCACACCAGGGAAAGGCCATTCAGCTGCCCCGAGTGTGGAAAGGGGTTCACCCGCTCCTCCAAACTGCTGGCCCATCAATGGGTCCACACCGGGGAGAGGCCGTTTGCCTGCCCCGACTGCGGGCGGAGGTTCACATTGTCCTGCAACTTGCGGAGGCACCAGCGGGGGCACCAGTGCACCCAACAATCAGATTCCACCAGTGACGCTGCAGTGGGTCACCCCCAAGGCTGAACCTCTTGCCCATTCTGACAGTGGGTGCAGTGGGCTTTTTTTGTTTTGTGCTGGACTCACCATCCCCTCCCCGCCCCCACCCCCCCAAGCCCACCTACGTGGCTCAGGGGTGGTATGGTGACTCAGTGGTTAGTACCACTGCCTCACGATGCTGACCTGGGTTCAATTCCACCCTCGGGATGACAGTCTGTGTGTATCTTTCACGATGTCCCCCCCACATCTCTATGGGTTACTTCTGAGTGCTCCGGTTTCCTTCCCCTGGTCTAAAGGTGTACAGGTTAGGATGGATTGGCCCATCTAAATTGTCCCATAGTGTTCTGGGATGTGTAGGTGTGGTGCATTAGTCAGGGGTAAATGTAGAGGAATAGGAATAGGGGAATGGGTCTGGCTGGGTTACTCTGCGGAGGGCCAGTGTGGACTTGTTGGGCTAAAGGACCTGTTTCCATACTGTTGGGAATCTAATCTTTAAAAAAAAGAATTCCTCCAAGCGATACTGATAAAATATGCCGAGTTGGACAAAGTATCCCGTCAAGTTTGAGACAAACCCAGAGTTGAAGAAGTCGGAAGTCACACAACACCATGTTACAGTGCAACAAGTTTATTTGAAATACAAACTTTAAGAGCATTGCTCTTTCATGAGTGCTGCTCCTTCATCACTTCATCTGGTGCCATGTGACTTCTGACCTTGTCCACCCCAATTCAATACCAGCACCTCCGCATCAGAGTTGATGAATGAGATTGGAGTTTATTCGGCCTGATTTAGTAAGATGTTCATTTGGAAACTCAAAACTGTCAGACCGACAAAGAGACACGAATCATAGAGTCCCACAGCAGGAGACAGGCCCTTCGGCCCAACATGGTCCGTGCCAACCAAACTGTCCATCAACACTAAGCCCATTTCCTTGCACTTGGCCCATTTCCTTCCATACCTTTCCTATCCACTTATTTGTCCAAATGCCTTATAAATATTGTTAATGTACCCACCTCAACCACTTCCGCTGGCATTTCATTCCATATGTGTACCACCGTCTGCATAAAAATAAAAGTTGCCCCTCCCATTCCCTTTTATTCTTTTTCCTCTAACCTTAAACTGATGCCCTCTAGCTCTCACTTCCCCAACCCCGGGGTAAACGTCTGAGTGCATTCACCCTCTCCATGCCTCTCACAATCACTTCACTTCTCTAAGGGCCCCTGTCAGTCTCTAATGCTCTAAATAAAAATATCTTAGCTTGTCCAACCTCTCCCTTTTACACAGACCCTTGAGTCCTGGCAACATCCTTGTATATGTCTTCAGCACACTTCCAAGTTTAATAACATATTTGTTATAGACACTGCCCTGTCTACCTATTTTGTTGGAAATATAGGACCTAATCCAAACTGGATAATCTGGCTGATGGGACAGGAAACCACTTCCTTTCTTAAGAGAGAAGTCTCCTGGAGAGAACTGGCTGGCTGACTGATCTACTGACCCTCAGTGTCCCACTGCCCTCAGTTATCTGGAGGGGTGTCCACACATTTGCCTAAGGTGGTGCTTGAAACCTTTATCATCTTTGGGATGGATCCCCATTCATTCCGTGCGATGGAGTCATGCAGCCTGGAAACAGACCCTTCAGACCAACCAGTCCATGATCCCCAACTAAACTGGTGCCACCCATCTGCTCCTGGCCTGTATCCAGTTTGTTAATAGTTTTGTTCATTTGTTCACCATGAGAGTTGGATAAATAAATTGCTGATTGTTGATTTTAAAGTGTTGGGGATTTATTCTTCTCACTAGAGCAGGTTACACCACTTTTCATGCTAATTTTATAGATTATTGGGCGACACTCTCCTCTGTTTGAGAAAGGTGGTGCTGTCAGCCTTCGCTTTATAAGAGTATTGACGTGATGTAGTGCTGAATGCAATGGAGTCAACATGAATCCCAGCCTCTCTCTGTGGTTGTGAGTGAATCGCTTTAATTTGGCTCTTAACTCAGAAACTGCACACAATTAACTGCTGAAACAGTGATTTACACTTGATTGTATGCAGCAACCAAAAATAAAACTCAAGTAACCAAGTTCAACCTCACTCACAACTTGGCTATCACCCAATTGATGGCAGAATTTAACTGAGTTTCCACCAACAGTTTGTCTCTGGAAGTATCCAGGGATTCAGTGCAGCATTCGTCTTCCAAGTACTGCTGCTGCATCTTTCTGGAGTTGCATTCTGGTGGAGATTCCTCGCTTTCAAATCTGTGGTGTGATGCTTCTTTAGATTCTAACACCATCTTCCCCACACTTCTGGAGATCTCCGGTCTGTAGCTTACCTTCTTATCCTCGAGGGTTAGTGGTTTGTTTGATACAGCCTTTCCTGCAAAAAAACCCCTTTACGTCAGGGCCTTCCTTCCACAAACTTAATTGTCCTTTTGTCATGAGGTTATTAAACACTTAGCTCATCGGTCCCAGGAAACAACTTGTTGTTTTGCATCCTTCTACCCAGGGATGACTAACTACCAGAAATTAGGCCATTCAGCCCATTGAGTCTGCTCCACTATTCAATCATGGCTGATATGTTTCTCAACCCAATTCTCCCCGTAACCCTTGATACGTAAGAATGATTGAATGGTGGAGCAGACTCAATGAGCTGAATGGCCTCATTTCTGCTTCTGAGGTCTTCTGATGTAGCAGTTTCTCAGTGGCCCTTTTGTTTCTTGGTCCAGAAAGAGTTACTGCTGACTCAGGGAGTTTGGAAAGTTCTGGAGTTTACAGGACCACACCACATTCCTCTCTGCCTCCTCCCGAGATACTGGCAATTCCCAAGATCCCTTGGTATCCCTGAAAACAATCGAGGTATCTGTAAATCTCTGCTGCTACTCAGGAACAGAAAGATTATGGGGACAGACTATGGAGTTCTACTCCAGGATTCTCTCAAGGTAAACTTACAGGTTGAGTCAGTGGTTAGGAAGGCAAATGCAATGCAGGCATTTATTTTGATCAGACTTGAATATAAAAGCAGGTATGTACTTCTGAGGCTCCGGTCAGGCCACAATTGGAGTACTGTATGTAGATTTGGGCCCCATATCTCAGGAAGGATGTACTGGCCCTGGAACATGTTCAGAGGAGGTTCACAAGAATGGTCCAGGAATGAAAAATTTAACATATGAAGAACATTAGAGGACTCTAGGTTTATACTTCATGGAGTTCAGAAGGATGAGAGGGGATCTAATTGAAACCTACAGAATAATAAACGGCGAGGATGTTGGGAAGATGTTTCCATTGGTAGGACAGACTAGAACCTGAGTGCTCAGCTTTCGTGTCAAGGGAAGACCCTTTAGAACAGAGGGGAGAGAAACTTCTTAAACCAGAGTGTGGTGAATCTATGGAATTCACCGCCACAGAAGGCTGTGGAGGCCAAGCTACTGAGTATATTTAAGACTGAGATAGATAGGTTCTTGAGTATCAAGGGGATTAAGGGTTACGTGGAGATTGGGGTTGAGAAACGTATTGAATGGCGAAGCAGACTCAATGGGCTGAATGGCCTAATTTCTGCTCCCATGGTCTTATGATATGCTGATGTGTGGAGGGGTGAGGAGGGGGGAAAAAGAGATGAAGAGAGAAAGACAGTTAAAGTGAACCTCGATAGTGATGAAGGAAATATAAGAATTGTATGATAAATGGCAGAACACATAGGAGCACTGGCATACAGAGAGATCTGGGCATATAGATCCGTGGAAGTGGTAATGCAGGTGGGCATGGTGGTCAAGAAGGCACACAGCACGCTTCCTTGAGTGTAAGAGTTACATACAGCTCTTTATTCTGACCACATTCGGAATATTGTGTGCAGTTCTGGTCAATGTGCTACTGGAAGGTTGTGGGTGCTCTGGCAGAGGGTACAGACAAGGTTCACCAGGACATTGCCTAGTCTGGAGGGCTCTCATTACGAGCAGAGGAGGCATAAACCTGGATTGTTTTCTTTGGAAAAACAGAGGCTGAGAGGAGACCTCGACAAAATGATGAGACACACAGATTGGCTGGACAGGGGTGGCAAGGTAGCTCAGTGGTTCGCACTGACGCCTCACAGTGCCAGAGCCCTGCATTCGATTTTAGTCTCAGGCAACTATCTGTGTGGAGTTGGCACATTGTCCCTGCACCCCACCTCCCGTGTCTGTGTGGGCTTCCTCCGGGTGCTCCGGCTTCCTCCTACAATCCAAACTTGTATAGGTTAGGGTGGATTAGCGAAGCTAAATTACCCATTGTCCAGGGAGAGGCAGGTTAAGTTGGATTGTCTGTATGTAAATTGCCCCAATGTTCAGGGATGTGTAAGTTTGGTGCATTAGTCAGGAGTAAATGTAGATAATAGGGGTAAGGGAACGGGTCTCTATGTGTTAATCTTTGGAGGGCCGGTGTTGACTTGTTGGGCTGAATGGTCTGTTTCCACGCTGGAGGGATTCTGTGATAGTCAGAGGCGTTTTTTCCCTCCAGGGTGGAAAAGTCAACTAAAAGAGGGCACAGGTTCAAGGTGAAAGGGGGACTGTTTGGGGGAGAAGTGGTGGGGGTGGGGAATTTACACAGAGAGGTGGTGGGTTTCTGGAATGCACTGCCAGTGGAGGTAGTGGAAGCAGGCACCTTAACAATGTTTAAGGTGTATCTTGATAGACACATGAAGGGGAGGTGAACAGAGGAACAGAAACCACACATGGGCAAGAAATGTCAGGTCTAAGTAAGGATTAAGAATTAGCACAGGCTTGAGGGGGTGTGTATGCCTAAACCAAGTGAGAAGAGCCTGTGACTGTGCTGTATTGATACAGCTTTCCCCCACTATTTGAAAGTAGAGTGTTCCTTTCATAAGCTGAAATGGGCCTAAAGCGAAGAAGCAATTACCATGAATTAATTTATATTATGCCTTTCTTTGTAAAAGCGACAATCCTCTTCAGATTTCTTTCGATTTGTGAGAACAGGTATTAATGTAGGTCTTTTGTAAAAGTGAAGTAGTGTAAAGTGAACTTTCGAAAAGTGGGGGATACCCTTATGCTGATGGAGGGGAGATGGGGGAGCAATGAAGAGGGGTGGATGGAGGCTCATGTGGAGAATAAACACAGAGACCAATTGAGCCTGGCCCTGTGCTGGAGACTCAATGGGACAGAGACAAATGTATCTATTTCAGGTATACCTGCAGTATGCTCCATCCAGGATAAAAAAAAATGTCCTTCATCTGCTTCACCATACAGGGCAGATGAGCAGTTTCTCCACAATGTGGACCAGGAGGTGATGCGACTGAGTGAAGCCTTTCCTGTGCTGAATGCAGGTGATTGGCCGCTGCCCGGTATATAAATGCTGATGAATATCGGGCAGGCGGGGAAGGGAAACCGTTCCTACACTCCCTGCATTTTCATGATTTCTCCATGGTGCAGGTGTACTCGTATTTCTCCAGGTTCAACAATCAGTTGAAACTCGCTCACACTTACAGCATAGGTGTGGTGTTACTGGTGAACTGGTAATTGGAGGACTCGCATTCAGTCTGTAAAGCATGTTCCAGTCACTACTCTGGTGTGTGGGTATGTGAGACTCTGAGTTTCCAGTCACACTGACGTTTAAAACCTAACTAAGCAGACAGACCTTCTCCCCTTTGATTTCAAGGCCATCAATATCCAAGTCCTGGTGAATCAAGCGACTGTCAGACTTCGATGTGATGTTTGGTCTGAGATTTCTGCCTCCAAATTCTTCTCTTGTAATATTCCTGTGGAAAGAGGTTGCAAAGGTCATCGCTGTCAGTCCACAATAGAAAATCAAAACACACAATTCTAGTTTCTGTGGAACATTCTTTCCTCTCTTAATACCCAAGATCTTTGTGCTGATCTTTATGTAAATGTATACAGCAGGGTAATGTGGTGGATTGCATACTCCATGAAGAGTCCACTCAAGTTGCTGAATGGACATCTATCATGCGGTATTGACGTTCTTACTGAAGATACACAATATTCTGCTGTACAATATTACGAGCCCAGCAACAACTGCAAATCAGGCTTTGAGAGCTATAAACATTCCATCAAATATGTAACATATACCCCAGACTTATCTGTCTTATATTAACGCACGGTTGTCTTAAATCTGAGTCTTCTGGAAATGTAAGTTTTAAGTGTGACTTTTTGTAAAAGAAGCCATCATTTTGGACTCCTTCCATGCCATACTGACTCTATTACTGGAAATACATCCATACGACACCAGGATTCATGGATCAATGACGTGAGGCTTATCTTTACCCTCTTATAATTTTCTGTTACATAAATGTTTCGACGAATGCCAACGCTTTTCACCAGTCATACAGTCAGAGACATAAAGCACAGAAACAGATCCTTCAATCTAACTTGTCCATGCCAATCGGATATCCAAAATTAGTCTAGTTCCATTTGCCATCACTTGGTCCATATCCCTCTAAACCCTTCCTTTTCATATATCCATCCAGATGCCTCCACCACTTCCTCTGGCAGCTCATTCCATACACGCATCACCCTCTGCAAAAAATGGTTGACTGCAAGGTCCCTTTTAAATTTTTCCCCTCTCGCCCAAAACCTATGCCCTCTAGTTCTGCACTCCCCCTATCCCAGGGAAAAGACCTTGTCTATCCACCCTATCCACACCCTTCAAGTTTTTATAAACCTCTTTAAAAAACACACACTCAGCCTGAGATGCTCTAGGGAAAACAGCCCCATCCTATTCAGCCTCTCCTTGTGGTTCAAACCCTCCTACTCTGAATCTTTTCTGAATCCTTTCAAGTATCACAACATCCTTCCTATAGAAGGGAGACCAGAATTGCACACAATATTCCAGAAGAAGCCGACTGAAACTGACTTTTGCAGAGTTTGCTCCCTGCTTGGATTCATACTCTCTGCCTCCCGTTGCTGCAAGTGAACAGTGCTTCCCCCCTTCTCTCTCCCTCCCAGGATAAGGAATGGAAAGGGGGAGACATTGCTTCACTCCCAGATTTTACCCAGAAGAGTCCCCCTATTGTCTGAATGCGCAAGTTGGACCATGAGCTTCTGAAGCGACTGCTGCTCCTCTCTTTCTCTGAATGAAGATTGAGCTTCACCCCAGACTGCAACTCCCTTCCTCTGTCCAAACATCTGTGAGCACAGCACATTTTTGTTGAAGTAAGGCATCTTTCCTGAATGTTACAATTAAAGGGGTGTCTTCCCCCTGATATTCAAAGGGACGGTAAGTCAGAGAGGGGCCACGCCTTGTGTTGTGTGGCATGTGTGACAGTTGCAACAGGATGTCCCAACTCCTATGCTCAATTCAAAATTTGTGAGAAGGTTTGTAGCTCGGGTGCTCGTTGTGGTTCTGTTCGCCGAGCTGGGAATTTTTGTTGCAGACGTTTCATCCCCTGTCTAGGTGACATCCTTAGTGCTTGGGAGCCTCTTGTGAAGCGCTTCTGTGATGTTTCCTCCAGCATTTATAGTGGTTTGTCTCTGCCGCTTTCGGTTGTCAGTTCCAACTGTCCGCTGCATTGGCCGGTATATTGGGTCCAGGTCAATGTGTTTGTTGATAGAATCTGTGGATGAGTGCCATGCCAGAGAACGGCCAGGGAATTCCTAAAGGCATGGCCTCTAGGCATTTTTACAGCGCCACATTTTTCAACTCTGGATCTGGGACAAGGTGTGTGGTATGGGGGGGGGGGGGGGATGGGAAATAAAGAAACTGGTGAAATCTACATTGATCCTATGTAGTTAGTGGGTCCCAAAGCAGAAGATGAGGTGTTCTTCCTACAAGCCTCAGGTAGCTAGAGCTTGGAGGGAGAGGCAGCCGAGGACTTGCATGTCCTTGACGGATTGGGAGGGGGGAGTTAAAGTGTTCAGCCACAAGGTGGTGGGGTCATTTAGTTTTGGCGTCTCAGAGCTGTTCCCTGAAATGTTCTGCAAGTTGGCGTCCAGTCTCCCCAATATGGCAGAGACCACATCGAGAGCAATGGACTTATAAATAAATCTTATAAACAAATTGTACAAATCTTAGCCTGCTAGAGTTATTTTCTTTAATTAAGTTAAAGAAAATTTTAATTAAATTGGGTGACTACATGAAACGATTTGTTGGTCAGACTCAAATCATCCTCCTCAAATGAGACAATGCCATAAATATCAGTGAACTGTTTTTTTTGTTGAACCACAAGTTCTTGATTTATTTTCACAACTTATTGGTATTCACATCTGCACATTCAATGTCAAACTCTGACATCAGAAATGACATGACATCATTAATTTTTTCTTACAATAATCCAACAAACAAATTAATAACACAGTGAATACCAAGTCTCATTAATATGAAATTAAATTTGACCAAATAAAATGTAAAATCAAATGGGAGATAACAAATGGGGGAAGGGCAGAAGGCAAGAAATGCAGCATCATAGAAGGTGCTCCTCCAGGGAGTGTATTTTACCAACTACAACTGCTCAATATAAACAAACACTCTGACATGACCCTCCGGTTTTAATGTAAACCATAGCCCCATACAGTAGGTACCATTTAAATAAGTTAATAGATACAAGCCTTGAGCAAATCCAGCCTCCAGCCGGACCCCCCGCTTCTTGGAGCTCGGACCTTCCTCCAGCTCCGGGGGGTTGTTGAGCTCCTGGGCTCCGGCCGCCGCCGAAGAAGCCGCGGGCGCCGGCTCTCTCTCCTCCACCGCCGACATTTTTAATTTGTTTTCTCGTTCACCCGGTAACCGTCACCTCCCCCTTCCCGGGCCCCGGGAATTATACACAAATAAACAATAAACCCCACCGGGGACTGTCTCCTTTTCTTCACAACTTTTGTTTGAAAAGTTCCGGCTTTAATTTGAAATGTATTTTAAAGGTATTTTCTGAGGTAAACGATGCCTGTCTGCCCCCCTCCCTCCGTCAGAAACCGCCCGCTGAGTCGATGAGAAAACCGCAGCCTCGCGCCGCCATCTTTGTTTTTCTTCTTCTTTCCGTCTCCTCCTTCTGTGACGCGCGTCATCTGCGCCTCCTCCAATCAGAGCGCACCTTACTCCACCTGACCAATGGCAGCTGGCATTCCGTGTCGTGTTGGTCCCACCGTCTGCAATCTCTCTCTCCGATTAGTCGGTACCGACCACAAGCTTTGGGATTGGTTGGGAATTTCACAATCACGTCAGTGTATCCGCCCTTTTCATTCCTTCAACAGCAGATGACCCAATTTACTGCAACAGGCTCTGCAGCTATAGCGGTAGTGTCACATATTCAGGGAGAAGATGTGATTTTTAACGTTATCAACCAATTCAACTGTGGCACCTCCACATCCATTCATTCAACTGAAGAGGGCTCAATTAAGTGTAAAGGGATCTGAGGGTATAATATTTGTATCCCATGTTGAGAAGAAACCTCTCCCCATTCATTCAATAGAAGAGGGCCTATTTGCTGCAGAGGTTTTTTATTGCACAGTGGTATTTTATTGCACAGTGGTAGTGTCCCTATCTTCGAGCCCTGAAATCCCACAGCTATGAGGATGCGTAATAACAAATTTTTTAGTCATAAGTCACATGACACCAGGTTATAGTCCAGCAAGTTTGTTTGGAGGGGATCTTACAGAAATATATTAAATTATGAAAGAAATAGAAGTATGATGTTGCATTGGTAGGTGAGACTAGGATAAGAGCACATGGCCTCAAGATTAGAGGAAGCAGGTTTAAAACTGAACTGAGAAGAAACTTCTTCACCCAGAGGGTTGTTAATCTATGGAATTCCTTGCCCAGGGAAGTATTTGACATTACTTCAGCAATCACTAGAAGCAGTAGATACGTTTTTGAAAAATAAAAGAATTAAGGATATGGTGAAAACGCAGTTAAGTGCAGCATAGTCCACGAAAAGATTAGTCATGATCTTATTGAGTGGTGGAGCAGACTCGAAGGGCCAGAAGGCCGACTCTTGCTCCTAGTTCTTATGCTCTTATGTTGAAATCACAAGCTTTTGGAGTGTAGTCACTTCAGCAGATGAAGTCATGAAAAAACAAGTGCAGGAAAGAGAATTTAGATAAATGAAAGACAGAGCATCTCAACGGTCAATTACTTACTCCCATACCTATTTCTGATTATCTTACTACATAGCAAGTTGTGTTTTCCAAACATTAATTTTATTTCCATTGTTTAAAATCAAGTATTTAAGATGAACAGTTTGTTTTTCCTCACTTGGACACACTGTGACCCACAACACTGTGAATATCATAAACCCGCTCATGAGATATCACAGGAACAATTCATAAACTAGATTTGTCACTGAGATACTAGAAAGGAGAAAAATTCCCAGCATGTGCAGGATGCTAACGAAACGTTAGCAACCTGAAATGGTAACAGGAACAAGTGAACAGCCCCAGTCAGGAAACTCATATTCTGACATCCACTACAGTACCTTGCTTTCCTTTTCAGTTTAATGATCCATAATTGAATCTGACTCCAACACACTCTCTGGCAGACAGTTCCAGAGGTCAAAGTAATTTCAATCATTAACGAAGTAAGTTTTGGATCCATCCCAAAGACATTGAACATAGAAAAATACAGCGCAGTACAGGCCCTTTGGCCCTCGATGTTGCGCCGATCCAAGCCCACCTAACCTACACTAGCCCACTATCCTCCATATGCCTATCCAATGCCCGTTTAAATGCCCATAAAGAGGGAGAGTCCACCACTGCTACTGGCAGGGCATTCCATGAACTCACGACTCGCTGAGTAAAGAGTCTACCCCTAACATCTGTCCTATACCTACCACCCCTTAATCTAAAGCTATGCTCCCTCGTAATAGCTGACTCCATACGTGGAAAAAGGTTCTCATGGTCAACCCTATCTAAACCCCTAATCATCTTGTACACCTCTATCAAGTCACCCCTAAACCTTCTTTTCTCCAATGAAAACAGCCCCAAGTGCCTCAGCCTTTCCTCATACGAACTTCCTACCATACCAGGCAACATCCTGGTAAACCTCCTTTGCACCCGTTCCAGTGCCTCCACATCCTTCCTATAGTATGGCGACCAAAACTGCACACAATACTCCAGATGCGGCCGCACCAGAGTCTTATACATCTGCAACATGACCTCAGGACTCCGGAACTCAATTCCTCTACCAATAAAAGCCAGTACGCCATATGCCTTCTTCACAGCACTATTTACCTGGATGGCAACTTTCAGAGATCTGTGTACATGGACACCAAGATCCCTCTGCTCATCCACACTACCAAGTATCCAACCATTAGCCCAGTACCCCATCTTCTTGTTACCTTTACCAAAGTGAATCACTTCACACTTACCTACATTGAACTCCATTTGCCACTTTTCTTCCCAGCTCTGCAGCTTATCGATATCCCGCTGTAACCTGCCACATCCTTCCTCACTGTCAACAACTCCACCGACTTTCGTATCATCCGCAAACTTGCTCACCCAACCTTCTAGCCCCTCCTCCAGGTCATTTATAAAAATGACAAACAGCAATGGTCCCAAAACAGATCCTTGCGGAACACCGCTAGTAACTGCACTCCAAGATGAACCTTTTCCATCAACTACTACCCTCTGTCTTCTTCCAGCCAGCCAATTCCTAATCCAAACCTCCAACTCACCCTCAATGCCATACCTCCGTATTTTTTGCAGTAGCCTAGCATGGGGAACCTTATCAAACGCCTTACTAAAATCCATATACACCACATCTACCGCTTTAGCCTCGTCCACCTCCTTATTCACCTTCTCAAAGAATTCAATAAGGTTTGTGAGGCACGACCTACCCTTCACAAAACCATGCTGACTATCCTTGATCACATTATTCCTATCCAGATGTTCATAAATCCTATCCCTTACAATTCTCTCTAAGACATTTGCCCACAACAGAAGTGAGACTCGCCGGCCTATAGTTACTAGGGTTATCCCTTCTCCCCTTCTTGAACAAGGGAACCACATTTGCTATCCTCCAGTCTTCTGGCACTATTCCTGTAGACACTGAGGACATAAAAATCAAGGCCAATGGCTCTGCAATCTCGTACCTTGCTTCCCAGAGAATCCTAGGATAAATGCCATCAGGCCCAGGGGACTTATCTATTTTCACCCTTTCCAGGATTTCCAACACCTCTTCCCTACATACCTCAAAGCCATTCATTCTAATTAATTGTGACTCAGTATTCACATCGGCAATAATGTCCTATTCCTGAGTGAATACTGACGAAAAGTATTCATTCAGTGTCTTCCCCAATCTCTTCAGCCTCCACACGCAACTTCCCACTACTATCCTTGACTGGACCTATTCCTACCCTAGTCATTCTTTTATTCCTGACATACCTATAGAAAGCCTTTGGGTTTTCCCTAATCCTACCAACTAAGAACTTTTCATGTCCCCTCCTTGCTGCTTTTAGCTCTCTCTTCAGATCCTTCCTGGCTACCTTATAACTATCAATCGCCCCAATTGAACCTTCCCACCTCATCTTTACATAAGCCGCCCTCTCCCCTTTAACAAGGGATTCCAATTCCTTATTAAACCACGGTTCCCTCACACGACCCTTTCCTCCCTGCCTGACAGGTACATACTTATCAAGAACACTCAATAGTTGCTCCTTGAACAAGCTGCACATATCAATTGCGCCCTTCCCTTGAAGCCTACTTTTCCAAGCCACGCATCCTAAGTCGTGCCTCACCATATCATAATTTCCCTGTCCTCAGCTATAACTCTTGCCCTGCAGTGCACACTTATCCCTCTCCATCACTAGAGTAAAAGTCACCGAATTGTGGTCACTGTCCCCAAAGTGCTCACCTACCTCCAATTCTAACACCTGGCCTGGTTCGTTACCCAGAACCAAATCCAGTATGGCCTCACCTCTTGTTGGCCTGTCTACATATTGTGTCAGGAAACCCTCCTGCACACATTGGACAAACACCGACCCATCTAACGAACTCGAGCTATAGCTTTCCCAGTCAATATCTGGCAAGTTAAAGTCCCCCATAACAACCACCCTATTACTTTCACTCTTCTCCTGAATCAATCCTTTCTTCTACGTCTCTAGGACTATTAGGAGGCCTGTAGAAAACTCCTAACAGGGTGACCTCACCTTTCCTATTCCTAACCTCAGCCCAAACTACCTCAGATGGCGAGTCTTCATCCATCGTCCTTTCCACTGCTGTAATACTATCTTTGACAAGCAATGCCACACCTCCCCCTCTTTTACCCCCACCTCTGACCCTACTAAAACATTTAAACCCTGGAACCTGCAACAGCCAATCCTGTCCCTGTTCTACCCATGTCTCCGTAATAGCCACAACATCGAAATCCCAGGTACCAATCCATGCTGCAAGTTCACCTACCTTATTTCGTATACTTCTTGCATTGAAGTATACACACTTCAAGCCACTTTCCTGTTTACAGACACCCTCCTTTGAGATTGATGCCATGTTCCTAACTTCCCTACACTCCAGGTCCTGCACCCTAAAGCTACAGTCTAGGTTCCCATTCCCCTGTAGAATTAGTTTAAATCCCCCCGAAGAGCACTAGCAAACCTTCCCCCAAGGATACTGGTGCCCCTCAGGTCCAGGTGTAGACCATCCTGTTTATAGAAGTCCCACCTTCCCCAGAAAGAACCCCAGTTATCCAGATACCGGAATCCCTCCCTCCTGCACCATCCCTGTAGCCACGCATTTAACTGTTCTCTCTCCTTATTCCTCGACTCTCTATCACGTGGCACGGGTAACAAACCAGAAACAACAACTCTGTTCTAACTCTGAGCTTCCAACCTAGCTCCCTGAAAGCCTGCCTAACATCCTCAACCCTCTTCCTACCTATGTCGTTTGTGCCAATGTGGACCACGACTTCAGGCTGCTCCCCTTCCCCCTTAAGGATCCGGAAAACACGATCAGAGACGTCACGTACCCTTGCACCTGGGAGGCAACATACCAAACGTGAGTCTCTCTTGCCCCCACAGAACCGCCTATCTGTGCCCCGAACTATTGCTCTGCTCTTCTCCACCCTTCCCTTCTGAGCAATGGGGACAGGCTCCGTGCCAGAGGCCTGAACCCCATTGCTTACCCCTGGTAAGTCGTCCCCCCCACAAGTATCCAAAATGGTATACTTGTTCTTGAGGGGAACGGCCGCAGGGGTCCCTGCACTGGCTGCTTCTTCCCAGTCCCCCTCACTGTCACCCATCTATCTGCCATCTTTGGAGTTACTACTTCCCTAAAGCTCCGATCTATGACCCCCTCTGCCTCCCGAATGATCCTAAGTTCATCCAACTCCAGCTCCAGTTCCCTAACATGGTCTTGGAGGAGCTGGAGATGGGTGCACTTCCTGCACGACCATGGCATCCCTCACCTCAAACATGTTGCAAGAGGAACATTGCACTGCCTTCACTGCCATCCCTCTAAAAGTAACCTTTTAAAAACAAACTAGGTCCAAGAATAGAACAAGCAAAATGCAGCACTTACCTACTTACCACAACGGGTCTTATTATTAGGTTAGGCACCTCTGTAGTGCCTCGGGTTCCTCTCCTGCGTGCTTTTATAGGGAAAGAAACCGACCCAGGTAAGCTTACGCTACACCAACTTCCAGATCCGCTTCGCGCTTTTTAAAAAAAAACTTTCAAATTTAAACCGTTAAACAAACGTCACCGAGCCTTCAAGCAGCCACTGCCAAACAGCCCTTACCTGCTCCGCTGACACTTCTATAAGAGGTGTTGGCTGGACCCAGACACTTCGGCGGGCAGTGTTCATTACTCATGTGTATTCTCTCCCCCACCCGCCTTAAACTAATCACCTGGGTTGTGAGTCGATTGTGCTGGCATTCTGGTGGCCCCAGGCAGTGTCTGCATCTGCTCTGCTGTTTCTCTCCATATTGTGATCCAGCGGCCATCTTGTGTGTCAAGTTGGCCAACTGATGGCTCAGTAGCCATCTTGTGTATCTGTGTGCCTAGTAACACCCTGCCCTTCCCCACCTCTCCGCCATGCCCACTCTCTCTCCCCCACTCAATCTCTCTATCAACCCCACTCATTCTCTCTCTCTACCCCCACCCTCTGACCGCCATTTTCTCTCTCTCTCTGTCCCCCATCCTTTTGATCTCTATTCTCCCCAGCCCCCACCACACCCGTCCTTTCTCAAGCCTCGAACCATCTTTGACCGCTGTATCAAGCCCTTCAAAGGACAGAGAGAGAGAGAGAGAGAGAGAGAGAGAATGGATAGTAATGACTCTACCTGGGAGTTGGGAGGGGTGAGAAATGGCTGATCTTCAAAATTGAGAATACCTAAAATGATTTTTGCAAGGTTTGTAGCTCAGGTTGAGGTTTAGGGTGTAGGTTTGCTCGCTGGGCTGTAGGTTTGATATCCAGACGTTTCATCACCTGGCTAGGTAACATCATCAGTGGCGACCTCCCAGTGAAGCGAAGCTGTGTCTCCTGCTTTCTATTTATATCTTTCCCCTGGATGGGGTTCCTGGGGTATGTGGCGATGTCATTTCCTGTTCGTTTTCTGAGGGGTTGATAGATGGCATCTAGATCTATGTATTTGTTTATGGTGTTGTGCTTGGAGTGCCAGGCCTCGTAGCCCTACACATGGATGAAAAAAAACACCATTTCGACTGGGACAACACATCTATCCTGGGGCAGGCTAAGCAAAGACTTGCCAGAGAATTCCTAGAGGCCTGGCACTCCAACCTCAACGCCATAAACAAACACATAGACCGAGGTACCATCTATCAGCCTCTCAGAAAACGAACAGGAAATGACATCACCACAAACCCCAGGAACCCCATCCAGGAGAAAGATATAAATAGAAAGCAGGAGACAACAGCTTCGCTTCACTTGGCGTCGCCACTGAAGATGTTACCTAGCCAGGTGATGAAACGTCTGGATATCAAACCTACAGCCCAGCGAGCAAACCTACACCCTAAACCTCAACCTGAGCTACAAACCTTGCAAAAATCATTTTAGGTATTCTCAATTTTGGACAGAGTCCTAAATTTACTCCTCCTAATCTTGAGCCTGGTTTCATTCACCAGCAGAAATGACTCAATAAGTAGAGTTTCATCCTCACAGTGCAATGAATTCCCACTTTGCACCAAAACCTCGGATTTACTCACTCACTCAGTTGCTGTCTCACAAATGCAAGATTTCATTGTACCTTCTACTCCCATTAAGGGCAAAACATCTTTGAAAAGTCCTCAGAAACATTTCTGCTCTCACCGAAGATGATTAGAGTCATACAGCACAGAAACAGACCCTTTGTCCATCCACATTAAGGGCAAAGCATCTTTGAAAGCTGCTCTGAAACTCCAGCCTTCACAATCACACTTCTGCTCTCACTGAAGATGATTGGAGTTATATAGAACTGAATCAGACCCTTTGTCCATCCACACATCATTCCTGATGAAGTGCTCGGGACCGAAATGTCGACTCTCCTGGTCCTCAGATGCTGCCTGACTTACCACCTTTTTCAGCACCACACTTTGACTCTCATCTCCAACATCTGCAGTTCTCACTTTCTCCACATCCCACAGTATCACCATTTAAACAATACATCTCCTTCCTGCTTTTTTGTTTCATAGCAAAAACTATAACTTCACATTGAGATACTGCATTTGCCACGTGTTTGTAAATTGTGGTCTTCTCGACTTCGGGGAGACTGAGCATAAACTTGGGGAACGGATTGGCGAGCATCACAGCTGGGTCCGCAGAGGCTGACCAGACCTCCCAGTCACCATCGATTTTAATTCCCCTTCCCACTCCCTTTCTGACAAGAACATCATAGGCTTCCTCTATTGCCATAACGAACCAAACTGCAAATTAGGGAACAACACCCCATCTTCCGCCCGGGCAGACTACAGCCTGCAGGACCCAACATCGAGTTCTCCAATTTCAAATAACTTCCCTTTCCATCACCCGACTCCCTTCTCAGCCCCATGCCCCTCACTACCACTCCTTCCTGCCACCAACCTGATTTCTTCCACCCAATGATTAATCTGACCGATTCTTCACCTATCCCCACTTTAGCCCCCGGTCCCGGCACCCATCCCCAGCCCTGAAGAAGGGTTACACCCGAAATATCGACTTCTACAAAGGAGTATTTAGGACAGAGATGAGGAGGAACTGCTTTTCCTGGAGTGTAGTGTATCTATGGAATTCTCTGCCCCAGGAAGCAGTAGAGGCAGCTTCATTAAGTATATTAAGTATATTCAAGACACAATTGGATGGGTTTTTGCAATGGTAGGGGAATTAAGGGTAGTTGGGACAATGCAGGGAGGAGGATCTCAGATGGTGAATAGATTAGCCATGATCTTAATTGGATTTTTGAACAAGAGGAAGGCATTAAAATGGTTTCAAGACCAGTTTAGAACAGTTACAGAGCCAGAGAGCACAAACAGACCCTTCAATCCAACTAGACCATGCTGACTGTGTTCACAAACTAAACTAGTCCCACCTGCCCCATTCTCCCCGTAACCTTTGATCCCCCTGATACTCAAGAACCTATCTGTCTCAGTTTTAAATATCCTCAGTGACCTGGCTTGCACAGCCTTCTGTGGAAATAGATTCCACAGATTCACCGCTCTCTGGCTGAAGAAGTTTCTCCGTTCTAAAAGGTCTTCCCTTTACTCTAAGGCTGTGCCCTCTGGCCCGAGTCTGTCCTACCAATGGAAACATCTTTGCAATGTCCACTCTGTCCGGGCTTTGAAGATTATGTATGTTTCAATTAGAACCCCCCCCCCCTCCTCCTGCTTCCCCACCCCCGAGTGTGCACCTGTTAATCAGCATGAACCAGACCCTTCAGGATGAGGTACAGCAGTGATTAGGGTCAGCAAAGTGAGAATGAAGGGAGTGTGTGTGTGTGGGATGGAGATTTTCAGCTTCTAGGGAATGAGAGAGAAAAGTGAGTTCGCTATAAATTAGAATTGATCGGATGGGCCAAAGAGTGGTAGATGGAATTTAATTTGGAGAAATGTGAGTTGTTGCATTTTGGTCAAGCAATCCAGGCAGGACTGACACAGTTAAGAGGAGTGTTGCAGAACAAAGAGTCCTTGGAGTGCAGGTTCCATAGTTCTCAGGTAGACAGGATAGCCTTTGTTGGTCAGAGCATTGAGTAGATGAGTTGGGAGGTCATGTTGTGGCTGTCCAGGATGTTGGTTAAGCCACTTTTGAAATACTGCAGTTAGTTCTGGTCTCCCTGCTGTAGGAAAGATGGTATGAAACTTTGAAAGGGGTCAGAAAAGAATACGCCAGGGGCATTTTCCATGGAGCATCAGAGGCTGAGGGGTAAACTTATAGACCTTTGTAAGGGCCATGGATAGAGGGGAAACCCGAAGGTCTTTTCCCCAGGGTATGGCAGTCCAAAACTAGAAGGCATATGTTTGAGGTGAGAGTGGAATGATTTGAGAGATTGGAGGGGCAACCACTTCAGAGGGTGGTGCATGTATGGAACGAACTGCCAGAGGAAGTGGTGGAGGCTGGCACAATTACAACATTTAAAAGGCACATGGATGTCTGTCTGTTCTCAGCTCTGCTGGATGTCTGTTGAAGCTCTGAACCCCCCCTTCTACACCTTCTGGGACAAACAAACATTTAGTCAATCAAGCCTCAATCCACAATCTCCCAGCCAGTCAACAATCCAGGCACAGTGTAGTCACAGCAGGGAATCAGCTGCCCTGAGTGCAGGAAGGCCTTTACCCAGGCCTCTGCCCTGCTGAGGCACCGGTGGGTCCACACGGGGGAGAGACCCTTCAGCTGCCCCGAGTGCAGAAGGACATTCCGTGAATCCTCCAACCTGTTGAGGCACCAACGGGTCCACACAGATGGTGGAATTCGAATTTGGTCAGAAATCTGGAGTTCAGAATCTAACGGTGAAACCATTGTCGGTGGGGTGGGGGTGGAAGAAAACCCCCATCTGATTCACTCAGTTCTTTTTTAGGGAAGACTTGAGCAGTTATGAGAGCAGTCGTCCCAGCTGCATCCTTTACCCGGTCTGGCCTACACGTGACTCCAGCCCCACAACAGGCTGGTGGACTCTACGCTGCTCATCCAACTTGATTGGAATACAGGTTGAAATTGCTGAGTGAGGCAATACTTCCTCCAGGTTAAGGCTGTACCAAGGATGCAGTTACAAAGGGACGACTCAGTGGTGACCAATAATGAAGAAAGTGAGGGGTTGCACTTTGACCTTGAGCTATTTTTTAAAAATTGCTACTTTTTCTACGCCTTTCTGCTGGGAGATTCTGAAGTTGTAACAAAGTTGGGTCACAATAAAGATGACCTGAACTTCACACTGAGCTCAGACTCTCACTGAGAGCTTTAAACTGCAACAGGTTTTTGTTTTAAAACTGCTCACTTTACATGTGAAAGTGAGAACTGCTGATGCAAGAGATCAGAGTCAAGATTAGAGTGGTGCTGGCAAAGCACTGCAGGTCAGGCAGCGTGCGAGGAGCAGGGAAATTGACATTTCGGGCAAAAGCCCTTCCTCAGGTTTTTGCCAGAAACGTTGATGTTCCTGCTCCTCAGATGCTGCCTGACCTGCTGTGCTCATTTCTGACAGTCTCCTGTACTATGTTTCCAATGTTGTGTATCGGTTGCAGCAGTGAATGAGTAGCCAGCATTGTTAGAAATTGTAAAATTTTCAGGAGTGCAATGTCATCAGCATTGTAGTTTCCTGGCAGCACTGAGAAGTGTGTGCTTGGTTCACTAGACATGATGTGGAGGTGCCGGTGTTGGACTGGGGTGGATAAAGTTAAAACTCAACACCAGGTTATCGTCCAACTGGCTTATTTGGAAGCACGAGCTTCTTCATTGGGTGTTTGTGGAACAGGATCATAAGACACAACCACCTGATGAAAGAGCAGTGCTCCAAATGCGAGTGCTTACAAATGAGCCTGTTAGAGTATCACCTGGTATTGTGTGAAATTTAACTTCGCACACCCCAGTCCAACAGCGGCATCTCCAAATCAGGTACATAGTTCTTTGAAAGTTGCATCATTGGGACACAGGGTAGTGAAAGAGGCCAGTCAGGAGCCCTGGAGGACCGGAAGGTGACTGGTCCTTCTGTCAATCAGAGCCTTCCTATTGTCTGGATGCAGACGTTGGAACAGGAGCTTCGGAAGCTGCTGCTGCTCTCTCTGAATGAAGATTGAGTTTGCTCCAGACTGTAACCTCCTTATTCTGTCAACCATCTGAGTGTATGGTACTCTCTTCACAACTCCTTTTCCATGATTTTCATTCTGGGCTTCAATTTACGACTTGCAGCAACCGAAAGGAAAGGGAATGAACTCACGGAGCGGACAGAATCAGGAAAAGTTTGTTTATAAACAGAGTGGTTCACGTGTGGAGTGAATGTAAAGAGGAAGTGGTGGATGCACATTCAGATGCAACGTTTAAAAGACATTTGGATAAGTATATGAAGAGGCACGGTGCGGAGGGATGTGGGCCAAACACTGGCAAGTGGCACCAGTTTAGTTTGAGAACGTAGACAGCATGGAATAGTTGGACTGAAGGGTCCGTTTCTGTGCTGTCTAACGTAACTGTTCTGTCGTGGTCTTAAAACCATTTTCTTGCCTTCCACCTTCAACGTGGATACTGTACCTGCATCCAACACATAAACCATTCAAAATAAAAAAAAACACCTCCTGCGCACAAAGAAATCCACACTTTATTGTTCAAAAATCAGATGAACTCAGCCTTGAATATATTCAATGACCCCCTAACTGCAGGAAGACATCCCCACTTCTAATCTCAGTTCAGCTTGTTAATATACCACTTGCCTTGCTGCACCTGTCTGACAACTGGCATTGACTGATGTAGAAGGATGGTGGTAATCAAAGCACTGATCACACGGTGGTCTGGTGTCAGCTCGGGTTTCAGGCCCTGATTTCTGTCCTGTGTTGATCCTCCTGTTCCCACAGACTAAGATGTCGGTCTGTTCTCAGCTCTGCTGGATTTCTGTTAAAGCTTTGACACCGCCTTTTATAACTTCTGGAACGATAAAATATTCAATCAAGACCCAACCCACAATCTCCCAGCCTGTCAACCATCCTGATACAAGGTGCAGTCATAGCAGGGAATCAAACAAGAAAAAATGAAACAAAAATCATAAATAGGCGCACGTGCTTAATGTTTGTTCATGAGGAAGTAAACCAGGAATAGGGGTCTCTCAGGAATTTTACAGTGCCCTACTTGAGGAATTCTGTCACCCTTACATCTATTAGTACCCAGCTATGAATTACAACAACATTTACACCAACAGGAATAAAGCATCTGTTATCAAATAGACAGAGATATACAGCACAGACATGGACTTTTTCTCTATCTCATGCACACATGATAGATCATCCATGGTGGGAGTTTGTCTTTGTAGCATGATGTTTGCAAATACATTCTACTTTGCTCAAAGACTGCACAGTCTGCAGGCAGTCAATACATGTAATATATTGTAAATTCCACTTTGAAAATAGATAATGGGCCCACTACCTTTTGGATGTGAGCATAAGTGGTATAGTAAGTAAGTTTGCTGATGACACCAAAATTGGAGGTGTAGTGGACAACGAAGGAGGTTACCTCAGATTACAATGGGATCTTGATCAGATGGGCCAATGGGCTGAGAAGTGGCAAGTGGAATCTAATTTAGGTAAATGTGAGGTGCTGCATTTTGGGAAAGCAAATCTTAGAAGGACTTGTACACTTAATGGTAAGGTCCGAGGGAGTGTTGCTGAACAAAAAGACCTTGGAGTGCAGGCTCACAGCTCTATGAAAGTGGAGTCGCAGGTCAATAGGATAGTGCAGATGGCATTTGGTATGCTTTCCTTTATTGGTCAGAGTATTGAGTACAGGAGTTGGGAGGTCATGTTACAGCTGTACAGTTGGAATATTGCATGCAATTCTGGTTTCCTTCCTATCAGAAAGCCCTATGCAATGTTTGTTTTTGTTTAGTGGGCGGCACGGTGGCACAGTGGTTAGCACTGCTGCCTCACAGCTCCAGAGACCTGGGTTCAATTCCCGCCTCAAGCGACTGACTGTGTGGGTTTCCTCCGGGTGCTCTGGTTTCCTCCCACAGTCCAAAGATGTGCAGGTCAGGTGAATTGGCCATGCTAAATTGCCCGTAGTGTTAGGTAAAGGGTAAATGTAGGGGGTATGGGTGGGTTGCGCTTCGGCGGGGCGGTGTGGACTTGTTGGACCGAAGGGCCTGTTTCCACACTGTAAGTAATCTAATTAATGTTTGCTGCAACCTATTCTAAAATATGAAAGACTTAACAATCCAGGTTTGTTCAATATATCAGTTCAGTGGCAGGGCACTGTAATGTTTTCCTATAAATTCTGTGCCATATGATCTTATTGTCCACAATCACCTGATGAAGAAGCAGTGCTCCGAAGCTCGTGTTTCCAAATAAACTGTCGGACTTAGCCTAGTGTTGTGAGATTTTTAACTTTGTCCAGGTTCAGATAGTGCCCAGGGATGTGCAGGTTAGGTGCATTAGTCAGGGGTAAATGTTGAGCAATAGGGGAATTGTGTGGGTGGGTTACCTTTCGGAGGATCGGTGTGTCGTCTTTGGGCCAGTTGGCCTGCTCCCACACTGTGGGGAGTCTCTGAAGGGGAAGGGATTTTTGTAAACTGTGCAAGGCAATGCAGGCGTAGTGTGGGGGCCTGCTGTTGGCCTTGCCCCGCCCTTTGCTCCTTTCCCCTGTTGTGGAGTTGTCTAAAAAACAGCTACTCTTTCTCTGCCCTTTTTGCTGGGGGAGGGGGGGGGATCTGAAGCTGTAACCATGTTGGGACACAAAATAAAAGGTAACCAGAACATACTGCTGGGCTCAGGCTCTCATTGAAAGCTCCAAGCGGTTTTTGTTTTAAAGCTGCTCATTTCTTGCAGCCTTCTGCACTAAGTTTCCAATGTTGTGTATTAGATGGAGCAGTGAATGAGTAGCTGGTTTCGTTAGATACTATAAATTTTTCAGGAGTGCATCGTTTCATCGGCAGTTTACTGGCAGCACTGGGAAGTATGGGCTGTGTTCACTAGAAACGAGGTGGAGGTGCTGCTGTTGGACTAGGTTGGACACGGTTTAAAAATCACAACACCAGGTTATAGTCCAACAGATTTATTTGGAAGCACCAGCTTTCGGAGTGCTGCTCCTTCATCGGGTAACTGTGGAGCAGGATCATAAGACACAGAGTTAAGAGCAAAAGATCAATGTCATGCAACTGATGATATATTGACAAACGTAGATTGTTGTTAAATCTTTCATCTTTTAGAATGGGTTGCAGGTTTTAGTTCATTAATGTGTACATCGCAGTACTACTATTAAGTCATATTCTCAAGATCACTTAAGGTCTTTTTAAAAAACAGGTGACATCTCAGTCCAGACAATGCATGAAAGGTGTGAGAGTATCCCAATCTTAAATTGGACTGGTTCTATTTCCAAACTAGGAATTTATAAAATATTACATGGATTGACTACCTGCATATTGTGCGTTTTGTGCAAAATTGAATATATCTGCAAATATAATTCTGCAAATGCACTACATTGTTATATGTATGTGTGCAGCATGAGTGCGCGTGTAAGAGAGTATGTGTGCACATGCTTGGTAAAGTGAGTGTGATGGAGGAGAAGCCTGTGAAAGGGTGTGTGTGTGTTGGGGGGGTGTGTCTGTCTGAGAGAGAACATGTGTATAGATAAAAGGTGAGGGGTTGCATTTTGCCAAAATAAGGAAGGGCCGGGCTTGTACAGAGGGATATGGTGGGGGGCGGGGGGTTCAGATATATACTTCTTTGAAAGTTGCATCACTGGTTGGAAGGAAGCTTCAGAAGGCATTCAACACACTTACCTTAATTGTTCACACCATTGAATAAAGGAGCTGGGACATAATGTTGAAGTTGTACAGGATGTTGGTGAAGTCACTTGTAGAGTACTGAGAACGCTTCTGGTGGCCCTGTAATAGGAAGAATTCTATTAGAAAGGGTTCAGTAAAGATTTACCAGGATGTTGCCAGGACTGGAGGGTTTGAGTTGTAAGGAGAGGCTGAGACACTCTTCACTTGAGCACAGGAGGTTGAGGGGTGACCTCATTTGAGATTTATAAAATCATGAGGGTTATAGGGAAGATGAACATCAAACACAGAAAGGAGTATGCGCGGTTATGTCGAGTGACGGGGGAAGAAATTGTGGCATTTGCACACTTTAAATCTGCTAGGAGAGAACACTGCGCATGCCGGAAGACTGGAGGTTGGCTAATGTGGTGCCACTGTTTAAGAAGGGTGGTAAGGACAAGCCAGGGAACTATAGACCAGTGAGCCTGACATCGGTGGCAGGCACGTTGTTGGAGGGAGTCCTGAGGGACAGGATGTACATGTGTTTGGAAAGGCAAGGACTGATTAGGGATAGTCAACATGGCTTTTTGTGTGGGAAATCATATCTCAAATTTTGAGTTTTTGAGGAAGTAAAGAGGATTGAGGAGGGCAGAGCGGTAGATGTGATCCATATAGACTTCAGTAAGGCGTTCGACAAGGTTCCCCATGGGAGACTGATTAGCAAGATTAGATCTCATGGAATACAGGGAGAACTAGCCATTTGGATACAGAACTGGCTGAAAGGTAGAAGACAGAGGGTGGTGATGCAGGGTTGTTTTTCAGACTGGAGGCCTGTGACCAGTGGAGTGCCAGAAGGATCGGTGCTGGGCCCTCTACATTTTGTCATTTACATTAATGATTTGGATGCGAGTATAAGAGGTACAGTTAGTAAGTTTGCAGATGATACCAAAATTGGAGGTGCAGTGGACAGTGAAGAGGGTTACCTCAGATTACAACAGGATCTTGACCAGATTGGCCAATGGGCTGAGAAGTGGCAGATGGAGTTTAATTCAGATAAATGTGAGGTGCTGCATTTTGGGAAAGCAAATCTTAGCAGGACTTATACACTTAATGGTAAGGTCCTAGGGAGTGTTGCTGAACGAAGACACCTCACAGTGCAGGTTCATATCTCCTTGAAACTGGCGTCGCAGATAGATAGAACTGTAAAGGTGGTGTTTGGTATGCTTTCCTTTATTGGTCAGAGGATTGAGTACAGAAGTTGGGAGGTCATGTGGCTGTTGTACAGGACATTGGTTAGGCCACTGTTGCAATATTGTGTGCAATTCTGGTCTCCTTCCTATTGGAAAGATTTTGTGAAACTTGAAAGAGTTTAGAAAAGATTCACAAGGATGTTGCCAGGGTTGGAGGATTTGAGGTATAGGGAGAGGCTAAACAGGTTGGGGCTATTTTCCCTGGAGCGTCGGAAGCTGAGGTTTACAAAAGGGGCATGGATAGGATAGATAAAGTCTTTTCCCTGGGGTGGGGGAGTCCAGAAGTCAAGGGTATAGGTTTAGGGTGAGAGGGGAAAGATATAAAAGAGACCTACTGGGAAACTTCTTCACACAGAAAGTGGTACGTGTATGGAATGAGCTGCCAGAGGAAGTGGTGGAAGCTGGTACAATTGTAACATTTAAGAGGCATTTGGATGGGTACATGAATAGGAAGGGTTTGGAGGGATATGGGCCAAATGCTGGCAGGTGGGACTAGATTGGGATGGGATATCTGGTCGGCATGGACGGGTTGGACCGAAGGGTCTGTTTCCATGCTGGTTCAGCAAAAGCTATTCACGCTCTTTGCTGTCTGCAAAAATGGCGCAAATCCTTCTTCAAATGGACCAATGAGAAGCCAATTGTTGACATTCAGCAACTGAAGAAAGTGAGTGAATCCAGGGAGGGGACAGAGTCGGGAAACGTTGGTCCAGGTCTGTATCTCAATTGGCAAACACATGGCAAATGCAGTCCCACAGCGTGAAATTATAGCCTCAGTTACGAACAAATAACTGCTGAAAGGAGGTACGTTGTTTAAATGGTGACATATTGGGATGCGGAGAAAGTGAGGACTGCAGATGCTAGAGATGACAGTTGAAAAGTGTGGCACTGGAAAAGCACAGCAGATCAGACAGCATCCGAGAAGCAGGAGAATCAACGTTTCAGGCATGAGCCCTTCCTCAGGAATGATGTGTGGATGTAAAAAGTGGCCTCAGCATCCTTCCACACCAGTCACTGCCAGTTGTCAGACAGGTGCAGCAAGCAATCAGCAAGGCAAGTGGTATATTAGCAAGAGGAAATGAGTTCAGAAGTCTCTGCAGTTAGGGGGTCATTGAATATATTCAAGGCTGAGTTTGTCTGATTTTAGAACAAGAAAGAAGTGGATGTTTCTGGGGGAAGGCAAGTAAAATGATTTTAAGACCAGTACAGAACAGTTAAAGGGTCATAGAGCACAGAACAGACCCTTCAGCCCAACTAGTCCATGCTGACTATATTCACAAACTAAACTAGTCCCACCTACCTGTATTTGGCCCATATCCCCTGAACCTTTCCTATTCATGTACTTATCCAAATGTCTTTTAAACGTTGTTACACAACCAGCATCCACTATTTCCTCTGGACATTTATTCCACACACAAACCACTGTTTACAAAAAAGGTGCTCCTCATCTCTTATTAAAATCTTTCTCCTCTCACCTTAATTTGTGGCCTAATCTTGAAATGACACATGCCGTTCACCTTATCTATGCCCCTCATGGTTTTGGAAACCTCTATAAAGAGAACAAAGAACCTGACAGCACAGGAACAGGCCCTTCAGCCCTCCAAGGCTATGCTGATCGAGATTCTCTATCTAAACCTGCCGCCTATTTTCTAAGGATCTGTATCCCTTTGCTCCCTGCCGATTCATGTATCTGTCTAGATACATCTTAAATGACGCTATTGATCCCAGCCCTACTGCCTCCACTGCATGAGGCACCCACCACCCTCTGCGTAAAGAATTTTCCATGTAGATCTCCCTCAAACCTTTCCCCTCTCACTTTGAACTCGTGACTCCTAGTAATTAAGTCTTCCCCTATGGGGGAAAAAAAAATTCTTCCTATCCACCCCTGTCTACATGCCTCATGGTTTTATAGGCCTCAATCAAGACCCCTCCTCAACCTCCTTATTTCCAATGAAAATACTCCTAATCTACTCAACCTCTCCTCATAGTTAGCGCTCTCCATAACAGGCAACATCCTGGTGAACCTCCTCTGCACCCTCTCCAAAGCATCCACATCCTTTGGGAAATCTGGCGACCGGAATTGTACAGCAGTATTCCAAATGTGGCCGAATCAAAATCTTATATAACTTCAACATGGCCTGCCAGCTCTTGTACTCAATACTCCGTCCGATGATGGAAAGCATGTTGTATGCTGCCTTAACCACTCTACTGACAGACATTGTTCTCTGAAGATGGCAATAGATCTGAACACCCAGATCTCTCTGTACATCAATTTCCCCCAGGACCTTCCCATTTAACGTATAGTTTGCTCTCGAATTGCACCTTCCAAAATGCATCACCTCGCATTTGTCTGGATTAAACTCCATTTCTCTTCCCAACTCTCCAATCTATATTCTGCAGTATCATCTGACAGTCCCCTTCACTATCTGATATTCCATCAATCTGAGCGTCATCTGCAAACTTGCTAACGAGGCACCCGACACCTTCACCTTTCAACCTCCTGTGCTCCAGTGAAAAAAGTCCCAGCCTACCCTTCAATCGGTGTGAATTCTGTCTGGGTCCCAATGTCGAATCAGCCTGACATTTTGGATAGAAAAGCTCTGCATTTAAATTACGTTCTTGAGAAAGTTACTGAAAACAGGTTCTGGGATTAACATACCAAAGAACAGAACCCCATTCTAAAAGATGGAAGATTTAATCTAAATTGTTTAATGTATCACATCTCCATGACACTGGACTCCTTTGGCTATAAATTCTGTGATCATGATCTTATTCTCCACAACCACCTGATAAAAGAGCAGAACTCCAAAAGCTAGTGCTTTCATGTTATGGCAGTAGCGGGAGGTGTGGGCTGTATTCACTAGAAACAATGAAGCAGTTAGATACCACACATTTGAGGGGGAAGGGTGTATTACATGACCTCCCAACTCCTATACTGAATGCTCTGAGCAATGAAGGAAAGCAAACCAAACGCCTTCTTCATTATTCTATCCACCTGAGACTCCACTTTCAAGGAACTATGAACCTGCACTCCAAGGTCTCTTTATTTTGCAACATTCCCCTAACTGCATCAGTCCTGCCTGGATTGCTTGACCAAAATGCAAACCTCAGACTTCTCTAAATTAAACTCCAACTGACACTCCTCGGCTCATCAGCCGATCCCAAAAATTCTAATTTATCGTGAACTCTCTTTCCTCTATTATTCCCTAGAAGCGGAAAATCTCCGTCCCACACTCTCTCCGTCCGTTTTCACTTTGTTGAAAGTGGAAGAATGGGATTGAGAAACTAATCAGCGATGATTGAATGGAATGAGCAGACCTGGTGGTCTAATTTCTGCTTCTATGTCTTGTGGTCTCTTGCTGTCCTGGACACCGAGAGAGAAAATTGGGACCAGCATTGAACCGATCATGACTGGATATGGATCTACCTGCATCTAGGTGGATGGGCTGGGACTTTTTCACTGGAGCATAGGAGGTGGAGATGTGACCTTATCAAGGTTTATAAAATCATGAGTGGAGAGCTGAGGTGAATGACAGGTGTCCTTCCCCTAGGCTGGGGGTTTCAAGATGAGGGAGCAAATTTTGAATGTGAGAGGAGAAAGAGATTTTAAAAAGACTTGAAGGGCACAATATTTTTTATGTACAGAGTGTGGTTCACGTGTGGACTGAATGTCCAGAGGAAGTGGTGGGTGCAGGTACAGTTACAAGGTTTAAAAGACATTTGGATAATTACATGATTAGGAAATGTTCAGAAGGGTATGGGCCAAAACACTGGCAGGTGGGACTGGTTTAGCTGGTGAACATAGTCAGCATGGACTAGTTGGACTGAAGGGTCTGTTTCTGTGCTGTATGGTTCTGTACTTGTCTCAAGACCATTTTCTTGCCTTCCCCATAAACATCCACATAAAAATCAGATGAACTCAACCTTGAATATATTCAATGACCTGAAAATGTGTTGCTGGAACAGCGCAGCAGGTCAGGCAGCATCCTGGGAACAGGAGAATCGACGTTTCGGGCATAAGCCCTTCTTTAGGAATCAAACGTCAATTCTCCTGTTCCCTGGATGCTGCCTGACCTGCTGCGCTGTTCCAGCAACACATTTTCAGCTCTGATCTCCAGTATCGGCAGACCTCACTTTCTCCTCGAATATTCAATGACCCCCCAACTGCAGGAAGACATCCCCGCTTCTGAACTTAATTCCTCTTGCTAATACACCACTTGCCTTGCTCATTGCCTGCTGCACCTGTCTGACAACTGGCACAGAAGGACACTGATGCCCCTCTGAACATCCACGCATCATTCTTGATGAAAGGCTTGCGCCCAAAACCTTGACTGTCCTACTGCTCGGATGCTGCTTGACCTATTGTGCTTTTCCAGCACCACACCTTTTGACTCTAATCTCCAGTCCTCACTTTCTCCACATCCCAATATATCACCATTTAAACAATATACCTTTCTACTTTTTTTCCCACAGCAAAGGCTGTAACTTTATGTTGGGGTACTGTATTTGCCAACTGTGGCCTTCTCTACGTCGGGGAGCACGAGCATAAACTTGGGGAACGGTTCGCCGAGCATCGCAGCAAGGTCTGCAGAGGCCGACCGGACCTCCCAGTCACCACCCATTTTCATTCCCCTTCCCACTCCCTTTCTGACATGACCATTTTTGGCCCCATCCATTGCCACAACAAACCACAGTGCAAATTGGAGGAACAACATCTCATCTTCCACCTGAGCAGTCCACAGCCCGAAGGACTCAACAGTGAGTTCTCCAATTTCAAATAACCTCCGTTCCGAGCCCCTGCCCCTCCACCTCCCTGCCACCAACTAGGTTCCTTCCTCACATTCACCAACCAGGTCGTACCCTCTACCTATTTACACCTATCCCCAGTTCATCACCCTGCCCTCAGCATACCCTTGTTCTGCAGCTCTCCCTATACTCACCCCCAGTCCTGAACAAGGGTTACACCCGAAACGTCGACTTCTCCACCTCCTGATACTGCCTGGCTTGCTGCATTCTTACAGACTCCTGCCTGTCTGTATTGCCAATTGAGACACAGGCATGGACTAACTTTTCCAGAGTCTATCCCCTCGCTGGATTCATTCCCATTCCTTTCAGTTGCTCCAAGTCAACAATTGAACCCCAGAATGAAACGTAAATGGAAAAGGGGGTGAGAAAAGAGAGTGCTGTACTCACAGATGTTGGACAGAGGAAGGAAGTTGCAGTCTGAGGTGAAGCTCAATCTTCATTCAGTGTGAGAGGAGGAGCAGGACCTTAAGAAGCTCATGGTCCACCTTCCGCATTCAGACAATAGGGGAGCTCCAATTGGCATGAGGACAACTCTCCTTCTGGTCCTCCAGTGCTCCTTATTTGTCCATCAAAAGTAGGTCTCGCCCCTTTTCTGCCAACAGCGAGGAACATGCCCAATGTTTTGGTGACACCGGCAAACATGTGCCCTGCTTGTTGACACTGAGGAGTGTACACAATATGCTCTGTAGCAATGCTGATGTTATTGACAGATTAAGTGTCCATATGCCTCAGAGAACAAAAAGGATTAGAGCCATAATTTGTTTTACACTATGTGTCTCGATATTTTATTGCTTTTGCATTTGTCTGGCTGCTCAATGTTTTTATGTCTTTTCCTCAGTGTTGGGGTGAAGTTCACAACTAGAGGGCACAGGTTTAGGGCGAGAGCAGAAAGATATAAAAGGTACCTTAGGGGCAACGTTTCCATGCAGAGGGTGGTGCATGTATGGAATGAACTGCCAGAGGAAGTAGTGGAAGCCGGTATAATTACAGCATTTAAAAGGCATCTGGATGGGTCTATGAATAGGAAGGGTTTAGAGGGATATGAGCCAAGTGCTGACAAATGTGACTAGATTAATTTAGGATATTTGGCTGGCATGGACAGGTTGGACCAAATGGGTATGTTTCCGTGCTGTACATCTCTATGACTCTAAATAATAAAAAGTATATTTTCCAAGTAACAAACTATACCCAGTTAAAAATCACACAACACCAGGTTATAGTCCAACAGGTTTAATTGGAAGCACACTAGCTTTCGGAGCGATGCTACTTCATCAGCTGATTAAACCTGTTGGACTATAACCTGGTGTTGTGTGAGTTTTAACTTTGTACATCCCTGTCCAACACTGGCATCTCCAAATCATAACTATACCCATATTAACAAGGTTTAGTACACCACACACTTGACCAACCATTCTCAACAGATCCTGCCCCTTCAATGCCTGAGGAACATATACATGCTGGTGCATAATCTCCTTCACTAGTATTTACACACTACCATCAGCAATTGAGGAGAAAGTGAGGTCTGCAGACGCTGGAGATCAAAGCTGAAACTTTATTGCTGGAACAGCACAGCAGGTCAGGCAGCATCTAGGGAACAGAAGATTCGACGTTTCGGGCACATGCCCTTCTTCAGGAATGAGCAGAGAGTGTTCAGCAGGAGAAGATAAAAGGTAGGGAGGAGGGACTTGGAGGAGGGGCGTTGGAAATGTGATAGGTGGAAAGAGGTCAAGGTGAAGGTGATAGGTCGGAGTAGGGTGGAGGCGGAGAGGTCAAGAAGAAGACTGCAGGTCAGGAAGGCGGTGCCGGGCTGGAGGGATTCGGCTAAGACAAGGTGGGGGGAGGGGGGGATGAAGAAACTGGTGAAGTCCAAGTTCATCCCCTGTGGTTGGAGGGTTCCCAGTCGGAAGATAAGACGCTTAGTTGAAATGCTGTGCTTCCCCCTCCCACTCCACCGAGGATATGCAGGTCATTGGACTCATCCACCGCCAAACCACAACAACGCGACGGTCGGAGGAGGAGCGTCTTATCTTCCGACTGGGAACCCTCCAACCACAGGGGATGAACTTGGACTTCACCAGTTTCTTCATCCCCCCTCCCCCCACCTTGTCTCAGCCGAATCCCTCCAGCCCGGCACCGCCTTCCTGACCTGCAGTCTTCTTCTTGACCTCTCCGCCTCCACCCTACTCCGACCTATCACCTTCACCTTGACCTCTTTCCACCTATCACATTTCCAACGCCCCTCCTCCAAGTCCCTCCTCCCTACCTTTTATCTTCTCCTGCTGAACACTCTCTGCTCATTCCTGAAGAAGGGCATGTGCCCGAAACGTCGAATCTTCTGTTCCCTAGATGCTGCCTGACCTGCTGTGCTGTTCCAGCAATAAAGTTTCAGCAACCCTCAGCAATTGCACAAGTAACAGCAAAGGGTAAACAGCACAAGGATTAAACACACAGTGAGGGGCAAACAGCACAAGGATTAAACAAACAGTGAGGGGTAAACAGCACAAACGCCAGTAAAAGCAGATGGAAAGTGAGTGTAAAATGTCACTATGACAGGACAGGCCCCACATTCCTTCCCCTCCGTTCCCCCCCAACCTACCTCACCTTTCACCTCCCGGGCCCAGTACCTTCCAGGTGGCCCCATAGTTGACACAGGGGCCGCCCCACGACCAGTAGAACTCCACCACCCAGGCGGCCGACGAGTTCCCAAGCAGGCCCTTAACCCCATCCGCCTCCAGAATGCTCACCGGCTCCTGCCTGCTGTACAGCCGGCCGGTGTGGCCGTGACACAGCAGCTGCACCAGGAAGGCGGCGGTGCCCAGTGACGGGTGTCTGCCCCGGGCCGCACGGCGTCATTTTCCTAACGGCCGCCCTCCCGCCGCTTCCCCGCTCGAGCGACTTCTCCTCCCAACCGCCTTCGCCCCCGCGTGACGTCTGCACGGGGGATGGGCGGGGCCGGGGAGCCTCACCGTCACCAAGCAACAGCCACCTCGCGCTACAACTGCTCATTCACAAAAACAAACTCTCCTGTCTCGCTCTGCAGCTGCAGGGGGGACACTGCCACGTTTCCAGGAGCCCTATCTACATTGGGAAAGCTCACGGCTCAATTTAAACAGATATTCCGACATCTAACGGAACGGCGTCATATCTAAAGGGGGCAATCTGCATTTTAAAGGGACACGGACATTTTAACGGGTATTTCTGCAAATAAAGAGGTTTAAATGGACGAGATTACATTTCAAAGGGATGTGCCACATTCAAAGGGATATCTTCATATGTAAAGTGACGCAGTTATATCTAAATGAATCTACATTTCGAAGAGACGTTGCCCTATTTATCAGTAGAGACAATAGGTGTGAATTCTGTCTGTGTCCCAATGTTGAGTCAGACTGACATTTTTCTTAGAAAAGCTCTGCATTTAAATTACAATCTTGAGAAGGTAAGTTATAGATTCGGGTGTAGGTTAGGGAGAATTGGCCGTGCTAAGTTACCCATAGTGACCAGGGATGTACAGGTTAGGGTGGCTTGGCCATGGGAAATACGCAGTAAGGGGTTGAGTATGGGTGGGATACTGTTCAGAGGGCCAGAGAGGAATCGATGGGCTGAATGGCCCGCTTCCACATTGTCGGAATTCGATGACCCTCCCCACCAAAGGAGCATTTTATCTGCATCTATCCTGTCAAGCCCCTTTCAGAATTCTACCGGTTTCAATAAAGGTTTCCAGCACAGAAACAGACACTTCGGTCCAATTCGTCCATGCCGACCAGGATTCCAAACTAAACCAGTCCCACTTGCCTGCATTTGGCCCATATCCCTCTAACCTTTCCATTCATGTACCCATCCAAATGCTGTTTCAATGTTGTCACTGTACCTGCATCTACCACATCCTCAGCAAGTTAATTCCACGTGGAAATCACCCTCTTTCAAAATGTTGCCCCTCCGGTTCCTTTTAAATCTCTCTCCTCACATTAAAAAAAATGCCCCCTAGTTTTGAGCTCGCCGACGCTAAGCAAGAGCCCTTTGTTATTCACCTTACCTCCAATCCTCATGATTTTATCAATCTCAATGAGGTCATCCCCCCCCCCAACTTCCTGTGCTCCAGTGAATAAAGTCCCAGCCTCTCCTTATAACCTCAAACCCTCCAGTCCTTACAACATCCTGGTAAATCTTTATTTAACCCTCTCTAATAGTATTCTTCCTATTACAGGGCCAACAGAACTGTACTGAGTACTCGAAAAGTGTTACATATTAATGAACCAAAGCCCACACCCATTCTAAGAGATGAAGACTATCTAAGTTTGTTCAATATATTCTATCAGTTGCATGACACTGATGTTTTGATATAAGTTCTGTGTCTTATGATGCTGTTCCATGAGGCTTATGTGTTGATGAAGCAAGATGGAACAGATGAGGACAGGAATCACGTAGGAAGGATTTAAAGAGAGAGTTAAGAAGAGCAAAGAGAGGACAGGAGCATCCTTTAGCAAATAGAATACAGGAAATCGCTCAAGCTTTCTATAGATATGTGAGGAATAAAAGGATGATTAGGGTAGGAATAGGGCCAGTCAAAGACAGAAGTGAGAAGTTGAGCATGGACCCTGTATCGGTGTTCACTCAGGAAAAGAATGAGTTACGAGATATTAGACTCGAAAGGATCGAGGTTAGTTACACACAGGTGTTATCAATTTGAGAAGGAGTGAAAGTAGACAAGTCCCCTGGGCTGGATGGGATTTATCCGAGGATTCTCTGGGAAGCTAGGGAGGAGATAGCAGAGCCTTTGGCTTTGATATTTGAGTCGTTATTGTCTACGGGTTTAGTACCCGAGGACTGGAGAATTGCAAATATTGTGCCCTTGTTCAAGTAGGGCAGCAGAGATGACCCAGGTAATTATAGACCAGTGAGCCTTACATCTATTGTAGAAAAGATTTTGGAAAGGATTATAAGAGAAGATTTAAAATCATCTAGTAAGCAACAATTTGATTTCAGATAGTCAACATGGTTTCGTGGAGGGCAGGTCACGTCTCACAAATCTCATTGAGTTCTTTGAGAAGGTGACCAAGCATGTAGATGAGGGTAGGGCAGTTGATGTGGTATACTTGGACTTCAGTAAAGCCTTTGATAAGGTTCCACATGGTAGGCTGATGGAGAAAATGCAGAGGCATTGAATTGAGGGTGATTTAGCAGTTTGGATTAGAAACTGGAAGAAGGCAGCGAGTGGTGGTTGATGGAAAATATTCAGTCTGGAGTCCGATGACTAGTTTCGGGACCACTGCTGTTTGTCATTTTTATAACTGACTTAGACACAGGCATAGGTGGATGGATTAGTAAATTTGCAGACGACACTAAAGTCGGTGGAGTACTGGACAGTTTGGAAGAATGTTACAGGTTGCAGGGGGAAATTTGGATAAACTGCAGAATTAGGCCGAGAGGTGGCAAATGGAGTTCAATGCAGCTAAATGCGAGGTGATGCACTTTGGGAAGAATAACAGGATGGCAGAGTACTTGGTCAATGTAAAGATTCTTGGTAGTGTGGATGTGCAGAGGGATCTTGGAGTCCATGTGCGTAGATCCCTGAAAGTTGCCACCCAGGTGGATAGTGCTGTGAAGAAGGCATACGGTGTGTTAGGTTTCATTGGTAGAGGGATTGAGTTCCGGAACCGCAATATCATGCTGCAACTATACAAAACGCTGGTGCGGCCACACTTGGAATATTGTGTATAGTTCTGGTCCCCATATTTCAGGAAGGATGTGGGAAGCATTGGATACGGTGCAGAGGAGATTTACCAGGATGTTGCCTGGTCTGGAGGGAAGGTGGTATGAGGAAAGGCTGAGAGACTTGGGCCTTTTCTCATTGGAAAGGCGGCGGCTAAGGGGGGATTTGATAGAGACATACAAGATGATCAGAGGATTAGATAGGGTAGACAGAGAAAGACGTTTTCCTAGGATGATCACGTCAACGTGTACGAGGAGGCATAACTACAAATTGAGGGGGGATAGCTTTAAGACAGATGTCAGAGACAAGTTCTTTACACAGAGTGGTAAGGGAGCGGAATGCCCTACCTGCTAAGGTAGTCAACTCAGCCACATTAGGGAGATTTAAACAATCCTTACATAAGTGCATGGATGATTTTGGGATAGTGTAGGGGGACGAGAATAGTTCACAGGTCGACGCAACATCGAGGGCCAAAGGGCCTGTTCTGTGCTGGATTGTTCTATGTTCTTTGTTCTAAACTTAGTGCAGGAGGCTGAAAGAAATGAGCAGTTTTAAAACAAAAACTTCTTGGAGCTCAAAGCTTTCAATGAGAGTCTGAGCCCGGTGGTAAGTTCAGGTAAACTTTATTGCAACCCAACTTTGTTACAGCTTCAGATCCCCCCAGCAAAAAGGCAGAGAAAAAAGTAGTTGTTTTTGACCAGCTCAAGGTCAAAGTGCACACACCACACCTCCCCTTGTCCGACCCCCCCCCCCCTCACTGTCTTTACTATTGGCCAGCAGCAAGTTGTCCCTTTGTAATTGGATCCTTGGTAAAGCCGTAACCTGGAGGAAGTATTGCCTCACTCAGCAATTTCAACCCATACCTTGTCTCCAAGTAAGTTTCTCCCCACTCCTTTGCCAGGAAGGGGCAGTGTAGAGTCAACCAGACTGCTGTGGGTCTGGAGTCACGTGTAGGCCAGACCGGGTAAAGGATGCAGCTGGAACGACTGAGTGAATCCTTTCCCACAATGGCGGTTCCCTTCCCTAACAAGGGAGAGTGTGAATCAGATGGGGGCTTTCTCCCCCGCACCACCCCCTCCCTGAAACGGTCTCATCGTTAGATTCCCAACTCCACATTTCTGACCGAATACCAATTCTGCCATCTGTCGGGGGGGGATTCAAACCCGAAGTCCCTGGAACTGGGTTGATAGTCCAATCGATAATGGCACTCAGCCATCACTCCTTCAATCCCCCTGCGATGGCACGTGAACTCGCTGGTGGCTCCGCAGGTGGGAGGAGCGGGTGAAGCCCTTGCCGCACTGAGAGCAAGTGAACGGCCTCTCCCCGGTGTGGATCCGCTGGTGGGTCACCAGGTTGGAGGAATCACTAAAGGCCTTGCCACACTCGGGGCAGCTGAAGGGTCTCTCCCCGGTGTGGATCCGCTGGTGGCTCCGCAGGTTGGAGGAGCAGGTGAAGCCCTTCCCGCACTGAGAGCAGGTGAACGGCCTCTCCCCCGTGTGGAGACGCTGGTGGATCAGCAGAGTGGAGGAATTGCTGAATACCTTCCGGCACAGAGCAGGCAAAGGGCCTCTCCTCAGTGTGGATCCGCTGGTGCCTCATCAGGGAGGAGATGTCGGTATAGGCCTTCCCGCATTCAGGGCAGCTGAAGGGCCTCTCCCCCGTGTGGACGCGCCGGTGGCTCCGCAGGGTGGAGGAATAACTGAAGGCCTTCCCACACTCAGGGCAGCTGAAGGGCCTTTCCCCTGTGTGGATCTGCTGGTGCCTCATCAGGGAGGAGACATCGGTGAAGGCCTTCCCACACTCTGGGCAGCTGAAGGGCCTCTCCCCTGTGTGGATCCGCTGGTGCCTCAGCAGGGCGGAGACGTCGGTAAAGGCCTTCCCGCACTCAGGGCAGCTGAAGGGCCTCTCTCCTGTGTGGACATGCTGGTGGCTCAGCAGGGTGGAGGAATACCTGAAGCCCTTCCCACACTCTGGGCAGCTGAAGGGCCTTTCCCCAGTGTGATCCTACTGGTGGGCCAACAGGTGGGAGGAATGTCTGAAGGCCTTCCCGCAGTCGGTGCAAGGGAATGGCCTCTCCCCGGTGTGACTGCGCCGATGAGTCTCCAGGGCAGACGGGACACGGAAACCTTTTCCACAGTCGCCACACTTCCACGGTTTCTCCATGGGGTGGGATTCCTCAGGTTTCTCCATGGCCACAGCTTCAGCTGCACACAAACACGTGTAGAGCCGCTCCGTGCCGTGAAATCCCCTTTCCAGGCCGTATAACAGTTTCAGGCTCCACACACAGTGTGCGGCAACAGTGGGGTCTCTCGTCCAGTCCCACTGATGCTGAAAACGTCCTCAAACAGGAACCAAAAAGCGTTGATCCCTCTCACAGAAATCACAGTCAAAAATCGTTGCGGTCCCGATGGATTGAGTGACTGTCAGACATTGACATCAAAGTGAGGACTGCAGACGCTGGACAGTCAGTCGAAAAGCAGAGGAGGTCAGGCAGCATTCGAGGAGCAGGAGCGTCAATGTTTCGAGCGTAAGCCCTTCATTTGTTGATTTTGAAACTTCAGTCTTCAGATTTTCAAATACTCTGCAAAAAGGGATTACAAAAGGGATCATCAGTGCAGGGTAGAAATTCAGAAAAAGCAATTCTACTTTCTGTGGAATATTCTTTTGTTATTCCACAAAATTGAAAGCACCATCCCACTCTCTCTCTCCCTCTGCTCTAACTAATTCCCCTGAAGGTGCTGATTCAGGATCTTACAGGGGCAGAAAAAGCAAAAACATCAAGACTGACATCTCTCTGAATTTTGGATACCTCCACCTGAAAGTTAATATCTTTCACAACACTGGGATCCTGCTGAGAGTGAGCAGGTCTGATTTTGGGAAGCAAAAAAAAAAGTGTCAATTCAGGGTAAACCTGCAATGCAGCTTCTTGAGGAAGGACCAGACACGAAATGGTTAACGACCCCAGGAAGGTGGGAGCAAAATGAGACATCAAGGCATTAACACCGACACACTTCAGTCAAACTCTTCTCCTGCTTCCAGTCAGGAGAAAGTGAGGACTGCAGATGCTGGAGATCAGAGCTGAAAATGTGTTGCTGGAAAAGCGCAGAAGGGCTCATGCCCGAAACGTCAATTCTCCTGCTCCTTGGATGCTGCCTGACCTGCTGCGCTTTTCCAACAACACATTTTCAGCTGCTTCCAGTCAGGGCAAAACATGCTCTGAAAGTTCAGCCTTGGAATGGCCCCTTCCAGGTTTTACTTCCCACCCATATGGTGGTCACAGTCGCAGGGCGCTCAGCTTGGGTCCAACTGCACCATTGTCAATTGATTGACCGCACCAATCAAAAGTGGGGGAAAAGGAGGAGAGAATCCTGGAATCCCAACAAAAGGAGTGGACCCTGTCCAGTTGGGTTTTTGAATCTTGCTGTTGTTCAAATGTTAATCTTATTACAGATACTTGAACTATGAGGAGGGACATGTGGGGGATCGCTATCTTCTCACCTTTCTGATCACGTACAACATCCTGATGGGGAAAGCCACTAAGCATTGATGTGATTAGGAATGATCAGAGATTATCCACCACCTATGCCGAGGAGATGTCGTCCAGTGCACCGGACCAGACGCCTTTGACGTGTGGAACGTGATGAAGATTGATTATTGCAATGGACTCTTACATCAGAAAGACTAGATGGTCCATCTGGACAGTAGAAATCAGTGGGAGTTATGTCTTTTTGATTTTACCTGCAGATGAAAGCCTAGTGAGGATAAAAGTGATCAACCCCGTTATTATGGTAAATATTTTAAGGGCACCCAGGAACACCATCACTTTTTGTAGGACGGACCGACTCGAGAAAAGGGAAGCCTGATAGGCGAAACTCCTCAATCCACAAACAACTTATTTATACAGGCCCACAGAACGCTCTTCACCCCAGAGGCAATAGTATGTTACTCCTCTCTATCGGGAGATGACTTACTTGCCCCGTCGCCAGTCCCCGATTCCATTCTATTCATCAGACTCCCTACTGCCGACCCTCCGCAGAGAAATACAGTATCACTTTCCAACACCATATGAGCCTCGTGCTACCTGTTTGCTGACATCTTTTCACTCTACTGCATGGTCATATGAGAATTGCTTTAATGGAACCGGCTATGGGTGTGCAATTGTTCATGTTCCACATAACATCACCTGCCTACTTGAGACCTGTCACGCCCACTCGTGCAAGACAAAAGGAGCCTTATACCTCCTGCCCATATACAAAGATGGCTTGCGTTCCACCGGCTGGGGAACAACAGGCCTTATGCGTCATAAGTAACTATACCCATCTCCATGTACACACCCAGAACGGAACAATTCCCTTGTGCATTTATAGGTCTTTTCTCATTTCAGAATGTGATACTGTCACCACGACCATGTGCAATAGAGTTAAGGGTGAGCATAATGGGAACAGAATTCTGAGGACCATTGTCTACCAGATGTACAGCACAGAAATAGTCCCTTCGGTCCAACTCATCCATGCCGATCAGATATCCTCAATCACTAGTCCCATTTGACAGCACTTGGCCCATATCCCTCTAAACCCTTTCTATTCATATACCCAGCGAGATGCCTTTTAAATGCTGGAATTGTACCAGCCTCCACCACTTCCTCTGGCAGCTCATTCCTTACATGCGCCGCCCTCTGAATACAAGAGTAGCCCCTTAGGGCCCTTTTAAATCTCCCCCCAACCCTAAACCTATTACCCTCTAGTTCTGGACTCCCCCATTCCAGGGAAACACCTTGTCTATTTATCCTGTCCATGCCACTCATGATTTTATAGAAATCTGTAGGGTCTCCCCTCAGCCTTTGGTACTCAAGGGAAAACAGCCCCATCCTGATCAGCTCAAACCCTGACAACATCCTTGCCAATCTTTTCTTAACCCTTTCAAGTTTCACAACATCCATGACTCTATGACATCCTTCCTACAGCAGAGAGACCAGTACTGCACACAATATTCCAAATGTGGCCTAACCAATGTCCTGTACAGCTGCAACATAATCTCCCAAATCCTGTACTCAGACGATTGGGAAAGTTTTCAAAGCCACAAAAGACAACCGGAAAAACATTGAGGTATTAACACCCGGCGGGGGGGGGGGGGGGGGGGGGGGGGGGGGAGTGGAGAAGGGAAAGGAAGCCAAAAGTGCTGGAGCCAAGGCAGAGGAAGAACAGAGGATGCACAGCCGGCTTGAAGCTGCATTTGCTGTACTTATACCTGTTGCATTTACTTGTGGAAATCGGGTGCATTTTGAAAAGGAAAACAGAAAAGATATCTACTCCTCCCAATCTCTGTCCTCCTCACCTGGTAACTAACTCCCATACCTGAGTTGACAGGGTCTGCTCCCGCCCTGGATTCACTCCCGTTGCTACAAGTGAACAGATTTTCCCGCCCCAGGATTAGCCCAGACGGAGGGATTTTCATTCATTCAGTGTCACTTCCGCGTTGTGACGTCAAGAAAGCAGCGGATGGGCGGGGCCACGCCGGGCGCACGCACTGCGCCTGCGCTGTCCTGCACCGTTTGCAAATATCCCTTCGCTTCAGAGAATCCCCACAGTGTGGGAGCAGGCCACTCGGCCCAACGAGTCCACACCGACCCTCTGAAGGGGAACCCACCCAGACCCATTCCCCTACCGCTCTACATTACCCTGACAAATACACCTAACCTGCACATCCCTGGGCACTATGGCCAATCCCAATCAAGGCCAGTGAGCAATGTAGTGATGTGGGAAATGAACATCACAGAATGATGGAGACAAGGAGAGTAAATGTACCAGCAATTAAAACTGGATTGCAAAGATCATAAAAAATGTAAACCGAAAACAGTGTGTCTGCATGTGTGCTGCACTGTTACAAAAGTGAATGAATTGACTGCACACATTGAAGAGGATAATTATGATCTGAGACTCCTTACAGAGACATAGCTTCAGGATGACAAGGATTGGATCTTGAATATCGACGGGGTAGTCAAACGGGAAGCTAGGTGAAGGTAGAGGGTTGGCATTGCAAATCAAAACACTGATCACAGTAATCCGGTGTCAGGTTGGATTTCAGGTCCTGGTTTCTCTGTCCTCTGTTGATCTCCCTGTTCCCACAGAGTAAGATGTTGATCTGTTCTCAGCTCTGCTGAAGTTTTGATTCCCCAACACTCCCCCCCCCAACCCCTTTACACCTTCCAGAACAATACAACATTCAGTCAATCGAAACCCAATCCACTATCTCCCAGCCTGACAACCGACCAGACACAGAGCGTACCAGGGAATCAAACAAGAAAAGTGAAACAAAAAAATAAAAATAAATAGGTGCTCATGCTTAATGTTTGTCAATAGGAAGTAAACCAGAAATAGGGGTCTCCCAGGATTCTGATAGTGCCCTATTTGAGGAATTCTCTTTGCTTTATATCTAACTATTAGTACCCAGCTATGACTTACAACAATATTTATGCCAACAGAAATAAAGCATCTGTTACCAAATAGACAGAGATACACAGCACGGAAATAAACTTTTTAGCTGTAAGCACACACAAGTCCATGGGGGTGAATTTGCATTTGCAGAATTACATTTTCAGATAAATTCTATTTTGCTCAAAAATGCACAATCTGCAAGCTGTCAGAACGTTGTATTTTATAAATTCCTACTTTAGAAACAGAACTAGTCAGATTCAAGGTGGGGATAAAGACAGACTCTGACTTTTAACGCATTGTCTGAGCTGAGATTGGATTCAATTCCCTACAGTACGGAAACAGGCCCAACAGGTCCACACCAACCCTCCAAACAATAACCCACCAGGCCCCATTCCCCATATTTACCCCTGACCAATGCATGTAACACACTGGGCAATTTAAGCATGGCCAATTCACCTAACCTGCATATTTTTGGATTGTGGGAGGAAACCAGAGCACCTGGAGAAATCTCATGCAGACACGGGGAGAATGTGCAAACTCCACACAGACTGTGGCCAGTGGCTGGAATTGAACCTGGGTCCCAAGTGCTGTGAGGCAGAATTAAGAACCACTGAGCCACAATGCCGCCCAGATGTTGTTACCTTTTGTTATAAAACCTTGTGTTATCGAGATTTACTTATGAATGATAGTTGCAACCCACTGTAAAAGATGAAAGAGGTAACAATCCAGGTTTGTTCAATATATCATTTCAGTGGCAGGACACTTTAATCTTCTTCCATAAATTCTCTGCCTTATGACCTTATACTCCACAACCACCTGACGATGGAGCAGTGCTCCGAAAGCTAGTACTTCCAAATAAACCCATTGGGCTATAATCTGGTGTTGTGATGTTTAACTTTGTCCAGGTTAGGGTGGATTGACCATGTTAAATTACCCAGTGTTCAGTGTTGCGTAATTTCGGTTGGATTGGCTGTGCTAAATTACCCATGGTGTCCAGGTAGGTGCAGGTTAGAGTGGATTCGCTATGCTAAATTAGCCACAGTGCTCAGTGATGTGCAGATGAGGTGGGTTAGCTATGGGAAATAGTTTCACAGTAATAAAAGCAGGAGTCAGCCATTTTGCCCATCTAGCCTGCCCCATTCTTCATTGGGATCATGGCCGATCTATCCATCGTCTCAGCTCCTCCTCGCAGCATTGCCCCAAATACCCTTAATTCCCCAACCATGCGAAAACCCATTTTGAATATACTTAATGAAGAGAATTCCATAGATTCACTACACTCCAGGAAAAGCAGTAGTCCTCACTTTCCCCTCATCTCTGTCCTAAATCTACTCCCCTTAGTCTTGAGGTCTGGTCTCACCCACCAGCAGCAATGACTGGATAGGGTACGGCTTCATCCCCACAGTGCAATGAATTCCCACTTTCCACCAAAATCCGGGATGTACTCACTCACTTAGTCGCTATCTCACAAATGCAAGATTTCATTGTAACTTCTTCTGCTCCCAGTAAGGACAAAACATCTTTGAAAGCTGCTCTGAAAGTCCAGTCTTCACAACCACACTTCTGCTTTCGCCAAAGATGATTAGTGTCATACAGCACAGAAACAGACCCTTTGGTCCAATTCATCTGATCAGATTTCCAAAACTAATCTAGTCTCATTTGTCTGCATATGGCCCATATCCCTCTGAACCCTTCCTATTCATATTCCCATCCAGATGCTTTTTAAAATGTTGTAATTGTACCAGCCACAACCACTCCCTCTGGCAGCTCGTTCCATACATGCATCACTCTCTGCGTGAAGTTGCCCCTCAGATCCCTTTGAAATTATTCCCCTCTCACCTCAAACAGGGTAGGACTCCCCTACCCTGGGGAAAACACCTTGGGTCTTCACCATATCCATGCCTCTTACAAACGTCTATGAGGTCACCCCTCAGATTCTGATGCTTCAGGTGAAAATCTAAAATTTGAATTTAGGTTATTGTCAGACGCAACAAGTATATGCAGATTTTTACTAACCACAAAATGGCTTTTCAATTTAAAACAATACAACAAAATCGCTGAGAATAATGATTGAACTCTGAACTTGGCCTGTTGTTTTGCAGAATTAAGCTAAAATCCAAAGATAAGAGGACAATGGAGTCTACTTAAAATGAACACTGACACATTAATTGACCATTCGAACAAACCTTGAGCTGCTACCATGCATGATGATTTACGTAATTAAGACTCCTTTCCCAGGAAATATCATTGGATTAGCCTGCTGTAAATCATGTCACCTTATTATATTTGATTGGTATTTTCTTGTAATTAAGGCTGTACTGTGTCTTAAAAAAACTTAAATAAATAATGTGTAATTTTTGAATGTACTTGCACAACTTCACCATGGAACACAGCTTTAACCGCTGTGTTGCTGGACAGAATTGTGTCAAGATGCCTTATTAAACTGATAACCTTGCTTTGTACAGACGCATTCCATTGATTCTTTAGACTGATCTCGAACCAAAAGGCTCCTTAAGAGGGGTCTAGATCTTCACTCTGGATAAGTTAGTCTGGCCAATTAACCCTAACCTGCACATTCCTGGGCACTAGAGGTAATTTAGCATGACCAATCCATTCCTGGACACTATGTGTAATTTAGCACAACCAATTCACACAAACCTGCCCCTCCCTAGACACAGTGAGCACTTTAGCATGGTCAATCCACCCTAACCTGTACAAAGTTAAAAAAAAACACACACCCAGGTTATCGTCCAACAGGTTTATTTGGAATGACCAGCATTTGGAGTGCTGCTCCTTCATCAGGTGGTTGTGGAGAATAACATCATAAGGCATAGAATTTATAGAAAAACAGTAGTGTCCTGCCACTGAAATGATATATTGAACAAACCTGGATTGTTAAGCCTTTCATATTTCAGAATGGGTTGCAGGTATCATTAATATGTAAATCCCAGAACTTCCTGTAAGACACTTTCTTGAGATAACTTAAGGTTTTATAACAAAAGGTGTCATCTCAACTTAGACAATGCATTAAAGGTGTGAGGTTTGAGTCTGTCTGTATCCCAATCTTGAATCAGACTGGTTGTATTTCCTAAAGTGGAATTTACAAAATATTACTGGATTGACTGCCTGCGTGAACTGCCGAGTCTCATCCACCAGCTGAAATAACTGGATAAGGTAGGGCTTCATCCCCATAGTGCAATGAATTCCCATTTTTTGCCAAAATCGCAGATGTACTCCCTTTACTCAATTGCTATCTCACAAATGCAAGATTTCATTGTATTCTTCTGCTCCCAGTAAGGGCAAAACATCTTCGAAAGCTGCTCTGAAAGTCTAGTCTTCACAACCACACTTCTGCTTTCATCAAAGACGATTAAGAGCCATACAGCATGGAAACAGACCCTGAGGCCCAACTTGTCCATGATGACCAGATATCCAAAATTAATCTAGTCCTGTTTGCCAGCATGTGACCCACACAGTTTCAAACCGTCCGAATTCATGTACCCAGCCAGATGCATTTTAAATATAATTGTACCAGCCTCCACCAATTCCTCTGGCAGCTCGTTCCACGCATGCACAACTGTCTATGTGAAAAAGTTGTCCTTCACGTCTCTTTTAAATCATTCCCCTCTCACCTCAAACATATGTCCTCTAGCTTTGGAGTCCCCTACTCTAGGGAAATTCCTGATGAAGGGCTTTTGCCCGAAACGTCGATTTTCCTGCTTCTTGGATGCTGCCTGACCTGCTGTGCTTTTCCAGCACGACTCTGATCTAACCTCTGGTTTCCAGCATCTGCAGTCCTCCATTTTGCCTAGGTCGAACCCTCTACCTGTCTACATCTATCCCCACTTCACCAACCAGCACACCCTTTATCTGCATCGCCCCCTAAACCCATCCCCCTGCATCGCCCCCTAAACCCATCCCCAATCCTGAAGAAGGGTTACACCTGAAACGTTGACTTCTCCACCTCCTGATACTGCCTGGCTTGCTGTGTTCTTCCAGCCACCTACCTGTGTATTTTGCCAATAGAGACACAGACCTGGCGCAACGTTTCCAGAGTCTGTCCGCATCCCGACTCACTCTCTTTCCTTTTAGTTGCTGCAAGTCAACAACTGAATCCCAGAATAAAAAAATAAATGGAAAAGGTGGCAAGAGAAGAGTGCCGTACTCATAGATAATGGACAGAGGAAGGAATGTGCAGTCTGGGATGAAGCTCAATGTTCATTCAGACACGAGCAGCAGCTTCAGAACCTCATGGTCCAACTTCTGCATTCAGACAATGGGGTGCCTCTCATTGGCAGGAGGACAAATGTCCTTCCGGTCCTCCTGTGCTCCCGATTGGTCAATCAAAAGAAGGTCCCGCGCCTCTTTTGCCAATAGTGATTAGCATGAGCACTATTTTTTGCTGACAACAGCGAGCATGCGTAGTGCGTTGCTGACACTGGCAAACATGCGCAGTATGCTCTTTGAGACTGCTGCTGTTATTGACAGATTTTAAATGTCCAAATGCCAACAGGGATAAAAGGGGTGGAGCCTCAATTTCTTTCCCCTGTGGTTCGACATTTTATTGCTTCTGCATTTTGTCTGGTTACTCCACTTTTGTATGTCTTTTGCCCTTGTTGAGAGAGAGTGTGCCCCAGTGAGCTGTCTATGGGATGGAGCTGTAACCAGTTACACAGACTGAAGTAACATTATAGTATTCGCAGCAGGGAGTAACTGCACACATTTCCTGAGTGTGATCACAGTTTCAATTGTTCATCAGAATCCGGGAGCCAAAAGGACACCAGAACGACAGAGAAGTCGTGGAAATGCGGGGAGTGTGCGAACGGATTCCATTCCCTGTCGGTACATGAGATTTATCAGCTCAGTCGCAGTTGGGAGAGGCAGTTCTTCAAAACATTATTACAACATTATTTCCCATTGACAAAAACACATTCACGCTGCCTGAACTTATACAAGTGCCCCGTCATCACATCTTTAATCATAGCTTTGAACATTTTCCCTATGGCATATGTTAAGGTAAATTGTCTGCAGTTTCCTGTTCTCGGTCTGCCTTTTTGAAGAAAGGAGTTTTCCAATCTACAGAAACCTTCCCTGAAACTAATAAGGTTTGGAAAATTAAAACCAATGCATTAACTATATCACTAGCTAATTTTTCTTTAAGGGTCTAGAATGAAATCCTTTGGACCCCTGGGACTTGTGAGCTTGTAGTTCCAACAGTTTACTCAGTACTACTTCCCTGGTAATTGTAATTGTCTTCAGTTCCTCCTTCCCTTTCAGTTCCTGATTTCCAGCTAGTTCTAGGGTGTTACTTGTATCCTCTCTACTGAAGACAGATTCAAGCTCTTTTCAATTCATCTGCCATCTCTTTATCCTCCGTTATTGAATCCCCAGACTCATTTTTTACAGAACCAACACTTAGCTTTTCTTTAAAAAGTTAACAAAGTGACAAAACTTTCCTTCCTGTTTTTATATTTTTGGCTAACTTTCTAACTCTAATTGCTGTGCTCCTGCCTCCATTATTTCTGATATTTGCCCCAGCTCTTACCTCTCGCATCAACCTGACTGCATATTCTATAGAACTGACCTTGGTTAAGTGTTGCAAAACACACAAGGGCAAATTTTTCATCTCCAGAAAGTCTTAGTACTGAACACGATAACATTCACTTTGAAATATTGTTCGTTCAAGCTTCACAAGCACACCCTCCAGATTCAAAATCCCACAATGACACCCAGTTCTGTTATGATCTTTAATTTTGAAGAGAAATTTGAATATTCAGTGTTTAACCGGAAGAACTGTTCACGAAATTTTCACATTTTTAAACAAAAAAAATCAACTGGATTAATTTAGCAGAATAGCATGTATGACCTTAAATTGTAAATCTAGTTTTGTTTTGAGTGACGGAGCAGATCCACACCAGATGAGGATCTAATACGTAGATTTAGGCTGTTGTCAGGAGCTTTTATTAAACACAAAATGGCATCTCAATATAAAGTAATATAAAACATGTCTTCAGACTGCAAATTAACACTGTGTTTAAAATGGCTAAAAGCTGCATTTCTGCATTCCTGAGCTAACTGAATCACAGATTAAGCAAACAATGCCTTCTTCATAGTATGGATCTAATTAAGCTAGATAGGACATTACTGACCATCCTAGCTAACCTTGAAGCACAGGTATGAGGAGATAATGCATGTGAAACAACATTGTTTCCCAGGAAATATCATTGGGTTAATCTGTTGTCCATTATGTAATTTTATTGGATTTACTCTGTAATTAAGACTGTACTGTCTCTTAAGAAACATATGAAAATTGATATTTTATTCCAACTTAATCACGCAGTTTCTCCAAGGAACACAGAATCTTTTAATATCTGTCTTGCTGGACAAATCTTTGCCCGGCCATTACAAATTAAAGCGTGAAACCTTGCTGAAGCTTGCTGTTGATTTGACCAATCTCAGAACTGAGAGAGCCCTGCTGGGGGTTGAGATCTTCAACTCTCACTGTGCTTTTGGTGTGACCCATGATTACAGAGACTTGTGGGAACATAGAGGATTTGTAACCCCCACGGGGCAGATGAATAGTAATGCTGTTTTGTCCAATCAATATGGCAGCTATCAAGATGTTCAGCTCATGCTGAGGCAATGGATACAGTCTCCAAAGGAATGAGCAGATGGATGCTGCTGCCAAGCAGGCACCCTGACACCCCAAACCTTTGGTCCCATTGGGTCCCCAGCAAAACCCGAATAGAGACAATATGGAGACAGGTATGCCAGGCCTGGGTAAGGGACTGAAATCACAGGGGAGGCCCCCTACTGAGCAGCACAAACTATGGCCTCAAATAGGGTACTCCCTCGATACTCAAACCGAAATGTGGGTGACCTCTGATGGATTGGTTTGTGTTCCTTCTTTGCTGCTGCCTTTTTCAATTGATTATGTGCATTATTGTACACATGTGGGCAAGGAGGGAATGGTTAATACTGTATTACAAACCTGGTGTCACCCAGATTTCCAGAAAGCAGCTAGGAAAAGAGCTGAAGCATGTTTAATTTGTAAACAAACAAGATGCATGGTTTAAGAGGGATGCCCTGAGGTTGTTAACCACCTCCTTGCCTGGTCAGCCTTTTTACTTGTCTACAACTTGTTTTTAGAGTCATAGAGATGTACAGCATGGAAACAGACCCTTTGGTCCAACCCGTCCATGCCGACCAGATATCCCAATCCAATCTAGTCCCACCTGCCAGCACCTGGCCCATATCCTTCCAAACCCTTCCTATTCATATACCCATCCAAATGCCTCTTAAATGTTGCAATTGTACCAGCCTCCACCATATTCTCTGGCAGCTCTTTTCATACACGTACCACTCTCTGCATGAAAATGTTGCCCCTTGGGTCTCTTTTATATCTTTCCCCTCTCACCCTAAACCTATGCCCTCGAGTTCTGGACTCCCCGACCCCAGGGAAAAGACTTGGTCTATTTATACTATCCATGCCCCTCATAATTTTGTAAACCATTATAAGGTCACCCCTCAGCCTCTGACGCTCCAGGGAAAACAGCCCCAGTCTGTTCAGTGTCTCCCTGTACCTCAGATCCTCCAACCCTGGCAACATCCTTGTAAATCTTTTCTGAACCCTTTCAAGTTTCACAATATCTTTCTGATAGGAAGGAGACCAGAATTGCACGCAATATTCCAACAGTGGCCTAACCAATGTCCTGTACAGCCGTAACATGACCTCCCAACTTCTGTACTCAATACTCTGACCAATAAAGAAAAGCATACCAAATGCCTTCTTCACTATCCTATCTACCTACAACTCCACTTTCAAGGAGCTATGAACCTGCACTCCAAGGTCTCTTTGTTCAGCAAGACTCCCTAGGACCTTACTATTAAGTAAATAAGTCCTGTTAAGGTTGCTTTCCCAAAATGCAGCACTTCACATTTATCTGAATTAAACTTCATCTGTCCTTTCTCAGCCCATCGGGTCCAGACCCTGTTGTAATCTGAGGTAACCCTCTTTGCTGTCCACTACATCTCCAATTTTGGTGGCATCTGCAAATTTACTAACTGTACCTCTTATGCTCGCATCCAAATCATTTATGTAAATGACAAAACGTAGAGGGCCCAGTACCGATCCTTGCGGCACTCCACTGGTCACAGGCCTCCAGTCTGAAAAATAACCCTCCACTGCCACCCTCTGTCTTCTACCTTTGAGCCCGTTCTGTAACCAAATGGCTAGTTCTACCTGTATTCCGTGAGATCTAACCTTGCTAATCAGTGTCCCATGGGGAACCTTTGTTTAATGCCTTACTGAAGTCTATATAGATCACATCTACTGCTCTGCCCTCATCTATCCTCTTTGTTACTTCTTCAGAAAAACTCAATCAAGTTTGTGAGACATGATTTCCCATGCACAAAGTCATGTTGACTATCCCTAATCAGTCCTTGCCTTTCCAAATACATGTACATCCTGTCCCTCAGGACTCCCTCCAACAACTTGCCCACCAATGACATCAGGCTTACTGGTCTATCACCCTTCTTAAACAATAGAACCATGTTAGCCAAGCTCCAGTCTTCCGGCACCTCACCTGTGACTATTGATGATAATATCTCAGCAACAGGCCCAGCAATCACTTCTCTAGCTTCCCACGGAGTTCTAGGCTACAGCGGATCAGGTCCTGGGGATTTATCCACCTTTTCGTTTCAAGACATCCAACACTTCCTCTTCTGTATTTTAGGGTGTAGGTTAGGGTGGATTAGCCATGGGAAATATGGAGATAGGTGTTAGGTATGGGTGGGATGCTCTTCAGAGGGCCAGTGTGTAATAAATGGGCTGAATGGCCTGCTTCCACATTGTTGGGATTCTATGACCCTCCCCACAAAGGAGCATTTTATTGGCATTCTACTGGTTTCAATAAGATCATTTCTGGTTCATAGAGGTAGACAGCACAGAAACAGACCCTTCGGTCCAACCCGTCCATGCCGACCAGGATTCCCAAAATAACTAGTCCCACTTACTTACATTTGGCCCATATCCCTCTAAACCTTTCTATTCATGTACCCATCTGAATTTCGCTTAAATGTTGTAACTGTACCTGCATCTACCACTTCCTCAGCAAGTTCATTCCATATGCAAACCACCCTGAACCAAAACATTGTCCCTCAGGCTCCTTTTAAATTTCTCTCCCCTCACTTTTAAAAAGATGCCTCCTAGTTTTGAGCACCTCTACACTAAGGAAGAGCCCTTTGCTATTCACCTTACCTCCACTCCTCATGGTTTTATAAATCTCAATGACATCATCACTCAACCTCTTGCACTTCAGTGAAAAGTGTCCCAGTCTCTCCTTATAACTCAAACTCTCCAGTCCTTACAACATCTGGTAAATCTTTATTAAACCCTCTCTAATAGTATTCTTCCTATTACAGGGCCACCAGAACTGTACTCAGTACTCTGAAAGTGGCCTCACCAACATCCTGTACAACCTCAACATGATGTCCCAACCCCTATACTCAATGGTGTGAACAATGAAGGCAAGTGTGCTAAACGCCTTCTTAACCACCCTGTCTCCCAGTGATGCAGCTATGCACCTGAATCCTCCCATGTCTGTGTTCTCCAACAAGGCTCAAGGCCCTACCATCACCTGTATAGGTCCACCCTTCCTTGTTTCAGCAAAATGCAACCCCCTGCTTTTATTCATACTTCTCTCATACATATACACACACATACACCCCCCAACACTCTCACAGGCTTATACTCATATTATACTTATACCAAGCATGCACACAAACTCACATGCACACACACAAATAACTCCAAGAAGTGAATTTGAATTGGCAGAATTATTTGCAGGTACATTCTATTTTGCTCAAAGAAGTGCAGAAACTGCAGGCAGTCAATCCATGTAATATTTTATAAATTCCTACTTTGGAACTAGAACCAGTCTGATCCAAGATTGGGGTGTGACAGGCTCGAACCTCACACCTTTAATGCATTGTCTGAGCTGTAAGCATTTTTTAAAATAAAACCTTAAGTCATCTCAAGAACGTAACTTAAAAGATGTTCTGGGATTTACAGATTAATGAACCAAAACCTGCAATCCATTCTCAAAGATGGAAGACTTAACAGCAATCTAGGTTTGTTCAGTATATCCTATCAGTTGCATGACACTGTGAGCTTTTGCTATCAATTCTGTGTCTTTTGATCCGGCTCCACAGCTACCCGATGAAGCAGCAGCGCTCCGAAAGCTAGTGCTTCCAAATAAACCTGTTGGACTATAACCTGGTGTTGTGCGATTTTTCACTTTACCCAGGCCAAGTCCACCACCGGCTCCTCCACATCGTTTCCACTGAACACAGCCCACACCTCCCGATGCTGCCAGTAAACTTTACAATGCCAATGAAATGATGCACTCTACAATCCTGAAAAACTTACAATTTCTAATGATACTGGCTCCTCATTCACTGCTCCATCTGATAGACAACATTGGAAGCTTAGTGCAGGAGGCTGAAAGAAATGAGCAGCTTTAAAACAAAACCTCTTGGAGCTCAAAGCTTTCAATGAGAGTCTGAGCCCGGCGGTAAGTTCAGATAACTTTTATTGCAACCCAACTTTGTTACAGCTTCAGATCCCCCTGCAAAAAGGCAGAGAAAAAGTTGCTGCTTTTTAAACAGCTCAAGGTCAAAGTACATACATTTCCCCCCCCCACCACCTCACATTCTTTATTATTGGTTAGCACCCAGTCGTCCCTTTGTAATTGGATCCTTGGTACAGCTGTAACCCGGAGGAAGTGTTGCCTCACTCAATAATTTCAATCCATACTCTGTCTCCAAGTAAGTTTCTCCCCTCTCATTTGCCAAGTGAGGAGGGGTGGGGCAGTGTAGAGTCAACCACACTGCTGTGAACCTGGAGTCATGTGTCGGCCAGACCAGGTAAAGGATGCAACTTGGCCATCACTGTTTCAATTCCCCGACAGGTGAACTCGCTGGTGCCTCCGCAGGGCGGAGGAGCAGGTGTAAGCCTTCCTGCACTGACAGCAGGTGAATGGCCTCTCACCTGTGTGGACCCGCCGGTGGGTCAGCAGGGTGGAGGAATTGTTGAAGGCCTTCCCACACTTGGGGAAGGGAACGGCCTCTCCCCGGTGTGGCTGCGCCGATGAGAGTCCACGGTAGATGGGAAACAGAAGCTTTTCCCGCAGTCATCACACTTCCATAGTTTCTCCAAAAGGTGGGATTCCTCGGGTTTCTCCATGGCCGACGCTTCAGTTACACGCAAACACGCATACAGCCCCTCCATGCCGTCAATTCCTCTTTCCAGGCTGTATAGCGGTTACACGCTCCACACTCAGTGCGCTGTAGGGTCTATCATCCAGTCCCACTGACGCTGAAAACGTACCCAAACAGGAACCAAAAAGCTTTGCTCCTTCTCGCAGTATTACAGTTGAAAATTGTTGTGGTCCGAATGTCTGTCAGACATTGATGTCAAAGTGAGGACTGCAGACGCTGGAGAGTCAGTGTCGAAATGTGTGGCATTGGAAACTCACAGCAAGTCAGGCAGCATCCGAGGAGCAGGAGAGTCAATGTTTCAGGCATAAACCCTTCAGCTGTTGACTTTGAATCTTCTGACTTCAGATTTTCAAATACTCTGCAAAAAGAGATTACAAAAGTCATCACTATCAGTGCAGGGTAGAAATTCAGAACAAGCAATTCTACTTTCTGTGGAATATTCTTTTGTTGTTCCACAAAATTGAAAGCACCACCCACTCTCTCTCCCCCTCTGTTCTCACTCCGCTCTAACTAATTCCCCGAAGGTGCTGATTCAGGATCTTACAGGGGCAGAAAAGCAAAAACATCAAGACTGACATCTCTCTGAATTTTGGATACCTCCACCTGAAAGTTAATATCTTTCACAACACTGGGATCCTGCTGAGAGTGAGCAGGTCTGATTTTGGGAAGTAAACAAAAAGTGTCAATTCAGGGTGAACCTGCAATGCAGCTTCTTGAGGAAGGACCAGACGCAAAATGGTCAATGACCCCGGGAAGGTGGGAGCAAACGGAGACATCAAGGCATTAACACCGACACACTTCAGTCAAACTCTTCTGCTCCCAGTCAGGGCAAAACATGCTCTGAAAGTCCAGCCTTCACAACCACACTTCTGCTTTCACCAAGGACATTTAGAGTCACACAGCACGGAAACAGACTCATTGGCCCAATCTGCCCGAGCTGCCCAGATTTCCTAAATTAATCTAGTCACGTTTGCCATCACTTGGCCCCTATATGGGCCGGGTGCTGACAGCTGGGACAAAATTGGGTTGGCTATCTTGTCAGCAAGGACGAGTTGGACTGAAGGGTCTGTTTCTGTGCTGTACATCTCTATGACTCCAGTCACATTTGCCATCACTTGGCCCCGATCCACTGAACCCTTTGTATTCATACACCCATCCAGATGCCTTTTAACTGTTGGAATTCTAGCAGTCCCCACAACTTCCTCTGGCAGCTCATTCCATAAAAGCACCACCCTTTTCATGAAAAAGTTGCCACTGAGGTCTCTTTTCCATTTCCCCACTGCCCTCACCCTGAACCTATGACCCTCCAGTTTGGGACTTTCCCATCCCAAGGGAAAGACCTTGTCTATTTACCCTATCCATACCCCTCATGATTTTATAAAAGTTTCAGACTCTGGCGCGATAGGGAAAACAGCCCCACCCCATCCTTCTGTCCCTCCTCACCCGGGCAATTAAGACACATACCTGAGTTTGCAGAGTCTGCTGCCTCCTTGGATTCACTCCAGTTGCCACAAGTGAACAGATTCCGCCCCCCCAGGACGAAGAATTGCCGAGAGGGAGGGAGTTTCATGCAAACTGACAGGGCCACTTCCGCGTTGTGATGCCTTCAATGGGTCAGGGGTGGGGTAAGGAATGGGAAAAGGGACGAGAGGAAGGGGTGGGTCGCGGCCGACCGGCTGGCTAGCCCGCACTGCCCTGCATAGTTTGCAGGAATTCCTTCCCTTCACAGAATCCCCACAGTGTGGAAGCAGGCCACTCAGCCCGACGAGTCCACACCGACCCACCCACATCCCTGCACCTGTTGCTCTACTCCCTGACTATCACACCTAACCTGCACATCCCTGGGCACTATGGGTAATTTAGCATAGCAATTCCCCCCTAACCTGGACAAAAGTTAAAAATCACACAACATCAGGTTATAGTCCAACAGGTTTATTTAGAAGCACTAGCTTTTGGAGCGCTGTTCCTTCATCAAGTGGTTGTGGAGAATAAAATAATAAGACACAGAATTTATAGAAAAACATGACAGTGTCCTGCCACTGAAATGATACATTGAACAAACCTGGATTGTTAAGTCTTTCATCTTTTCAAAAGGGTTGCAGGTATCATTAATATGCAAATCCCAGAACTTCCTGGAAAGCACCTTATCAAGTGAACTTAAAGTTTTAGAACAAAAAGTGACATTTGAGCTCAGCTCTGCAAATGTGCATTTATTCCCGTGAACTTGTGTGTGTGTGTGCGCGCGCATGAGAGAGAAAATGTCTATTTCCATCCTGTATGTCTCTGTCTATTTGAGAACAGGTGCCTTACTTCTGTTGGTGTAAATATTGTTGTAAATCAGAGCTGGGTTCTCATAGTTAGATGTAAGGGAGAGAGAATTCCTCAAGTAGGATAGTATAAGAATCCTGGGAGAGCCCCATTTGTGGTCCACTTTCTCATGAACAAACATTAAACACGAGCACCTAGTCATTTCTAATTTGGTTTCATTTTTCTTGTGAGATCCCCTGCTGTGATTACACTGTGCCTGGATGGCTGACAGGCTGGGAGATTGTAGGTTGGGGCTCGGTTGACTGAATGCTTTATTGTTCCAGAAGGTGAAAAAGGGGACAAAGCTTCAGCAGAAATCCAGCAGAGCTGAGCACAGACCGACATACTCCTTGGGAACAGGGAGATCAACAGTGGACAGACAAACCAGGCCCTGAAACCCGAGCTGACATCAGACTACCATGCGATCAGTGCTTTGATTAGCGGTGCCAATCCTCTACCTTTACCAAGCTTCCCATTAGACAATACCCTCAATATACAGAATCTAATCCTTGCCATCCTAAAGCCATGTCTCTGTAAGGAGTCTCAGACCATAATTATTCACTTCAATGTGTGCAGTCAATTCATTCAATTTTGTTACAATGCGGCACACTCACCATTTCAATTTTTGTGATCTTTAGAATCCTGGTACATTTTGCTGGTACATTTACTCTCCTTGTCCCTTTCTCTAATGTTCATTTCCCACATCACCTTGATTTGATTTGAATTGGCCATGCTAAATTGCCTATAATGATGACGGATGTGCAGGTTAGGTGGGTTAGCCATGGGAAATGCAGGGTTACGCAGTTACCTAGTAATAGTAGCAGGAGAAGGCCATTTGGCCCGTCCAACCTGCTCCGCCATTCATTAAGATCATGGCTGATCTATTCATCATCTGAGATCCTCCTCCCTGCATTGTCCCAACTACCCTTAATTCCCCTACCATTGCAAAAACCCATCCAACTGTGTCTTGAACATACTTAATGAAGCTGTCTCTACTGCTTCCTGGGGCAGAGAATTCCATAGATTCACTACACTCCAGGAAAAGCAGTTCCTCCTCAACTCTGTCCTAAATCTACTCCTCCTAATCTTGAGCCTGGTTTCATTCACCAGCAGAAATGACTCATTAAGTAGAGCTTCATCCTCACAGTGCAATGAATTCCCACTTTGCACCAAAACCTCGGATTTACTCACTCACTCAGTTGCTGTCTCACAAATGCAAGATTTCATTGTAACTTCTTCTGCTCCCATTAAGGGCAAACATCTTTGAAAGCTCCTCTGAAACTCCAGCCTTCACAATCACACTTCTGCTCTCACCGAAGATGATTAGAGTCATACAGCACCGAATCAGATCCTTTGTCCATCCACATATCATTCCTGATGAAGTGCTCGGGACCGAAATGTTGACTCTCATGGTCCTCAGATGCTGCCTGACCTACTGCCTTTTTCTAGCACCACACTTTGCCTCTGATCTCCAGCATCTGCAGTTCTCACTTTCTCCACATCCCAAAGTATCACCATTTAAACAATACACTGTCCTTCTGCTTTTTTTTCCACAGCAAAGGCTATAACTTCACATTGAGATACTGCATTTGCCACGTGTTTGCAAATTGTGGTCTTCATTACTTCGGGGAGACCGAGCGTAAACTTGGGGAACGGATTGGCGAGCATCACAGCTGGGTCCGCAGAGGCTGACAAGACCTCCCAGTCACCATCGATTTTAATTCCCCTTCCCACTCCCTTTCTGACAAGAACATCTTAGCCTTCCTCTATTGCCACAACGAACCAAACCGCAAATTAGGGAACAACACCCCATCTTCCGCCCAAGCAGCCTACATCGAGTTCTCCAATTTCAAATAATCTCCTTTTCCATCCCCCGACTCCCTTCTCAGCCCCGTGCCCCTCACTACCACTCCTTCCTGCTACCAACCTGATTTCTTCCACCCAATGACTAATCAGGCCGTACCCTCTCCCTATCTTTACTTATCCCCACTTTAGCCTTAGCCCCAGCCCCAGCCCCAGCCCCAGCCCCATCCCCAGTCCTGAGGAAGGGTTACACCCGAAACATCGACTTCTCCACCTCCTGATGCCGCCTGGTTTGCTGTGTCCTTCCAGCCTCCTGCCTGTCTATTTTGCCAATTGAGACACAGACCTGGACCATGTTTCCAGAGTCTGTTCCCTCCCTGGGTTCACCCCCTTTCATTTCAGTTGCTGCAAGCCAACAATTGAACTCCGGAAAGAAATAGAAATGGAAATGGAGGCGAGAAAAAAAAGTGCCGTACTCACAGATCTCAGACAGAGGAAGGAGTTTGCAGTCTGGGTGAAGCTCAATGTTGATTCAGAAAGAGAGGAGCAGGAGTAGCAGCTTTAGAAACTCATGGTCCAACTTCCGCATTCAGACAATGGGGTGGCTCTGATTGGCAGGAGGACCAGTTTTGTTTTGGTCCTCCACGGTTCCCTATTGGACCATCAAAGGAAGGTCGCGCACCATTTTTTGCGGAAAGCGATGAGGATGCCCAGTGTTTAGCTGACACCAGTGGGTATGTGCACTGCGTTACTGACACCGGAAAACATGCACAGTATGTTCACTGGGGATGCTGGTGTTTCTTGGAGAAAGTGAGGACTGCAGGTGCTGGAGACCAGAGTTGAAAAGTGTGGTGCTGGAAAAAGACAGCAGGCCAGGCAGCATCCGAGGAGCAGGAGAATCGACGTTTCGGGCATAAGATTCCTGAAGAAGGGCTTATGCCCGAAACATCGATTCTCCTGCTCCTCGGATGCTGCCTGGTCTGCCTGGTTTATCCAGCACCACACTTTTCAATGCTGGTGTTTTGGTCAGATGTTAAGAGTCCAAATGCCATTAGGAAAAAAGGGGTAGAGCCACAATTTGTTTTTTCCTGTGATTCGACATTGTATTACTTTTGCATTCTGTCTGGCTGCTCAACTTTGGTATGCCTTTTCCCCAGGTTTACCCCGAGTCCAGAAGTGGAGGGCATGGGTTTAGGGTGAGAGGGGAAAGATTTCTGAGGGGTAACCTTTTTGCACAGACGCTGGTGCGTGTCAGCCAGAGGAAGTGGTGGAGGCCAGAACAATGATAATATTTAAAATGCATCTGGATGGGGATATGAATAGGACAGATTCAGAGGGATAAGGGGCCAAATACTGGCAAATGGGTCATTGGATTAATTTAGGATATCTGGTCGGCATAGACCGAAGGGTATGTTTCTGTGCTCTGTTTCGCTATTTCTAGATAGTTGGAACCAACTTCACAAGACGAGGACTAGGCCATTCACCCCTTACAGTCAAGATCAGAGTGGTGCTGGAAATGCACAGCAGGTCAGGCAGCATCCAAGGAGCAGGAACATCAACGTTTCAGGCAAAAGCCTCAAATGCTGCCTGACCGGCTGTGCTTTTCCAGCACCACTCTAATCTTGACTCTAATCTCCAGCATCCGCAATGCTCACCTTCGCCCATTCACCCCTTCCAGCCTCTCCTGAGCAGTGGCCTGACTGCGCTTATTTCAGTGAAAGTTTCAGAAAGATTTCAGCAGCTCTTTTAAAAAACTTGAACGTGCTTTCTCACTTTAATGATGTTTCTGAATATATTTTAGGTATTCTCAATTTTGAAGATCAGCCATTTCTCACCCCTCCTGACTCCCAGGCAGAGTCATTACTATCCATTATCTCCCTCGCTCTGTCCTTTGAAAGGTTTGATACAGTGGTCAAAGATGGTTCGAGGCTCGAGAAAGGACGGGTGTGGTGGGGGCTGGGGAAAAAAGAGACCGAATGGATGGGGGAACAGAGAGAGAGAAAATGGACGGGGGGCAGAGGGTGGGGGTAGAGAGAGACTAGGGGGTACAGAGAGAGAGAATGAGTGGGGTTGATAGAGAAATTGGGCGGGGGAGAGAGAGTGGGCGTGGCGGAGAAGTGGGAGATGGCACAGGGCAGGGTGACACTAGGCACACGGATACACAAGGTGGCCACTGAGCCATCAGTTGGCCAACTTGACACACAAGATGGCCGCCGGATCACAATATGGAGAGAAACACAGAGCTGATACAACACTGCCTGGGGCCACCAGAATACCAGCACAATGGACTCACAACCCAGGTGATTAGTTTAAGGCGGGTGGGGGAGAGAATACACACGAGTAATGAACACTGCCCGCCGAAGTGTCTGGGTCCAGCCAACACCTCTTATAGAAGTGCTAACAGCATGATACAGACTCAATACCAAATGCTAATAGACAGGGCTGCAGGAATCCTCCTTCTCAGGAAGAGCAATTAGCGCCCATTACTACAACAATGGATTTCCATGCAGACATTGAAATGGACAATGTCTGCACTGAAACTGACAACGACGGTGCGGAAATTAACAAAGGCTGTGCTGGAACTGACAAAGACTGTACCGAAACTATCAACGATTCTACAATGATTACCATAAACAAATCATGTTACAAAGACAATAATCTCATCCCTGACCGATTGTATCATAAGATGTATAAAGGTTTCTTGACGTGTGCTCCAGGTCGAGAGAAGTCTCGCAGCTGACACTGTGCTGTTGGTGTCTTTCTCTCCCCTCACCCTGATGGCCACCTTTGTGTGTGGCTGCATCAAGCTGTGCGTGGATCCCTGGTATGCAAACACCAAGTGTCACTACGTATTGAGGTTCTACCTGTCCCCGGTGTTGCGAAAGTTGGGCCTCGCTGCCACAGAACACTCCGAGTAGATGGACCGTTCCGTATCACCTGTCCTTCGTGGAGAAGTTTGTGAAGAAAAACACCTTTGACCACAAGTCCATCAGGAAGTGGTCAGCACGTAGTGTCCTTGAGACCCTTTGGGAAAAGGAGAGGGCGGATTCTATCGAGTGGTTCCCTGAGCAGACTGTCAAAGCCTCATCGCCAGAACTTTCCAACAAGCACCAAGACATGGCTTGGCTGGTGGTGAGAAGGGCTCTGCCTGTGAAATCCTTTATGCATGCCCGGACTCTCAGCCACACCGCACGCTGCCCTCGAAGCGGCTGCGGGGGGGACGAGACTGTCACACACCTCCTTCTGGAATGTGCCTACGCAGAAGAAGCCTGGAGAGGAATGCAGTGGTGGTTGTCGAGGTTCGTCCCGAGCAGTGCCGTGACGCGGGATTCCATGCTCTACGGCCTGTTCCCAGGGACACACACCCGACGAACATCAACTGTGCCTGGAGGATCATCAACTCGGTGAAGGATGCTCTCTGGGCGGTCCGAAACCTGCTGATCTTCCAGCTGAAGGAGTTGACCCTGTCTGAGTGTTGCAGACTGGCACATTGCAAGGTCCAGGACTACGTGTTGAGGGATGCGCTGAAGCTTGGGGCAGCTGCCGCCAAGGCGCGATGGGGAAAGACCACCGTGTAACATCTGCCTGCCTAAAGAAGAACAGGGGGCCCACGCAGTCATTTGGGCTCTGCTGACACCTCAGCTAAAAATGTAATCGTACAGACCTGTAAATAGGAATGATTACTCTGTTTTCGGAATGCAGACAAATGGAATGTTTACATATGTATGGCATGTCCAGTTGTACAGATCACCAAAGTATTTTATGAACAAAGTATATTTTTGAAATAAAAAAAAATTCTGTTCTTATCAGGGCACCCACTCAGGAGGTGGGTTCTGCTGAAGCCACAGCTAAATACTAAGAGACTGGATGGTTAATAAAGGGAACTGTAAATAGGATAACTGTAAATTCGATTAATTCAATCTGTTCTTTGTAATGTGAAGACATGCAATGTATATATCTATGAACGACATGACAAATTGTACAAGTACCAAAGATTTATTTCTATGAATAAAGTATATTTTGAAATTTAAAAAAAGTCTTTCTCTCCCCGGAGCCCCGGTATTTCCTTGTGCAATAAACTCTGTCATTGAACCCCAATTCTGACTCCGAGCCTGGTGTATTTCAGGGGAGAGAGAATGGGTGGGGTGGCAGATGGTGGGGGGAGCGAGAGAAAGAGAATGGATGGTGGGGGCTGGAAGAATGGACATGGGACAGAGGGTGGGATGAGAGAGAATAGATGGGTATAGAAGGTGGGGAGATGGACTGGACAGGGGCTGAGGAATGAAACGACAGGGGTACAGAGGGTTGCGTGAGAGAGAATGGACAGGGTGTTTGGAGTATAGAGGGAGAATGGGCAAGAACCTGGGGATGGAGAGAGAATGGACAAGGGCGCTGTGGTTGGCGGTGGGAATGGACAGGGGGAGCTGTGGGTGGTGGGAGGAAAGAACGGGGGTGCTGTGAGTGGTGAGGGAGAATGGATAGGGGGCGCTGGAGTGGTGGGGAAGAAATGGACAGGGAGCGCTGTGTGTGGCGGGGGCTAATGGACAGGGGGCGGTGTGTGTGGCCAAGATCAAAAAGGTTGATGACTGTCAACACTTATCAGATTGTTTCCCGAACAGAAAAACTTGCACTGGAGACTCCCAGAAGAGGGGTGTTGCATCTGTATTCCTTCAATTAGTTTTGAAATATCGTTGTGTATCTGAATTGTTCTGGGATACCTGGTACATAGAGAGATGGCTTTGGTTGTTGGAGGTCAGTCATCTCAGTTCCAGAACGTCTCTGCAGGAATTCATAGGGTAGTGTCTTCTTAGGCTCAACCATCTTCATCAATGACCGTCCTCCATCATAAGGTCAGAGGTGGAGATATTCGCACAATGTTCAGCACGATTCACAACTCCTCACAAACTGAAGCAATTCAGTTTGAAATGCAACAAGATCTTAACAATATCCAATGGGCTCAGGAGTGGCAAGTAACATGTATGCCATGCCAATGCCAAACAATGACTCATCCCCAAAAGAGAGAATCTGACCACTGCCCCGTGATATTCAACAGTGTTACTGTCACTAAACACCCCACTATCAACATTCTTGGGGTTTACCATTGACCAGAAACTCAACTAGACTAATCACAGACACAATGGCAACAAGAGCAGACAACAGGTCAGGCATACTGTGACTTCCCAAACCCTGCCCATCTTCGACAAGGCACAGGTCAGCAGTGTAATGGAATACTCTCCCACCAGCTTGGATGGGTGCAGCTTCAACAACATTCAAAAAGCTTGATACCATCCAGGACAAAGTCGCCTGCTTGATTGGCACCATCTCCACATACATCCACTCCCTCTGCCCCACTGTTGAGAAGCAGGAGTGTGTACGATCTACAAGACACAACACTGAAATTCACCAAAGATCCTTAGAAAATGCATTCCAAACCAACAACCACTTCCATCTAGAAGGATCAGGCAACAGATACTTGGGAACACAACTTCTTGCAAGTACCCCTCCAAGCCACTCATCATCTTGACTTGTAAATATATTGCTGTTCCTTCAGTGTTGCTGGGTCTAAATCCTGGAATACCCTCCGTAAGGACATTATGTGTCACCGTACAGCGTGTGGACCACAGCAGTTGAAGAAGGCAGTTCACCATTACCTTTTCAAGCGGAACTAAATGCTGGCCAGCCAGCAATGCTCATGTACCATGAATAACTTTTAATAAATGATTGAAACGGAGGATTGGAAACTGCAAACTAAAAAAAAAACAACCTTCAGGTAGAACAGACGTCGGGCTTTGATTCGGTCCTTATTTGAGGACAGATAAAGAGTGTTATACTGACACTGAACTGGAAATAGAGAGTTAAACACCTGTAGTGTTTCACTCAGTGTTTCAATCGAAAATCGATTAAAGATTAGCTCTTGACGTGTCCGTCATTAACACATAGAAAAAGACGGTTAAGACGGCATATGGGACTCTTGATTTCACGTCTTTAATGGCTGTAGTAGTACCCACAATTCCATGCGATCCAGACACCGCTCTATGGGCCGTGAGCAGTGTTCATATTGCGCATGTGTGAGCTCGGAATGGGGCCCCGCCCCTCGTCGTTCGGATGGACGGGGAAACCAATCTTTTGGAAATCCTGGAGGACCAGAAGGGGCCTGGTCCTCCTGCCAATCAGAACGCCCGCCACTGTCTGAATGCGGAAGTTCGACCATGAGCTTCTGAAGTTGTTGTTGCTCCTCTCTCTCTGAATGAAGATTGAGCTTCAGCCCAGACTGGAACTTCCTTCCTCTGTTTAACATCTGGGAGTACCGCACTCTCTTTTCTCGCCCTTTTTCCCATTTCTTTTCTCATCCTTGGGTTCAGCTGTTGGTTTGTAGGAGCTGAGGGAAAAAGAAAGTCAATCAAGGTGAAGGGACAGACTCTGGAAAAGGTTGGTTTCGATCTGTGTCTATTAATGTTTGACAGGCTTTGTTTCCTGAGCTTGACACATTTACTTGTCTGGCAAAAAAGGATGGCGTCTTGATCCATGTTGGGGATGGAAGTGGATTATGCTGTGGGTGACTTACTCGTAGTAGACCAATAAGTATTAGATAAGTAATCATGACACACAAACCTTGGGTTATTGACTGTCTATTTGGGAGCTCACAAGTCACTCCGACGAGTAACAGAGAGTTGTATGATTATATAGGTTACAATCATTTAACAATTAACAAACTGTTAATTGCAGGAATTTGAGGAACCTAAGTCACTTTGCCCAGCGACACAGTGTCTGGATAGTGTTGGTTAGTAGCTGATAAGTATACAATAGGTCCTTGCAAAGAGAAGGATATTCCCACGCAAGGAAATAATTTGGTTATCAGGTAGCAGTACAACTGCAAGGCTTAGTGTCTCTGTTAAGTCAGGGAATTAAAGGTAGTTGGGACAATGCAGGGAAGAGGAGCTTAGACAATGGATGCATCAGCCCTGATCTTAATGTAGGCTGGAAGGGCCAAATGGCCTACTCCTGCTTCTATTACTATGAAACTATAACCCTGCATTTCCCATGGTTAACCCACTTAACCTGCATATCCCTGGGCACTGTGGGCAATTTAGCATGGCCAATCCAAATCAAGACCGGTGAGTAATGTAGTGATGTGGAGCCAGAGGGTGGGTAGGCCACCCTGATGCCAGTCGCCCTGAGAGCTAGACGGTGGGTAGGCTGTTCTGACCACTGTCATCCTGATAAGGGGTAATCGGGACGGGCTATCCTAGAGGTGGTCGAAAGGTGTCAGAGCAGAGAGCCAGAAAGCACGTAGGGGCGGGCTGAGATCCGGAAGGCTTGTGGGCTACCCTACACGCTGTCGTCCCAGGGAAGGGGACGGGCTGTCCTAGAGGTGGCCGAAAGGTGTGCCAGGATAGCCCACTGCTCGGAGGTGCAACAGGGTGGGTGAGAGCCCAATGGTACGTAGGGGCAGACCGAGAGCCAGAAGGCGGGTAGCCGTCCTCAGCGCTGTCACCCCGGGCAGGTACCGGGGCGGGCTGCCCCAGAGGTGGTCAGAAGGTGCTGAGGGTGGTTAGTGAAGCCGGAAGGTGGGTAGGCTGTCCTGACCGCTGTCACCCTGGGCGGGTACCGGGGCGGGCTGTCCTAGAGGTGGTTGAAAGGTGTGTCAGGGCGGACCGAGAACTGGAAGGGGCATGGGGTGGACCGAGAACCGGAAGGTGGGTAGGGGCGGGCTGCCTTAGAGTGGTCGGAAGGTGGGAGGGATGGGGGCTTGCTGGGTCTGTATTGTCTGCACTTTTGTATGTAACAGGATTGTCTAATGTATAACTGTCACTGCTGTTGTCTCTTTATATCTTTGTGAAACTGGGATTTGAGGTTTGTCCTCATGTCCCTGAAAAATGTATGGTAGGGTTTGGGGCCTGGCTTTGCTGCTCCTCTCCCTTGTAAAATTGCTGTCTCTTGTATGCAGCTGTAAATGTAACTGTTTGTTGTAAACTGTTTTTGTAATTTGTTTAATAAAATAATATGTAGTGATGTGGAAAATGAATATCAGAGAACAATAGAAAGGGACAAGGAGAGTAAATATACCAGCAATGAAAACTGGATACTAATGTCACAAAAACTGAAATGATACATGGTGAGTCTGAACGTGTGCCACATTGTAACAAAAGTGAATGAATTAACTGCACTCATTGAAATGAATAATTATGGTCTGAGACTCCTTACAGACACATGGCTTCAGGATGGCAAGGATTGGATCCTGAATATTGAGGGGGGAGTCAGATGGGAAGCTAGGTAAAGGCAGAGGGTTGGCACTGCTCATCAAAGCACTGAGCACACGGTAGTCTGGTGTCAGCTCGGGTTTCACGGCCTGATTTCTCTGTCCTCTGATCTCCCTGTTCCCACTGAGTAAGATGTTGGTCTGTTCTCAGCTTTGCTGGACTTCTGCTGAAGCTTTCACGCCTCTTTTACAGCTTCCAGAACAAGAAAACATTCAGAGCTGAAAATGTGTTGCTGGAACAGCGCAGCAGGTCAGGCAGCATCCAGGGAACAGGAGAATCGATGTTTCGGGCATAAGCCCTTCTTCAATAAAACATTCAGTCAATCGAAAGCCAACCCACAATCTCAGCCTGTCACCCATCCAGACACAGAGTGTAGTCACAGCAGGGAATCAAACAAGAAAAATGAAACAAAATCAGAAATAAATAAAGGCTTAATGTTTGTTCATTAGGAAGTAAACCAGAAATAGGGCTCTCCCAGGATTCTGATAGTGCCCTACTTGAGGAATTCTCTCTCCATTCGATGTAACTATTAGTACTGTTGGGACAAAGTAACTCGTGTGCCAAATCATTTAAAGCAAGGTAGTCAGGAGAGGAGACCTTGAGCAATTAACTAGCTTTATTCGTTGCCATTGGGGAATACCTCTTAGTTCAAAATAAAGTCCGACGTATTCCAATAAAATACAGAATGTTATAAGTTTTATGGTAAAACACAAGCCCCACTCTCCAAGAATAATGCAACTGAGGGGCAGTAGTAAGGTTCACATACATTGTCCAGACCTACGTTTCTTAATTTCTACAAAACTGAATGTTATCTTATACTGCAGGTTCAGCTCAGCTCGAATTACCACTAAGGGACAGAGAGAACCAATCCATCATTCTCTGAAGCAGTACAGTCTAATGGCCTGAGGAGCAGAGACAGCCTGCAGCTGCAAGGTCAGGCTATCAACACAGAATTCCTTAGCCAGGGCTCAGACAGCATTATGTTAACAGGCTACATTTTACTGCAAACATTGCTTTGTGACAAAGTGGCTTCCATGCAGTTTTGTCAATTTTGATCACATTCTCCCACAATCCCTCCTTTTTTATTAAAAAGAGGAGATTGGGGGTGTAAGCAAAAGGGGGAGTATACCCAGAGCCAGGGGTTGGTGCTTGGAGATCGGACTGATAGTCCTCGGGTTCAGTAAGGACAGGGGCAGAAGGCTCCAGGGATTGGGAATCATCATCAGAGGTTTATCAGGAATGGAAAATCTCGGCATCTGGGAGATCGCTGGAGGGGAGGGCCACAACAGTGAACTGAGCCGAGCACAGGATTGTCTGCGGGGTGACTTTGATTTCCAATCGAGCAGTTCCAAAGGCAGAGGGAAAGAAAGCTTCAAGTCGCTCAAACTCCATAAGGGCTCGCTTGGTACGAGTTCAGGACGGATGGGGATATGGGCACATACCTAGCAGCTAGAGTGGTTGACCTTCTGTGCATAAAAAAAGTATTAAACTGTAATTCCTGTTTACTAGAGGTTATCAGGCCCAATCAAACATAGTTAGTGAAAGAAAGATAAGGAATAGTGCAGTGAAAGGCAGAATGATCAGGCTGAGTCATTCACGGATGAAGGCTGAAGATGTGTCTCTGACGGGGTCTTCTGGTGTTCCTCCAGGAGGTGGCGCTCGTTTGCATTGTGTTGTGTGTGTCCATGAGGCCTCCCCTTGACCCTGACTGCTGACCGGGTAACCCAGCAGGACTAGGAACGGGCCTTTCCATCTCAGCGCCAATATGTCCCGGTCCTAATGCTGAGGCTTGGCGTACCCGTGAATGTAAACTCTAAAGAGTTTTGGTTAACTGATGCAAATATTTCCCACTTGTCCAACACTAGAGTGTCAGCTGTTTCAGCCATTGGGATGGTTTTGATTCATCTACTAAATACATCTACTCTTATTAGACAATATTCATAACAATGTACGCGAGGTGATTCTATAAAAGCAAGTTGTAGACAGGGAAAAAGGCCGACCAAGCAAGGAGGTGGTTAACAAACACTCTCTCTGGATCAATGATGCTGGAAGAGCACAGCAGTTCAGGCAGCATCCGAGGAGCAGCAGCAAAATCGACGTTTCGGGCAAATGCCCTTCATCAGGAATAAAGCTCTCTCTGTCTGCCTGCGCCTCTCACTCTCTGCCTGCCTGCACCTCTCTCTCTCTCTCTCTCTCTGCCTGCCTGCACCTCTCTCTCTCATTGCCTGCTTGCGCCCCCTCTCTCTCTCTCTGCCTGCCTGCACCTCTCTCTCTCTGCCTGCCTGCATCTCTCTCTCTCTGCCTGTCTGCACCTCTCTCTCTCATTGCCTGCTTGTGCCCCCTCTCTCTCTCTGCCCGCTTATGCCCCCCTCTGCCTGCGCGCCTCTCTCTCTCTCTCTGTAACACTCTTCAACTTTCTACATGTCTCAGTTAATAGTTGCCCAATGTGTCCTGTGTGCCAAATTCATTCAAGTCTGGACGTCCTGAAGCGAGCAATTATACTTCAGATTACTACTCGTCAATTAAAACTAATGTTGGGCACTCAAACAGATGGGGGGCACCTTGAAGCATGCCACGCACCTCAGTGTGGGTCCAGGGCTTATCAAGTAGGGTTTCACCTCTCGTAATCCTGGGGTAAGCAAATTCATTATTACTAACTTTGTAAACACAAGTGCTCTCGGCAACATTACGTCCAGACGCTAAGACCCTGTTGAGTTCTCTCACTAGTATCTTGTGGCTGAGTAGGAGAATTGTATCAATATTTCTAACAGCACTTTTGTCCCTGGCCAGCTTTCCCCTTTATTTTGGACCCAACAAAAGCAGCAACCACCCTCTATATTTCATCTCTCAAAGGATATCGGCCGGTGGCCTGGCAGGACCAGGGTATTTCCTGCCTGACTCGCCAACTGTGGGGGATGGAAATAAAGCCCCATGTCAGTAAAGAATTTGTTTATCAGAAGCAGTACAGCTGCAAGGCCAACCGTCTCCGCTGAGCCTGGGAAACACGAGCTTTAGCAAGCAGGCACTAAGATGAGATTCAAAATGGTTTCCAGGCTTTAATATGTGACCAAATGGCTGACCCAAATCTAACAATTCTCCCACATCATCGCAGGGAATAAAACAAGAAAAATGAGACAAAATGAGAAATAAATAGGGGATCGTGCTTAATGTTTGTTCATTACGAAGTAAACAAGAAATAGCAGTCTCCCAGGATTCTTATGGTGCCCTACTTGAGAAATTCTGTCCAACAAGTTTAATTGGAAGCAATAGCTTTCGGAGTGCAGCTCCGTCATCAGGGGATTGTGGAATATAAAATTGTAAGACACAGAATTTATAGCAACAGTTTATAGTGTGATGTAACTGAAACTATATATTGAAAAAGACCCGGATTGTTTGTTAAGTCTCTCATCTTTTCGAATGACTATGATAGTTTCAGTTCTTTCAAATGTAAATCACAAAACCTTTTAAAATAGTTAAATCCTCAAGTGAACTTTACCAATTGGTGTCGCGTCAGCCCAGATAATGTACTGAAGGTGTGAGTTCCCCTGTGTGAGACTGTCTGTGCCACAATGGTTAAACCGATTTACAGAATCTTACATGGATTCATGCAGTTTTTGAGCAAAGTAAGACATAATTCTGCAAGTACGAATTCACCCAACAAACTTGTGCGTATGTGTGTGTGTGGGGGCGGGGGGGGGGGGGGGGGGGGGGAGGTAGATGTATATTTGCAGATACATTCTATGTGCATTTTGTTGTTAAGGAAAAAACTGCAGGCAGTCAATACATGTAATAGTTTGTAAATTCGACTTTGGAAACAGGACCAGTCTGACTCAAGATTAGGATGCAGGCAGACTCTGACCTCACACCTTTAATTCATTGTCTGAGCTGAGATGTGAGCTTTTGCTATAAAACCTTGTTATCTCGAGAAGGTGACAACAAGAAATTCTGGGATTTACATTGTCATGAGACCTGCAACCTATTTGAAAAGGTGGAAGACTTAACAATCCAGGTTTGTTCAATATACCATTTCAGTGGCAGGACACTGGAATGTTTTGCTCTAAATTGTGTCTTAGGATCTTATCCTCCACAACCACCTGATGAAGAGGCAGCACTCCAAAAGTTACTGCTTCCAAAGAAGCTTGTTGGACTACAGCCTGGAGTTGTGATTCTAGAATCTGGTTTCTAGTATCTGCAGTCCTTGTTTTTACCTATTTGATTTTAACCCTACAGTGAATCCTCTTGCAAGGATGCCTGCATTGAAGAAGTTTTCCTCCTCTCTCTACAAGAATCTCAAGGAATCCCTCTCCCACTGCAACTCCCAGGTCATTTCCTCTGCCCTGAAGCTCTTCAATCATGTCCTGAAACAGACTCGCTACCACAGCCACATTTGCTTCCTCAGTGCCGCCTCCGTAACCAACTCATCCTACACGGACTCCGGACCACCTTTAAACAAGCAGAGTTCGGATCCGAACAGGCCACTCCACCCTCCTGTCTGACCTATCACCTTCATTCCCACCCCCATTCACCCATTGTACTCTTTCCTACCTTCCCCCACCATAGTGCCCAGGGATGTGCATGTTAGGGTGGATTGGCCATGCTAAATAGTGCTGTGAGAAACAAATCAATTTAATCAATTTAATCAATAATTTTCAGTCCGAGTCAAAGAGTTCTGAAGCAGCACATTTATTCGAACATCTTGCAAGATGGGTGGCTGTATGAAGAGAGACACACCCGACAGTAAAATACAGAGCTTTTTATACTTTTCTGAGGGCTCTCTCAACACCCTACACTGAGCAATAAACCTATCATAAGTGTCTATTTCATTCTTTTTTTTCCCATGGTGTGTGTGTGCAGGTGTGAGACACAGTGAAAGACACAAAGTGCACAAATCTTTATTCAAATTCACCACCAGGAAGATAGGAAAACACCCCGGTGGCCAGTGACAAACACTGCCCTTCACATCAAAGGGCAGTGCTGTGTGATCAAAACAGTGAAGGGGAGGGTACGGACTAAATCAAAATAGAGTTGGAGGGAGAAATTATGCACTCCACTCCCTGCGGCGCCCACCTCTCCCTGAACAACTCCAGGATGTTGGTGGACACCGCGTACTCCTTCTCCAAGGACACCCGGACCCTAACGTATCTATTTCATTATATCTTTTTTTTTTCTTTGTGAAGGGGAGGGGAGGGACTAAATCAAAATAGAATTGGAGGGAGAAATAATGCACTCCACTCCCTGCGGCGCCCACCTCTCCCTGAACAACTCCAGGGTGTTGGTCGACACCGCGTGCTCCTTCTCCAAGGACACCCGGGCTCTAATCTCCTGTTTATTTTTTTTTCTTCTTTTTAACCCCCACACTACCACCTAAGTGCGGTAGTGCTTATTTTATCCCCAGCACCCATGGTGTGTGTGTGCAGGTGTGAGACACAGTGGAAGACACAAAGTGCACCAATCTTTATTCAATTTCCACCACCAGGAAGATAGGAAAACACCCGGGTGGCCAGTGACAAGCACTGCCCTTCACAGCAAGGGACAGTGCTGTGTGATCAAAACAGTGAAGGGGAGGGGAGGGACTAAATCAAAATAGAGTTGGAGGGAGAAATTATGCACTCCACTCCCTGCGGCGCCCACCTCTCCCTGAACAACTCCAGGGTGTTGGTGGACACCGCGTACTCCTTCTCCAAGGACACCCGGACCCGAACGTATCTATTTCATTATATCCCTTTATTTGGTGATTACTTGCATCCGTTATTCCTTCATTTGGTAATTCCCTGCACCCAAGCCTAAGCCTATCATACTTATTAATTACTTCACCTGCTTTTCTTTAAATCTGCCTTATTTGGCTGTCCTTGTTTGTTACAGCCTTCCTGTTGATTTGTCCAGTTCCTCTTATGTAACCTTCTGACTTCTGAGATCATCCTTTACTATCTTGATAGTCCAAAACGTAGACCTACAAACTATGAGCTTATTGCGAAATGCCCCTGTTGCCCTTTTATTTGTGGTCAGCTACAAGTAATTTCCTTGCTTAAAACTATTTCTTAAAAGACCTTTTATATTCTTTAAAATCAACGTACAACTGACAACCTGAAATTTATCTCTATCAATCCCTACCTCATTCACCCATCGTACTCTTTGCTACCTTCCCCCACACTCTTCCCTGACCTATCCCCTCCAACCCCATCCCCATTTACCCATTGTACTCTATGCTATTTTCTCCCACCCCCACCCCCACCCCACCCCCTCTCAGTTATCTCACCACCCTGCAGGCAACCTGCCTCTATTCCTGATGAAGGGCTTTTGCGCGAAGCGTCGATTTTCCTACTCCTCGGATGCTGCCTGAACTGCTGTGCTTTTCCAGTACCACTCTAATCTAAAGTGAATTGGCTATGCTGAAATACCCATAGTGCCTAGTGATGTGCAGGTTAGGGTGGATTGGCCATGCTGAAATACCCATCGTGCCCAGGAATGTGCAGGTTAGGGTGGATTGGCCGTGCTAAATTACCCATAGTCCCCAGGGATGTGCAGGTTAGGGTGGACTGGCGATGCTAAATTACCCATAGTGCCCAGGGATGTGCAGGTGAGGGTGGATTGGCCATGCTAAATTACCCATAATGCCCAGGGATGTGCAGGTTAGGGTGGATTGGCTATGCTTTATTCCTGATGTTGGGCTTTTGCCCGAAACGTCGATTTTGCTGCTCCTCGGATGCTGCCTGAACTGCTGTGTTCTTCCAGCACCACTAATCCAAAATCTGCTTTCCAGCATCTGCAGTCATTGTTTTTACCCATGCTAAATTAGGCATAATATGCAGGTAAGGTGCATGACTCAGGGATAAATGAAGAGCAATGGGGGCAGGGGAATGGGTGTGGGTGGGTGACCCTTGGGAGGGTCGGTGCGGCCGAGTGGCCTGCTTCCATACTGTGGGGATTCTCTGAAGGGAGGGGTTTTTGGAAAGTGTGTTCTCCCCCCCCCCCCGGTCTGCTGCAGGGGCAGCGCATGCGCAGTGCGGCGTCCCGCTGTTGGTTTCGTTCCGCCCCTCGGTCCTTTATTGACGTCACAACGCGGAAGTGGCGCTGTCAGTTTCAAAGTGAATCTCCCGCCCTCAGGACGACTCTTCATCCCGGGACGGAGACAGAGATGGGAGGAGGGGAAATTGGTCACTTGTAGCAACTGGAGCGAATGCAGGGAGGGAGCAGACTCCGCAAACTCAGGTATGTGTCTTAGTTACCCGGGTGAGGAGGAACTGAAGGATAGAGATTGGGAAGGGGGAAGGGGGAGGGCTGGATATCTTTTCTGTTTTGATGTTTAAAACGCACCCGATTCCCACCAGTAACTGCAACAGGTACAAGTACAGCACATGCAATATTCCTCATTGCAACTTCAAGCCGGTTTTGCATCCTCTGTTCTTCCACCTTGCTCCAGCATATTCAGCTTCTTTCCCTCATTCCCATTCCCCCCTGTCCTGATGTTCCAAGCTGACCCGCAAAAGATCAGTTTGTCCCTCCATTCTTTCCCGGTGGCGCCCATTACTCTTGTCTATTTCTTGCCTTATCCGGCCTTGTGCGTGAACAAAGTGTTAGCGTATATCCTCTTTCACTGCCAGCTGCTTCCTTGTTTGCGAAAGCAACATTTCCTCCCATTTTTCGCCGACACTGAGCCTTCTGACCTCCTTGATTGTGTGTTCTTTTTTGTTTTTGCAGAAGCAGGAAACAGATGGTTATAACTGTACGAGCATATCTAGCTTAACCTACACCCCCTCCCCTCACAGCACCTTTATCTGTTTGTCTGTAACATCCACCATTGTTTACAGGCACATTTCATGTATGCACATTTTAGCTAATACAAAAGCAATTATATATTTCCTTCACATAGCTTTCATTCTTAACTCCACTCTTGGCTGAAACAATTATACCCTGGCGTTAGTTCATTTACCTTGCAGAAGCAATTATGGTTGCAGAAGTAACACTGCTTTACCTATATCCCACAGGGGAGACCCTACAACCTTGTATAAAATAATGTGAGGCATGGCGAGGGTAAATAGACAAGATCTTTGATCTGGGATTGCTCATAGGTTTAGGGTGAGGCTGAGATTTAAAAGAAACCTAAGGGGCAACTCCTATATACAGAGGGTGGTGTGTGTAAAGAATGAGCTGCCAGAGGAAGTGGTGGCTGCTGGTACAATTACAACCTTTAAAAGGTATCTGGATGGGTATATGTTGGGAAACATTTAGAGGGACATGGGCCAAGTGCTGGCAAATGGGACTAGATTGATTTAGGATATCTGGTCAGCATGGACTGAAGGGACTGTTTCTGTGCTGTACATCTGTGATTCTGGCTTGCCACAAATGTTTGTCACGTCTGTATGTTCAGTTTCTCCCTGGTGTTGGTGTTAACGCCTTGGTGTCTTATTTTGCTCCCCACATTCTGGAGACATTAACCGTTTCCTATCTGGTCGTTCTGATGATCTGGACTGCTGTCCGGATCTTCGGATTTCTGGGATTGGTCAATAAACACACCTGGAAATGACTCTTTTGTCAATCATACAAGCAATAATTTATTCTTTGATACAGCCGGGTCAGTAGACTCTGATCAGCCCAGAAGGATTAGATTCCAACAGTGTGGAAACAGGCCCATCGGCCCAACCAGTCCACACCTATCCTCTGAAGAGTAGCTCACCCAGACCCATCTCCCTATAACTAATGCACCTAACATTATGGGCAATTTAGCATGGCCAATTCACCAAACTGTACATCTTTGGATTGTGGGAGGAAACCAGAGCACCTGGAGGAAACCCATGCAGACATGGGCAGAATGTGCAAACTCCACACAGCCAGCCCCCGGAAGCTGGAATCGAACCTGGGACACCTGGTGCTGTGAGGCAGCAGTGCTAACCACTGGGCCACCGATGAGTACTCCTCGAGTGCCAAAAAATCCGCCAACTTTTACAGAGTTTGTATAGAACTTATGTACATTGTTTAGAGTCAGACATTGAGCATGATCACATAGTAACAACCAATCAGATCCCGCAAGGTCCTCATGCATTTTTGACTTAGTCTAGGGTGGCAAGGTGGCTCAATGGTTAGCACTGCTGCCACACAGCCCCAGGGTCCCAGGTTCGATTCCAGCCTTGGGTGACCGTCTGTGTGGAGTTTGCACATTCTCCCCGTGTCTGCGTGGGTTTCCTCCGGGTGCTCCGGTTTCCTCCCAGAGTCCAAAGATGTGCAGGTCAGGTGGATTGGCCATGCTAAATTGCCCATGGTGTTAGGTGCAATAGTCAGAGGGAAAATGGTTCTGGGTGGGTTACTCTTTGGAGGGTCAGTGTGGACTGGTTGGGCCGAAGGGCCTGTTTCCAAACTGTAGGGAATATAATCTAATCTATCATAATTTCTTGTAGACAACCTGTTCTTGGAATCGTATTTGTTATGTCTGGCGGTTAGGATTAAACCGTTACTTCTGCGATTGATGATTAGGTTCACATTTGCAGTTTTTTTCACTGGATTTACATCAGTCTGTGGTATCTTGTTTGTTCTGAGTCGTGAGTATCTGCCTGACTCAGTCCCACCGAGTTAGCCAAGCAGAAGCCATTTTGTCCTACCTCCCATGTTAAAGTGGAGATTTCAGGTGGCCCAGGGAATCCTTTGAGAACTCAGACCTGTAAAGCCTCTCTCTTGGTTTGTCCTGGAGATCATACTCTTTGGAATCCTTCCAGTTGGAGCAAGGTTGGCTGAGACTGACCTCTGCATCCTCCTCAGATGTAGGTTTCATCAACTTGTCCACTGGCCAGGACAAGGTCCTGTTGTGGGAACAAGGGCTCCTTCTGAGGGACATCTTTGCGATCCAGGACAAGGAAATTGGTAGCTTTACCTTAGCTGAAGAAATAATAGTCTGGTTTGGTGTATATTACGGAGAGTTTGTCAAAATAGGTTACTGAAATGTAACAGCAGGGGGTCTGGTCAGGTCTACAGGAGGAAAGGGTTGACGTTTTGCAAGAGGAGGTGCTTGAGCTCTGTAAAAAAAAAAAAAAATGGGCCAAATGACTCGAGCACTCGCACTGTATGGGAGACAATGGTCCTCAGAATGCTGTTCCCATTGGGCTCTCCCTTAGCTCTATTGTACATGGTCTTGGTGACAGTATCAGATTCTGAAAAGAGATAAGGCCGATAAATGCACAAGGGAAGGGTGCGGTTCCAGGTCCATGTGCCGCATAAGGCCTGCTGTACCCCAGCCAGTGTTACACTAGCTGTTTGTATACACAGACCAGAGGTATTGGAAAATGATATTTCTCTTCGCAGGGTCGGCAGGAGGAAGTCTGATGAATAGAATGGAATCGGGGACTGGGGATGGGTCAAGTAAGTCACCTCCTGATAGAGAGGAGTAACATACTACTGCCTCTGGGGTGAATAGCGTTCTGTGCGCCTGTATAAATAAGTTGTTTGTGGATTGAGGAGTTTCCCCTATCAGGCTTCCCTTTTCTCAAGTTGGCCCGACCTGCAAAAAGGGATGGTGTTCCTGAGTTGATCATTTTTATCCTCACTAGGCTTGCGTCTGCAGGTAAAATAAAAAAAAATGGTAACGACATGGTAACTCCCACTGATTTCTACTGTCCTGATGGACCATCTGGTCTTTCTGATGTAAGGGTCCATTGCAATAATCAATCTTCATCACGTTCCACACGTCAAAGGCGTCTGGTCCGGTGCACTGGACGACATCTCCTCAGCATGGGCGGTGGATAATCTCTGATCATTCCTGGTCGCATCCATACTTAGTGGCGTTCCCCATCAGGATGTTGTATGTGATCAGAAAGGTGAGGAGATAAGCGATCCCCCACATGTCCCTCCTCTTAGTTCAAGTATCTGTAATAAGATTAACACTAGAACAACAGCAAGATTCAAAAACCCAACTGGACAGGGTCCACTCCTTTTGTTGAGATTCCAGGATTCTCTCCTCCACTTCCCCACTTTTGATTGGTGCGGTCAATCTATTTACAACGGTGCAGTTGGACCCAAGCTGAGCGCCCAGCGACTGTGACCGCCGTAGGGGTGGGAGGTAAAACCTGGAAGGGGCCATCCCAACGAGGTTGGAGACCTTTGCCAGTCCAGTTCTTGATGAGCACCAACAAACCAGGCTCTACCCGTGACAAGGCTGAAAGGGAGGGTACATCGCTGTAGGCCGCACGCTCCTGGGAGTGAAAGGCACGCATAACATTAGTTAGAGCAAGAACACAACCAATCATTGCTTCGGTCATGTGGTGGACATGGACTGAGAAGGGAGCCGAATCGTTCCAAGGGGTACGGAGGCGGTGACCAGAGAGACTCTCAGTTGGAGTCAGTCGTGTCTTGCCTGCAGATATGGATCGCATCTGGAATAAGGCCACAGGGATTAGCATAACCAGCACAGAAACAGACCCTTCGGTCCAACTCATCCATGCCGACCCGATATTCCAATCCAATCTAATTCCCCCTGGCAGCACCCAGGCCATATCCCTCCAAACCCTTTCTATTCATATACCCAACCAAATGCCTCTTAAACATTGCAATTGTACCCACCTCCACCACTTCCTCTGGCAGTTCATTCCATACATGCACAACCCTCTGCATGAAAAGTTGTCCCTTAGGTCCCTTTCAAATCTTTCCCTTCTCACCTTAAACCTATGCCTTCTAGTTTTCGACTCCCCCATCCTGGGCGGAAAAGACCTAGGCTATTTGCCCTATCTATGCCCCTCATGATTTTATAAACCTCTCTACGGTCACCCCTCAGGCTCTGATGCTCCAGGGGTAAAATAAATGCCCCAGCCCCTCTGTCTGTGTAACTGGTTAAAGCTCCTTCCCATTGTCAGTTCACTGGGACACACACTCATTCTGTGTAACCAGTTAAAGCTCAGTTCACTGGTAGTTCCTCTTTGAAGCAGGTCGAATGGATTTCTCTTTCCAGATTCAACCCCCCAATGATATTGAGTGACCCTGTCAGATCTTGTTATGGAATTTCTTCCAAGATTTCTGTCTGCAGATCCTCCCCTTCTGATACCTGTTAGCAAGTTGAAATAAATCATCACTGTCTCTACCGAGTAGAAACTCTGATTATATTGTATGTGTCTGTGTATTTAAAGTACTAACCCAGGAACATACAAATGGTATTTTTGATTTAAAATACATAGGAGACATGAGGAAGGAGATGTCCGGACCTGGCACTCTCTGAACCCTAACAGGATGTTCCAAGTGGTAGTGCAAACATTTCAAAATGAAGTGGATGGCCATAGAGCTGTACAGCACAGAAACAGTCCATCTCGTCCATGCTGACTAGATATCTGAAATTAATCTATCTTATTTATCAGCACTTGGCCCATATCCCTTTAAACCCCACCTATTCACATACCCATCCAGCTGCCTTCCTCATTCCCCGTTTTACTTGTACTGATACCTTTGGGGATCTCTGAACTTGGACAGTAAGGTGCCTTTTTTCCTCAGCACTCTGTCGGGGTCTATTATTTATTGCTTACTTCCTTCTCTATTAAGATGAGGTGTTGTCCCTCCAGTTTGCGGTTTGATTCGTTGTGGCAATAGAGGAGGCCAAAGATGGTAATGTCAGAAAGGGGTGGCAAGGAGAATTGAAATGGGTGGTGACTGGGAACTCTGGTCGGCTCTGTGGACCCAGATATGATGCTCAGTGAACCATTCCCCAAGTTTGCGCTCGCTCTCCCCGATTATAGAGAAGACCACAACTGGCAAACACATGGCAAATGCAATACCACAATATGAAGTTATAGCCTTTGCTGTGGGGAAAAAAAAAGTAGAAAGGAAGTGCATTGTTTAAATGGAGATGTAATTGGATGTGGAGAAAGTGAGATCAGGGTCAAAAAGTGTGGTACTGGAAGAGCAGTAGGTTAGGCAGCATCTGAGGAGCAGGACAGTTGGCTTTTTGGGCACGAGCCCTTCATCAGGAACGATGTGTGGATGGACAAAGGAGCCTCAGTGTCCTCCTACACCAGTCACTGCCAGTTGTCAGACAGGTGCAGCAAGCAATCAGCAAGGCAAGTGGTATATGAGCAAGAGGAATTGAGTTCAGAAGTAGGGATGCCTTCCTGCAGTTAGGGGGTCATTTGAATATATTCAAGGCTGAGTTCATCTGATTTTTGAACAACAAAGAAATGAATGTTTGTGGGGGAAGGCAAGAACATGATTTTAAGACCAGTACAGAACAGTTCCAGAGTCATACAGCACAGAAACAGACCCTTAAGTCCAACTAGTCATAGAGATATACAGCATGGAAACAGACCCTTCGGTCCAACTTGTCCATGCCGACCAGATATCCCATTGCAATCTAGTCCCATCTGCCAGCACCTAGCCCATATCCCTCCAAACTCTTCCCATTCATATATACCCATCCAGATGCCTTTTAAATGTTGCAATTGTACCAGTCTCCACCACTTTCTCCTGCAGCTCATTCTATACATTTACTACCCTCTGTGAAAAGTTTGCCCCTCAGATCTCTTTTGTTTCTTTCCCCCCTCACCTTAAACCTATGCCCTCTTGTTCTGGACCTCCCCTTCCCCCCACCGCAGGGAAAAGATTTTGCCTATTTATCCTATCCATGCCCTTCATGATTTTATAAACCTCTATAAGGTCACCCCTTAGCCTCCAACGCTCCAGGGAAAACAGCCCTAGCCTCCCTTTAGCTCAAATCCTCCAACCCTGGCAATATCCTTGTAAATGTTTCTGAGCCCTTTCAAGTTTCACAACATCTTACTGATAGGAAGGAAACCAGAATTGTGCACAATGTTCCAAATGTGGCCTAACCAATGTCCTGTACTGCGACAACACAACTGCCCAAATCCTATACTCAGAGGATTGGGAAAGTTTTCAAAACTTACAAAAGACAACCGGGAAAGAATGGAGGGAAAAACCAAACCTTTGAAGGTCAGCTTGGAGGCATCAAGGTCTCAGGACAGGGGGGGTAGGGATGACCCCAGCTATGGGCCACGTGTGAGCAAACGGTTCCAGATTGATTTACGATATCTGGTCGGTACAGACGAGTTGGACCGAAGGGTCTGTTTCTGTACTGTATACCTCTATGACTCTGGCTTTCCACTAATGTTTGCCGTGTCAGTATATTCAATTTCTCTCTGGTGTCAGTGTTAAGACCTTGATGTCTCATTTTGCTGCCCAGATTGTGGGAAGGCCTTCATGTTTTTCTCTATCCTGTTGGCCCACCGCCGGGTCCACACTGGGGAGAGGCCGTTCACCTGCCCTGAGTGCGGGAAGGCCTTCAGCACTTCCTCCACCCTGCTGATCCACCAGCGCATCCACACGAGGGAGAGGCCATTCACCTGCTCTCAGTGCGGGAAGGGCTTCATCTGCTCCTCCCACCTGCGGAGCCACGAGCGGGTCCACACGGGGGAGAGGCCCTTCAGCTGCCCCGAGTGCGGGAAGGCCTTCAGCACATCTTTCACCCTGTTGGCCCACCAGCGGGTCCACACGGGGGAGAGGCCCTTCAGCTGCCCCGAGTGTGGGAAGGCCTTCAGCACATCTTTCACCCTGCTGAGGCACCAGCGGATCCACACCGGGGAGAGGCCGTTCACCTGCTCTCAGTGCGGGAAGGGCTTCGCCCGCTCCTCCCACCTGCGGAAGCACCAGCGAGTTCACGTGCCATCGCAGGGGGATTGAAGGAGTGACAGTCAAGTGCCATTATCGATTGGACTATCAATCCGGTTCCGGGGACTCCCGGGTTTGAATCCCACCACGACAGATGGCAGAGGGAGTGGGTGGTGTGGGGGAGAAAGCCCCCATCTGATTCACTCTCTCCCTTGTTAGGAATGGGAACCGACATTGTGGGAGAGTATTCATTCAGTCGTTCCATCTGCATCCTTCACTCGGTCTGGCCTACACATGACTCCAGACCCACAGCAGTCTGGTTGACTCTACACTGCCCTCTCCCCACTGGCAAATGAGCAGGGAGAAACTTACCAGGATACAGGGTATGGGTTGAAATTGCTGAGTGAGGCAATACTTCCTCCGGATTACGGCTGTGACAAGGATCCAATTACAACTTGGTGCTGCCCAATAGTAAAGACAGTGGGGTGTGTGTGGGCTTTGATCTTGAGCTGTTTAAAAAGCAGCTACTTTGTCTATGCCTTTTTGCAGGGGGGGAATCTGAAGATGTAACTAAGTTGAGTCACAATAAAGGTTACATGAACTTACCGCCGGGCTCAGACTCTCATTGAAAGCTTTGAGCTCCAAGAGGTTTTTAGTTTAAAGCTGCTCCTTCGTTTCAGCCTCCTGCACTGAGTTTCCAATGTCATGTATCAGATGGAGCAGTGAATGAGAAGCTAGTATCGTGAGAAAATGTAAACCTTTCAGGTACTGTGTTGTTTCATCAGCATTGTAAAGTTTACTGACAGCACCAGGAGGTGTGGGCTGTGTTCACTAGAAATGATGTGGAGGTGTCGGTATTAGTCTGGGTTGATAAAGTTAAAAAGAAATCACCCAATACCAGGTTATTGTCCAACAGGTTTATTTGGAAGCACGAGCTTCCTGAGTGCTGCTCCTTCATCGGGTAGCTGTGGAGCCGCATTGTAAGACACAGAATGTATATCAAAAGATCAGTATCATGCAACTGATGGAATATATTGAACAAGCCTAGATTGCTGTCAAGTCTTTCATCTCTTCGAATGGGTGTAGGTTTTGGTTCATTAATGTGTAACTGCCAGAACATCTTTTAAGTCACATTCTTGAGATGACTTTAGGTTTTATAAAAAAGATGACATCTCAGCTCAGACAATGCATTTAAAGGTGTGAGAATTGAGTCTGAAAATGTGTTGCTGGAAAAGCAATGCAGGTCAGGCAGCATCCAAGGAGCAGGAGAATCGATGTTTCGGGAATGAGCCCTTCTTCAGGAAAGGGCTGAAGAAGGGCTCATGTCCGAAACGTCGATTCTACTGCTACTTGGATGCTGTCTGACCTGCTGCGCTTTTCCAGCAACACCTTTTCAGCTCTGATCTCCAGCATCTGCAGTCCTCACTTTCTTCCTGAGAATTGAGTCTGACAGTATTCCAATCTTGAGTCAGACTGGTTCTATTTCCAAATTCATAAAATATTACATGGATTGACTGCCTGGAAATTGTGTGCTTTTTGAGCAAAATTGAATACATCTGCAAATATAATTCTGCCAATACAAATTCACCCCATAGAATTGTGTGTGGGTGCATGTGAGTTTGTGCGTGAGAGTGTGTACATGCTTGGTAAAGTGTGAGTGTGATGGAGTATAAGCCTGAGAGAGTATTGGGTGTGTGTGTGTGTGTCTGAGGGGGAGCATTTGTGAGAGAGTTATTAATACAAGGAAGGGATTGCATTTTGCTAAAACAAGCAAGGGCAGGACTTGTCCAGATAATGGTAGGGCCCTGGGTCATGTTATAGAACAGACAGACATGGGGGAGTGGTGTTCAGGTACATAGTTCGTGAGAAGTTGCATCACTGATAGACAGGGTAGTTAAGAAGGCATTTAGCAGCATAGCATTCATTGTTCACACCATTGAGTACAGGGGTTGGGACATCATGTTGAAGTTGTATAGGATATTGGTGAGGCCACTTTCAGAGTACTCAGTGCAGTTCTGATGGCCCTGTAATTGGAAGTATTCTTATCACAGAGGGTTCAGTAAAGATTTACCGGGACGTTGCCAGGACTGGAGGGTTTGAGTTATAAGGAGAGGCTGGGACTTTATTCACTGAAGGAGAGGAGGTGGGGGGGTGACATCATTAAGATTGATAAAATGAGGAGTGGAGGGGGGCTGAATAGCAAAGGGCTCTTGCTGAGCATCAGGGAGCTCAAAACTTGGGGGCATATTACTTAAGGTGAGGAGAGAGATTTAAAAGGAACCGGAGGGGCAACATTTTGAAAGAGGGTGGCTTTGTATGTGGAATGAACTTATTGAGGATGTGGTAGTTGCCGGCACATTTACAACGTTAAACAGCATTTGGATGGGTACATGAATAGAAAGGGTGAGAGGGATTATGGGCCAAATGCAGGCAAGTGGGACTGCTTTAGTTTGGAATCCTGGTCGGCATGGATGAATTGGACCGAAGGGTCTGTTTCTGTGCTGCATACGTTTACTGAAACCAGTAGAATTCTGAAAGGGGCTTGACAGGATAGATGTAGATAAAATGGATACTTTATGGGGAGGGTCATACAATCCCAACAATGTGGATGCAGGCCATTCAGCCCATCTATTCCTCTATGGCCCTCTGAACAGTATCCCAGCCATACCCAACCCCTTACTGCGTATTTCCCATGGCCAAGCCACCCTAACCTGTACATCCCTGGTCACTATGGGTAACTTAGCACGGCCAATTCTCCCTAAACTACACCCGAATCTATAAATTACCTTCTCAAGAATGTAATTTAAATGCAGAGCTTTTCTAAAAAAAATGTCAGTCTGACTCAACATTGGGACACAGACAGAATTCACACCTATTGTCTCTACTTATAAATAGGGCAACGTCTCTTCGAAATGTAGATTCATTTAGATATAACTGCGTCACTTTACATATGAAGATATCCCTTTGAATGTGCCCACATCCCTTTGAAATGTAATCTCGTCCACCTACATCTCTTCATTTTAACGGGGTATTTCCGCAAATATTCATGTCCCTTTAAAATGCAGATTTCCCCCTTTGGATATGTTGTCGGAATATCTGTTTAAATTGAGCCGTGAGCTTTCCCAATGTAGACAGGGCTCCTGGAAACGTGGCAGTGTCCTCCCTGCAGCTGCAGAGCGAGACAGGAGAGTTTGTTTTTGTGAATGAGCAGTTGTAGCGCGAGGTGGCTGTTGCTTGGTGACGGTGAGGCTCCCCCGGCCCCGCCCATCCCCCCGTGCAGACGTCACGCGGGGGCGAAGGCGGTTGGGAGGAGAAGTCGCTCGAGCAGGGAAGCGGCGGGAGGGCGGCCGTTAGGAAAATGGCGCCGTGCGGCCCGGGGCAGACACCCGTCACTGGGCACCGCCGCCTTCCTGGCGCAGCTGCTGTGTCACGGCCACACCGGCCGGCTATACAGCAGGCAGGAGCCGGTGAGCATTCTGGAGGCGGATGGGGTTAAAGGCCTGCTTGGGAACTCGTCGGCCGCCTGGGTGGTGGAGTTCTACTGGTCGTGGGGCGGCCCCTGTGTCAACTATGGGGCCACCTGGAAGGTACTGGGCCCGGGAGGTGAAAGGTGAGGCAGGTTGTGGGGGGGGACGGAGGGGAAGGAATGTGGGGCCTGTCCTGTCATAGTGACATTTTACACTCACTTTCCATCTGCTTTTACTGGCACTTGTGCTGTTTACCCCTCACTGTTTGTTTAATCCTTGTGCTGTTTCCCCCTCACTGTTTGTTTAATCTTTGTGCTGTTTGCTCTTTGCTGTTACTTGTGCAATTGCTGAGGGTAGTGTGTAAATACTAGTGAAGGAGATTATGCACGAGCATGTATATGTTCCTCAGTTATAGAAGGGGCAGGACCTGTTGAGAATGGTTAGTAAAGCATGTTGTGCACTAAGCCTTGTTAACATGGATATAGTTTGTTATTTGGAAAAGTAGACTTTATTATTTAAAGTCATGGATGCACAGCACGGAAACACCCATTCGGTCCAACCTGTCCATGCCAACCAGATATCCTAAATTGATCTAGTCCCATTTGCCAACACTTGGCTCATATCCCTCTAAATCCTTCCTATTCATATACCCATCCAGATGTGTTTTAAGTGCTGTAATTATATCGGCTTCCACTACTTCCTCTGGCAGTTCATTCCATACGTGCACCACCCTCTGCATGGAAAAGTGGCGACTTAGATACCTTTAATATCGTTCTGTCCTCACCCTATAACCTCTTGTTGTGAACCTCAACCCTACACTGACGAAAAGGCATTAAAAAAATAGTTGAGCAGCCAGACAAAATGCAAAAGCTATGAAATGTTGAACCACATGAGGAAAAAGAACTGTGGCTCTACTCTTTATTTCTCCCCTTGGCATTTGAACACTTAAAATCTGTCAATAACACCATCGCCACAGAGCATATTGTGTCTGCTCCTTGGTGTGAACAACAGCATGCATGCCCGCTGGTGTCCATGCTCCTCGCTGTCGGCAGAAAAGGCGACATCGCTTATCTCTGTTCCTAAAGGTCTTCCCTTTATTCTTAAAGCTGTGCCTTCTGGTCCTTGTCTCTCCTACCAGTGGAAACATCTTCCCAATGCCATTGCACTACTCTGTCCGGTCATTTCTGCTGGTGGGTGAGACTAGGCCTCAAGGTTAGAGGGAGTAGCTTTCAGACAGAGATGCAGAGGAACTGCTTTTCCCCGAGGGTAATGAATCTATGGAACAGTCTAGATTAGAGTGGTACTGGAAAAGCACAGCAAGTCAGGCAGCATCCGAGGAGCAGGAAAATCGATGTTTTGTGCAAAAGGGCTTCCATCAAAATCTATGGAATACTCTGGCCAAGGAAGCAATAGAGGCAGCTTCATTAAGTATATTCAATACACAGTTAGGTGGGTTTTTGCCTGGTAGGGGAATTAAGGGGTTCCTTGTGACTGCAGGGAGGAGGAGATGAGATGATGGACAGGTCAGCTGTGATCTTAATGATTGTGGAGCAGGCTCACTTGTGGCAACTGGAGTGAATCCAGGGAGGGAGCAGACTTTACGACCTCAGGTATGTGTCATGGTTACCCGGGTGAGGAGAGACATAAGGATAGGCTGGGACTGTTTTCCGTAGTGTGCCAGAGTCTGAGGAGTGACCTTATACACTTTTATATCATCATGAGGGACATGGATAGGGTAAATAGACATGGTATTTTCCTTTGGATGGGGGAGCCCAGAACTAAAGGGTAATAAGTTTAGGATCAAGAATGTGGTGTTGCAGCAAGTCAGGCAGCATCCGAGGAGCAGAAAAATCAACGTTTCGGGGGAAAAGCCTTTCATCAGGAAAGTGTGTTTGTATGTGAGTTTGTGTATAAGACTGTGCATCAGTGAGTGTGTCTTTGCATGTGTGCATGCTTGATAAAGTGTGATTGTGATGGAGAATGAGCTTGCGAGAGGGTGAGTGTGTTGAGAGGATGGTGTATGTGTATGTCTGAGAGAGAGCGTGTGTATGAGAGGGGTATGGATATAAGTGAGGGTTTGCATTTTACTAAAATAAAGGAGGGCAGGACTTGTACAGGTAATATTAGGGCCTGGGTCGTGTTGTAGAACAGAGACCTGGGGGTGTTCGGGTTCATTGTTCTTGAAAGTTCCATCACTGGTAGATGGGGGTGAAGAAGGTGTTTCGCATACTTGCCTTCATTGTTCACATGCTGAGTACAGGAGTTGGGACATCATGTTGGAGATGCACACAGAAAGTACTTTACTCTGAGGGTGTTAGATGTCTGGAATGCATTGCCAGCAGAAGTAGAGGCAGGGACAGTAGATTCATTTAAGGTGCATCTGGGTGGAGGAAATCCAAGATGGCGGCGACCCAGCAAGTCTGAGTCTGTTGTGCTCTGCCCAAGACTCAGGCAAAGTAGGCTGCCTGCCTCCACCACACCTTCCAAATCATTTAAATAGGTTTTATTTAAATACAGCTAGTTATTTTGCACCAAACTTGAGCAGTTTAGTGCCCCGTTAAAATGACTAAAGGAAAGAATGCCCGCAGCTCGCAGCACATAGGAACCCCTCCCCAGCTGCAGCAGAGGCGTCTGCAGCTGCCCCAGGGTACTTAACTATGGTAGCGAGCCTTGTTGCAGTGATTTCTAAGCTTGAAGAGAAGATCGCCACCTTCATAGAAGAGTCCAGGAGCAGGTGGGAGTTGCTCTCGGTCGCGCTGCAGAAGCACAACCGAGATATTGAAAGAATCGAACATTGAGTCAGAGGGGCGGAGCTAAAGGCTGCGACCTCCGAGGCTGCTGCAGAATCAGCCGTGGGTCGGGTCTGGAACCTCTCGACCAGCGAGTCTGGACCTTGGAAGATCACATTAACTACCTCAAAAATCAAGGTCGTCGAAAATATTTGTTTGCTGGGCCTTCCCGAATGGGAAGAGGAAGGCCAGTTTACAACGTTTCTGGAGCAGTGGCTTCCACAGTTATTGAATCTGGAGGCTGGATCAGGCCAGGTCTGGGGAGAATGGGCCCACCGGGTTGCAATACACAGGCCCGGCTTGGACCAGCGCCCCCACCCGGTCCTGTTCCGGCTGCAGTGCTTTTAGGAGAAGCAGATGCTCCTGGAAGCTTCCAGAAATCTTGGGAAAGATCCCCAAGCCATGATTTACAAAGGATCCAAGATTATGCTGATTGAGGACTTTTCCTTATCTCTGGTCCAAAAGAGGAGGGCGTTTAAAGGATTTAAACATACAGTACCCCCTGCGCTACCCAGCGATGCTACGTTTTAGCCACGAAGGGTCAGTGTATGACTTCGGGTCGCCGGAGAAGGCCACGGAATTTTTGGCCTCTTGGATAAATCGTAAGAGTTAACTCGTGTGGTGAATGATGTTGGCCTAGTAGATTTAGGTGAGGAGGGGTCTCTGTTTTCTTATTTTTTGTTTCTTTTAAAGCTGGGTTGTTTTCCCCCTGTTATTTTGTATTATCATAATTAATTATTATCTGCTGAGACTGTAATTTTATAGTTTTATATGTTTATACGTGGTACTAACATCACCAAATATATCTAAGTGTTGGTGTGGGCGGGTAGGGAGGGTACTCATTGTTAACTTTAGCTTGGGCATACACTTGAATTTTCTTCACTTTATTATGGGGTTCCTGGGTCGAGGGTGGGGCACTGGTCAGGAGAGGATATGATGGGTTTTCGGAAAGGTAATGAGAGGGAAAATCTCCATTTAAATATGTTTTTTTTTATTTAGAAATAGTTTTTTATTATGTTAGTGTGAGTGTAATAAAGAATCTCTTTGTGAAGTTTCTATGGTCTATGCTCGTGGTGTTTTGGATGGTGTTTCTCCTCCCGGGGGGTCTCGGACTTGCCTAGACGATTATGGTGAGTCATTCAATTAAATGGTGCACCTGGAATGTCAAGGGGAGTAATTCTCCAATCAAAAGGAAGAAAATATTATCAAATGTCAAAAAAGAAAGGGTTGATTTCGCTCTCCGACAGGAGGCCCATTTATTGGATAAAGAACACTTGAAATTACAACAGGGTGGATTTGATCAGGCCTTCTTTCCTTCCTTCAGCTCAAAAAGTAGGGGAGTAGTTATTTGGAAGTATCTCCCTTTCAAAATCCTAAGTCAGATAAAAGATGAATCTGGGCGATATATACTAATTAAAGCCCTTATAAATGGAGAGGAATATGGGATTTTAAAGCAGTATTGTCCCCCGGCGCATCCTTTCAAATTTATAAAGGAAACCTTCTCCAAATTGATGGCACTCGGTGCTCGTCATACAATTATAGGGGGAGACTCTAATTGCATTATGGAGCCGGAAATAGGCAGCATACCCAAGAGTACTGCGGGTGTATCCCCCAGATCTAGACAATTGGCGGATTTGAATCAAGAAGTAAGATTAATAGATGTGTGGAGGTGCCTCCACCCGCAAGGCAGAGATTTCTCTTTTTACTCTCATCCACATCAATGTCACACTAGAATTGACATGTTTTTGCCCCCTCGAGTTTTTTAAATTCCATATCATCCGGTAAAATAGGTGATATGATAATTTCTGATCACGCTGTTGTGTATATGGAAATCAAGGCTAGGAACAATGAGGCATCCCCCTGACATTGGTGTATGGGTTCCTTCTTAACGAAGGATAGTAAATTTGCAAAATATTTTTCTCAAGAATTTAAAGCTTTCTTGGAAATTAATTCAGGTACGGCCAGTAACCCGTCAATGATGTGGGAGACTATTGAAGCTTATGCACGAGTTCTGATCATTTCATACTTGGTGACCCAGAAAAAATTAAAGGGAAACCAACAGCGTCTACTTGAGGCTCGCTTAATAGCAGCTGAAACGGCATACGCTGACAGACCTTCTATTGCCAAATTACTAAGGATTACAGCCCTTAGGACAGCTCTGAATACCGCCTTCACCATAACGGCAAAGAAGGAAATATTATTTGCAAAACAAAGATTATATGAATTTAGTGATAAACCTGGTAAATGCTTAGCATTTCTTGCAAGGAAAAAAAAGGGCCTCTCAAGCTATCACAGCTATCAGGGAAAATGCTGGTACTCTGACTCACGATCCTAAAAGGATCAACGCAATCTTCAGAAAGTTTTATTCTGATCGCAGGATTGTGAAGATAGAGCCAGGAGGATACAGTCCTTTTTTAAAAGCCTGGCATTTCCGGACTTAACCCCGAAACAGGTATGCTTCCTGAATGCTCCCCTAACAACCCAGGAAATACTTGACACAATCAGGCAATTTCAGAGCGGTAAGGCACCTGGCCCAGAGGGCTTTCAGGTTGAATTTTACAAAGAGTTCACAGGAGTATTAGCTGGCCCACTTATGAACATGTAAAACTACAAAAATATTCAGGGCTGCCTCCTGCCTTCACTGAATGAGGTGACTATCTCCCTTATTCTCAAAAAAGGAAAAGATCCAGAAGATTGTGCATCACACAGACCGATATCCTTGCTAACTGTAGATTTTAACATTCTCTCTAAAACATTAGCATTGAGGCTGGAGAGGGTACTGCCATATATCATAAAAGAGGAGCAGACTTGGTTTATTAAGGGCCGTAGATCATTTAATGATATTAGAAGGGTCTTGAATGTGAATCAAGTCTGTCATCAGGAAAAAATACCAGGAATAGTAGTTTCTTTGGACGCGGAGAAGACATTTAACAGGGTTGAATGGTCATACCTGTTCTATACATTAGAAAGGTTTGGTGTTGGAAACGTATTTGCCAAATGGGTCTCAACACTGTATAATGATCCCAAAGCAGTTGTGATCACCAATGGATTAGGCTCAGACAGCTTCCGTGTGGGTAGAGGCTGCTGTCAGGGATGTCCTCTCTCACCGTTGCTATTCACGCTAATAATTGAGCCACTGGCGGAAGCGATACGGGCTGACTCTAATATAACGGCCCCGAGGGGGTTGGTACAGGTAAACATAATATTACCCTATATGCAGATGATGATCTCCTTTTTCTTAGTAATCCTCTGATGTCCGTGCGTCCCTTAATCCAAGTTATTAATATATTTAGTGCATTTTCAGGCTACAAAATTAATTTTTTAAAATCAGAGGCCACGCCTCACTAGTATGTCCCACTTATTGGACCGATCCCACTTTCCCTTTCGGTGGTCTCTGGAGGATTTCTTATACTTAGGCATTTTTATCACCCCGGTATTTGGCCAGTTATACAAGGCCAATTTTGTGCATCTATTGGAAAGGCAGGACCTTCACGCTGGGGAGACCTTCCAATTTCCTGGCGAGGTAGAATAGCCCTAATTAAAATGAATGTCTTGCCCCGTCTCTTCTAGCCTATGAGAATGCTTCCGGTGATGCTGCTGAGGCTGGCACTGTACAAATTGTATGGTTGGCTGGGTTCGTTCATCTGGAATCCTAGACAGCCCCTCATTAAGTTAAGGAAGCTACAGCTTCCTCAGGCAAGGGGGGAGGGCTGGATTTTCCAGACTTTAGGAAGTATCAGTTAAGTTTCTTGTTAAGCTGCATAGCCGATTGGGTCACGTCTGACCCGCAATCAATCTGGATGGACATCAAGGCTTCTCAAGTACAGTGCTCTCTTATTAATCTCTTATTTTTAGATTAGATGAAAATCATTACGGACCACTGTAGAAACCCTATAGTACTAAACACAATTAAAGCTTGGAATATAATGCGGCAAAACAAGGGTAATTCACATAAAACATCCCCCTATATTCCTATAGTGGGGGCATGGGGTTTTCAACCGGGGCTTACAGATACCACATTCAAATCCTGGAGATCCAGGGGTATCTCCTGTTTAGGGGATCTGTTTGAGAAGGGGGTCCTAATGTCTTTTGAACAGCTGCATCAGAAATTTGGATTACCTAATGGAGACCTCTTTCGATACTTCTAAATACGGGATTACATACAGAAGACGACTACGTTATTAAATAGTCTCTATAAATCAGATAGAGAACGAAGAGTGTTGTGGCCAATGGGCGTACCCTCGGTCAGCACTCTTTATCATTTATTACGTGATGAAGTGTCGGAAGATATGGACCGTCCGCTTAGAACATGGGATCAGGATTTGCGGCTGGAAATTTCTACAGAAATGTGGACTGACATCTGGGAAAATGCCAAAAAAATCTCCATTTTTAACAGAACTCGGGCCATTCAGTTAAAAATACTTCATAGGGCCCATATGGCACCGGAAAGATTGGCAACATTTAGGGCAGGAGTATCTCCAATGTGTCCCAAATGTAAAGCAGAGGTGGGCATTCTTACACACCGCTTATGGACATGCCATAAGATCCACAAATACTGGACCAAAGTAGCAAACCCCCTGACAGAAATCTTGGGAACGGAAATTACAGTAGATCCAGTATCTCCTCTTCTGGGCTTCTCGAGCTTACCTTCTCTGGATGTGCACGGGAGGAAATTATTTTCCATTCTCTCCTTCTATGCAAGGAAAAATATCTTAGTAAACTGGGTGGCTGAGGGCCCTCTAGGACTTCAGAATTGGCACAGATTAATCATGGAATGTGTTCCCCTTGACTTCCTTACAAATATAGTGCACCAAAAAACTGAATTATTCTATAAAATATGGCAGCCCTTTTTGAATGACATGGATACAGATATTTCGGCCATTCTTTCAAGGGCTTTCATCTAGTTGAGGTAACAGTTCTGGCTGGTCCGGGGCCCCTTGGGAGAGGAATCCCACATGAATACGGGTTTTATTACAACTTGATGTTAACTCTTTACGAGTGTGTACTAAACTACTTAATTACTATGTTATCCTGTTTTCTTTTGAATAATGTAAGATATTTGATCATACACTCTGGTTAGTTATAGGTTAGATCTGGTTTCCAGCATCTGCAGTTATTGTTTTTACCTTAGTTATAGGTTAGGTTAGATTAGTAGCTAGATGAGTTTTGTCTTTTCCTTTTTCATCTCTGTATCTCTTTTTGTTTGACAGGTTTTGGCTATTTATTTCAAATTTAATTGTATATTAATGTTTGTACTTGTCTTTTTTTAATTTGTAAACTTGTAAAAATGTTAAATTTTCAATAAAAATATCTATAAAAAGAAAAGGTACATCTGTACAGATGCATGAGTAGGGAGAGAGCAGAGGGATACAGATTCAGGAATTGCGCGATAGGTTTAGACAGGGGATTTGGATCGGCTTCGGCTTGAAGGGCTGAAGGGTCTGTTCCTGGGTTGTAAATTTTCTTTGTTCTATGTTGAGGTTGTACAGGATGTTGGTGAGGCCATTTTGTTTAGAGTACGGAGTACAGTTCTGGTCACCCTGTAATAGGAAGAATATTATTAGAGGGGGTTCGGTAAAGATTTACTTGGACGTTGCCAGGACTGGAGGGTTTGAGTTATAGGGAGAGGTTGGGACTTTTTCACTGGAACGGAGGAGGTTGAGGGATGACCTTATTGAGATTTGAAAAATCATGAGGGGTGAGGGTAAGGAGAAAAGCGAGGAACATGCGCGGTTATGAAGAGCCAGAGGTGGGAAGGTGAAACAAAATTGTGGCTCGACCTTTTTTCCTCCTATTCACATTTGGCCAGTTGAATCTGGCAGTTACACCAGCATATCTACAGAGCCTACTGCACGTGCTCCTCGGTGTCAGCAAGCGCTGCGCATGTTCGCCGGTGTCTGCAAAAAACTGCACATGCTTCTATCTGTCTAAAAATGGTGCATGAATTTCTTTTGCTGTTTCCCTGCTCCTCGGATGCTGCCTGACCTGTTGTGCTTTTCCAGCACCACTCTAATCTGGACCCATGAGCTTCTGAAGCTGTTGCTGCTCCTCTCTCTCTGAATGAAGATTGAGATTCATCCAAGACTGTAATTTCCTTCCTCTGTCCAACAGCACACTCTTCTCTCACTGCCTTTTCTATTTCTTTTATTTTCATGCTGGGATCCAATTGTTGAATTGCAGCAACTGAGAAGAAAGGGAGTGAATCCAGAAAGAGGACAGACTCTGTGGTACTGCACTTGCCAGGTGTCTGTGCCTCAAACACCTGGCAAGTGCAGTACCACAGGGTGAAGTTATAGTCTTTGCTGTGGAAAAAACAAAGCAGAAATGAGATGTATTGTTTAAATGGTGATATATTGGGAAGTGGAGAAAGTGAGGACTGCAATGCTGGAGATCAGAGTCAAAATGTGTGGCGCTGGAAAAGCACAGCAGGTCAGACAGCATCCAAGGAGTAGGAAAGTTGACGTTTCGGGTAAGAGCCCTTCATCAGGAATGATATGTGAATGGACAAAGGAGCCTCAGCGCCCTCCTACACCAGTCAATGCCAGATGTCAGACAGGTGCAGCAAGCATTCAGCAAGGCAAGTGGTATATGAGCAAGAGGAATTGAGTTTAGAAGTGGGGATGTCTTCCTGCAGTTCGGGGGTCATTGAATATATTCAAGGCTGAGTTCATATCATTTTTGAACAACAGAAAAGTGGATGGTTATTGGGGAAGGCAAGAAAATAGTTTTAAGGCTAGTACAGAACAGTGACAGTCATACAGCATAGAAACACACCCTTCAGGTCAACTAATCCATGCTGACTATATTCACAAACTAATCCCATCTGCCTGTGTTTGGCCCATATCCCTCCGAACCTTTCCTATTCACGTACTTATCAAAATGTATTTTAAACATTGTAACTGTACTTGCATCCACCACTTCCTCTAGACATTCATTCCACAAACAACCACACTCTTTCTTTTTAAAAAAAAGTGCTCCTCATGTCTTTAGACTTGTTCTGCTCTCACTTTAAAAGTTTGCTCCCTAATCTTGAAGTGACACCTGCCATTCACCTCACCTATACCCCTCATGATTTTTTAACCCTCTCTAAGGACACCTCTTAACCTCTGCTCCAGTGAAAAAATTTCCAGCCTCTGCATCTCGATGTAGGGAGGTCCATATCCATTTGTGATCTGTTCAATGCTGGTGCCGGCGTAAAAGACCAAATGGCCGACTCCTCCCAATTCTGTGTCCTGGACAGGAAGAGACGATAAGGCAAAGGAGTAGAAAGTAGGCTATTCAGCCCATCAGGTCTGCTCATACCATTCAATCGTGGCTGTTCAGTTTCTGAGTGCCATTCTGCTGCTTTCTCCCTGTCACCTTTGATCCCCTCAATACTCAAGACCCAACCTATCTCAGTCTAAATATCCTCAGTGACCTGGCCTCTGCAGTCTTCTGTGCCAATGAATTCCATAGATTCGCCACTCTCTGGCTGAAGAAGTTTCTCCTTAGCTCCATTCTAAAAAGTTTTCCCTTTACTCTAAAGCTGTGCCCTCGGGTCTTAGTTCCTCCTATCAAGGGGAACATCTTCCCAACATCCACTCTGTCCAGGCTGTTCAGTATTCTGTATGTTTCAATTAGATCTCCCCTGAGTATGGCCCTGCTAATCAGCATGAACCAGACCTTCAGGATGAGGTACAGCAGGGATGAGGTTCAGCAAGTTGGAAATGGAGGGAGAGTGTGTGGGATGGAGATCTTCAGCTTCTAAGGAATAAGAGAGGAAAGAGAGTTCACAATAAATCAGAATTGATTGGATGAGCTGATAAGCTACGGAGGGGCAGATGGAGTTGAAGTTGGAGAAATGTGATGTGTTGCATTTTGGTCAAGCAATGCAGGCAGGACTTACAGGGGGAGTGTTGCAGAAGAAAGAGACCTTGGAGTGCATGTTCATAGTTCCTTGTAAGTGGAGTCCCAGGTAGACAGGATAGTGAAGATGATGTTTGGAATGCTTTCCTCTATTGGTCAAAGCATTGAGTGAAGGAGTTGGGAGGTCATATTGTGGCTGTACAGGACATTGGTTAGGCCACTTTTGGAATATTGTGTGTAATTCTGATCTCCATCCTATGGAAGGATGTTGTGAAATTTGAAAGGGTTTGGAAAAGGTTTATAAGGCTGGTGTCAGAGTTGGAGGGTTTGAGCGAGAGTCTGAATAGGCTGGGACTGTTTTCCCTTCGTGTCAGAGGCTCCGGGGTGACATTATAGAAGTTTATAAGGGGCATGGATGGGGTAAATAGCCAAAGTCTTTTCCTCCGGGTAGGGGAGTGCAAAATTAGAAGGCAGAGGTTTGAGCTCAGAGGGCAAAGATTTAAAAGGGACCCAAGGGGCCACTTTTTCTCAGAGGGTTTTGCATTTATGGAACGAGCTGACAGGAAGTGGTGGAGGCTGGTACAATTACAACAATTAAGAAGCATCTGGATGGGTACATGAAGAGGAAGGTTTTTGAGGAATATGGGCCACATGCTGACAAATGGAATAGATTGATTTTAGATATATGGTTGGCATAGACTAGTTGGGTGGAAGGATCTGTTTCTGTGGTGTATGACTCTTACTGTCTTCGGTGAAAGCAGAAGTGTGGTTGTGAAGACAGGGCTTTCAGAGCAGCTTTCAAAGATGTTTTGCCCTACTGGGACCGGAAGAAGTTAGAACGAAACCTTTCATTTGTGAGACAGCAAGCAACTAAGTGAGTACATCCGGGATTTTGCTGGAAAGTGGGAATTCTTTGCACTGAGAGGATGAAGCCCTACCCTATCCAGTCATTTCTGCTGGTGGCTGAGACTAGGCCCCAAGCTTTGGGGGAGTAGGTTTAGGACAGGGATGAGGAGGAGGAAGTGAGGGCTGCTGGTTTTCCCAGAGAGTAATGTATCTGCGGAATTCTCTGCCCGAGGAAGCAGGCTCCAATATGCCCCGGTCCTAATTCTTCAGCTTGACGTACCCGTGACTGTAAACTTTGAAGAGTTTTCGTTAACTGATGCAAATATTTCCCATTTGTCCAACAATGCAGTGTCAGCTGTTTCAATCATTGAGATGGTTTTGATTCATCTACTAAATACATCTACTCATATTAGACAATATTCATGACAATGTACGCGAGGTGATTCTATATACGCAAATTGTAAACCAGTAAAAAAGGCTGACCAGGCAAGGAAGTGGTTAACAAACACAGGGCATCCCTCTTAGAGTATGCATCTTGTTTGTTTCCAAATTAAACACGCTTCAGATCTTTTCCGAGCTGCTTTCCGAAAATCTGGGTGCCACAATAATGGACATTATCAACTGAAATAGGCAGCAGCAAAGAATGAACACAAACCAGTCCAGCAGGGGCACCCATGTTTTGGTTTGAGTATTGAGGGAATCCCCTATTTGAGGCCCCTGCGCTATCAGTACCTGAATCAGTTCCTGAAGAAGGGCCTGTGCCCGAAACGTCGAATCTCCTGTTCCCTGGATGCTGCCTGACCTGCTGTGCTGTTCCAGCAATAAAGTTTCAACTTTGATCTCCAGCATCTGCAGACCTCACTTTCTCCTATCAGTACCATACCCAGGCTAATGTGCATTGAAACCAGATTATGAAGTGTTAACTTTCCTGCAAACTTCTGCCTGTGTGTGTCTCTCTGTAACATTTTCTAACTTGCTTCATATCTCAGTTTGTCAGCTTTTGTTTATTCCTTCCTTCCTTCCAAGGCTAATGAGGCACTCACATTCCAGAACAGCCCAAGTTAGGGAGTTGAGCCTCATAAATCCTGGCTGTGACACATTGCTGCTTAACCAAGTATGCAAACTCTAAATACCTCTCAGCTGTTCCATTTGCAAATCGAACACTGTTTTCAACACAAGTTGTTTGTGTCTCTGCATGAGTCCATAACCCAGGGAAATACAACAGAGTCTTTAATGGTTGCCCAATGTGTCCTGTATGCCAAATTCATTCAAGTCTGGACATCCTGAAGTGAGCAATTATACTTCAGATTTCTACTCGCCAATTAAAACTAATGTTGGGCACTCGAACAGATTGAGGGCATCTTGAAGCATGCCATGGACCTCAGTGTCGGTCCAGGGCTTATCAAATAGGGTTTCACCTCTCATAACCGTGCGGTAAGCAAATTATTTATTACTAATTTTGTAAAGCACAAGTGTTCTCAGCAGTATTATGTCCAGATGCTAGGACCCTGTTGAATTCTCTCACTAGTATCTTGTGGCTGAGTAGGGAGAATTGTATCAATATTTCTAACAGCACTTTTGTCCCTGGCCAGCTTTCCTCTTTATTTTGGACACAACAAAAGCAGCAACCAGATATTTCATCTCTCAAAGGATATCGGCCGGTGACCTGGCAGGACCCGGGTATCTCCTGCCTGACTCGCCAACTGTGGGGGATGGAAATAAAGCCCCATGTCAGGAAAGAATTTGTTTATCAGGAAGCAGTACAGCTGCAAGGCCAACCGTCTCCGCTGAGCCTGGGAAACATGAGCTTTAGCAAGCAGGCACTAAGCTGAGATTCAAAATGGTTTCCAGGCTTTAATATGTGACCAAATGGCTGACCCAAATCTAACAATTCTCCCACATCATTGCAGGGAATAAAACAAGAAAAATGAGACAAAATTAGAAATAAATAGGGGATCGTGCTTAATATTTGTTCATTACGAAGTAAACAAGAAATAGCAGTCTCCCAGGATTCGTATGGTGCCCTACTTGAGAAATTCTGTCCAACAAGTTTAATTGGAAGCAGTAGCTTTCGGAGTGCAGCTCCTTCAACAGGGGATTGTGGAATATAAAATTGTAAGACACAGAATTTATAGCAACAGTTTATAGTGTGATGTAACTGAAACTATATATTGAAAAAGACCTGGATTGTTTAAGTCTCTCATCTGTTCGAATGACCATGATAGTTTCAGTTCTTTCAAATGTCAATCAGAAAAACTTTTAAAATAGTTAACTCCTCAAGTGAACTTTACCAATTGGTGTCGCGTCAGCCCAGATAATGTATTGAAGGTGTGAGCTCCCCTGTGTGAGACTCTGTGCCACAATGGTTAAACTGATTAACAGAATCTTACATGGATTCATGCAGTTTTTGAGCAAAGTAAGACATAATTCTGCAAGTACGAATTCACCCAACAAACTTGTGCATGTGTGTGTGTGGGGGGGTGGATGTATATTTGCAGATACATTCTATGTGCATTTTTTTTAAAGGAAAAATCTGCAGGCAGTCCATACATGTAATAGTTTGTAAATTCGATTTTGGAAACGGACCCAGTCTGACTCAAGATTGGGATACAGGCAGACTCTGACCTCGCACCTTTAATGCATTGTCTGGGCTGAGATGTGAGCTTTTGCAATAAAGCCTTGTTATCTCGAGAAGGTGACAACAAGAAGCTCTGGGATTTACATTGTAATGAGACCTACAACCTATTTGAAACGGTGGAAGACTTTACAATCCAGGTTTGTTCAATATACCATTTCAGTGGCAGGACACTGGAATGTTTTGCTCTAAATTGCATCTTAGGATCTTATCCTCCACAACCACCTGATGAAGAGGCAGCACTCCAAACGTTACTGCTTCCAAAGAAGCCTGTTGGACTACAACCTGGAGTTGTGTGATTCTAGAATCTGGTTTCTAGTATCTGCAGTGCTTGTCTTTACTTAGTTGATTTTAACCCTACAGTGAATCCTCTTGCAAGGATGCCTGCATTGAAGAAGTTTTCCTCCTCTCTCTCCAAGAATCTCAAGGAATCCCTCTCCCACTGCAACTCCCAGGTCATTTCCTCTGCCCTGAAGCTTTTCAACCATGTCCTGAAACAGACTCGCTACCACAGCCACATTTGCTTCCTCATTACCTGCCTCCGTTACCAAATAATCCTCCACGGACTCCGGGCCACCTTTAAACCAGCAGAGTTCGGATCCGAACAGGTCACTCCACCCTCCTGTCTGACCTATCCCCCCACCCCCATTCACCTATTGTACTCAATGCTACTTTCTCCCCACCCCCACCCTCCTCTCATTTATCTCTCCACCCTGCAGCCTCTATTCCTGATGAAGGGCTTTTGCCCGAAACGTCAATTTTCCTGCTCCTCGGATGCTGCCTGAACTGCTGTGCTTTTCCAGTACCACTCTAATCTAAAGTGGATTGGCCATGCTGAAATACCCATAGTGCCCAATGATGTGCAGGTGAGGATGAATTGGCCATGCTAACTTACCCACAGTGCCCAGGGATGTGCAGGTAGGGGTGAATTGGCTATGCGAAATTAGGCATAATGTGCAGGTAAGGTGCATTACTCAGGGTTAAATGTAGGGGAATGGGTGTGGGTGGGTGACCTTTGGGAGGGTTGGTGAGGCCGAGTGGCCTGCTTCCACACTGTGGGGATTCTCTGAAGGGAGGGGTTTTTTTGGAAAGTGTTTTCTCGTCCTCGTCTGCTGCATGCGCGGTGCGGCATCCCGCTGTTGACCATGCCCCGCCCCCTCAACCGTCACTTTTCCTTGGCCCGCCCCTAGTTCATTTGGGACGTCACAAGGCGGAAGTCGCTCTGTCAGTTTCAAAGTGAATGTCCCGCCCTCTGGGCAACTCTTCATCCTGGGAGGGAGACAGAGATGGGAGGAGGGGAAATTGGTCACTTGTAGCAACTGGAGTGAATGCAGGGAGGGAGCAGACTCTGCAAACTCAGGTATGTGTCTTAGTTAGCCGGGTGAGGAGGAACTGAAGGATAGAGATTGGGAAGGGGGAGGGCTGGATATCATTTCTGTTTTTATTTTTAAAATGCACCCGATTCCCACCCTTAACAGCCACAGGTACAAGTACAGCACATGCAATATTCCTCATTGCAGCTTCAAGCCGGTTTTGCATCCTCTGTTCTTCCTCCACTTCAGCTCCAGCACATTCAGCTTCTTTCCCGCATTCACATTCCTCCACCCCCGCCCTGATGTTCCAAGCTGATCCTCAAAAGATCGGTTTGTCCCTCCATTCTTTCCCGGTGGCGTCTATTACTCTTGTCTATTTCTTGCCTTATCCGGCCTTGAGCGTGAACAAAGTGTTAGCGTATATCCTCTTTCACTGCCAGCTGCTTCCGTGTTTGCGAAAGCAACATTTCCTCCCATTTTTCGCCGACACTGAGCCTTCTGACCTCCTTGATTGTGTTTTTTTTTTGTTTTTGCAGAAGCAGGAAACAGATGCTTATAACTGTTTGTACGAGCATATCTAGCTTAACCTACACCCCATCCCCTCACAGCACCTTATCTGTTTGTCTGTAACATCTACCATTGTTTGCAGGCACATTTCATGTATGCACATTTTAGCTAATACAAAAGCAATTATATATTTCTTTCACATAGCTTTCATGCTTGTTAACTCCACTCTTGGCTGAAACAATTATACCCTGGCGTTAGTTCATTTACCTTGCAGAAGCAATTATGGTTGCAGAAGTAACACTGCTTTACCTATATCCCACAGGGGTGACCCTACAACTTTGTATAAATAATGTGGGGCATGGTGAGGGTGAATAGACAAGATCTTTGATCTGGGATTGCTCATAGATTTAGGGTGAGATTTAAAAGAAACCTAAGGGGAAACTCCTATATACAGAGGGTGGTGTGTGTAAAGAATGAGCTGCCAGAGGAAGTGGTGACTGCTGGTACAATTATAACCATGGGTGGCACAGTGGTTAGCACTGCTGCCTCACAGCGCCAGAGACCCGGGTTCAATTCCCGCCTCAGGCGACTGACTGTGTGGAGTTTGCACGTTCTCCCCGTGTCTGCGTGGGTTTCCCCCGGGTGCTCCGGTTTCCTCCCACTGTCCAAAGATGTGCAGGGTCAGGTGAATTGGCCATACTAAATTGCCCGTAGTGTTAGGTAAGGGGTAAATGTAGGGGTATGGGTGGGTTTCGCTTCGACGGGTCGGTGTGGACTTGTTGGGCCGAAGGGCCTGTTTCCACACTGTAATCTAATCTAATCTAATCTAAAAAATCTAATCTATAACCTTTAAAAGGTATCTGGATGGGTATATATTGGGAAGCATTTAGATTTTTTTTAGATTAGATTAGATTAGATTACAGTGTGGAAACAGGCCCTTCAGCCCAACAAGTCCACACCGACCCGCCGAAGCGAAACCCACCCATACCCCTATGTTTACCCTTTACCTAACACTACGGGCAATTTAGTATGGCCAATTCACCTGACCCTGCACATCTTTTGGACTGTGGGAGGAAACCGGAGCACCCGGAGGAAACCCACGCAGACACGGGGAGAACGTGCAAACTCCACACAGTCAGTCGCCTGAGGCGGGAATTGAACCCGGGTCTCTGGCGCTGTGAGGCAGCAGTGCTAACCACTGTGCCACCGTGCCACCCACATGGGACAAGTGCTGGCAAATGGGACTAGATTGATTTAGGATATCTGGTCAGCATGGACTGAAGGGACTGTTTGTGCTGTACATCTGTGCTTCTGGCTTGCCACAAATGTTTGTCCCGTCTGTATGTTCAGTTTCTCCCTGGTGTTGGTGTTAACGCCTTGGTGTCTTATTTTGCTCCCCACATCCTGGGGACATTAACCATTTCCTATCTGGTTGTTCTGATCTGGACTGCTGTCTGGATCGGATTTCTGGGATTGGTCAATAAACACACCTGGAAGTGACTTTGTCAATCACACAAGCAATAGTTTATTCTTTGATATGGCCCGGTCGGTAGACTCTGATCAGCCCAGAAGGATTAGATTAGATTAGATTCCCAACAATGTGGAAACAGGCCCTTTCGCCCAACCAGTCCACACCGATCCTCTGAAGAGTAGCCCACCCAGACCCATCTCCCTCTGACTAATGCACCTAACATTATGGGCAGTTTAGCATGGCCAATTCACCAAACCTGCACATCTTTGGATTGTGGGAGGAAACCCACGCAGACACTGGGAGAATGTGCAAACTCCACACAGACAGCCCCCCGAGGCTGGAATCGAACCTGGGACCCCTGGTGCTGTGAGGCAGCAGTGCTAACCGCTGGGCCACTGATGAGTACTCCCAGAGTGCCAAAAGAATCCGCCGACTTTTCCAGATACCTTTTAAAGGTTATAATTGTACCAGCAGTCACCACTTCCTCTGGCAGCTCATTCTTTACAGAGTGTGGATAGAACTTATGTACATTGTTTAGAGTCAGACATTGAGCATGATCACATCGTAACAACCAATCAGATCCCGCAAGGTCCTCATGCATTTTTGACTTAGCCTAGGGTGGCATGGTGGTTCAGTGGTTAGCACTGCTGCCTCACAACACCAGGGTCTCAGGTTCGATTCCAGCTTTGGGTGCCCGTCTGTGTGGAGTTTGCACATTTTCCCCGTGTCTGCGTGGCTTTCCACCGGGTGCTCCGGTTTCCTCCCAGAGTCCAAAGATGTGCAGGTCAGGTGGATTGGCCATGCTAAATTGCCCATAGTGTTAGGTGCATTAGTCAGAGGGAAAATGATTCTGGGTGGGTTACTCTTTGAAGGGTTAATGTGGACTGGTTGGGCCGAAGGGCCTGTTTCCAAACTGTAGGGAATATAATCTAATCTATCATAATTTCTTGTAGACAACCTGTTCTTGGAATCGTATTTGTCCTGTCTGGTGGTTAGGATTAAACCGTTACTTCTGCGATTGATGGTTAGGTTCACATTTGTTACTTCTGCATTTGCAGTTTTTTTCACTGGATTTATATCAGGCTGTGGTTTCTTGTTTGTTCTGAGTCGTGAGTATCTGCCTGAGTTAGCCAAGTAGAAGCCATTTTGTCCTACCTCTCATGTTAAAGTGGAGATTTGAGGTGGCCCAGGGAATCCTTTGAGAACGCAGACCTGTAAAGCCTCTCTCTTGGTTTGTCCTGGAGATCATACTCTTTGAAGCCTGGAATAAAAACCTCTCATCATAAAGTCCCAAAATGCAATTCAATTCAATCCATAGTAGATAAGCACTAAGAGTTAATTTTCTACGGGATTCAACAGCCTCAGCAATAAAATGGTCTCTCTCTCTCGTGTCCTTTTGAACTCTCAAGACAGCAAAGATTTATTTTCTGAATGCCCCGCTTGCAAGGGGTAGTAAGAATCCATCATAATGGACAAGATCCAACCATGAATTACAAAGCTATGGATAGTCTTTGAATCTGACCCTGAAACAAGACTTGGTACTATCATTAATTTCACAAGGGAACGGCTGTGAATGTTATCACTTGGTGTCCTGTTCACACAGATTCACCGATGCTGAGGCAAACGTTCTTAATTGCCTCACAGCATCCTGTTATCACTTGGTGAGCCCAGGTGTCCCTATCTTTAAGTTCTCTCCTCTTTCTGAGCCTTCCTGCCTGTTTATTTTCTAGTGCAGTAAATGTATTCAATAATTGAGCATTACATTTTAGTCTGAATGTTTAAAGACAAGTTTTAAGGCTATAGACTTTATCACCCAGATGCCCACACCCTCATTCCTCTCTTTGATTGCACCGCGATCACTGAAAGAGAAGGCTAGTCCAAACAAATGCCCTTCAAGGTGGTCCAGCCATCAACATCCTGCAGAGCGGCACCACCATCTTCGCAGCTCATCTGGTCATATTTATCATCGCCATTGACATGTGTGGGTGAGCCATCGGATCGCAAAAGGAGCATCTTCTGGGGCAAATCTATATCACTAAGGGAGCTCATAAGCCTAGCAATTAAATACCTAACAATACCAATACCGACAAACAGACATAGCTAAATTGATAAGCCAATTGTATCATGAGCCCGATTTGCAATTTCCCCAACTGGTCCCTTCAGTCATTCTGGAGGAGAAAGTGAGGTCTGCAGATGCTGGAAATCAGAGCTGAAAATGTGTTGCTGGAAAAGTGCAGCAGGTCAGGCAGCATCCAGGGAACAGGAGAATCGACGTTTCGGGCATAAGCCCTTCTTCAGGAAGGGCTTATGCCCGAATCATCGATTCTCCTGTTCCCTGGATGCTGCCTGACCTGCTGCGCTTTTCCAGCAACACACCTTCAGTCATTCTGTCAAGGAATACCTGGATCTCTTCTTGTATCTTAATTAAAATTGCCAGTGAGATTGGGAATGGCCATAGTGCATTTATCTTGGACAATGGTGCAGACCTCACCCTCCTGGGCAGGTATGTAGTCTAAGGCATACTGATTCTGCACAGAGTAAAGACACAGGTCTGATCATCCCAGTTTACTCTGTTTCAGAGCCTCTTTACTCTTATTTCCTCGAATGGTCAGGCTGTAAAAGAGGGAATTGCGGTTCTGTTGACTTGTCACCCCTGCCGATCCTTCCAACCTCAGCGTACTCTGGATTCCCCAGCCTATCGGGTGTCCTGTATTGTCACCCAGTCCCTTGGGATCCTTCCAGTTGGAGCAAGGTTGGCTGAGACCGACCGCTGCATCCTCCTCAGATGGAGGTTCCATCGACTTGTCCACTGGCCAGGACAAGGTACTGTTGTGGGAACAAGGGCTCCGATAGTGACCTTATGAGGGACATCTTTGCCATCCAGGACAAGGAAATTGGTAGCTTTACTTTAGCTGAAGAAATAATAGTCTGGTTTGGTTTATATTTGGGAGAGTTTGTCAAAATCGGTTACTGAAATGTTACAGCAGGGGGTCTCGTCAGGTCTACAGGAGTAAAGGGTCGATGTTTTGCAAGAGGAGTTGCTTGAGCGCTGTAAAAAATGGGCCAAGTGACTCGAGCACTCACACTGTATGGGAGACGATGGTCCTCAGAATGCTGTTCCCATTGGGCTCTCCCTTAGCTCTATTGTACATGGTCTTGGTGACAGTATCAGATTCTGAAAAGAGAAAAGGCCTATAAATGTGCAATGAAAGGGTTCCATTCCAGGTCCATGTGCAGCATAAGGCCTACTGTACGCCAGCCAGTGTTACACCGGCTGTTTGTATACACAGACCGGAGCTATTGGAAAGTGATATTTCTCTTCACAGGGTCGGCAGTAGGAATTCTGACGAATAGAATGGAATGGAATCGGGGACTGGGGACAGGGCACGTAAGTCATCTCCCGATAGAGAGGAGTAACATACTACTGCCTCTGGAGTGAAGAGCGTTCTGTGGGCCTGTATACACAAGTTCTTTGTGGATTGAGGAGTTTCCCCTATCAGGCTTCCCCTTTTTCTCAAGGAAGCCCGTCCTGCAAAAAGGGATGATGTTCCTGGGCGTCCTTAAAATATTTACCATAATAACAGGGTTGATCATTTTTATCCTCACTAGGCTTGCGTCTGCAGTTAAAATAAAAAAAACATGGTAACGACATGGTAACTCTCACTGATTTCTACTGTCCAGATGGACCATCTGGTCTTTCTGATGTAAGAGTCCATTGCAATAATCAATCGTCATCACGTTCCACACGTCAAAGGCGTCTGGTCCGGTCCACTGGACGACATCTCCTCAGCATGGGTGGTGGATAATCTCTGATCATTCCTGGTCGCATCCATAGTTAGTGGCTTTCCCCATCAGGATGTTGTACGTGATCAGAAAGGTGAGGAGATAGGCGATCCCCCACATGTCCCTCCTCTTAGTTCAAGTATCTGCAATAAGATCAACATGAGAAAAACAGCAAGATTCAAAAACCCAACTGGACAGGGTCCACTCCTCTTGTTGGGATTCCAGGATTCTTTCCTCCTCTTCCCCCAAACCTTTTGATTAGTGTGGCCAATCAATTTACAATGGTGCAGTTGGACCCAAGCTGAGCACCCAGCGACTGTGACCGCAGTAGGGGTGGGAAGTAAAACCTGGAAGGGGCCATCCCAATGAGGTTGGAGATCTTTGCCAGTCCAGTTCTTGACGAGCACCAATGAACCAGGCTCTACCCGTGTCGAGGCTGAAAGGGAGGGAACATCATTGTAGGCCGCAAGCTCCTGGGAGTGAAAGGCATGCGTAACACTAGTTAGAGCAAGAACACAACCAATCATTGCTTCGGTCATGTGGTGGAAGTGGACTGAGAAGGGAGCAGAATCGTTCCAAGGGGTACGGAGAGGGTGACCAGAGAGACTCTCAGCTGGAGACAGTTGTGTCTTGATCGCAGATATGGATCGCATCTGGAATAAGGCCACAGGGATTAGCATAACCAGGAGAGGCCATACTCTGCCATTAATTTGGCAAGCTTAGTCTTGAGTTTGGTTAAAATATTCAACAATGCCGGCCGCCTGAGGATGATAAGCACCATGCAGTTGCCGACAAATACAAAGCTGGGAACAGAGTTCTCCGTTAATATTACCTACAAAGTGTGGTCCATTGTCCGAGCTAATGCACGCAGGTATACTGAAGCAGGGAATTATTTCCTTAAACAAAATCTTCACCACAGTCTCAGCAGTAGCGTTAGGAGAAGGGTAGGCTTCAATCCACTTTGAAAAGACATCAGCAATAAGCAAAACATATTTATAGCAACTCAACTCATTTCTCCAACTCAATGAAGTCCAGTTGAAGTGTCTCCAAGGGACCCTCCAGCAAGGGAGTTCTCGTAGTTAGAATGGAGTGAGAACAAAGGGGGGTGGGAAGAGTGGGATGGTGCTTTCAATTTTGTGGAACAACAAAAGAATATTCCACAGAAAGTAGAATTACTTGTTCTCAATTTCTACCCTGCACTGATACTGATGACTTTTGTAATCTCTTTTTTTGCAGAGTATTTGAAGATCTGAAGTTTGAAGTTTCAAAATCAACAGATGAAGGGCTTATGCCCGAAACATTGACTCTCCTGCTCCTCGGATGCTGCCTGACTCTCCTGTGCTTTTACAGCGCCACATTTTTTGACTGACTCTCCAGCGTCTGCAGCCCTCACTTTGATGTCAATGTCTGACAGTCATTCAATCCATCGGGACAGCAACTATGTTTGACTGTGATTTCTGTGAGAGGGATCGACGCTTTTTGGTTCCTGTTTGAGGATGTTTTCAGCATCAGTGGGACTGGACGAGAGACCCCACTGTTGCAGCGCACTGTGTGTGGAGCCTGAAACAGTTATACGGCCTGGGAAGGGGATTTCACGGCAGGGAGGGGCTCTACACGCGTTTGTGTGCAGCTGAAGCTGTGGCCATGGAGAAACCCGAGGAATCCCACCCCGTGGAGAAACTGTGGAAGTGTGGCGACTGTGGGAAAGGCTTCCGTTTCCTGTCTGTCCTGAAGTCTCATCGGCACTGTCACACCGGGGAGAGGCCATTCCCCTGCACCGACTGCAGGAAGGCCTTCAGACATTCCTCCCACCTGCTGAGGCACCAGCGGGTCCACACGGGCGAGAGACCCTTCAGCTGCCGCGAGTGCGGGAAAGCCTTCAGCAATTCTTCCACCCTGCTGACCCACCAGCGGGTCCACACGGGCGAGAGACCCTTCAGCTGCCGCGAGTGCGGGAAGGCCTTCAGCACTTCTTCCACCCTGCTGAGGCACCAGCGTGTCCACACCGGGGAGAGGCCCTTCAGCTGCCATGAGTGTGGGAAGGCCTTCAGCAATTCCTCCTCCCTGCTGACCCACCAGCGGGTCCACACAGGGGAAAGGCCGTTCACCTGCTCTCAGTGCAGGAAGGGCTTCACCTACTCCTCCAACCTGCTGAGGCACCAGCGGATCCACACGGGGGAGAGACCCTTCAGCTGCCCCGAGTGCGGGAAGACCTTCAGCACATCCTACACCCTGCTGAGGCACCAGCGGATCCACACAGGGGAGAGGCCGTTCACATGATCTCAGTGCGGGCAGGGCTTCAGGTATTCCTCCCACCTGCACAAGCACCAGCGGGTCCACACGGGGCAGAGTCCCTTCAGCTGCCCCGAGTGCAGGAAGGCCTTCAACAATTCTTGCAAACTGCTGACCCACCAGCATGTCCACACAAGGGAGAGGCCGTTCACCTGATCTCAGTGCGGGAAGGGCTTCACCTACTCCTGCAACCTGCGGAAGCACCCGCGAGTTCACGTGCCATCGCAGGGGGATTGAAGGAGTGACGGCCGAGTGCCATTATCGATTGGACTATCAACCCGGTTCTGGGGACTCCCGGGTTCGAATCCCGCCACGACAGATGGCAGAATTGGTATTCGGTCAGAAATGTGGAGTTCGGAATCTAACGATGAGACCGTTTCAGGGAGGGGGGTGGTACAGGGGAGAAAGCCCCCATCTGATTCACTCTCTCCCATGTTAGAGAATGGAACCGCCATTGTGGGAAAGGATTCACTCAGTCGTTCCAGCTGCATCCTTTACCCGGACTGGCCTACATGTGACCCCAGACCCACAGCAGTCTGGTTGACTCTACACTGCCCTTCCCCCACTGGCAAATGAGCGGGGAGAAACTTACTAGGAGAGAGGGAATGGGTTGAAATTGCTGAGTGAGGCAATACTTCCTCCGGGTTACGGCTGTGCCAAGGATCTAATTACAACCTGGTGCTGCCCAATAGTAAAGACAGTGGGGTTTGTGTGGGCTTTGATCTTGAGCTGTTTAAAAAGCAACTACTTTGTCTATGCCTTTTTGCAGGGGGGGAATCTGAAGCTGTAAAAAAAAGTCGGGTCACAATAAAGGTTACCTGAACTTACCGCCAGGCTCAGACTCTCAATGAAAGCTTTGAGCTCCAAGAGGTTTTTTGTTTAAAGCTGCTCCTCTCTTTCAGCCTCCTGCACTGAGTTTCCAATGTCGTGTATCAGATGGAGCAGTGAATGAGTAGCTAGTGTCATTAGAAATTGTAAATCTTTCAGGTACTGTGTTGTTTCATCAGCATTGTAAAGTTTACTGGCAGCACCAGGAAGTGTGGGCTGTGTTCACTAGAAATGATGTGGAGGTGTCGGTATTAGTCTGGGTTGATAAAGTTTAAAAAATCACACAATACCAGGTTATTGTCCAACAGGTTTATTTGGAAGCACTAGCTTTCTGAGTGCTGCTCCTTCATCGGGTAGCTGTGGAGCAGCATTGTAAGACACAGAATGTATATCAAAAGGTCAGTATCATGCAACTGATGGAATATATTGAACAAGCCTAGATTGCTGTCAAGTCTTTCATCTCTTCGAATGGGTGTAGGTTTTGGTTCATTAATGTGTAACTGCTAGAACATCTCTTAAGTCACATTTTTGAGATGACTTAAGGTTTTATAAAAAAGATAACATCTCAGCTCAGACAATGCATTAAAGGTGTGAGATTTGAGTCTGTCAGTATTTCAATCTTGAATCAGACTGGTTCTATTTCCAAAGGAGGAATTCATAAAATATTACAATTTCCAGGCAGTCAATCCATGGATGTTTTTTGAGCAAAATTGAATGTATCTGCAAATATAATTCTGCCAATACAAATTCACTCCAAAGAATTGTGGGTGCGTGCATGTGAGTTTGTGCGTGAGAGTGTGTACATGCTTGGTAAAGTGTGAGTGTGATGGAGTATAAGCCTGTGAGAGCATTGGCGGGGGAAATGTTTGTGTGTGTCTGAGGGGGAGCATGTGTGTGAGAGGTATTAATGCAAGCAAGGGGTTGCATTTTGCTAAAACAAGGAAGGGCAGCACTTGTCCAGATAATGGTAAGGCCCTGGGTCATGTTATAGAACAGACAGACATGGGTGGCGTTCAGGTACATAGTTCTTTGGAAGTTGCATCACAGGTAGACAGGGCGGTTAAGAAGGCATTTAGCAGCATAGCATTCATTGTTCACACCATTGAGTATAGGGGTTGGGACATCATGTTGAGGTTGTATAGGGTGTTGGTGAGGCCACTTTCAGAGTACGGAGTACGGTTCTGGTGGCCCTGTAATAGGAAGAATACTATTAGAGAGGGTTTGGTAAAGATTTACCAGAATGTTGCCAGGACTGGAGGGTTTGAGTTATAAGGAGAGACTGGGACTTTATTCATTCGAGTGCAGGAGATTGATAAAATCATGAGGAATGGAGGTAAGGTGAATAGCAAAGGGCTCTTGCTTAGCGTCGGGGAGCTCAAAACTTGGGGGCATATTGCTTGGAGTAGAAAGATTTAAAAGGAACCTGAGGAGCAACATTTTGAAAGAGGGTGGCTTTGTATGTGGAATGAACTTGCTGAGGATGTGGTAGATGCAGGTACAGTTACAACATTGAAACAGCATTTGGATGGGTACATGAATAGAAAGGTTGAGAGGGATTATGGGCCAAATGCAGGCAAGTGGGACTGGTTTAGTTTGGAATCCTGTTCGGCATGGACGAATTGGACCGAAGGGTCTGTTTCTGTGCTGCATATCTTTATTGAAACCAGTAGAATTCTGAAAGGGGCTTGACAGGATAGATGCAGATAAAATGCTCCTTTGTGGGGAGGGTCATCGAATTCCGACAATGTGGAAGCAGACCATTCAGCCCATCTATTCCTCTCTGGCCCTCTGAACAGTACCCCAACCATACCCAACCCCTTACTCCGTATTTCCCATGGCCAAGCCACCCTAACCTGTACATCCCTGGTCACTATGGGTAACTTAGCACGGCCAATTCTCCCTAACCTACACCCGAATCTATAAATTACCTTCTCAAGAATGTAATTTAAATGCAGAGCTTTTCTAAGAAAAATGTCAGTCTGACTCAACATTGCGACATAGACAGAATTCACACCCATTGTCTCTACTTATAAATAGGGCAACGTCTCTTCGAAATGTAGATTCATTTAGATATAACTGCGTCACTTTACATATGAAGATATCCCTTTCAATGTGGCTCATCCCTTTGAAATGTAATCTCGTCCATTTAAACCTCTTTATTTGCAGAAATACCCGTTAAAATGTCCACGTCCCTTTAAAATGCAGATTGCCCCCTTTAGATATGAAGCCGTTCCGTTAGATGTGGGAATATCTGTTTAAATTGAGCCGTGAGCTTTCCCAATGTAGACAGGGCTCCTGGAAACGTGGCAGTGTCCCCCCTGCAGCTGCTGAGCGAGACAGGAGAGTTTGTTTTTGTGAATGAGCAGTTGAAGCGCGAGGTGGCTGTTGCTTGGTGACGGTGAGGCTTGGTGACGGTGAGGCTCCCCCGGCCCCGCCCATCCCCCCGTGCAGACGTCACGCGGGGGCGAAGGCGGTTGGGAGGAGAAGTCGCTCGAGCGGGGAAGCGGCGGGAGGGCGGCCGTTAGGAAAATGGCGCCGTGCGGCCCGGGGCAGACACCCGTCACTGGGCACCGCCGCCTTCCTGGCGCAGCTGCTGTGTCACGGCCACACCGGCCGGCTGTACAGCAGGCAGGAGCCGGTGAGCATTCTGGAGGCGGATGGAGTTAAGGGCCTACTTGGGAACTCGTCGGCCGCCTGGGTGGTGGAGTTCTACTGGTCGTGGGGCGGCCCCTGTGTCAACTATGGGGCCACCTGGAAGGTACTGGGCCCGGGAGGTGAAAGGTGAGGCAGGTTGGGGGGGGAACGGAGGGGAAGGAATGTGGGGCCTGTCCTGTCATAGTGACATTTTATACTCACTTTCCATCTGCTTTTACTGGCACTTGTGCTGTTTACCCTCACTGTTTGTTTTAATCCTTGTGCTGTTTACCCCTCACTGTTTGTTTTAATCCTTGTGCTGTTTACCCCTCACTGTTTGTTTTAATCCTTGTGCTGTTTACCCCTCACTGTTTGTTTAATCCTTGTGCTGTTTGCCCCTCACTGTTTGTTTAATCCTTGTGCTGTTTGTCCCTCACTGTTTGTTTAATCCTTGTGCTGTTTGCTCTTTGCTGTTACTTGTGCAATTGTTGAGGGTAGTGTGTAAATACTAGTGAAGGAGATTATGCACCAGCATGTATATGTTCCTCAGTTATTGAAGGGGCAGGACCTGTTGAGAATGGTTAGTAAAGCATGTTGTGCATTAAGCCTTGTTAACATGGATATAGTTTGTTATTTGGAAAAATAGACTTTATTATTTAAAGTCACAGATGTACAGCACGGAAACAGACCTGTTTGATCCAACCTGTCCATGCCAACCAGATATCCTAAATTGATCTAGTCCCATTTGCCAACACTTGGCTCATATCCCACTAATCCCTTCCTATTCATATACCCATCCAGATGTGTTTTAAGTGCTGTAATTATACCGGCTTCCACTATTTCCTCTGGCAGTTCATTCCATACGTGCACCACCCTCTGCACGGAAACGATGCCCCTGAGGTACCTTTGTGGTCTCACCCTAAACCTATGCCCTCTAGTTGTGAATCTCACCCCAACACTGAGGAAAAGACATAAAAACATTGAGCAGCCAGACAAATGCAAAAGCAATCAAATATTGAGCCACATGGAAAAAAAATTATGGCTCTACCCTTTTTGTTCTCCCATAGGAATTTGGACACTTAAAATCTGTCAATGTCACCAGTATTGCTACAGTGCATATTGTGTACACTCCTCAGTGTCAACAAGCAGGGCACATGTTTGCTGGTGTCACCAAAACATTGGGCATGTTCCTCGCTGTTGGCAGAAAAGGGGCGAGACCTACGTTTGATGGAGAAATAAGGAGCACTGGAGGACCGGAGGGAGAATTGTCCTCCTGCCATTCGGAACTCCCCTATTGGTGAATGTGGAAGTTGGACCATGAGGTTCTGAAGCTCCTGCTCATCCTCTCTCTGAATGAAGATTGAGCTTCACCTCAGACTGCAACTTCTTTCCTCTGTCCAACATCTGAGAGTACGGCACTCTCTTTTCTCACCCCCATTTCCATTTATGTTTCATTCTGAGGTTCAGTTGTTGACTTGGAGCAACTGTAAGGAATGGGAGTGAATCCAGCGAGGGGACAGGCTCTGGGAAAGTTAGTCCAGGCCTTTGTTCTCAACTGGCAAAATAGACAGGCAGGAGACTGAAAGAACGCAGCAAGCCAGGCAGTATCAGGAGGTGGAGAAGTCGAGGTATCTGGTGTAACCCTTGTTCAGGACTGGGGGTGGGTATAGGGAGAGCTGTGGAACAAGGGTGTGCTGGGGGCAGGGTATTGAAGTGGGGATAGGTGGAGACAGGTAGAGGGTACAATAGACAATAGGTGCAGGAGTAGGCTATTCTGCCCTTTGAGCCAGCACCACCATTCATTGTGATAATGGCTGATCATCCTCAATCAATATCCTGTTCCTGCCTTATCCCCATAACCTGGTACAACCTGGTTGGTGAATCGGAGGAAGGAATCTAGTTGGCAGGGAAGAATGGAAGGGGCTGGGAAGTGACTTGGGGGATGGGATGGGAGATTATTTGAAATTGGAGAACTCAGTGTTGAGTCCTCCGGGCTGTTGACTGCTCAGGCAGAAGATGAGGTTTTGTTCCTCCAATTTGTGGTTTGGTTTGTTGTGGAAGGGGAGTGGGAAGGGGCATTAAAATGGGTGGAGATTGGGAAGTCCGCTCAGCCTCTGTGGACCCGGCTGTGATGCTCAGCAAACCGTTCCCCAAGTTTACGCTCAGTCTCCCCGATGTAGAGAAGACCACAATTGGCAAAGCACAGCAGGTCAAGCAGCATCCGAGAAGTAGGACGTTGACGTTTTGGGCACAAGCCCTTCATCATGAATGATGCGTGGATGTTCAGAGGGGCATCAGTGTCCTTCTGTGCCAGTTGTCAGACAGGTGCAGCAGGCAAGGAGCAAGGCAAGTGGTGTATTAGCAAGAGGAATTAAGTTCAGAAATGGGGATGTCTTCCTGCAGTTAGGGGGTCATTGAATATATTCAAGGCTGAGTTCATCTGATTTTTATGTGAATGTTTATGGGGAAGGCAAGAAAATGGTTTTAAGACTAGTATAGGACCGAGTTACAGAGCCATACAGCACAGAAACAGACCCTTCAGTCCAACTAGTCCATGCTGAATATATTCTCAAACTAAACCAGTCCCACCTGCCAGTGTTTTGGCCCATATCCCTCCAAACCTTTCCTATTCATGAACTTATCCAAATGTCTTTTAATCGTCGTTACTGTACCTGCATCCACCACTTCCTTGAGACATTTAGTAAGCATGTGAACCACTCTGTATAAAACAAATTGTGCCCTTCAAGTCTTTTTAAAATCTCTTTCTCCTGTCACCATCAAAATTTGCTCCCTAATCTTGAAACCCCAACCCTAGGGGAAGGACACCCGTCGTTCACCTCCTCTCTCCCCTCATGATTTTATAAACCTTGATAAGGTCACATCTCCTCCTCCTATGCGCCAGTGAAAAAGTCCCAGCCCATCCACCTAGATGCAGGTAGATCCATATCCAGTCATGATCGGTTCAATGCTGGTCCCAATTCTCTCGGTGTCCAGGACAGCAAGAGACCACAAGACATAGGAGCAGAAATTAGGCCATCAGGTCTGCTCATTCCATTCAATCGTGGCTGATAAGTTTCTCAGTTACATTCTTCCGCTATAAGCAAAGTGAAAATGGAGGGAGAGTGTGTGGGATGGAGATTTTCAGCTTCCGGGGAATAAGAGAGGAAAGAGTTCACTATAAATTGGAATTTATGGGATCGGCTGATGAACCGAGGAGTGTCAGTTGGAGTTTCATTTAGAGAAATCAGAGATTTGCATTTTGGTCAAGCGATCCAGGCAGGACTGACACGGTTAAGGGGAGTGTTGCAGAATAAAGAGACCTTGGAGTGCTGGAGTCTCAGGTGGACAGAGTAGTGAAGGCGGTGTTTGGTTTGCTTTCCTTCATTGCTCATAGCATTGAGTATAGGAGTTGTGAGATCATGTTATACACATTTCCCACTCGAACGTGTTATCTAACTGCTTAACTGTTTTTAGTGAATATAATCCACACCTCCCGCTGCTGCCATAACGTGGTTTGTTTGGAAGCCCTAGCTTTCGGAGTGATTCGATTTATTTTAGATTTTATTACTTCGTGTGGAAACAGGCCCTTCAGCCCAAACCAACCCTTCGAAGAGCAACCCACCCAGACCCATTCCCCAACATTTACCCCTTCACCTAACACTACAGGCAAATTAGCGTGGCCACTTCACCTAACCTGCACATCTTTGGACTGTGGGAGGAAACCCACGCAGACACTGGGAGAATGTGCAAACTCCACACTGACAGTTGCCCGAGGTGGGAATTGAACCCGGATCTCTGAAGTGCTGCTGCTTCAGGTGGTTGTGGGGAATAAGATCATGATGAGACTATTTATAGCCAACAGAGTCCAGTTCATGGAGATGTGATACATTAAACAATTTAGATTAAATCTTTCATCGTTTAGAATGGGGTTCTGTTCTTTGGCATGTTAATCCCAGAACCTGTTTTCAGTAACTTTCTCAAGAATGTAATTTAAATGCAGAGCTTTTCTATCAAAAATGTCAGGCTGACTCTACATTGGGACCCAGACAGAATTCACACCTATTGGTGGGTAGGCTGGGACTTTTTTCACTGGAGCACAGGAGGTTGAAAGGTGAAGGTGTCGGGTGCCTCATTAGCAAGTTTGCAGATGACATTCAGATTGATGGAATATCAGATAGTGAAGGGGACTGTCAGATGATACAGCAGAATGTAGATTGGAGAGTTGGGAAGAGAAATGGCAGATGGAGTTCAATCCAGACAAATGTGAGGTGATGCATTTTGGAAGATGCAATTCAAGAGTGAGCTATACAGTAAATGGAAAGGTCCTAGGGGAAATTGATGTACGGAGAGATCTGGGTGTTCAGGTCTATTGTTCTCTGAAGGTGGCAATGCATGTCAGTAGAGTGGTCAAGGCAGTATGCAACACGCGTTCCATCATCGGACGGATTGAGTAAAAGAGCTGGCAGGTCATGTTAAAGTTATATAAGATTTTGGTTTGGCGCATTTGGAATACTGCGTACAATTCCGGTCACCAGATTTCCAAAAGGATGTGGATACTTTTGGAGAGAGTGCAGAGGAGGTTCACTAGGATGTTGCCTGTTCTGGAGAGCGCGAGCTATAAAGAGAGATTGAGTAGATTAGGATTATTTTCATTGGAAATAAGGAGGTTGAGGGGGGGTCCTGATTGAGGCCTAAAAACCATGAGGGGTGTAAACAGGGGTGGATAGTAAGAATTATTTTCCCAGAGGGGAAAACTTAATTACTCAGGGTCACAAGTTCAAAGTGAGAGGGGAAAGGTTTGAGGGAGATATACATGGAAAGTTCTTTACACAGAGGGTGGTGGGCGCCTCGAATGCATCGCCAGTGGAGGCAGTAGGGGTGGGATCGATAGCGTCATTTAAGATGTATCTAGACAGAGACATGAATGGGCAAGGAGCAGAGGGATACAGATCCTTAGAAAATAGGCGGCAGGTTTAGATAGAGTATCTCGATCAGCATAGCCTGGGAGGGCTGAAGGGCCTGTTCCTGTGCTATAAGGTTCGTTGCTCTCTTTATAGAGGTTTACAAAACCATGAGGGGCGTAGATAAGGTGATTGGCATGTGTCGTTTCAAGATTAGGCTGCAAATTAAGGTGAGAGGAGAAAGATTTAAAAAACACGAGGAGCACCTTTTTTTTAAACCATGGTTTGTGTGGAATGAATGTCCAGAGGAAATGGTGGATGCAGGTTGAGTAACAACGTTTAAAAGACATTTGGATAAGTACATGAATAGGAAAGGTTCAGAGGAATATGGGCCAAACACAGGCAGGTGGGACTAGTTTAGTTTGTGAATATAGTCAGCATGGACTAGTTGGGCTAAAGGGTCTGTTCTGTGCTGTATGACTCTAACTGTTCTGTACTGGTCTTAAAACCATTTTACTTGCCTTCCCCTATAAACATCCACTTCATGGTTGTTCTAAAATCAGATGAACTCAGCCTTGAATATATTCAATGACCCCCTAACTGCAGGAAGACATCCCTACTTCTGAAATCAATTCCTCTTGCTAATATACCTCTTGCCTTGCTGATTGCTTGCTGCATCCGTCTGACAACTGGCAGTGACTGGTGTGGAAGGACGCTGAGGCCACTTTTTACATCCACACATCATTCCTGAGGAAGGGCTCGTGCCTGAAACGTCGATTCTCCTGCTCCTCGGATGCTGTCTGACCTCCTGTGCTTTTCCAGTGCCACACTTTTCGACTCTCACGTCCAGCATCTGCAGTCCTCACTTTCTCCACATCCCAATACGTCACCATTGAAACAACGTACCTCCTTTTGGCAGTTATTTTTTCATAACCGAGGTTATAACTTAACACTGTGGGACTGCATTTGCTGTGCGTTTGCCAATTGAGACACAGACCTGGACCAACGTTTCCTGACTCTGTCCCCTCCCTGGAGTCATTCGCTTTCTTTTCAGTTGCTGCAAGTCAACAATTTAATCCCAGAATGAAAAAATGAAATGGTAAAGACAGTGCCGTACTCACAGATGGCGGATAGAGGAAGGAAGTTGCAGTCTGAGGTGAAGCTCGATCTTCATTTGGAGAGGAGCAGCAGCTTCAGAACCTGATGGTCCATCTTCCGCATTCAGACAATTGGGGAGTTCTGATTGGCAGGAGGACCAGGCTCCTTGTCTGGCTTCTCATTGGTCCATTTGAAGAAGGGTTTGTAATGTTTCTGCAGACAGAGCATGCGCGGCTTTTGCTGAACCAGCATAGAGTCAGAAGTGTACAGCATGGAAACAGACCCTTCGGTCCAACCCGTCCATGCCGACCAGATATCCCAACCCAATCTAGTCCCGCCCCTCAACACCTGGCCCACATCCCTCCAAACCTTTTCTATTCATATACCCTCTGGCAGCTCATTGCATACACGTACCACGCTCTGTGTGAAAAAATTGCCCTGCAGGTCTCTTTTTTATATCTTTCCCCTCTCACCCTATGCCCTCTAGTTCTGGACTCCCCAACCCAAGGGAAAAAACTTTGTCTATTTATCTTGTCCATGCCCCTCATAATTTTGTAAACCTTTATAAGGTCACCCCTCAGCCTCTGACACTCCAGGGAAAACAGCCCCAGCCTGTTCAGCCTCTCCCTCTAACTCGCATCCAAATCATTTATGTAAATGACAAAAAGTAGAGGACCGAGCACCGATCCTTGTGGCACTCCACTGGTCACAGACCTCCAGTCTGAAAAACAACCCTCCACCACCACCCTCTGTCTTCTACCTTTGAGCCAGTTCTGTATCCAAATGGCTAGTTCTCTCTGTATTCCTTGAGATCTCACCTTGCTAATCAGTTTCCCATGGGAACCTTGTCAAACGCCTTACTGAAGTCCATATAGATCACATTACTGCTCTGCCTACCTCAATCCTCTTTGTTACTTCCTCAAAAAACTCAATCAAGTTTGTGAGACATGATTTCCCACACAAAAAGCCATGTTGACCATCCCTAATCAGTCCTTGCCTTTTCAAATACATGTACATCCTGTCCCTCAGGATTCCCTCCAACAATGTGCCCACCACTGACGTCAGGCTCACTAGTCTAAAGTTCCCTGGCTTGTCCTTACCACCCTTCTAAAACAGTGGCACCACATTAGCCAACCTCCAGTCTTCTGGCACCTCACCTGACATGCGCAGTATGCTGTATGGAGATGCTGTTCCTGATGGATTTAAAGTGTCCAAATGCCACAATTTCTACCCGCCCCCCCCCCCCCCCCCGTCACTTGACATAACCGTGCAGCGTCCTCGCTATTTTTGATGCTCATGTTACCGAGAACCCTCACGGTTATATCAATCTCAATGAGGTCACCCCTCAACCTCCTGTGCTCCAGTGAAGAGTCTCAGCCTCTCCTTATAACTCAAACCCTCCAGTCCTGGCAACATCCTGGTAAATCTTTACTGAACCCTCTGTAATAGTATTCTTCCTATTACCGGGCCACCAGAAGCGTTCTCAGTACTCTACAAGTGGCTTCACCAACATCCTGTACAACTTCTAAATGATGTCCCAACTCCTTTATTCAATGGTGTGAACAAATAAGGTAAGTGGGCTGAATGCCTTCTGAAGCTTCCTTCCAACCAGTGATGCAACTGTCAATGAAGTATGTACCTGAACCCCCCCCCCCCCCCCCCCCCCCCGCCCCAATATCCCTCTGTACAAGTCCTGCCCTGATTTTAGGAAAATGCAACCCCTCACTTCTATCTATACCTCTCTCATACCTACGCTCTCTCTCAGATGTACACACACCCTCTCACAGGCTTCTCCTCCATCACACTCCCTTTACAAAGCATATGCACACACACACGCGCGCACACACATATAACGATGGGGTGCATTTGCAGAATAATATTTACAGATATATTCAATTTTGCACAAAAAGCGCACAACATGCAGGTAGTCAGTCCATATAATATTTTATAAATTCCGAGTTTGGAAATAGAACCAGTCTGATTTAAGATTGGGATACTGACACACCTTTCATGCATTGTCTGGGCTGAGCTGTCACCTGTTTCTAAAAAAAACCTTAAGTGATCTTGAGAATACGACTTAATAATAGTACTGCGATGTACACATTAATGAAATAAAACCTGCAACCCATTCTAAAAGATGAAAGACTTAACAGCAATCTACATCTGTCAATATATCATATCAGTTGCATGACACTGATCTTTTGCTCTTAACTCTGTGTCTTATGATCCTGCTCCACAGCTACCCGATGAAGGAGCAGCACTCTGAAAGCTAGTGCTTCCAAATAAACCTGTTGGACTATAACCCGGTGTTGTGGTTTTTAAACCTTGTCCCACCTAGTCCAACAGCAGCACCTCCACCTCCTTTCTAATGAACACAACCCATACTTCCCAGTGCTGCCAGTAAACTGCCGATGAAACGATGCAGTGCCTGCACTCCCGAAAAATTTAAACTTCTAACGAAACCAGCTACTCAGTCACTGCTCCATCTGATACACAACATTGGAAACTTAGTACAGGAGGCTGCAAGAAATGAGCAGCTTTAAAACAAAAACCGCTTGGAGCTCTAAGCTTTCAATGAGAGTCTGAGTCCGGCAGAACGTTCAGGTAACCTTTATTGTGTCCCAACATTGTTACAGCTTCAGATGCCCCCAGCAAAAAGGCAGAGAAAGAGTAGCTGTTTGTTAGACAGCTCAACAACAGGGGGAGGAGCAAGGGGCAGAGCAAGGCCAACAGCAGGCCCCCGCACTACACCTGCGTTACCTTGCACAGTTTACAAAAATCCCTTCCCCTTCAGAGACTCCCCACAGTGTGGAAGCAGGCCACTCGGTCCAAAGACTACACACCGATCCTCCGAAGGGTAATCCACCCACACAATTCCCCTACCCCTATTGCTCAACATTTACCCCTGACTAATGCACCTAACCTGCACATCCCTGTGCACGATATCCCAACCCAATCTCGTCCTACCTGCCAGCATGGGGCCCATATCCCTCCAGTTGCCTTTTAAGTGTTGTAATTGTACCAGCCTCCACCACTTCCTCTGGCAGCTCATTCCATACACGTACCACCCTCTAAATTAAAAGGTTGCCTCTTAGGTCTCTTTCATATCTTTCCCCTCTCACTGTAAACCTATGCCCTCTAGTTCTGGACTCTCCCACCCCAGGAAAAAGACTTTGTCTATCTATCCTATCCATGATCCTCATGATTTCATAAACCTCTATAAGGTCAGCCCCCAACCTCTGACGCTCCAGGAAAACAGCCCCAGCCTGTTCTGTCTCTCCCAAGAGCTCAAATCTTCCAGTCTTGGCAACATCCTTGTAAATCTTTTCTGAACCCTTAAGTTTCACAACATCTTTCTGATAGGAAGGAAACCAGAATTGCACACAATATTCCAACTGTACAGCAGTAACATGACCTCCCAACTCCTGTACTCAATATCCTGACCAAATAAAGGAAAGCATGCAAAACACCATCTTCACTATCCTATCAACATGCGACTCCACTTTCAAGGAGCTATGAACTTGCACTCCAAGGTCTCTTTGTTCAGCAACACCCCCTAGGACCTTTCCATTAAGTGTATAAGTCCTGCTAAGATTTGCTTTCCCAAAATGCAGCACCTCACATTTATCTAAATTAAATTCCATTTGCCACTTCTCAGCCCATTGGCCCATCTGATCAAGATCCCATTTTAATCTGAGGTAACCTCCTTCGCTGTCCACTACACCTCCAATTTTGGTGTCATCAGCAAACTTACTTACTATACCACTTATGCTCACATCCAAAAGGTAGTGGGCCCATTATCTATTTTCAAAGTGGAATTGACAATATATTACATGTATTGACTGCCTGCAGATTGTGCAGTCTTTCAGCAAAGTAGAATGTTCAGGGTGCAGGTTTGCTCGCTGAGCTATAGGTTTGATATCCAGACATTTCATTACCTGGCTAGGTAACATCATCAGTGGTGACTTCCAAGTGAAGCGAAGCTGTTGTCTCCTACTTTCTATTTATATGTTTGTCCTGGATGGGGTTCCTAGGATTTGTGGTGATATCAAAGTTATGAAGAGAGATACATATTTTGTTTAACCAAATACAATGGCAGTGCAGAGAATTTCAGAAAAGTGCAATAAATATTTACTTTTTACCACTTATTCAACTCATTTAAGAATTTCAAATTGAATCTGAGCTAACTTGAGAGCAAATGGCAACATTCGTTTGTTAATAGACTCACCATAAATTATGAAAGATCACTTTTATCTAAGTCACAATGTTTAATCCCAAATGGAGCAATTAAGTGCAAAGTTACTTTCAACCATTTAATAAAACACTGCAAATTTTATTTCATGTGAAAATACATTCATTTTATAATTTGGATAAGATCTTTACAAAGGAAATATACTAAACAAAATAGCTTTCCTGGGTATCGATATTGACAACAGTTATGCAGCTATTATTTGGCAATTGACCAACTAATTGAAATAATTTCAGAATAAATGAGCTGCTTTATTATTATACATTGAGATATTGCATATCTTGGCTCTCACCCAAGTATTCTCCGAAGAAAAAAATGCATCTGGATGGGGACATGAATAGGAAGAATTCAGAGGGATATGGGCCAAATGCTGGCAAATGGGTCACTAGATTAATTTAGGATATCTGGTTGGCCTGGACTGAAGGGTTTGTTTCTGTGTGCTCATTACAGACGCCCCTCTTTTGGGATCCCCATACCAGCTGTTATTTTCATGAAATAATCTGACAATTATTGACTTCCATCAACCTATTCCATCCAGAGAAATTTCCTCTCTCTGCAAAGTGTGGTTCACGTTGGCAAATTCAATCCTCCTCCGGTCCTCAGGAACACACTCTATAATGCGCAACGTTCTCAATACCTGTTTAACGTTCAGTGGGGAAACTATTTTCGGTCCAACAGGTAAACAGAATTCCTCCGAAATGTTTTTGGCAAATGCACTGCTCCCACGAGAGCTCATGGGCCCACAGTTCAAAGCTTTCAACAGCTTTTTTTCTCATTTCCCCGCCTTCCCAGGATGCAGAATTTCTCCCACCAGAAATGGTTTGCCCTGAAAAAAATCCAGCAGGAACATGATTATGGAGCTATCAGTAAAAATGCTTCATTTGGCTCAACCAAGGTTGGAAATGGAAGAACATTTCTGTTCAAAGTTACTGTTCGTTTGCCCTTTCAAAATTCCTTGAATTTAAGGTGTTCCATTGTAGCATTTAATTATAATCCATTAAAAGCAGTATCCAGTCTCATCTGAGTGAGGAACCGACTCAACAAGCGAAATAACTTTTCTGTCTGCTCTTTAGATGTGACAACCTCTCCCTCTCTGTTGATGCAACAGGATTACCAGAGCTGGAAGTACCACTCTCTGAATATAATTGCTGATTGACAGTTTACTTGAACTGCTTAACATAAGGATTTAAAAGCTGCTAGCCCGATCTCGCACAAAGCACAAAAACACACTGTTCACCCGTGCCTGCACAGAGGAGAAATTTCACTTGGAATAGATCACAAAATAAGAACTGTTACCAGTCCCACAACTCATGTGTTTCCCATGGACAAAGTTAAACATCACACAACACCAGGTTATAATCCAGCAGGTTTGTTTGGAAGCACAAGCTTTCGGAGCGCCGCTCCTTCATCAGGTAGTTGTGGAGAATGAGATCATGATCACAATTTATATCCAAAGGAGTCTAGGGTCATGGAAATGTGACATATCAAACAATTTTAGATTAAATCCTTCATCTTTTAGAATAGGTTTCTGCTCTTTGGTTTGTTAATCCCAGAACTTCTTTTTTGTTACCTTCTCAAGAATGTCATTCAAATGCAGAGCTTTTCTAACAATAAGTGTGAATTCTGTCTGCGCCCGAATGTTGAGTCAGACTAACATTTTTCTTAGAGAAAAACTCTACATTTAAATTACATTTTTTGAGAAAGTAATTTACAGATTAGGGTGTAGACCTTAGGGTGGATAGGCTGTGCTAAATTACCCATAGTGACCAGGGATGTGAAACTTAGGGTGGATTGGCCATGGGAAATACAGAGTAAGGGGGTGGGTATGTGTGGGATGCTGTTCAGAGGGCCAGTGTGGAATAGATGGGCTGAATGGCCTGTTTCCACATTGTTGGGATTCTATGACTCCCACCACAAAGGAGCATTTTATCTGCATCTATCCTGTCAAGCCCCTTTCAGAATTCTACTGGTTTCAATAAGATCACTTCTGGTTCAGAGAGGTAGACAGCACAGAAATAGACCCTTTGGTCCAACTCATCCATGGCGACCAGGGTTCCCAAACTAAACTAGCCTCACTTGCCTGCGTTTGGCCCAAATCCCTCTAAACCTTTCTATTCATGTACCCATCCAAATGTCGTTTAGACTTTGTAAACGTACCTGCATTGACCACATCCTCAGCAAGTTCATTCCACGTGTAAACCGCCCTCTGTCAAAACATTGCCCCTCGGGTTCCTTTTAAATCTCTCTCCTCTCACTTTAAAGCAATATGCCCCCTAGTCTTGAGCTCCCCAATGCTAAGGAAGAGCCCTTTGCTATTCACCTTACCTCCACTCCTCATGATTTTATCAATCTCAATAATGTCACCCCCCAACCTCCTGTGCTGCAGTGAAAAAAGTCCCAGCCTCTCATTATAACTCAAACCCTCCAGTCCTGGCAACATCCTGGTAAATCTTTACCAAACCCTCTCTAATAGTATTCTTCCTGTTACAGGGACACGAGAACCATACTCAGTACTCTGAAAGTGGCCTCACCAACATCCTGTACAACCTCAACATGATGTCCCAACTCCTATACTCAATGGGGTGAACAATGAAGGTAAGTATGCTAAACGCCTTCTTAACCACCCTGTCTCGCAGTGAAGCAACTTTGAAAGAACTGTGTACCTGAACCCCATCATGTCTCTCTCTTACAGCATGACACAGGGCCCTACCATTAACTGTACAAGTCCTGACCTTCCTTGCTTTAGCAAAGCGCAAGCCCTTGCTTTTATTCATACCTCACTCATACACACGTGCTCTCTCAGACACGCACACATACACCCCCAACACACTCTCAGGCATATACTCCATCACACTCTTATGTGCACTCATGCATAAACTCACATATCACTTTTTGGGCAAATTTGTATTGGCAGAATTATGTTTGTAGATACATTCAATTTTGCTCAAAAAGTGCACAGTCTGCAGGCAGTCAATCCATGTAATATTTTATAAATTCCTACTTTGGAAATAGAACCAGTCTGATTCAAAATTGAGACATTTGACACACTCGAACCTCACACCTTTATCGGGGCTGTCTGGGCTGAGTTGTCACTTTTTTAAAAAAAAACTTAAGTCATCTTGAGAATGTGAATCAAAAGATGTTCTGGGATTTACATAATAATGAACTGAAACCTGCAACACATTCTAAAAGGTGAAAGACTTAACAGCAATCATGGTTTGTTTCATATATCCTATCAGTTGCATGACACTGTGATCTTTTGCTATAAAATCTGTGTCTTATGATCCTGCTCCACAGCTACCTGATGAAGCAGCAGTGCTCCAAAAGCTTACACTTACAAATAAACCTGTTGGACTATAACCTGGTGTTGTGTGATTTTTAACTTCATCCAGGCGAGTCCACCACCGGCTCCTCCACATCATTTCTAGTGAGCACAGCCCACACCTCCCAATGCTGCCAGTAAACTTTACAACGCCGATGAAATGACACACTATGCACTCCTGAAAAATTCACAATTTCTAACGAAACTGGCTGCTCATTCACTGATCCATCTGATACGCCACATTGGAAGCTTAGTGCAGGAAGCTGAAAGAAATGAGCAGCTTTAAAACAAAAACCTTGGAGCTCAAAGCTTTCAATGAGAGTCTGAGCCGGGGGTAATTTCAGGTAACTTTTATTGAGATCCAACTTTGTTACAGCTTCAAACCCCCTCAGCAAAAAGGCAGAGAAAAAGTAGCTGCTTTTTAAACAGTTCAAGGTCAAAACGCACACGCTACCCCACCACCCCCCTACCCACCTCACTTCTTTACTATTGGTCACCACCAAGTTGTCCCTTTGTAATTGGATCCTTGGTACAGCCGTAACCCGGAGGCAGTATTGCCTCACTCGGCAATTTCAACCCATACCCTGTATCGCACCATCTGCTGCAGTGGGATTCAAACCCGGGGCCCCTGGAACTGGGTTGATAGTCCAGTCGATACTGGCACTCAGCCATCGTGCCTTAAATCCCCCTGCAATGGTACATGAACTCCCTGGTGCCTCTGGAGGTTGGTAGAGCTGGTGAAGCCCTTCCCGCACAGGGGGCAGCTGAAGGGCCTCTCTCCTGTGTGGATCCGCTGGAGGGTCAGCAGGTTGGAGGCCTGGGTAAATCTCTTCCCGCACCCAGGGCAACTGAAGGGCCTCTACCCCGTGTGGACCCGCTGGTGCCTCAGCAGAGTGGAGGAATCGCTGAAGGCCTTCCTGCACACTCGGGGCAGCTGAAGGGCGTCTCCCCAGTGTGGATCCGCTGGTGGGTTAGCAGGGTGGAGGAAGTGCTGAAGCCCTTCCCGCAGATGGGACAGGGGAACGGGCTCTCCCTGGTGTGGCTGCGCCGATGAGTCTCCAGGACAGACGGGACACCGAAGCTTTTCCTGCAGTTGCCACACTTCCACTGTTTCTCCGCGGGGCTGGATTCCTCAGGTTTCTCCATGGCCGAAGCTTCAGTTAAACACAAATGCGTGTGGAGCCCCTCCCCACCGTGAATTCCTCTTCCCAGGCCGTATAACTGTTTCAGGCTCAACACTCAGTGCGCTGCAACAGTAGGGTCTCTCATCCAGTCCCACTGATGCTGAAAACTTACTCAAACAGCAACCAAAATGCTTTGCTCCTTCTCACAGAATCATAGATGAACACCGTTGCAGTCCCGATGGATTGCGTGACTGTCAGACATTGACGTCAAAGTGAGGACTGCAGACGCTGGAGAGTCAGTGTCGAAAAGTGTGCCGCTGGAAAAGCACAACAGGTCAGGCAACCTCTGAGGAGCAGGAGAGTCAATGTTTCGGGCATAAGCCCTTCATCTGTTGATTTTGAAGCTTCAGTCTTCAGATCTTCAAATACACGGTTAAAAACAGATTACAAAAGCCATCACTATCAGTGCAGGGTAGAAATTCAGAACAAGCAATTCTACTTTGTGGAATATTCTTTTCTTTTGTTGTTCCACAAAATTGAAAGCACTCCCACACCCTCTTCCCCCTCTGTTCTCACTCCGCTCTATCTAATTCTCCTGAAGGTGCTGATTCAGGATCTTACAGGGGCAGAAAAGCAAAAACGTCAAGACTGACATCTCTCTGAATTTTGGATACCTCCACCTGAAAGTTAATATCTTTCACAACACTGGGATCCTGCTGAGAGTGAGCAGGTCTGATTTTGGGAAGCAAAAAAAAAGTGTCAATTCAGGGTGAACCTGCAACGCAGCTTCTTGAGGAAGGACCAGGCACAAAAGGGTTAACGACCCCGAGAAGGTGGGAGTAAAATGAGACATCAAGGCATTAACACCGACACACTTCAGTCAAACTCTTCTGCTCCCAGTCAGGGCAAAACATGCTCTGAAAGTCCAGCCTTCACAACCACACTTCTGCTTCCTCTGAAGACAATTAGAATCACACAGCACAGAAAGTGACCCTTTGGCCCAACCTGCCCAGATATCCTAAATTAATCTAGTCACGTTTGCCATCACTTGGCCGCAATATGGGCTGGGTCCTGGCAGCTGGGACTAAATTGGGTTGGCTATCTTGTCAGCAAGGACGGGTTGGACCGAAGGGTCTGTTTCTGTGCTGTACATCTCTATGACTCCAGTCGCATTTGCCATCACTTGGCCCTGACCCAACTGAACCCTTCATATTCATATGCCCATCCAGGAGCCTTTTAACTTGTCATCGTATCAGCACCCACCACTTCCTCTGGCAGCTCATGCCATCGCTCAAGCGACTCCATGTTGAAAGCGTCTGATCTGGTGCACCAAATGACACCAGGATAATCTCAGATCATTCCAGATCGCATCGATACTCAGTCAGTGGCTTTCCCGATCAGGATGTTGTACGTGATCAAACAGGTCCATGGGTAGGCGATCCCCCACCTCTTAGTTCAAGTATCTCTACGAGAACTCCCTTGCTGGAGGGTCCCTTGGAGTCACTTCAACTGGACTTCATTGAGTTGGAGAAATGAGTTGAGTTGCTATAAATGTGTTTTGCTTGTTGCTGATGTCTTTTGTAAGTGGATTGAAGCCTACCCTCCTCCTAATGCTACTGCTGAGACTGTGGTGAAGATTTTGTTTAAGGAAGTAATTCCCTGCTTCAGTATACCTGCGTACATTAGCTCGGACAATGGACCACACTTTGTCGGTAATATTAACGGAGAACTCTGTTCCCAGCTTTGTATTTGTCGGTATCTGCATGGTGCTTATCATCCTCAGGCGGCTGGCATTGTTGAATGTTTTAACCAAACTCAAGACTAAACTTGCCAAATTAATGGCAGAGTATGGCCTCTCCTGGTCATGCTAATCCCTGTGGCCTTATTCCAGATGCGATCCATATCTGCAGGCAAGACACGAATGTCTCCAGCTGAGAGTTTTTCTGGTCACTGCCTCCGTACCCCTTGGAACGATTTGGTTCCCTTCTGAGTTCACTTCCACCACATAACCAAAGCAATCATTGGTTATGTTCTTGCTCTAACCAATGTTATGCGTGCCTTTCACTCTCAGGAGCGTGCGGCCTACAGCGATGTTCCCTCCCTTTCAGCCTTGTCACGGGTAGAGCCTGGTTCGTTGGTGCTCGTCAAGAACTGGACTGGCAAAGGTCTCCAACCTCGTTGGGATGGCCCCTTCCAGGTTTTACTTCCCACCCCTACGGCGGTCCCAGTCGCTGGGCGCTCAGCTTGGGTCCAACTGCACCGTTGTAAATTGATTGACCGCACCAATCAAAAGGGGGGAAGAGGAGGAGAGAATCCTGGAATTTCAACAAAAGGAGTGGACCCTGTCCAGTTGGGTTTTGAATTTTGCTGTTGTTCTCATGTTAATCTTATTACAGATACTTGAACTAAGAGGAGGGACATGTGGTGGATCGCTTATCTCCTCACCTTTCTGATCACGTACAACATCCTGATGGGGAAAGCCACTAACTATGGATGCGACCAGGAATGATCAGAGATTATCCACCACCCATGCTGAGGAGATGTCGTCCAGTGCACCAGACCAGACGCCTTTGACGTGTGGAACGTGATGAAGATTGATTATTGCAATGGACTCTTACATCAGAAAGACCAGATGGTCCATCTGGACAGTAGAAATCAGTGAGAGTTATCATGTCGTTACCATGTTTTTTTTATTTTACCTGCAGTCGCAAGCCTCGTGAGGATAAAAATGATCAACCCCGTTATTATGGTAAATATGCCCAGGAACATCATCCCTTTTTGTAGGACGGACCGACTCGAGAAAAGGGAAGCCTGATAGGAGAAACTCCTCAATCCACAAACAACTTATTTACACAGGCCCACAGAACGCTCTTCACCCCAGAGGCAGTAGTATGTTACTCCTCTCTATCGGGAGATGACTTACTTGCCCTGTCCCCAGTCCCCGATTCATCTATTCATCAGACTTCCTACTGTCGACCCCGCGAAGAGAAATATCACTTTCCAATACCTCGGGTCTGTGTATACAAACAGGTGGTGTAACACTGGCTGGGGTACAGCAGGCCTTATGCGGCACATGGACCTTTTCTCTTTTCAGAATCTGATACTGTCACCAAGACCATGTACAATTGAGCTAAGGGAGAGCCCAATGGGAACAGCATTCTGAGGATCGTGGGTGGCACAGTGGTTCGCACTGCTGCCTCACAACGCCAGAGACCCGGGTTCAATTCCCGCCTCAAGTGACTGACTGTGTGGAGTTTGCACATTCTCCCCGTGTCTGCGTGGGTTTCCTCCAGGTGCTCCGGTTTCCTCCCACAGTCCAAAGATGTGCAGGTCAGGTGAATTGGCCATGGTAAATTGCCCATAGTGTGAGGTAAGGGGTATGGGTGGGTTGCGCTTCGGCGGGGCGGTGTGGACTGATAGGGGAAACTCCTCAATCCACAAACAACTTATTTATACAGGCCCACAGAACGCTATACACCCCAGAGGCAGTAGTATGTTACTCCTCTCTATCGGGAGATGACTAACTTGCCTGTCCCCAGTCTCCGATTCCAATCTATTCATCACTGTTTCCACACTGTAAGTAATCTAATCTAAAACGTCGACCCTTTACTCCTGTAGATCTGACCAGACCCCCTGCTGTCACATTTCCGTAACCTATTTTGACAAACTCTCCCTAATATACACCAAACCAGACTATTATTTCTTCAGCTAAGGTAAAGCTACCAATTTCCTTGTCCTGGATGGCAAAGATGTCCTTCATAAGGTCACCGTCGGAGCCCTTGTTCCCACAACAGTACCTTGTCCTGGCCAGTGGACAAGTCGATGGAACCTCCATCTGAGGAGGATGCAGCGGTCGGTCTCAGCCAACCTTGCTCCAATTGGAAGGATCCCAAGGGACTGCGTGACAATACAGGACACCCGATAGGCTGGGGAATCCAGAGTACCCTGAGGTTGGAAGGATCGGCAGGAGTGACAAGTTAAAAGAACGCAATTCCCTCTTTTGCGGCCTGACCATTCGAGGAAATAAGAGTAAAGAGGCTCTGGAACATAGTAAACTGGGATTATCAGACCTGTGTCTTTACTCTATGCAGAATCGGTATGCCTTAGACGATAATACTCGCCCGGGAGAGTGAGGTCTGCACCATTGTCCAAGATAAATGCACTATGGGCATTCCCGATCTCACTGGCAATATTACTAAGATACAAGCAGAGATCCAGAATGACTGAAGGGACCAGTTGGGAAAACTGCAGATCGGGCTGATGGTACAATTGGCTTATTAATTTAGCTATGTCTGTTTGTCGGTATTGGTATTGTTAGGTGTTTAATTGCTCGGCTTATGAGGTCCCTTAGTGATATAGATTTGCCCCAGAAGATGCTCCTTTTGCGATCCGATGGCTCACCCACACGTGTCGATGGTGATGATAAATATGACCAGATGAGCTGCGAAGATGGTGGTGCCGCTCTGCAGGATGTTGATGGCTGGACCACCTTGAAGGGCATTTGTTTGGACTAGCTTTCTCTTTCAGTGATCGCGGTGCAATCAAAGGGAGGAATGAGGGTGTGGACATCTGGGTGAGAAAGTCTACAGCCTTAAAACTTGCCTTTAAACATTTAGACTAAAATGTAATGCTGAATTATTGAATACATTTACTGCACCAGAAAATAAACAGGCCGGAAGAAAGAGGAGAGAACTTAAAGATAGGGACACCTGGGGTCACCAAATGATAACAGGATGCTGTGAGGCAATTAAGAAGGTTTGCCTCAGCATCGGTGAATCTGTGTGAACAGGACACCAAGTGATAACATTCACAGCCGTTCCCTTGTGAGACTATTTTAGTGCTGAGGCTGTTCAATCCCGTAGAAAATTAACTCTTAGTGCTTATCTGCTATGGATTGAAATGAATTGCATTTTGGGACTTTATAATGATATTGAGTAGCCATTACTGGTTATTAAATACAAACTCTGTAAAAGGAAATATTGATAAAGCTTTACCTTACTTACTGCAGCCGAGGCTCCAGCGGAGGAAACAGGCCGCGGGCACACTTCCGGCTTCGGGAGGGCCACGCCTCCTGGTCCAGCCCCCTCCTCGTCCAAGGCGATTCGTAAGCCCCGCCCCTTCCAAACGCAGATCGTAAACCCCGCCCCCAGACTAAACCCCGCCCACCCAGGTGAGTTTGGAAGCACGAGCTTCTGCAGCGCTGCTCCTTCTGCGGGTAGCTGTGCTGCAGGATCATAAAACACAGAATTAATTGCAAAACTTCACAGTGTCATGCAACCGATGCAATATTTGGATCAAACCTGGACCGCTGCTGAGTCCTTCATCTTTTAGAATGGGTTGCAGGTTTCAGTTCATCAATATATAAATTCCAGAACTTTAGATCAGATTCCCTCCAGTGTGGAAACAGGCCCTTCGGCCCAACAAGTCCACACCGACCCACTGAAGAGCAAAACACCCAGCCCCATTCCCCATCACCAAACACTACGGAGCAATTTAGCTTGGCCAATTCACCCTAACCCGCACATCTTTGGACTGTGGGAGGAAATCCACGCAGACGCGGGGGGGGGAGGGAATTGAACCTGGGGCTCTGGTGCTGTGAGGCAGCAGTGCTAACCACAAAAAAATGAGGAATAGGGATGCAAGGCAGGATTTCAGGGAGCTAGCGTGGAAGCTGAGGGCTAGAACAAACAGAGTGGTTATCTCTGAATTGTTGCCTCCTTTCCCAGGTATCTGACCCTTGTCTTTTGTGTCCTCCCCTACCCTTCCTGTTATCCCTTGACCCCAGTCTCCTTTTTGTTATTTCTTCTACTGCCTCCACCATCATTTTGGCTTTCTGTTTCTGCTTCTCGTCTTCCCTTTTCACATACACTTTCTGTGCCTCACGTAACAGCTCTTCCATCCGTCTTTCACTCCATCCATCTAATTTCTGTAATTTCTTTTGTATGTCCGGCCTGATTTCGTTCCAAACTGGACCTTTAAGAGTCCCTGTGCTATCTGATTATCGGGATCCATTCCCAAACACTTCCTTGTGGCCTCCTTGAGCCTTTTAAGAAATGCAGAAGTGGTTCCATCCTTCTCTTGTCGTACTTCAAAGGCCTTAACAAAGTTTTATGATCTTGGTGCCGCCTCTTTAATTCCTAATATTCCCATTTCTCATAGATCCCGCATTGACTCCCTATCTTCTCTGTCATTATTTTCCAAATGAGGGTCAACATTTGGGAATTTCTGTTCTGCTGGGGCCCCTTCTTCCCCAACTGCGTGCCTCTTTTCCCATTGCTATAAAGCTGCTCTCCTAATCATACCTCGTTCTTCCCCTGAAAATAACGTTCCTAAAATTGCCATTAGTTCTCCCCAGGTATATAAATTAGGCCCTAGGAATTGCTCTAATTGTTCGGCTAGTCCAACCGGATCCTCTATAAACTTTTCATTTCCTTTGTAAAGACCCTAACTTCACTGCTAGTTAAGGGAGCGTTTACATATCCGATTGTACCTTCCCCAATCGGAACCTCTCAGAAGGGACATAATTTTACATTTTCCATTATCTCTGCCCCTCCTTTACGTGTGGTGGCTCGAGTGACTCTGCCCCCCCCCCCCAGGTTCTGCATCTTTTAGTTCAGAGTCCATTCCCATTTCTGTGTCTGGACTCGGTTCTACTTCGGGAGCTGTAGGCTCGTTCCGGGGAGTAGTATATGGGGGCGGCAAACACGTTAAGGGATCCTATTGTGGCTTCCCTTGTTCATTCTTTTTCTGTTCTTTCCCTGATTCCTCCCTATTCATGGGATATAATTTTACTCCCGCGCTCCCTATCCAACAAACCGCATAATTGGACTGTTTTTGACTGTACGCTTCTTTCCGATTGACATATATATTAAGATCTTGACACAGCCAATCCTCATCGGACCCATATTTGGGCAAAAAAATACCAGGCGCCTTAATACTTTATCTAATCCAGACAAAACAACAATAGTTTACCATTGTAGCCTTATCTTTCCCCCGCGTCGGGGAGTTGTGTTCCCAATTTCCCAACATTCTCCCCAAAGGACTGTCGGGTGAAATATATTCCCCTTGAACGTTATTTACAGATCGATCGTTACCCAGCCAACTCCCCGTGCCTCCCATTGTTGCTAATTTAATTAATCTTAACGAGGTCCGGTGTCACCTTTTTCCACACCCCTTCAGGGTCCTGACTGGACACCTTACTCGTCCGATTAATCTGACCAACTATATGCTTTTTGAGACTTCAACTGTTTTCCATAAATTACTTTGATGTAAGGATAAAAGAGATTAGTTAGAAACTGATAGTAAGGCAGTCATGACCTGTAAAAAGAACAGGAGTTAACACTTTATTTCATAATCTGTAAAATCCTTAACCTTAAAAGAAATCATGTTAAAATTTCCACAGTAGAAATCAGATTCAAAACAGTCCCGGATCTCAAGCTCCAGGGAACAAAGCAGAAACATTCAATCACCAACAAACAAATGTGCATTCAAACCAAATCACAACGGGTTAAACTTTCTAGTTGCTGTACAGCTCTTTCTCTCTCTCACACACACACACACACACACACACAGACAGACACTGTGTCTCACAGACACTTTGAGCTTTCCGCAACAACTCCTCTAGCTTTTGAATATTCATCTGGACGTCTGGTCATAAGTTAGTTATGAAGGGCATCCTCAGTAGCCCTTCAACTACTAGCCCTTCTGACACTGGCTGTTTTCCATTGACATATGCTTAATTTTATATATCACCAATTCCCCATACTTTTATATGTCCTGACCACCAAGGCAAGACATAAAAGGTCTCTCTTCTGACCTTGGTCTGTGCACAGAGTTACCTGGTCATTTCGGTGCGCCCCGTCCCACAGCAATTCTTGCAGTAAATACCGCTGCCCCCGGTCGCCCGGATATATCCTTGAAGACCTTTCCCTACCTGGTTCCTGTGCACAAGAGCTGCCCGACCTAACCCGCCGCGTCTGCCCGCCTTGTTTCCAGGGTCTCCCAGTCCGGATCGTACTCGCCCAAACCGCGAACGACAAGCAAGGGAGTCGAAGATCACCGAAATCGGCGAGGTGCACCTCCACGGTCATCCCAAGAGTGTCGAGCGGTCTGAGTCTTGGACCCCAGAACGAGGCCCCCAATTGTGAGAAACAGAACTCACTCACAAATCAATCAGCCTGAGACAAAGCCTTGGAAACAAGAACAATTTATTACAGTCTTCTAAGTACTGGACGCTTCTGCAATCAAGCAGAAATGCGTGCCAAAACAGAGCCTGTTCGCTTTCTTATTCAGTTTACAAGTTGCGGAATCACTTTATTGCGGAATCACTTTACTTCAGCTTTATTGTGAAATACCCCTGCTGCTTCTTCTTGTGGTCCACTGCAACACTTTAAAGTTATTTCCTAGCTTAAAACTATTTTCTTTAAAGGACCCTCTATATTCATTACAGTCTTAGCCTTAAGTATGCTACATGGTACAAGAATTCCTCGACCGTTTGTATAATATTCCCCTTCCCTTCCCCCCACTACACCCCCTCACCCATCTGCAAAAACATTTCTAATCTCCCACAGAAAGAGGGATAGGGATGTAAGGCAGGATTTCAGGGAGCAGGGTGAAAGCTGAGGGCTAGAACAAACAGAGTGGTTATCTCTGGTTTGTTACCCGTGCCACGTGATAGCAAGGCAAGGAATAGGGAGATATATCAGCTGAACACCTGGCTGCAAGGATGGTGCAGGAGGGAGGGTTTCAGGTTTTTGGATAATTGGGGAAGGTGGGACTTGTACAAACAGGACAGTCTTCACTTGAACCAGAGGGGTACTAATATCCTGGGTGGGAAATTTGCTGGTGCTATTCGGGTGGGTTTAAACTAGCTCAGCAGGGGGATGGGAACGGGGGGGTGTAGCTGCAATGCACAGGAGGATGAGAGTAGGAAGGACAGGGACAGGATTTCAGGGTCACAGGAATGTGCTGGCAGACAGTGAAGTGATTTGAAGTGTGTCTACTTCAACGCCAGAGTATCCGCAATAAAGTCGGTGAGCTTGCAGCACGGATAGGTACCTGGGACTTGGATGTTGTGGCCATTTCGGAGACATGGAGAGAGCAGGGTGAGGAATGGATGTTGCAGGTTCCAGGGTTTTGATCTTTCATTAAGAACAGCCAAGGCGGTAAAAGAGGGAAAGGCGTGGCCTTGTTAGTCAAGGATAGTATAACGGTGGCTGACAGAACTTTTGATGAGGACTCATCAACTCAGGTAATGTGGGCTGAGGTTAGAAACAGGAGAGGAGAGGACACACTGCTTGCAGTTTTTTTTATAGGCCTCCGCAGAGTTCCAGGGAGATGGAAGAGGGGATTAGCAAAATTATTCTGGGTAGGAGTGAAAGGAACAGGCTGGTCATTATGGGGGACTTTAACTTCCCCAACATTGACTGGAAATGCTTTCATTCTAGTACGTCGTATGGATCAGTTTTTGTCCAGTGTGTGCAGGAGGGCTTTCTGACACAGCATGTCGAAGGGCCGACAAGAAGGGAGGTCACACTGGATCTGGTGCTTGGTAACGAACCAAGCCAGGTGTTTGATTTAGTGGAAGGTGAGCACTTTGGAGAGAGTGACCATAATTCAGTTAAGTTTCATTTAGCGATGTAAAGGGATAGGAACATGCCACAGGTCAAGAGTTATTGATGGGGCAAGGGCAATTATAATCAATTATGCAAGACTTAGGATGCATAGAATAGGGTAGCAAAATGCAGGGGATGGGAACAATTGAAATGTGGAGCTGGTTTAAGGAACAGATATTGTGTGCCCTTGATAGGTATGTCCCTGTCAGGCAGGAAGTGATAAGGTAAGGGAACCGTGGTTTACAACAGAAATTGCATCTCTTGCTACAAAGAAGAAGGAGGCTTACGTGTTGATGAGGCAAGATGGTTCAGATGAGGTGATGGAGAGTTACAGATCAGCTAGGAAGGATTTAAAGAGAGAGTTAAGAGCAAAGAGAGGACATGAGCAGTCGTTACCAAATAGAATAAAGGAGAACCTAAAGCTTTCTATAGGTATGTGAGGAATAAAAGGATGATTAGGGTAGGAATAGGGCTAATCAAAGAGAGAAGTGGGAAGTTGAGTGTGGGCCCTGTGGAGATTGGAGAGGTGTTAATGAATATCTCTCATCGGTCTTCACTCAGGAAAAGGAGAATATTGTAGAGGAGAAGAATGAGGTACGAGATATTAGACTCAAAAGGATCGAGGTTAGTTGCACACAGGTGTTATCAATTCTAGAAGGAGTGAAAGTAGACAAGTGCCCTGGGCCCGATGGGATTTATCCAAGGATTCTCTGGGAAGCGAGGGAGGAGATAGCAGAGCCTTTGGTTTTAATATTTGAGTCGTCATTGTCTACAGGTTAAGTGAGCCTTACTTCTGTTGAAGAAAAGCTTTTGGAAAGGAATATTAGAGATAGGATTTATAATCATCTAGCAAGCAACAATTTGATTTCAGATAGTCAACATGGTTTCATCAAGGGCAGATCGTGTCTCACAAACCTTATTGAGTTTTTTGAGAAGGTGACCAAGCATGTAGATGAGGATAGGGCAGTTGACGTGGTGTACATGGACCTCAGTAAAGGTTCCACATGGTAGGCTGTTGGAGAAAATGCAGAGGCATGGGATTGAGGGTGATTTAGCAGTTTGGATTAGAAACTGGCATTCTGAAAGAAGGCAGCGAGTGGTGGTTTATGGAAAATATTCAGCCTGGAGTCCGGTTTCTAGTGGTGTGCCACAAGGATCTGTTTTGGGACTACTGCGGTTTGTTATTTTTAAAATGACTTAGGTGCAGGCATAGGTGGATGGATTAGCAGAATTGGGCTGAGAGGTGGCAAATGGAGTTCAATGCAGTTAAATGTGAGGTGATTCACTTTGGGAAGAATAACAGGAAGGCAGTGATCTTGCAGTCCATGTGCATAGATCCCTGAAAGTTGCCACTCAGGTGGATAGTGCTGTGAAGAAGGCATACAGTGTGTTAGGTTTCGTTCGTAGAGGGATTGAGTTCCCGGGAACCGCAATATCACGCTGCAACTATACAAAACGCTAGTGCGGCCACACTTGGAATATTGTGTATAGTTTTGGTCCCCATATTTCAGAAAGGATGTGGGAAGCATTGGAAACGGTGCAGAAGAGATTTACCAGGTTGTTGCCTGGTCTGGAGGGAGGGTCTTATGAGGAAAGGCTGAGAGACTTGGGTCCGTTCTCATTGCAAAGAAGAAGGCTAAGAGGGGATTTGATAGAGACATATAAGATGATCAGAGGATTAGATAGGGTAGACAGTGAAAGAATCTTTCCTAGGATGGTGACATCAGCTTGTATGAGGGGGCATAACTAGAAACTGAAGGGTGATAGATTTAAGACAGATGTCAGAGGCAAGTTCTTTATGCAGAGTGTGGTAAGGGTGTGGAATTCCCTACCTGCTAAGGTAGTCAACTCAGCCACATTGGGGAGATTTAAACAATCCTTAGATAAGCGCATGGTTGATTTTGGGATAGTATAAGGGAACGAGCTGAGAATAGTTCACAGGTCGCGTAACATCGAGGGCGGAAGGGCCTGTTGTGCGCTGTATTGTTCTATGTTCTTTGTTCTATGTTCTAAACTTAGTGCAGGAGGCTGAAAGAAATGAACAGCTTTAAAACAAAAACCTCTTGGAGCTCAAAGCTTTCAATGAGAGTCTGAGCCCGGTGGTAAGTTCAGGTAACCTTTATTGCAACCAAACTTTGTTACAGCTTCAGATCCCCCCAGCAAAAAGGCAGAGAAAAAGCAGTTGCTTTTTGAGCACCTCAAGGTCAAAGTGCACACACCATACCTCCCCTGTCCCACCCCCCTCACTGTCTTTACTATTGGCCAGCACCAAGTTGTCCCTTTGTAATCGAATCCTTGGTACAGCCGTAACCCGGAGGAAGTATTGCCTCACTCAGCAATTTCAACCCATATCCTGTCTCCAAGTAAGTTTCTCCCCGCTCATTTGCCAGGAAGGGGCAGTGTAGTGTCAACCAGACTGCTGTGGGTCTGGAGTCACGTGTAGGCCAGACCGGGTAAAGGATGCAGCTGGAACGACTGAGTGAATCCTTTCCCACAATGGCGGTTCCCTTCCCTAACAAGGGAGAGAGTGAATCAGATGGGGGCTTTCTCCTCCACACCACCCCCTCCCTGAAACGGTCTCATCGTTAGATTCCGAACTCCACATTTCTGACCGAATACCAATTCTGCCATCTGTCGTGGCGGGATTCGAACCCAGGAGTCCCCAGAACCGGGTTGATAGTCCAATCGATAATGGCACTCAGCCGTCACTCCTTCAATCCCCCTGCGATGGCACGTGAACTCGCTGGTGCTCCTGCAGGTGGGAGGAGTAGGTGAAGCCCTTCCCGCACTGAGAGCAGGTGAACGGCCTCTCCCTGGTGTGGATCCATTGATGCCTCAGCAGGGTGGAAGATGTGCTGAAGCCCTTTCCACACTTGGGGCAGCTGAAGGGCCTCTCTCCCGTGTGGACCCGCTGGTGAGTCAGCAGGTGGGACGAATACCTGAAGGCCTTCCTGCACTCGGGGCAGCTGAAGGGCCTCTCCCCCGTGTGGACCCGCCAGTGGGTCAGCAGGTGGGAGGAATGCCTGAAGCCCTTCCCGCACTGAGAGCAGGTGAAGGGCCTCTCCCCCATGTGGACCCGCTGGTGGGTCAGCAGGTGGGAGGAGCAGGTGAAGCCCTTCCTGCACTGAGAGCAACTGAACTGCCTCTCCTCCATGTGGACACGCTGGTGCCTCAGCATGGTGGAGGCCTGTGTAAAGGCCTTCCCACACTCGGGGCAGCTGAAGGGCCTCTCCCCTGTGTGGACCCGCTGGTGCCTCAGCAGGGCGGAGGAGCAGGTGAAGCCCTTCCCGCACTGAGAGCAGGTGAACGGTCTCTCCCCCGTGTGGACATGCTGGTGGGTCAGCAGGGAGGAGGAATTGCTGAAGGCCTTCCCACATTCGGGGCAGCTGAAGGGCCTCTCCCCCGTGTGGACCCGCCGGTGGGTCAGCAGGTGGGAGGAATCGCTGAAGGCCATCCCGCACTGAGAGCAGGTGAACGGCCTCTCCCCCGTGTGGACACGCTGGTGCCTCCGCAGGGAGGAGGAATCGCTGAAGGCCTTCCCACACTTGGGGCAGCTGAAGGGCCTTTCCCCCGTGTGGACCCGCCGGTGGGTCAGCAGGTGGGAGGAATTGCTGAAGGCCTTCCCACACTCTGGGCAGCTGAAGGGCCTCTCCCCCGCGTGGACCCGCTGGTGGCTCCGCAGGTTGGAGGAGCAGGTGAAGCCCTTCCCGCACTGAGAGCAGCTGAACGGCCTCTCCCCCGTATGGACATGCTGGTGGGCCAACAGGGTAGAGGAATTGCTGAAGGCCTTCCCGCACTCGGGGCAGCTGAATGGCCTCTCCCCTGTGTGGACACGCTGGTGCCTCAGCAGGTGGGAGGAATACCTGAAGCCCTTCCCGCACTGAGCGCAAATGAAGGGCCTCTCCTCCGTATGGACCTGCTGGTGGGTCAGCAGGTGGGAGGAGCAGGTGAAGCCCTTCCCACACTGAGAACAGGTGAACGGCCTCTCCCCCGTGTGGACCCGCCGGTGCCTCAGCAGGGTGGAGGAATTGCTGAAGGCCTTCCCACACTCTCGGCAGGTGAAGGGCCTTTCCCCCGTGTGGACACGCTGGTGCCTCAGCAGGGTGGAGGCCTGGGTAAAGGCATTCCCGCATTCTGGGCAGCTGAAGGGCCTCTCCCCCGTGTGGACCCGCTGGTGGGTCAGCAGGGTGGAGGCCTGGGAAAAGGCCTTCCCGCACTCTTGGCAGCTGAAGGGCCTCTCCCCTGTGTGGACCCGCTGGTGGGTCAGCAGGTGGGAGGATGTGCTGAAGGCCTTCCCGCACTCTGGGCAGCTGAAGGGCCTCGTCCCCGTGTGTTTCTGCTGGTGGGCCAACAAGTGGGAGGAATGTCTGAAGGCCTTCCCGCAGTCGGTGCAGGGGAATGGCCTCTCCCCGGTGTGACTGCGCCGATGAGTCTCCAGGGCAGACGGGACACGGAAACCTTTTCCACAGTCGCCACACTTCCACGGTTCTTCTACAGGGCGGGATTCCTCAGGTTTCTCCATGGCCACAGCTTCAGCTGCACACAAACACGTGTAGAGCTCCTCCCTGCCGTGAAATCCCCTTCCCAGGCAGTATAACTGTTTCAGGCTCCACACACAGTGCGCTGCAACAGTGGGGGCTCTCGTCCAGTCCCACTGATGCTGAAAACGTCCTCAAACAGGAACCAAAAAGCGTTGATCCCTCTGACAGAAATCACAGTCAAAAATCGTTGCGGTCCCGATTGATTGTGTGACTGTCAGACATTGGCATCAAAGTGAGGACTGCAGACGCTGGAGAGTCAGTCAAAAAATGTGGCGCTGGAAAAGCACAGCAGGTCAGGCAGCATCTGAGGAGCAGGAGAGTCAATGTTTCGGGCATAAGCCCTTCATCCGTTGATTTTGAAACTTCCCTCTTCAGATTTTCAACTTCTCTGCAAAAGGAGATTACAAAAGTCATCACTATCAGTGCAGGGTAGAAATTCAGAACAAGCAATTCTACTTTCTGTGGAATATTCTTTTGTTGTTCCACAAAATTGAAAGCACCATCCCACTCTCTCTCCCCCTCTGTTCTCACTCCGCTCTAACTAATTCCCCTTAAGGTGCTGATTCAGGATCTTACAGGGGCAGAAAAAGCAAAAACATCAAGACTGACATCTCTTTGAATTTTGGATACCTCCACCTGAAAGTTAATATCTTTCACAACACTGGGATCCTGCTGAGAGTGAGCAGGTCTGATTTTGGGAAGCAAAAAAAAAGTGTCAATTCAGGGTAAACCTGCAACGCAGCTTCTTGAGGAAGGACCAGACACAAAATGGTTATCGACCCCGGGAAGGTGGGAGCAAAATGAGATGTCAAGGCATTAACACCGACACACTTCAGTCAAACTCTTCTGCTCGCAGTCAGGGCAAAACATACTCTGAAAGTCCAGCCTTCACAACCACACTTCTGCTCCCACTGAAGACAATTAGAATCATACAGCACGGAAACAGACCCTTTGACCCAACCTGCCCAGATATCCGAAATTAATCTAGTCACGTTTGCCATCACTTGGCCTCTATATGGGCCGGGTGCTGGCAGCTGGGACTAAATTGGGTTGGCTATCTTGTCAGCAAGGACGGGTTGGACCGAAGGGTCTGTTTCTGTGCTGTACATCTCTGACTCCAGTTGCATTTGCCATCACTTGGCCCTGACCCTTCTGAACCCTTCATATTCAGATGCCCGTCCAGGAGCCTTTTAACCAGCACCCACCACTTCCTCTGGCAGCTCACGCCTTCGTTCAAGCGACTCCACGTTGAAAGCGACTGGTCTGGTGCACCAGATGACATCAGGATAATCTTAGATCGATTCAGATCGCATCGATACTCAGTCAGTGGCTTTCCCGATCAGGATGTTGTACGTGATCAAGCAGGTCAGTGGGTAGGCGATCCGCCACCTCTTAGTTCAAGTATCTCTACGAGAACTCCCTTGCTGGAGGGTCCCTTGGAGACACTTCAACTGGACTTCATTGAGTTGGAGAAATGAGTTGAGTTGCTGTAAATATGTTTTGCTTATTGCTGATGTCTTTTGTAAGTGGATTGAAGCCTAACCTCCTCCTAAGGCTACTGGTGAGACTGTGGTGAAGATTTTGTTTAAGGAAATAATTCCCCGCTTCAGTATACCTGCGTGCATTAGCTCGGACAATGGACCACACTTTGTAGGTAATATTAACGGGGAACTCTGTTCCCAGCTTTGTATTTGTCGGCAACTGCATGGTGCTTATCATCCTCAGGCGGCTGGCATTGTTGAATGTTTTAACCAAACTCAAGACTAAACTTGCCAAATTAATGGCAGAGTCTGGCCTCTCCTGGTTATGCTAATCCCTGTGGCCTTATTTCAGATGCGATCCATATCTGCGGGCAAGACACGACTGTCTCCAGCTGAGAGTCTCTCTGGTCACCGCCTCCATACTCTGGGAACGATTCGACTCCCTTCTGAGTCCACTTCCACCAAATGACCGAAACAATAATTGGTTATGTTCTTCCTCTAACTAGTGTTATGCGTGCCTTTCACTCCCAGGAGCGTGCGGCCTACAGCGATGTTCCCTCACTTTCAGCCTCGTCACGGGTAGAGCCTGGTTCATTGGTGCTCGTCAAGAACTGCTGGAAATGTGTTGCTGGAAAAGCGCAGCAGGTCAGGCAGCATCCAGGGAACAGGAGAATCGACGTTTCGGGCATAAGCCCTTCTTCAGGAATCAAGACCTGGACTGGCAAAGGTCTCCAACCTCGTTGGGGTGGCCCCTTCCAGGTTTTACTTCCCACCCCTACGGCGGTCAAAGTTACTGGGCACTCAGCTTGGGTCCAACTGCACCATTGTAAATAGATTGACCGCACCAATCAAAAGGGGGGAAGTGGAGGAGAGAATCCTGGAATCCCAACAAAAGGAGTGGACCCTGTCCAGTTGGGTTTTTGAATCTTGCTGTTGTTCTCATGTTAATCTTATTGCAGATACTTGAACTAAGAGGAGGGACATGTGGTGGATCGCTTATCTCCTCACCTTTCTGATCACGTATAACATCCTGATGGGGAAAGCCACTAAGTATGGATGCGACCAGGAATGATCAGAGATTATCCACCACCCATGCTGAGGAGATGTCGTCCATTGCACCGGACCAGGCGCCTTAGACGTGTGGAACGTGATGAAGATTGATTATTGCAATGGACTCTTACATCAGAAAGACCAGATGGTCCATCTGGACAGTAGAAATCAGTGGGAGTCACCATGTCGTTACCATGTGTTTTTGATTTTACCTGCAGACGCAAGCCTAGTGAGGATAAAAATGATCAACCGTTATTATGGTAAATATTTTAAGGACGTCCAGGAACACCATCCCATTTTGCAGGTCGGGCCTACTTGAGAAAAGGGAAGCCTGATAGGGGAAACTCCTCAATCCACAAAGAACTTATTTATACAGGCCCACAGAACGCTCTTCACCACAGAGGCAGTAGTATGTTACTCCTCTCTATCGGGAGATGACTTACTTGCCCCGTCCCCAGTCCCCGATTCCATTCCATTCGTCAGACTTCCTACTGCTGACCCTGCGAAGAGAAATATCACTTTCCAATAGCTCTGCTCTGTGTATACAAACAGCTGGTGTAACACCGGCTGGGGTACAGCAGCCTTATGCGGCACATGGACCTGGAACGGAACCCTTCCCTTGCACATTTATAGGCCTTTTCTCTTTTCAGAACCTGATATTGTCACCAAGACCGTGTACAATAGAGCTAAGGGAGAGCCCAATGGGAACAGCATTCTGAGGACCATTGTCTCCCATACAGTGCGAGTGCTCAAGTCACTTGGCCCATTTTTTACAGCGCTCAAGCGACTCCTCTTGCAAAACGTCGACCCTTTACTCCTGTAGACCTGACCAGACCCCCTGCTGTAACATTTCAGTAACCTATTTTGACAAACTCTCCCTAATATACACCAAACCAGACTATTATTTCTTCAGCTAAGGTAAAGCTACCAATTTCCTTGTCCTGGATGGCAAAGATGTCCCTCATAAGGTCACTATCGGAGCCCTTGTTCCCACAACAGGACCTTGTCCTGGCCAGTGGACAAGTCGATGGAACCTCCATCTGAGGAGGATGCAGCGGTCGGTCTCAGCCAACCTTGCTCCAACTGGAAGGATCCCAAGGGACTGGGTGACAATATAGGACACCCGATAGGCTGGGGAATCCAGAGTACCCTGAGGTTGGAAGGATCGGCAGGGGTGACAAGTCAACAGAACCGCAACTCCCTCTTTGAAGGCCTGACCTTTCGAGGAAATAAGACGAAAGAGGCTCTGGAACATAGTAAACTGGGATTATCAGACCTGTGTCTTTACTCTGTGCAGAATCAGTATGCCTTAGACTATATACTTGCCGAGGAGGGTGAGGTCTGCACCATTGTCCAAGATAAATGCACTATGGCCATTCCCGATCTCACTGGCAATATTACTAAGATACAAGAAGAGATCCAGGCATTCCTTGACAGAATGACTGAAGGGACCAGTTGGGGAAACTGCAGATCGGGCTGATGGTACAATTGGCTTATCAATTTAGCTATGTTTGTTTGTCGGTATTGGTATTGTTAGGTATTTAATTGCTCGGCTTATGAGGTCCCTTAGTGATATGGATTTGCCCCAGAAGATGCTGCTTTCGCGATCTGATGGCTCACCCACAGGTGTCGAAGGCGATGATAAATATGACCAGATGAGCTGCGAAGATGGTGGTGCCGCTCTGCAGGATGTTGATGGCTGGACCACCTTGAAGGGCATTTGTTTAGACTAGCCTTCTCTTTCAGTGATCGCGGTGCAATCAAAGGGAGGAATGAGGGTGTGGGCATCTGGGTGATAAAGTCTATAGCCTTAAAACTTATCTTTAAACATTCAGACTAAAATGTAATGCTGAATTATTGAATACATTTACTGCACAAGAAAATAAACAGGCAGGAAGGCTCAGAAAGAGGAGAGAACTTAAAGATAGGGACACCTGGGCTCACCAAGCCATAACAGGATGCTGTGAGGCAATTAAGAACGTTTGCCTCAGCATCAGTGAATCTGTGTGAACAGGACACCAAGTGATAACATTCACAGCCGTTCCCTTGTGAGACCATTTTAGTGCTGAGGCTGTTGAATCCCGTAGAAAATTAACTCTTAGTGCTTATCTGCTATGGATTGAAAAGAATTGCATTTTGGGACTTTATAATGATATTGAGTAGCCATTACTGGTTATTAAATACAAACTCTGTAAAAGGAAATATTGATAAAGCTTTACCTTACTTACTGCAGCCGCGGCTCCAGCGGAGGAAACAGGCCGCGGGCACACTTCCGGCTTCGGGATGGCCACGCCCCCTGGTCCCGCCCCTCCTCGTCCAAGGCGACGCGTAAGCCCCGCCCCTTCCAAACGCAGATCGTAAAACCCGCCCCCAGACTAAACCCCGCCCACCTGGTAAACCCCGCCCACCCAGGTGAGTTTGGAAGCACGAGCTTCTGCAGCGCTGCTCCTTCTGTGGGTAGCTGTGCTGCAGGATCATAAGACACAGAATTAATAGCAAAACATCACAGTGTCATGCAATTGATGCAATATTTGGAACAAACCTGGACCGCTGCTGAGTCCTTCATCTTTTAGAATGGGTTGCAGGTTTCAGTTCATCAATATATAAATTCCAGAACTTTAGATCAGATTCCCTCCAGTGTGGAAACAGGCCCTTCGGGCCAACAAGTCCACACCGACCCGCCGAAGAGCAAAACACCCAGCCCCATTCCCCGTCACCTAACACTACGGGGCAATTTAGCTTGGCCAATTCACCATAATCCGCACGTCTTTGGACTGTGGGAGGATAACCGCGCAGACGTTGGGGGGGGAATTGAACCTGGGGCTCTGGCGCTGTGAGGCAGCAGTGCTAACCACAAAAAAAGGTGACATTTTCTGTTTTTCAGCGGCAGCTGCAACCCAGGAGTGGGGAGTCACTGATTTGAGGTTTTAAATTTGAAGTCAGAGAGCAGAGGTTCCTGGGAGAGGAGGGATGACTTATTTGTATTTCCTTCTTGCTGTATAAGTCAGTGGGTACTGTTGAGGGGGGATAACGACCTACCAGGGGTATGCACTGGGGCCCAGGTCTCTGGCACAGAGCCTGTCCCTGTTGCACCAGAAGGGAAGGAAGGAAACAAGGAGAGTGTTAGTCATTGGGGACTCAATAGTTAGAGGGTCAGATAGAAGGTTTGTTGGGAATGAACAAGACTCGCGGTTAGTGTGTTGCCTCCCAGGTGCCAGGGTGCGTGATGTCTCGGATCGTATCTTGGGGTCCTGAAGGGAGAGGGTTTCCAACCCCAAGTCATGGTCCATATAGGTACCAACAACATAGGTAGAAATGTGAGAAACAGAACTCACTCACAAATCAATCAGCCTGAGACAAAGCCTTGGAAACAAGAACAATTTATTACAGTCTTGCAAGTACTGGACGCTTCTACAATCAAGCAGAAATGCGCACCAAAACAGAGACTGTTAGCTTTCTTATTCAGTTTACAAGTTGCGGATCACGCCTCCCTTTTTCCATCCTAAGCCGATTACCTCACTTGTCAGTTTTTTTCTTATCTGGCCATCCTGCTGTCCTTGTCTGTATTGTTTGTTCCTCGTTTGTTACAGTTTGTTCTTTTATCCAGTTTCTCTTATCATACTATAAGCTTTATTGTGAAATGCCCCTGTTGCTTCTTTTTGTGGTCAACTACAACACTTTAAAGTTATTCCCTAGCTTAAAACTATTTTCTGTAAAAGACCCTCTATATTCATTAAAGTCTTAGCCTTAAGTATGCTACATGGTACAAGAATTCCTCGACCGTTTGTATAATGTTCCCCTTCCCTTCCCCCCACTACACCCCCTCACCCATCAGCAAAAACATTTCTAATCTCCCACAGAAAGAGGGATAGGGATGTAAGGCAGGATTTCAGGGAGCTAGAGTGGAAGCTGAGGGCTAGAACAAACAGAGTGGTTATCTCTAGTTTGTTACCCATGCCACGTGATAGCAATGCAAGGAATAGGGAGAGATATCAGCTGAACACCTGGCTGCAAGGATGGTGCAGGAGGGAGGGTTTCAGGTTTTTGGATAATTGGGGCTCATCCTGGGGAAGGTGGGACTTGTACAAACAGGACAGTCTTCACTTGAACCAGAGGGGTACTAATATCCTGGGTGGGAAATTTGCTGGTGCTATTCGGGTTGGTTTAAACTAGCTCAGCAAGGGGATGGGAACCGGGGGGTGTAGCTGCAATGCACAGGAGGATGAGAGTAGGAAGGACAGGGACAGGATTTCAGGGTCACAGGAATGTGCTGGCAGACAGCGAACTGGTTTGAAGTGTGTCTACTTCAACGCCAGAGTATTCGCAATAAGTTGGTGAGCTTGCAGCATGGATAGGTACCCAGGATTTGGATGTTGTGGCCATTTCGGAGACATGGAGAGAGCAGGGTGAGGAATGGATGTTGCAGGTTCCAGGGTTTTGATCTCTCATTAAGAACAGCCAAAGCGGTAAAAGAGGGAGAGGCGTGGCCTTGTTAGTCAAGGATAGTATAACGGTGGCTGACAGAACTTTTGATGAGAACTCGTCTACTCCAGTAATGTGGGCTGAGGTTAGAAACAGGAGAGGAGAGGTCACACTGCTTGGAGTTTTTTTTACAGGCCTCTGCACAGTTCCAGGGAGGTGGAAGAGAGGATTTGCAAAATTATTCTGGGTAGGAGTGAAAGGAACAGGGTGGTCATTATGGGGGACTTTAACTTCGCCAACATTGACTGGAAATGCTTTCACTCTAGATTCTGGATCAGTGGTGCTGGAAGAGCACAGCAATTCAGGCAGCATCTCTGTGAATTGCTGTGCTCTTCCAGCACCACTGATCCAGAATCTGGTTTCCAGCATCTGCAGTCATTGTTTTTACCTCATGCTTTCACTCTAGTATGTCGTATGGATCAGTTTTTGTCCAGTGTGTGCAAGATGGTTTTCTGACACAACATGTCGAAGGGCCGACAAGGGGGGACGTCACTCTGGATCTGGTGCTTGGTAATGAACCAGGCCAGATGTTTGATTTAGTAGAAGGTGAGCACTTTGGAGAGAGTGACCATAATTCAGTTAGGTTTCATTTAGCGATGTAAAGGGATAGGAACATGCCACAGGTCAAGAGTTATTGATGGGGCAAGGGCAATTATAATGCAATTATGCAAAACTTAGGATGCATAGAATAGGGTAGCAAAATGCAGGGGATGGGAACAATTGAAATGTGGAGCTGGTTTAAGGAACAGATATTGTGTGCCCTTGATAGGTATGTCCCTGTCAGGCAGGAAGTGATAAGGTAAGGGAACCGTGGTTTACAACAGAAATTGCATTTCTTGTTACAAAGAAGAAGGAGGCTTACGTGTTGATGAGGCAAGATGGTTCAGATGAGGTGATGGAGAGTTACAGATCAGCTAGGAAGGATTTAAAGAGAGAGTTAAGAGCAAAGAGAGGACATGAGCAGTCTTTAACACATAAAGGAGAACCCTAAAGCTTTCTATAGGTATGTGAGGAATAAAAGGATGATTAGGGTAGGAATAGGGCCAGTCAAAGATAGAAGTGGGAAGTTGAGTGTGGGCCCTGTGGAGATTGGAGAGGTGTTAATGAATATCTCTCATCTGTCTTCACTCAGGAAAAGGAGAATATTGTAGAGGAGAAGAATGAGGTACGAGATATTAGACTCGAAAGGATCGAGGTTAGTTGCACACAGGTGTTATCAATTCTAGAAGGAGTGAAAGTAGACAAGTGCCCTGAGCCCGATGGGATTTATCCGAGGTTTCTCTGGGAAGCGAGGGAGGAGATAGCAGAGCCTTTGGTTTTGATATTTGAGTTGTTATTGTCTACAGGCTTAGTATCAGAGTGGAGGATTGCTAATGTTGTGCCCTTGTTCAAGAAGGGCAGCAGAGATGACCCAGGTAATTATAGACCACTGAGCCTTACTTCTGTTGAAGGAAAGCTTTTGGAAAGGAATATTAGAGATAGGATTTATAATCATCTTGCAAGCAACAAGTTGATTTCAGATAGTCAACATGGTTTCATCAAGACAGATCGTGTCTCACAAACCTCATTGCATTTTTTGAGGTGACCAGTATGGAAATGAGGGTAGGGCAGTTGACGTGGTGTACATGGACCTCAGTAAAGCCTGTGATAAGGTTCCACATGGCAGGCTGTTGGAGAAATAGCAGAGGCATGGGTTGTTGTGGTTGTGTTCGCCGAGCTGGGAATTTGTGTTGCAAACGTTTTGTCCCCTCTCTAGGTGACATCCTCAGTGCTTGGGAGCCTCCTGTGAAGCGCTTCTGTGATGTTTCCTCCAGCATTTATCGTGATGGTGTCACCGAGACAGGGGACGAAACGTCTGCAACACAAATTCCCAGCTCGGCGAACAGAACCACAACAACGAGCACCCGAGCTACAAATCTTCTCCCAAACTTTGAAGAGACGTGGGATTGAGGGTGATTTAGCAGTTTGGATTAGAAACTAGCTTTCTCAAAGAAGGCAGCGAGTGATGATTTATGGAAAATATTCAGCTTGGTGTCCGGTTACTCGTGGTGTGCCACAAGGATCTGTTTTGGGACCACTGCGGTTTGTCATTTTTATAAATGACTTAGATGCAGGCATAGGTGGATGGATTCGCAGAATTGGACTGAGAGGTGGCAAATGGAGTTAATGCAGCTAAATGTGAGGTGATTCACTTTGGGAAGAATATCAGGAAGGCAGTGATCTTGGAGTCCATGTACATAGATCCCTGAAAGTTGCCACCCAGGTAGATAGTGCTGTGAAGAAGGCATACGGTGTGTTAGGTTTCATTCGTAGAGGGATTGAGTTCCGGAACCGCAACATCATGCTGCAACTATACAAAACACTGGTGCAGTCACATTTGGAATATTGTGTATAGTTCTGGCCCCCATATTTCAGGAAGGATGTGGGAAGCATTGGAAAAGGTGCAGAGGAGATTTATCAGGTTGTTGCCTGGTCTGGAGGGAGGGTCTTATGAGGAAAGGCTGAGAGACTTGGGTATGTTCTCATTGGAAAGAAGAAGGCTAAGGGGGGATTTGAAAGAGACATCTTGGATGATCAGAGGATTAGATAGGGTAGACAGTGAAAGAATTTTTCCTAGGATGGTGAAGTCAGCTTGTATGAGGGGGCATAACTACAAATTGAGGGGTGATAGATTTAAGACAGGTGTCAGAGGCAAGTTCTTTATGCAGAGAGTGGTAAGGGCGTGGAATGCCCTACCTGCTAAGGTAGTCAACTCAGCCACATTAGGGAGATTTAAACAATCCTTAGATAAGCGCATGGATGATTTTGGGATAATGTCAGGGAATGAGCCGAGAATACTTCACAGGTCGGCGCAACATCGAGGGCCAAAGGGCCTGTTGTGCGCTGTATTGTTCTATGTTCTTTGTTCTATGTTCTAAACTTAGTGCAGGAGGCTGAAAGAAATGAGCAGCTTTAAAACAAAAACCTCTTGGAGCTCAAAGCTTTCAATGAGAGTCTGAGCCCGGTGGTAAGTTCAGGTAACCTTTATTGCGACCCAACTTTGTTACAGCTTCAGATCCCCCCAGCAAAAAGGCAGAGAAAAAGCAGTTGCTTTTTGAGCACCTCAAGGTCAAAGCGCACACACGACACCTCCCCTGTCCCACCCCTCTCACTGTCTTTACTATTGGCCAGCACCAAGTTGTCCCTTTGTAATTGGATCATTGGTAAAGCCCTAACCCGGAGGAAGTATTGCCTCACTCAGCAATTTCAACCCATACCCTGTCTCCAAGTAAGTTTCTCCCCGCTCATTTGCCAGGAAGGGGCAGTGTAGTGTCAACCAGACTGCTGTGGGTCTGGAGTCACGTGTAGGCCAGACCGGGTAAAGGATGCAGCTGGAACGACTGAGTGAATCCTTTCCCACAATGGCGGTTCCCTTCCCTAACAAGGGAGAGAGTGAATTAGATGGGGGCTTTCTCCCCCGCACCACCCCCTCCCTGAAACGGTCTCATCGTTAGATTCCGAACTCCACATTTCTGACCGAATACCAATTCTGCCATCTGTCGTGGCGGGATTCGAACCCGGGAGTCCCCGGAACCGGGTTGATCATCCAATCGATAATGGCACTCGGCCGTCACTCCTTCAATCCCCCTGCGATGGCACGTGAACTCCCTGGTGTTTCTGCAGGTTGGAGGAGTAGGTGAAGCCCTTCCCGCACTGAGAGCAAGTGAACGGCCTCTCTCCGGTGTGGATCCGCTGGTGCCTCAGCAGGGTGGAGACCTGGGTAAAGGCCTTCCCGCACTCTGGGCAGCTAAAGGGCCTCTCCCCCGTGTGGACCCGCCGGTGGGTCAGCAGGTGGGAGGAATACCTGAAGCCCTTCCTGCACTGAGAGCAGGTGAATGGCCTCTCCCCTGGGTGGACGCGCTGGTGGGTCAGCAGGGTGGAGGAATTCCTGAAGGCCTTCCCGCACTCGGGGCAGCTGAAGGGCCTCTCCCCCGTGTGGACCCGCTGGTGCCTCAGCAGGGTGGAGACCTGGGTAAAGGCCTTCCCGCACTCTGGGCAGCGAAAGGGCCTCTCCCCTGTGTGGACCCGCTGGTGGGTCTGGAGGTTGAAGGAGCAGGTGAAGCCCTTCCCGCACTGAGAGCAGGTGAACGGCCTCTCTCCCGTGTGGATACGCTGGTGGGTCATCGGGGAGGAGACGTGGGTAAAGGCCTTCTCGCACTGAGAGCAGCTGAAGGGTCTCTCCCCTGTGTGGATCCGCTGGTGGCTCTGCAGGGTGGAGGAGCAGGTGAAGCCCTTCCGGCACCGAGAGCAGGTGAACGGCCCCTCCCCGGTGTGGACATGCTGGTGCCTCAACAGGGCGCAGGAATTGCTGAAGGCCTTCCCGCACTTGGTGCAGCTGAAGGGCCTCTCCCCCGTGTGGATACGCTGGTGGCTCCGCAGATTGGAGGAGCAGGTGAAGCCCTTCCCACACTGAGAGCAGGTGAACGGCATCTCCCCTGTGTGGACATGCCGGTGACTCCGCAGATTGGAGGAGCAGGTGAAGCCCTTCCCACACTGAGAGCAGGTGAACGGCATCTCCCCTGTGTGGACATGCCGGTGACTCCGCAGGGTGGAGGAATCGCTGAAGGCCTTCCCGCATTCAGGGCAACTGAAGGGCCTTTCCCCCGTATGGACACGCTGGTGCCTCAGCAGGGTGGAGGCCTGGGTAAAGGCCTTCCCGCACTCTGGGCAGCTGAAGGACCTCTCTCCCGTGTGGACATGCTGGTGGATCAGCAGGGTGGAGGAATTGCTGAAGGCCTTCCCGCACTCGGGACAGCTGAAAGGCCTTTCCTCCCTGTGGACCCGCTTGTGCCTCAGCAGGGTGGAGGCCTGGGTAAAGGCCTTCCCGCACTCTGGGCAGCTGAAGGGCCTCTCCCCTGTGTGGACCCGCTGGTGGGCCAATAGGTGGGAGGAATGTCTGAAGGCCTTCCCGCAGTTGGTGCAGGGGAATGGCCTCTCCCCGGTGTGACTGCACCGATGAGTCTCCAGGGCAGACAGGACACGGAAGCCTTTCCCACAGTCGCCACACTTCCACGGTTCCTCTACAGGGCGGGATTCCTCAGGTTTCTCCATGGCCACAGCTTCAGCTGTACACAAACACGTGTAGAGCCCCTCCGTGCCGTGAAATCCCCTTTCCAGGCCGTAGAATTGTTTCAGGCTCCACACACAGTGCGCTGCAACAGTGGGGGCTCTCGTCCAGTCCCATTGATGCTGAAAACGTCCTCAAACAGGAACCAAAAAGCGTTGATCCCTCTCACAGAAATCATAGTCAAAAATCGTTGCGGTCCCGATGGATTGTGTAACTGTCAGACATTGACATCAAAGTGAAGACTGAAGACGCTGGAGAGTCAGTCAAAAAATGTGGCGCTAGAAAAGCACAGCAGGTCAGGCAGTATCCGAGGAACAGGAGAGTCAATGTTTCGGGCATGAGCCCTTCATCTGTTGATTTTGAAACTTCAATCTTCAGATTTTCAAATCCTCTGCAAAAAGAGATTACAAAAGTCATCACTTTCAGTGCAGGGTAGAAATTCAGAACAAGCAATTCTACTTTCTGTGGAATATTCTTTTGTTGTTCCATAAAATTGAAAGCACCATCCCACTCTCTCTCCCCCTCTGTTCTCACTCCGCTCTATCTAATTCTCCTGAAGGTGCTGATTCAGGATCTTACAGGGGCAGAAAAAGCAAAAACATCAAGACTGACATCTCTCTGAATTTTGGCTACCTCCACCTGAAAGTTAATATCTTTTACAACACTGGGATCCTGCTGAGAGTGAGCAGGTCTGATTTTGTGAAGCAAAAAAAAAGGTGACAATTCAGGGTAAACCTGCAATGCAGCTTCTTGAGGAAGGACCAGACACAAAATGGTTAATGACCCCGAGAAGGTGAGAGCAAAATGAGACATCAAGGCATTAACACCAATACACTTCAGTCAAACTCTTCTGCTCCCAGTCAGGGCAAATCATGCTCTGAAAGTCCAGCCTTCATAACCACACTTCTGCTTTCACTGAAGACAATTAGAGTCACATAGCACGGAAACAGACCCTTTGGCCCAACCTGCCCAGATATCCTAAATTAATCTAGTCACGTTTGCCATCACTTGGCCTCTATCTGGGCCGGATGCTGACAGCTGGGACTAAATTGGGTTGACTATCTTGTCAGCAAGGACCAAAGGGTCTGTTTCTGTGCTGTACATCTCTATGACTCCAGTTGCATTTGCCATCACTTGGCCCTGACCCATCTGAACCCTTAATATTCAGATGCCCATCCAGGAGCCTTTTAACTTGTCATCGTACCAGCACCCACCACTTCCTCTGGCAGCTCACGCCATCGTTCAAGCGACTCCACGTTGAAAGCGTCTGGTCTGGTGCACCAGATGACATCAGGATAATCTCAGATCGTTCCAGATCGCATCGATACTCAGTCAGTGGCTTTCCCGATCAGGATGTTGTACGTGATCAAACAGGTCAGTGGGTAGGCGATCCGCCACCTCTTAGTTCAAGTATCTCTACGAGAACTCCCTTGCTGGAGGGTCCCTTGGAGACACTTACCATAAGACCATAAGACATAGGAGTGGAAGTAAGGCCATTCGGCCCATCGAGTCCACTCCGCCATTCAATCATGGCTGATGCGCATTTCAGCTCCACTTACCAGCGTTCTCCCCGTAGCCCTTAATTCCTCTAGACAACAAGAATCTATCAATCTCGGCCTTCAACTGGACTTCATTGAGTTGTAGAAATGAGTTGAGTTGCTATAAATGTGTTTTGCTTATTGCTGATGTCTTTTCGAAGTGGATTGAAGCCTACCCTCCTCCTAACGCTACTGCTGAGACTGTGGTGAAGATTTTGTTTAAGGAAATAATTCCCTGCTTCAGTATACCTGCGTGCATTAACTCGGACAATGGACCACACTTTGTAGGTAATATTAACGGAGAACTCTGTTCCCAGCTTTGCATTTGTCAGCAACTGCATGGTGCTTATCATCCTCAGGCGGCCGACCTTGTTGAATGTTTTAACCAAACTCAAGACTAAACTTGCCAAATTAGTGGCAGAGTGTGGCCTCTCCTGGTTATGCTAATCCCTGTGGCCTTATTCCAGATGCGATCCATATCTGCGATCAAGACACAACTGTCTCCAGCTGAGAGTCTCTCTGGTCACCGCCTCCATACCCCTTGGAACGATTCAACTCCCTTCTCAGTCCACTTCCACCACATGACTGAAGCAATGATTAGTTATGTTCTTGCTCTAACTAGTGTTATGCGTGCCTTTTACTCCCAGGAGCGTGCGGCCTACAGCGATGTACCCTCCCTTTCAGCCTCGTCACGGGTAGAGCCTGGTTCATTCGTGCTCGTCAAGAACTGGACTGGCAAAGGTCTCCAACCTTGTTGGGATGGCCCCTTCCAGGTTTTACTTCACACCCCTACCGTGGTCACAGTCACTGGGCGCTCAGCTTGGGTCCAACTGCACCATTGTAGATGGGTTTTGAATTTTGCTGTTGTTGTTCTAATGTTAATCTTATTACAGATACTTGAACTAAGAGGAGGGACATGTGGGGGATCGCTTATCTCCTCACCTTTCTGATCACGTATAACGTCCTGATGGGGAAAGCCACTAAGTATGGATGCGACCAGGAATGATCAGAGATTATCCACCACTGATGCTGAGGAGATGTCGTCCAGTGCACCGGACCAGACGCTTTTGACGTGTGGAACGTGATGAAGATTGATTATTGCAATAGACTCTAACATCAGAAAGACCAGATGGTCCATCTGGACAGTAGAAATCAGTGGGAGTTATCATGTCGTTACCATGTTTTTTTGATTTTACCTGCAGACACAAGCCTAGTGAGGATAAAAATGATCAACCCCGTTATTATGGTAAATATTTTAAGGACGCCGAGGTACACCATCCCATTTTGCAGGACGGGCCGACTCGAGAAAAGAGAAGCCTGATAGGGGAAACTCCTCAATCCACAAACAACTTATTTATACAGGCCCACAGAATGCTCTTCACCCCAGAGGCAGTAATATGTTACTCCTCTCTATCGGGAGATGACTTACTTGCCCCGTCCCCAGTCCGCGATTCCATTCTATTCGTCAGACTTCCGACTGCCGACCCTGCGAAGAGAAATATCACTTTCCAATACCTCGGGTCTGTGTATACAAACAGCTGGTGTAACACTGGCCGGGGTACAGCAGGCCTTATGTGGCACATGGACCTGGAACGGAACCCTTCCCTTGCGCATTTATAGGCCTTTTCTCTTTTCAGAATCTGATACTGTCACCAAGACCATGTACAATAGAGCTAAGGGAGAGCCCAATGGGAACAGCATTCTGAGGACCATTGTCTCCCATACAGTGCGAGTGCTCGAGTCACTTGGCCCATTTTTTACAGCGCTCAAGCAACTCCTCTTGCAAAACGTCGACCCTTTACTCCTGTAGACCTGACCTGACCAGACCCCCTGCTGTAACATTTCAGTAACCTATTTTGACAAACTCTCCCTAATATACACCAAACCAGACTATTATTTCTTCAGCTAAGATAAAGCTACCAATTTCCTGGTCCTGGATGGCAAAGATGTCCCTCATAAGGTCACTATCGGAGCCCTTGTTCCCACAACAGTACCTTGTCCTGGCCAGTGGACAAGTCGATGGAACCTCCATCTGAGGAGGATGCAGCGGTCGGTCTCAGCCAACCTTGCTCCAACTGGAAGGATCCCAAGGGACTGGGTGACAATACAGGACACCCGATAGGCTGGGGAATCCAGAGTACCCTGGGGTTGGAAGGATCGGCAGGGGTGACAAGTCAACAGAACCGCAACTCCCTCTTTGAAGGCCTGACCTTTCGAGGAAATAAGACTAAAGAGGCTCTGAAACCGAGTAAACTGGGATGATCAGACCTGTGTCTTTACTCTGTACAGAATTGGTATGCCTTAGACTATGTACTCCCCCAGGAGGGTGAGGTCTGCACCATTGTCCAAGATAAATGCACTATGGGCATTCCCAATCTCACTGGCAATATTACTAAGATACAAGCAGAGATCCAGGCATTCCTTGACAGAATGACTGAAGGGACTAGTTGGGGAAACTGCAGATCGGGCTCATGGTACAATTGGCTTATCAATTTAGCTATGTCTGTTTGTCAGTATTGGTATTGTTAGGTGTTTAATTGCTAGGCTTATGAGGTCCCTTAGTGATATAGATTTGCCCCAGAAGATGCTCCTTTTGCAATCCGATGGCTCACCCACACGTGTCGAAGGCGATGATAAATATGACCAGATGAGCTGCGAAGATGGTGGTGCCGCTCTGCAGGATGTTGATGGCTGGACCACCTTGAAGGGCATTCGTTTGGACTAGCCTTCTCTTTCAGTGATCGCGGTGCAATTAAAGGGAGGAATAGGGTGTGGACATCTGGGTGAGAAAGTCTACAGCCTTAAAACTTGTCTTTAAATATTCAGACTAAAATGTAATGCTGAATTATTGAATACATTTACTGCACTAGAAAATAAACAGGCCGGAAGGCTCAGAAAGAGGAGAGAACTTAAAGATAGGGACACCT